>NC_063164.1:22680798-23308655 GCF_023159225.1 Perognathus longimembris pacificus
CATTTTTCTTGGATAGATACAATTCCAGAACTATTAAAGGAAAGGAGGTCGATAAATTACAAAGCATGGAATGCTTGATATAATCCCTAGAGTTAGTACTGCGAACCCAAACTTATTAGAATCAAAACCACCTTATGGCTCAGTTGAAGATTTCAATTATGTGGTTTACATTTGAGAAAATTTGAATCCATGCCATATAATCAATCTGTAAGAGACAATTTATAGCTACCGTAGAAGCATTTAACAAACTGGTCTTGACTGACAGGCCTTATGTCTTCTTGAAATTAACTTACATACATTTAATTTTTTCTTATGTTTATAGGATCATAATTTCATTCTCAAGGGACCTGAATCCCTGATCAGCCTACACCAAGTCTGGATTTCATGAGGAAGGTCCACATTATCAACCCCAAAATGTTACACCTTTCACTTGCATAATTTTTTTTTTGCCAGTCCTGGGCCTTTAACTCAGGGCCTGAGCACTGTCCCTGGCTTCTTTTTGCTCAAGGCTAGCACTCTGCCACTTGAGCCACAGCGCCACTTCTGGCCATTTTCTATATATGTGGTGCTGAGGAATTGAACCTAGGGCTTCATGTATACAAGGCAAGCACTCTACCACTAGGCCATATTTCCAGCCCCTTGCATAACTTTTTATGGGTATCATAAAAAACAGATATATATGTGTATGTAAGGTCTAGCTTATGGCAATCAGGTTATTAACAAATATTTAAGAGAATAATTCAAAATAGAGTTGTTTAAATATGAGACAATGATGAAATAAAAATATAGTAGTTACAGTGTTAATTTCTCTTTTTTGCAGTTTTATTTCTCCTCTTCTTCCTCTTCCTTCTCCTTCTTTTTTGGTCTCACATTGGGTCTTGTTCTGCTTAAAGATAGTGTGCTACCATTGGAACCATACCGCTACTTTTGGCTCTTTGTTAGTTAACTGGAGATAAGAGTAGCTCATAGTACAGGTGTGAGCTGCCAGCACTCAGCTACAATGTTAATTTACTATAATTACCATATACAAAGTTTACTCTAGATTTACAAATGCATCATCAAATATTTGAACAGTAACAAAGTTACAATAAATGGAGCCCAAATACACTGAACCACTGTTATTCATCATCATTTTTTGGTCTGGCTTTGCAACTTATCAATTCAGTCTAAAACTATAAACCTTCTGAAAATGTGTTGATCACAGTGAGTTTTTCATTTGGGTCACAGCTTTCTTCGTAATGTGATTCAAAGCCATTGATTAATCAGCCTTCTTCTGCAATAAAAGATCTCTGTAAATTACAGGAGAAGACTGCTGAAGCAAGTGTGCATGCTGAAGAATATAATCCAAAGGACAAACAGATGCTGAGGAAGACACAGGCATCTCTTAAGTGTACTGCCACCTGCTCATGAAGCTTTGTGAGAACAAAACACCTGTTTATGATACTGTGCAAAGTGTAGAATTCTACGTGGATTGGAACGCAAATGGTAAGGTCATTCAGTGACATTTTCAAGGACAAAGAGATGTGTGTTATTCTCATCAAGATTGAGAAAATTTTGAAAAACAAAAAACAAAAAACACACAGCACAAAGAGCTCGGGCTTGGAGCTGGGAATACGGCTTAGCGGTAGAGTGCTTGCCTGGCATGCATGAAGCCCTCGGTGCGATTTCTTAGCACCACAGAAACAGAAAAATCCGGAAGTGGTGCTGTGGCTCAAGTGGTAGCATGCTAGGACAGTGCTCAGGCCCCAGGACTGGCAAAAAATAAAAAAAGAGCCCAGGCTTCCATGTTACCACTTGGATAAGCCTCAAGCAGTATTGAGTGAATGACACAGTCACAAAGTGCATGTTTATGATTCCATTCATTTGAGTATGAGAACAGGGCAATCTATGGTGAAGGAAAGAACATTAATGATTGCATAGGACTTGGTAGGAAGGGGAGGAAAGGGAGTGGGAGAGGTTGGAGTGGTGTTGCTAAGTGGCCCATTAACTTAGAGAAATGGTCTAAAATTGACTGTTAACAGTTGCATATATCTGTAAATATATCTTGTAAAAACACTGCATTGTATATTTTAAATGAGTGGATCATATATGAAAATTATATTCTAAAAAGTGAAAATCATGAGGCATCAGTAGCTAATGCCTATAATCCTAGCTACTTACGAGGCCAAGGTCTGAGGACCATGGTTCGGTGCTAGCCAGGGCAAGAAAATCCTTGAGACTATTATCTCCAATTAACCACCAATAAGTTGGAAGTGGAGATGTTGCTCAATTGGTAAAGCACTTGCCTAGAAAAATACTCAGGAGCAGTGCCCAGGTATTGAGTTCAAACCCTAGAACCAGCATTGAAAAAAAAAAAGATAATTCAAGTATCCATTTTTTCAAATAATAATACAGCACCATTGGGTTAGACAGAGAGCATGGGGTTCTTGGTTGCCAGGGCAGTGGGTAGAGTAATGCTCCATGATTACCAGAGTCCCTGGTAAGACCAGAACCTCCCTCAAGACGTGCCTTCAATGATTTTCAAAGAAGTAATCCAATGTCTCATCAAATAAGTCACACAAAAAGGAAGCTAATAAAGATGCTGATAAAATTCCTGGGACTAGATGAGCTGGTTCATCTGGTAAGCAGAGCTCCTTAGCCAGTGTGAAGGGGGTAGGGAGAATGACCATCCTACTTTGACCTCTTGGCCTACAACCCTTTTGAGATTATCTAGTCTGTAGGAGGAACGTGATTATAATCCTCCTGACAGGCCTGGACATGCGCCAAATTACAGCTGAAACAAACTCCACCTGCCAATCAACCTGCTCACCAATAGCAGATGGCCCACACCCAACCCTGGCCTGAATAAAACCTCACCCAAATAAAGCACCAGGGTTCTGGATCCTTGTTTGAACTTGCTTCTTCCTAACAATGTATTTAGCTTTTATTTCAAATACTTGTTTTCTATCATTTTTATTAGGATTCATCTTTTGCTTGAATTCTGCTCTCACTAAGAGGAAAGAACCAAGGTTTGACTGAGCCGACTTTGGAGTAACACCCAGACATTGTGATTTCATCTACTCCTTTTCATGTCCCTGTTATGCCAGAGCTCTGAGTGATGCCACAGGCCTTTCATCCCAGCTAGGCAGAAGAAGTTATGGAAAGCAGGAAAACTTCAGTCATAGAAATGTATTTCAGGTAACAGTTAAGTCCCTGTCTAAAAAATGACATAAGTCAAAAAGGGCTGAGGTGTGATTGTGGCTCAAGTGATACAGTGCTTGCCTAGCAAATGCAAGGCCCTGAGTTCAAACCCCAATATTGTAAAAAAAAAAAAACATACACAAGAAAACCCCAAACTAAAAAACTTCTTCAAACTTGTGGTACTTCAGAGCACAATTGAACTGAATTACAGGTGCCATTTAAACTTCATTATTTCAGTAATTCATTTTACTCAAATTGTGCTGCTTGTAGATTTTGTAGCAACTGAATTATTCTTGCTATATAACTCCATATTCTATGTGAAATAAAATTGAAATGAAGCTGGAGTTCAAACAGAACCAAACAAAATGTCAACAAAATCAAGAACTCAGAAGAACTCAGAATATTTCAAAGCAAGGAGTTAGTTACAGCAGATACTCTTGAACAATTCAGATGAGTCAATCAATATTACCCTTGTACATTTGAGGACTGCCAGAGATTACCTCCTCTCCCTCCACACAAGTGACTCTAAGAGTTTAATAGTCCCCCATATACCTCCAGATAAAAGAGTAAATCACTGTATACGTAGTAGTTCAGAACTAGAATCAAAGGATCACTGGGCTGGAATTTCTATTCTTCTATTTATCTACAATAGCCCTGGACAAAAATCACCAACTTCTCTGACTCATCTGTAAAATAAAGATCCTAAACAGTAACAGATTGGTAAACTCTAAAAGAGAACACAGGAAACTGATTACCAGTGCCTGTTGCATAGCCAAGAAATGCTAGCTGTTGCTAATTGCAGATTAACAAAAGGTCTCACACCAATTACATGCAAGGTTCAGAAATAATCACAACAGCCATTTTTTTTAAGGTGAAAGCATCAGGAATTTGGCAGGCTATCTTACACTTGCATAGCTCCCTGGGGCAATGAGAATACAAGTAGCCCTTTGGAGCCAAGTCTCTGGGGATGAAAGGACTCATCTCCACTCTCTTGGCCAGGTCCCAGCTTCTACTCTCCTGGAAAGCCCTTTCTTTAGTTTATCAACCGTCTTTCTTACCTATACAAGCTACTGTCCCTACTTTGGGTGTAGTTCCCTATGGAATGGTCTTGGGCTGCAAGTCATGCAGGCTCTTGCTTTCCCTGAAGGATGACCCTGCATGGATTGCACTCCACCCCCAACACAGTCCACTGTTCAGGTGGTTGCTCCCTTCAACAAACAACACCTTTGTCTAATCTGAACAGGAAGTATGCCCTGACAATCAGGCTTTTGTTTTATAAACCTGTAACTTATTAATAAATTAGTTCCTCATGTCTTAGAAAATTTTCACACAGCAATACAAGGCTGAAATCTCCCAAAATGTACAGTGTATCTCCCTCTGGATGATTGGATCGTAGGCTCTCTTATTTCTTTCTGCTTCTGTATACTGCTGTCTTCTTTCTGAAATTTCCCTGGTTAAAAAAAAAAATGAAGAAACCAAACAGCAATAAACTTTAAAAACCTAGATTTGTGGGGACGTAGGAAAAATTAAGGAGCAAATAAGTTTGCTCATTATTCAAGACTTGATTTTGAAACTATACAAAGGAGCCTTGAGTATGGTATGATACTGGAATGGAAACATAAAACTCGGAATGTGAAAAGGAAAATGTTGGACAGGGAGGAGTAGTCAAAACTCAGCTATTTTATGTTCACCAGAGATTAAGCTAAACATACTCTAAAATATATTAAATGCATTACTCAATTTATGGGTGATTAAATTCATCAAACTTGTTGACTAGCTCAAGTTATCAATCAATAAAATCAAATGGCTAATGCGAGGAGCTTACAGACTGAATCTATACTGACTTCTACATAGCTTAGGATGTATTCTGTGATCCTTAATTCTAGGAGACTGGCTGAAAGTGGAGAATTTAGAGGAGGAGTCCTAAGATTAAGACCATCTAAACACAGCCAGTTTCAGATTTAAGAAACTGAGTAGAGACATAAGCAGGCTCCATCTGAAAGAAAGTTCAATCAACTGTTAGCTATAAATCCATGGTATTATTGCTTAAAGATTAAAAAAAAAAGGTTAGGGGCTGGGGATATAGCCTACTGGCAAGAGTGCCTGCCTTGGATACACGAGGCCCTAGGTTCGATTCCCCAGCACCACATATACAGAAAACGGCCAGAAGCGGCTCTGTGGCTCAAGTGGCAGAGTGCTAGCCTTGAGCAAAAAGAAGCCAGGGACAGTGCTCAGGCCCTGAGTCCAAGGCCCAGGACTGGCCAAAAAAAAAAAAAAAAAGGTTAGGTAAATGGGCGCTGGTGACTCACACCTGTAATTCTAGCTACTCAGAAGGCTGAGATCTGAGGATTGGGATTCCAAGTCAGATCAAAAAGAAAAGTCTGTGAAATGCTTATCTTCAGTTAACTAGCAAAATGCTGGACTGGAAGCATAGCTTAAGTGATAAGAGTGCTAGCTTTGGGGGGAAAGCTGAGTGCAAAGCCCTGAGTCCAAGCCCTGGTATTACCACCAAAAACTAATTAATTTAAAATAGGTAATAAAAATCATCATGTTCATACAGCTATTGTAAGGATTCAGTGAAATAATACATATCTTTCCACTCAGCAAGTACTAATCATGGCAATGAAGAATAAGGAAATGATGATGGTAATGAAGAGCTTACACAAAATAAATCAACTCCAGATCATGTGAGAGTTGAGTTCATGCCAAGCACTCCTGCTTTCTAACTCATAAAAGGATGGAAACAATGAACATTTGTATTTTATAAAAGAATATTTAAGGATGACTGTTCTCAATAAGATCCTTCTTTTAGATGAGATTGGGTACACATGAGCATGCTAATTTGATCAATAACTCAAACTTCTCATACCTGGATTGTTAAACTAACTTTAATTTAGCATTAAAAAAAGAGGAACTGAAGTGGTCCCTGAGTTCAAACTCCAACACCAGCACAAACATTAATAAACACACAAACAAAAACAGAATAATTATCTACAAAATGGCTTGCTAATGACCCATATTATAAATTTTATCATTCTAATTTTAGAATTTAATCAATATAACTTAAAATTTAAAAATTAATTTATATGACAAGTAAATCATACTTAACCAACAGTATAAAATATTATGAAAGACAAATTTTCTTTAACTTACTGTTCTCAAGGCTCAAATCCATAAATATGACAAACACATTTTTATTTCATAACTTATTTGATGAAAGTCTTTTTCAGGCTCATTAAAGTTGCATTAACATTTTACAACTGTGGCACTTACATGTAATAACTACTCAATAGAATCAGACATGCCGTCTTAAATAAAATGTTTTCAAAAGCCATGCTACTAAATGATGAATAAAAACATTTGACAGAGGAAGAGCAGATGTATAGGTCTTGTAATATAGACACAGTACACCCACAACATCAGTCTACTGGCTACAATACGATCTTAAATGCAAACAAGAACATTATCTTTTCTTTTCCTATGAATCTATTTCTCTCTTTCATTTTTCTTATGAAAAAGAAAGCATTTAGAATTTACCATTTATCATCTTACCCAATTTGCCATTATCTGGAGTTGATCAGAAAGTAAATATGCCAAAGGTATAGCTTTGAGTAGTCTAGAAATGATCAAATTAGTTCACAGTATCAAGAGAAATATTAGACTCAGTATTCATCCAGAGAGCAATTCATCCAGTCAGTATCTTTATATACAGTCTATAATAGAGAACATTTAAAGATATATTAAATTGAAGTAAGAATCAATAAAAACTAAGAAGCTTGTAGAACTAAACAAATAAGGATGGAGCAACACATATTTGGAAACCTTATAGACACTGCTTAAAATCCAATTCCATTTGTTATTATTGATGTGAGATGCTTCAACTATTACAAAGATGACAACCTACATTAGTGGATTATTGCAAAGAAAATGATAATACAGTATGTTACAAGTCTCTAGCATGCTGCCTCAAACTTCGCAAATACAAATTAATAGGATATAGCATTTAATTCAAGCTGAGAAAAATACTCAACCTCAGACATTAGATCTCAGATTACATGATATTCAAGAGATATTTAAGTTCCTGTATAGATTGTCCTATCGTCATATTGAATTTTCACTACAACTCTAATAACCTGTACTATCTCTTCTGATTAGTAAACCTACCAGGGTAATTCTAGTGTGGCAAAGGCTACCAACTGTCCTCCATCAATTCTTCCCTTGTCCCAAGTAAAGGAATTGTCCAATGATAGTTTGGTAAGTCATACGGATACCACATCAGATAACTGTTTTTAATCCATGTATATGAGAACAAAAGATATTGTTTTGCCAGTAGAAAATACTACTAAAGGATGTAAAGAATAAGACCATGGTGTTCTGCTTCTCCTTGGTTCTCAGTGCAGATTTCCAGAACAAAGGGAATAAGATGTTCAGAGCTGAAGCAGCCATGTTGGAAACAAAATGGCAGTTCCATACTGAAGATGACAGGGCAAAAATGTAAATGTGGGGCTCTTGGAAATCATGGAGCAAGCTATGACTGGCTTCAATTACTGCTATTTTAGGTTTGGGGAATGAAGGACTGTTGGGTGTTTTTTTGTTTTTTTTGTTTTTTTCATTCTCTGTAATTTGTTTTATCATTTTATTTCAATCAAAATTAAATACACCTAAGAAAAATGCTTAATGTATCTCAATGCTCAGAATTATCGAGTGCGTTTCCTTTATGCAGTAAACAATGGAAGAAAGAAAGAAAAAAATAGTCATAACAAATGATTTTAACCATCTAGAAAAAAATAATAGTCCAGGATAGATAAAAGTAGAATATGACTGAAATGAGAAAAAAGAAGTAGCTTATAGATACTTAGTATATACACCAACACACACACTCAAATTATTTATTGTTTTTCTCTGAACTGTTGTTTTGAATAAAGGTAGTATTGGGCTCAGAATTGTGAGCAATAGAAAGAAAGAGAAAAAGAAGCAGGATAGTTTTATGTGAGAAGAAAGACCAAAGAATGCATCAGTGGCTACACAAAAGGAGTAACTAGATTTATTAAACAAATATTGAGTGACACATTATGCCCTAAACTGTGACCAAGATATTATAGACTTCAAGGAGCAAAACATATTGACTAAAATAAAACAATGGAATAAAACAATGAATAACTACATAAAAACATAAGACATACCTGATATTTCAACATGTAAATGATTATGGAGAAAAACACAGGTTAAAGTAGGTTGGGGATTAAATGCTTTTTATTGTTTTAACATATAATGATTTAGGGGAAATGTCTATCAGATATCAGATGGAAGAAGTACCATAAAAAAAAGAACAGAGGCAATTTTAACTTGTAACTAGCAATTATCTTTCAAGTTCTATTATGATTAAAGAACTAAAGATAATGAAGACATGGAATTCCTAAAAGGCTTTCTGCTTAGACATTTTAAACCTGAAATGAAACTCCTAACATACAAGGCCCATGATCAAAAAATTGGGTGCTCTTGCATTTAGTTACAGTTGTGATTTCATGAGCAAACTTTCTTCTTTCATTTTCAAAATGGAAGAAAATTAAGATGTGGTCAGCTAAGGGTCTGGTAAAGATAATCTTGTTAGAAGACAAATACTATAAATTCTAAAGTACTTCTATTTTCCAACATGTAGTATATAGACAGAAAGACAGGAGGATTTGTACCCAGAGAGAAGTCTTGTTCTCTTAAGATTTATAAATGCTTACATCCCAAATAGTAAGTGTGCAGATGTCTTACCCAAATAAAATTAGAGTGTTCAAAAAAAAAAAAAAAAAAACCTCTACAAAATAAAAAAGGAAGCAAACCAACCCCAAACAAAAGGCTAGGAAGATTCTCATCCTATCATTCCCATACCTCGATTTGTTCAGATGTGGACTGTGATTTTCCTCCACTTTAAGAATTATCACAAAGTGAAATATACTCTGTTTTCTATATTATTACCAGCCCATCTCTTCTGCATTTTTATGAGGTCACTTCCTCCATTCCCCATTTCCTCTTTTAAGCCACAGCAGCACCAAACTAGCTGCTATATTCCAAAGCACAGAACTTGTGAAAAGAAATGTGAGTTGCAAATCCACTCCTAGTGGAAAAATCTTTCTTAAGAATAACATCTTTTATAAAATCCTAAAGTATGTTGAAAACATGAAAACCATGATATGACCTAAGAATGCCATTTTGAGAAAATGAAGACAACACAAAAAATTTCTCTACCCAGAGGAAAAAGAATAACTGAATGTAATGGGGAAAAATACATACAAAAATAGAATTGGCTGAAAACCAGCAACCACAAGAAAAGAAAACATTACAGGAAATGGAATTAATTGGTTACTATCATGAGAGAGGTTTTTTTTTTCTTCCTCCAGACTTTCTTAGGGGAGGGAAAGAAACAGAGAAAAATTATAAGGGTGGTGTAGAAACTACAAGTTCCAACAAAGTTATCCATATATTCTTGAACTATTCTGTGTGAATATGAGTTTCCTGGAGAAAAAAATTGAGGTTTTTATTTAGTGGAATTTCCCATTTGTCTTCTTGGCATTCTTCTGGTATACTAATAAAGCTCTGTTAGAACTACTGGGACTTTTGTAAAGTAAGGTCTATATAGTTGTACCATGATATCCTTTTCCAGAGGCATAATGATTGTTTTATTTGGTTCCTTTTGTTTTGTTTCTTTCTTTTTCTTTGTTTTTCAGTACTGGAGATGAAACCAGGGCTTTGCACTTGCTAGAAAGGCACTCTGCTGCTTGAGCCAGGCCCTCAGCCCTTTTGTTTGTACTTTGTTTGGGGGTTAAGTTCTCTTTTACTTTTCCCTGGCTGTTTGTCACCTCATCCCTCTCCTTTTATCCTGTCAAGTAGGTGGAATTACAGGTGAATGCCACCATACCTCTTTAGACACTTCTTTCTTTCTTTTTGTTCCAAACCTAAGGGCATCCCAAGTATAGGTCCACAAAGGAATGAATGTGCTTTGGCAGAACCTTTAAAGGATCTGAGGCAAGTCAGTGGCAACAGATAAGCCTTTCATGACAGAGTAATTCTCTGTACACCACAGAGTTTCCTAAGTGGAAATTATTCCTTTCAGTTATTTCTTCCTTATGACTAACTCATATCATTGCGTTATTTTGGTATAAAATATATCAATTGTTTTATAGCGCATCATGCCTCAGTAAAATCAGAGGATGCCGTTTCCGAATATGGATATGGAAAACTGATCTCTGTATGTGCAAAAATAGACTTAGAAATAATTGCTGTGGGGTGGGGGTGAGGCTCAGTGGTAGAGCACTGCCTCACTTACTCAAGGTCCTGGATTTAATCCCAGCTCTATAAATAAACAATCTAATAATTGTCATTCATGGACTGAAGTATAAAAATTAGTAACTTTTAACAGAAGTTATTTATAAAAAGTTTGAGAGTCTATCTGTAGAAAGGGCAGATGCAGGGCTATAAAGAATGTTGAAATAGACTTCTTTTAATTTCCAATATCAAATTTGAATGGGATAAAACGCATATTAGAAACCATATGGAGATGGGTGCTTGAAGTCCTAGTTGCTCAGGAGGCCAGAATCTGAAGATTCTGCTTGGAAAGCAGCCTGGGCAAAAACATCTGTAAATTCTTATCTGCAATTAACCAACAAAAAGCTGAAGTGGAGGTGTGGCTCAAATGGTAGCACACCAGCCTTGAGTAAAAAAGCCAAACGGGAACACAAGGAGTGGAGTTCAAGTCCCAGTAGAATCACAACACATGCAAAAAGAATATATGGTTTCTCTCTACTTAATGTATATACAAAAAGGATAAAAAGAACTATACTTCAAGGTTTGAAATCCATTATTCAAGACTGTGCAGCTACTTAGCCAAAGAGACAAAACTGAATCCAGATCTTGAGATTCCAGCAGATATGATTATCACTAATTAGCCTAAGGTAACAAAGACAGCTTTGATAATAATAATATATGACACAAGTCATCAATCGGAAACAATGGATGTGGAACTCTTTTCATAGGCTTGTTTTCACTCACAGAAGCATTTTCAGTTAATGCGTGTCATGAGACATTTCAAAATCTTCAAGCAAAGACAGAAGGAATGCTGGAAAACAATATAACTAACTGATAGAAAGATCTGAATGACAGTAGTTTGAGGAACTTTTCTGGTACCCACTCTTCTCAACTCTAAAAGCTAATGAATTGATACTTCATTCAAGTGCATTGTATATTATTGCCTGATAATATGTTGCAAATTACATGCATTATATCATTTATTTCTTTGATTTAATATCTCAATTTTAAGACTATTACCATAGCAATTGTCATAAGGCTAAGAATCAGCATTCAAACAGAAATATTTATATTTCCACCATATGCATTTGCATTTAGTGAATTATGTTGCTTAATTCTTGAAAATTCTCTGACCCTACCTTCTTCTTTATATCTCTCTTATAAAATTTACATCTTATCCAAAATTTAGAGAGGAACAAAAAAATACTATTTGATGCTTATAAGAAAAATTCATATATCTAGAGATAAACATTATTAATATTAAGACAAATTATACAGGGAAATAAATAAGAAAACCAGGACTTTCAAAATGTAAGCTGTTTAGTATCATCTAGCATCTAAAATGCCTTCTCAAGGTTTCCATGCCAACCTTTCTAGAGTACAAAAATAAATTGTGCAATATTTATGTACTCCACAATGCATAGCTTTTGATGCATTAACCAGTTTCCTCTTTTTTAGTAGGCTCAAATGAATTTTGCATGATATAAATGGAAAGAATCAAACATCTACCAGTCATCAATGAGGCAAGTCATGTAACTTTTGTTTCTGCAAATGAGGGAAGATCCATTTTATGGGTAACAACTCCATAGTTAGTCTTAGCTTTTCAAAATAGATTTTTTTATAAGTTAGGCTTAAAATATAAACAGCAGGAAGCATTGAACATTTTATCTGTACAAGACAAATCTGGAAATCTAGGGCACTTCAATCCTTGAATTAGACTACCTGGCAAGAGAAAAGCAAATAAAAAGTCAAAGGGAGTTGAACACATCTGCTGATTCCTTTCAAAAAGTTTGAAGAGATGATTGACTGTTGAATATTACAGGGATGTTCATTAGAGAAAAGGAAGGAGTTCCCAGCATTAATTAGGTCGAAAATCTAACCTGCAGAAGTCCAGTTCAAAAGGGTGAATGGAAAGGAAATGGCTCAGGAGAGCAATGGGAAAGGTGCAGAAAGTACTGGAGTGAAACAGCAACTCAACAATAGCACTAAGAGGAATAATGATAGTAGGCAATACTTAGACAGTGATGATCAGGTATGCATGGCCTGTGCTTTAAAAGAAAATGTTCTTTGGGGAGAAATAATAAAGTAAAGGATAAAGTACGATGAGATTAGATTTGGGATGTTGTGGCATTGTAAGAACATCTAGCCCCATACAGAGAAGCCTCCTCTAGGTGACTGAAGGCTAACTATGCATTTTCAACAGAATGAGATTAAAGGAAGAAGAGATTAAAGGAAAACAGACAATGAGAGTACAAGAGAAAGTACTAAAGAACTATTTACTGGTATTAATTAACTTAAAGTGAATATAAACACTAGAAATGCATTACATATATAAAGTATATATATTTATATATTACTTTTTACACATATATTTACATAATGTATATTACATTATATATTTCTAAATATAATATATATTTCATATGTGTATATAAATATATATTTATATATACACACTTTTTTGTTATCCAAATATATATATGTATATATATGCACACACATATATATTTGTTATAGTGAAGGTAATATACAGAGGGGTCACAATTACATAAGTCAGGTAATAAGTAAATTTCTTTTTGAACACTGTCACCTCTTCCCTCATTTCCTCCCAGTTTTTTTCCTCTTGACATCCCTTCCAACAGGTTGTGTAGTTCATCTTCAACATAGTGTTTAGTGAGTATCACTGTTGCATTTGTTCACCTTTGTCCCACTATTTCTGTGCTCCCGCTTACCCTCTCCAAAACAAACTTACATATAAGACAAAGGTACAGAAAACAAAAACAGGAACAAAGGAGAAAAAAAATCAGAAAACAAGGAGCAAAAATAACATAAAACCTCTTGTTTCTATTTCTTGGAGTTCATTTTGATCAACATCATTTTATATGATCATATGCCCATAGATACTGAACCTTTGTTATCCTCTTCTAAGAATATTCTCCTTTGGTCTCACTGTGTGAATATCTAGAATCCTGTATATTTATCATGTCCATGACATGTACGCTTATTTACAATTTTTTTGGCAGTTCTGGAGTTTGAACTCAGAGCTTTGTGCTTATTGGCTTGTTTGTTTGGCTGGTTGGTGCTCTACCACTTTACCACTTGAGCCATGCCTCCAGCCTAGTTTTTTTCTGGTTATTTTGGAGAGTGACTCTCATAGACTTGTCTGCCCAAACCAACCTCAAACTGTGATTTTCCAAATCTTGGCCTCCTGGGTAGCTAGTATTACCAATGTGAGTTACTGGAACACAGCTAAATCATCATATACTTAATTTATCACTTTGTTCTATGATTAAATCTTTATGATGCCATGATCATTGAACCAGAAAATATAAGCACCAGATCCACATGATATTATTCTTAGAATTTGACATGCAAAATTTCCTTATCGAAACATTCTTATAGAATGGACTTTGTAAACTATAAAAATATTTTGTTACAGGTACTTACAAACTTCTTTTAGTAAAAGAGTTTAACAAATGCTAGCTGCTCACTTGGGCTAACAGATGTTCAACAATAACTAAAAGTTTGGTGTTCCTACTTCCATGTTGTACTGTATCCCTTGCATTGAATCTTTCTTTCCTGAAGCCTCTTTTGCAGTCCTGTAATTCCCTTCCCTGCATTGCTTACCAGGGGCAAGGACTCTTACTGGACTACTTGAAAACCACCTATGACCAATATGACACATCTGTGAGTGTGACTAAACAATTATACGTACATTTCTCTCTCTCTATCCCCATGTCCTCTTCCTCTATTCAAACCCAAAGAAGATGTGTGTATTAGGGGAATGGGTGTAAATGCATATTTTATCTCTTCTCACAACCTGCCTGAGACTTGTTAATTAAATGTCCTTCCTTTCTCTGTCATTCACCATTACAAGATATTGAGGGATTCTGAGTCCAGAGATTACAACCCTCAGTTAACGGATTCTCTGTTCAAGTAGATTTTGAATGTGATCCTGATATTGTCTTTGAAAGGCTTTGGACCTAGCTGACCAGAGTTTCAACATTGAAAAATCTCTGCAATGTTTTCTGTAGCGAGTTAGAAGGGAGAGATAGCAATCTTTCCAGCTGAAGAACCTTTCTCTTTTATTTAAAAAATTTATTTGGAAGGAAGATTAAAGGGTTTAAAGAAAGAAGTATAAATACAGATTAAATGAGAGAGCAAAAGGTTGCAATCCAATCAAATATCCTTTATTCTTGGATAATAAACTGTTTTTCCTAGCAATGACTAAGTAGGGGGTCTGGAGAGGTGCTGCAATATAACAGACTCTTAAAACTTCAATTGGTGCCTTTAAAAATAATTTTAAAATGAAGACAACTAGCTTTGCAAATACTGCATTGTGGTTTAAAAAAATTATTGTAAAGGTGATGAACAGAGGGGTGACAGTCACATAACACAGATAATGAAGAGAGTCTCTCCTTCCCTCATTTTCTCCCAGTTTTTCCCCTCCAGACTGTACCTCCCCAAAGTGGTATAGTTCATTTCTAACAGTGTCTAGTGAGTATCACTGCTGAATTAGTTCACCTTTTGTCCCACCATTTCTGTGTTTCTCCTTCCCCTCCACAAATCAGATAAACATATACAAGAAAAAGGGCACAGAAATAAAAAACAGCAACAAAACAGAATAAGCCAAAGAAAAGAGAAAAAAAAAATCTCAAACAGTACAATAAAAAAAATACCCACTTGTTTTTATTACTTGGAGTTCTGATAATAAGCATCATTTTATATGATCATTTGTACACAGCTATTGAGCCCTTCTGATCTTCTCCAAAGAATATTCTCCTTTGTTCTAACTGTGTGAATGTTTAGAGTGCTACTTAATTAATCATGTCCAAGACAACATTGAGATTCCACCTCACTCCAGTTAGAATGGTCATTATCAAGAAAACTAATAATAACATATGCTGGAGGGACTGATACCACACATTGGTGGGAATGTAAACTTGCTCAACTACTCTGGAAAGCAGTTAGGAGGTTCCTCAAAAGACTAAACATAAAGCCTTCCCAGCAATCCCACTCCTGGGCATTTATCCAAATGACCACAAACCAGGTTTCACTAAAGCCACCAGCACAACCATGTTCATTGGAGAATTATTTACCAACACAAAGATATGGAATCAGCCCAGATGCCCCTCAGTGGATGATCAGATAAAAAACGTGGTACATATACACAATGGAATCCTATGCTTCCATCAGAGAGAATTACATTGCCCATTCATAAAGAAATTAAAAGACTTGAAAAAATTACTTAAGAGAAGTAAGCCAGGCCCAAAGAAACATAGGCTGCATGCTTTCCCTCATTTGTAACAATTAGAATGTGCCTGAAAATCAACAAGTAAATCCAAAGGATAGTAAAAGACAAATAATTACACTTGGACTTGATTAATTGAACTGCTTGTTTTAATGCTTCAGGTGACTGTGCTAAGAAGTGCATGCAGGCTGTAGGGAGGTTGTTTCTACCTGGAGCAGACAGAGCATGCCTGCCACAGCCTGTGTAGCATTCCAAAAAAGCATCTACTTAATGAAATTAGAAATTCACTTAGTCATTTTACAGGGCCTGGAAATAACACTAACTCTTGACCTAACTTGGAGGACATTTGGCCTACCGACTTATTTTCAAAAGAAGCTGCCATGAGCTTTTGTTGACCTCACTGTCATGGACCAATCTGGATAAACAAACCAATGGCACTAAATGGTATTGATGGACATTATTCCAACATGCAACTCAGCACAGAGGTTTATTCTAAAATTATTTTATATGTTGAGAGAGGTTAAAAGTAAATCCAATAATGCATAATGAAATTTAAAACTACCAGCTTGCCATTGTGTAAAAAAGTTTGAGCAAAAGGGAGCAAGGTTAAAAATTATTACAAGAAACAAAACCACTTTGGCAAGTCAGTAGTCTCTTATGAGATGGAAAATAATTTGCCCTGCTAGAGAATTATCTTCAGCAAAGACCTAAAGTTGTTTCTCTTTAGTATGTACATCAATAATGAGAAATTAGATTTCCATTTTCAAATTAAGGAATTAAACCAGGATAAAAGAACATGAAATAATATTTTTTTGGAATAGTTGAATCTTGTGATAGTCCCTTCTCTTGAATAGACAACTGTAATTTGTGTAGAGGAAAAAGGCGCCTAGTCATTATTCAATGTTTTCTCCATGTCCTTCTATGGAATTCTAACACACACACACACACACACACACACACACACACACACACACACACACACACACTTTAAATAATTCCAACTACATTTTAAGGAGGAACTCTAAGTAAATGGCATGGAAGAAAGGATGCTATTATTAGAGCATATGGATTTTAGCTGTGGTATGTGGATATATTAAGAAATGAATCATAGATGTCTTATAGGGAAGCCTGTCTTTAGCAATCTTCTGATCTATTCATCATCAGCAGATGCTCACTCTGGGTGTAACCTGAATGATTACTCCCAGAAAGTTCATAATTGCAGTAATTAAGGTCACATGACCTTCAACATGTTCATTCTTTTTTTAAAAAAAGGAAGGGCAGATGGCCAAACATTAGCATGTGAATGAGCATTATGATCTCATAGTTGAGCAGAGTTGCAGCTTAAAAGCACTGGGAAACTGCAACTGTCCATTCACACTGCTTAAAGAGCTGTTTAAGTTCTTTTTAAGTTATTCCTTCTGCTCACCTTAAGGAGTTCTTCCTTCTTAAAGCTCTACCTGATCTGTGCCACATCCAACAATTTACCTAGCACTCTGGAAAAGCAGTAGTGGCAACGTTACTACTTTTCAACCTAAAGCATGTTTTTCTTTGTTTTACAGTACAGTAAAAATATTCAGAGAAACAAAAACAGATGCTAATTAATTAAAAAAAATTACTTGGCCCTTGAAAACAGAGCTGTAAACAGCAATTTAAAAACTGCTTTTAGCTAAGTGCTGGAGGCTCATGCCTATAGTCCTAGCTTCTAAGGAGGCTGAGACCAGAGGATCACAGTTTGAAGGAAGGCCAGGCAGAAAAGTCCTCTTGAGACTCTTATCTCCAATTAACCATTAAAAAAACAGAACTAGAGCTGTGGCTTGAAGTGATAGAACCTTAGACTTGAGGGAAAACATTTCAGAGACAAGACCCAGGTTCTGAGTTCAAGCCCCACCATCCACACAAAAAATAAATAAAAGCTGCTTTTGTTGGCCCATAAATTAACCAAAAGTCTTCCATTTTCCATCTGTGCCCTTTGATGAGTCATTCCTTCCTATAGTCACTTGGTAACCACCTCCAGAAAGACTGGATTTGTCACTTCATAGAAAAGGATCTTGAGACAAAAGGCAAATTTCCCTTCAGATAGGGAAATCTTATCATCCTGTTGCAAAAAGCTAAAATTGCCCCCAAGATCAGCCAAATGCTACAGACTGTAAGGTCCAGTCCTGGAGGGCTCCCTGCAGGGCCCACCTGGCTAAGTCTCCACCCAGTTACCGGGGTAACCAGCACACCTGGAGGCAGTTACCTCCCCCTTCCCTGAGGTCACATCCTAATTCACCTAACCACACCCCCTTGCCCCTGCCCTAGATAAGGCAGGAACCATGGGGTTGCTCCTTCTCTCCAGCCAAGCATCTCCTTGGCCACAGGCCAGCAGTTCATTAATAACTACCTACTTTAATAAACCTAACACAGACTACTGTCTAGGCAACAGAGATAGACTGTTTCAGCTTCCCTCAAGTGATGAAGTGGTAACAGCTTGCAGAATAATGGCCAAACAGGCTACCACACTTGTGACTAGAGACTGCTCTTACTAAGCATACCTTTCTCACCTAGTGACTACCTTATGTATTTAAAGCTGTGGCTGAAGTACTATCTTCCTAAAGCTGCTTTGTAATCGATTTGCTTTCTCTGTCCTTTACAATGTCTCTTCAATTGGTATAAGGGAGCAAAGGGCCAGATCTGGTGTGTGAGAGTTTTGGAGTTTGATACTGGGATAAAAAAAACCTGGATATTTTTCAATGTGTATAGAGATTTAAGTTCTTTTCCTTGGTAATTTCTCTGTCCTTTTAAAATATATGTAAAATCTTGATACAGTTAAAAATCTTGATACTGTAAAAGGTAACCGAAAAGGCTGCCATCACTTTACAACCACCTTGAGCTGCAGCAAAGAAAAGCTTCACTGGAAAGTATCTTGTATGGTAGGTAAACTACTTACAAAGGGGCAGTCTGTGGAAAGCAGTTTGAAGATTCATCAGAAAATACCCTATGATCTAGCAACACCGCTCATAAAGATTACAAATCAGGATATATTAAAAAAAACATTTGCATGGTCATCTTTACTGCTGCACTACTCACCATAGCCAAGGTATGGAAACAGCCCACATGCCCCGCAATAGACAAATGGATCAAGAAAATGTGGTATATATACACAATGGAATTTTACTTATCCATTAGAATAATGATGTTATATTATTTGCAAAGAAATGGATGGACCTGGAAAAAATAATGTTAAGTGAAGTCAGGCTGAGAAAGACAAGGGATATGTGTTTTCTTAAATATATTGAAGGTAGATCTAATTTATAAATATATAAGTGAACAAATATAGTGTTGTATGCAAGTATACACAAGTGTATGGTATATACAGGGGAGAATTCAAATGGTGTAACTCAGAAAATCTAGCTCACAGTCCAATGAAATGGATACCAGGAGGATGGCACTTGAGATGTGAGTGGAGAGGTTATGGGGAGGGGAATAGATGAATGAAGAGAAGAAGGGGAATCGAATGCAGCCATAATATTCAATGCATTGCCTATAAAACTAGGAAAATTGAAGAAGTGATTGGGGACAATGAAGAGAAGGGTGGTACCAATTAAGATGTAACTGAAATGTTGAAAGATAACTCTTTTGTGCAACTATTTCAGGATAACAAAAACATAATTTAAAAAAAAATCCTTAGGAGATCGCCTACCAGGCAACTTGTTCCTGCTCTAGTCCCTAATCTCTCCAAAACTACTTTAGAGATAAAGACTGACCTAACAGGCAGTCAGGCCAAACCTATGCACTGAGATTATTTTAACTATGTATATGTATAGAGAGAGAGGGAGAGAATGTATATGCATATGTACATAGATATATACACATATACATGAATAGTGTGTGTGTGTGTGTGTGTGTGTGTGTGCGCGCGCGCACTAGTCAGTCCTGGGGCTTAAACTAGGGGCTAGCTTTCAGCTTTTTCACTCAAAGCTTGCACTCTACCACTTGAGCCACAGTTCCACTTTTGGATCTTTGGTGGTTACTTAGAGATAAGAGTCTCATTGACTTTCACTCAGTTCTCAGCCTTCTGAGTTGCTAGGATTATAGGCATGAGTTACTTGCTTCCAGCAATGCATGTTGTTTTTTTGTTACTCCTTGCCCCCGATTCTCTCTATTTAACCTGAAACCCAACTCTGTACATCATAAAGATGACTGAAGGTGTACTAACGTGTCTTCTCATTGCTACCTGCCCTTCATCATGTCTCTGTATTTGACATATGGCTAAGTGGCCAGACCTGACATGGGTCTGTGGTCTAAAAATCTAGTTCAACACTGGTGAAAGAAGTTTGTCTTAATTCAGGAATGTTTCTTCAAAAACCAAGGAGCCATCTTTTCAAAATGCAAACATCAAGAAGGGGTGGGATATCACTTATGATAGTTATGTAAAAATAATGAAATAACAATACACATAAAAAATAAAAACTGAATGTGCTTTCATACAAATGAAAAATGACTATAATTAATCTAGAGAAAAGTTATTACTTGAGAAAACTTTCTAAAAGCAAAACCACATCAAATCACAATTGAAACACTTTTTCCATCATCTATTGACATTTGTTCATATACACTGTGGTGGACAAACATAATAGTTCAAATTTTTTCTACATCTTGCTGGCAACTGACTTTTATATCACCTTTATTTTTATATAAAATAGAATACATATCTTATTTTGTAAACACAAGTTAAAACAACTTTTTCTACAAGGTCTAAATGATAATATAAAAACATTTACAAAAACTGCTCAGTTACAATAGTACTAGATATTGAAGAAATATTTACTTGGTCTATAACAGACATTTCAGCTATGGTGGAGGAGAGAAGAGATGTCTGATAGAGAGCAAGAGAATTCTACCTCCTTTGGGATCTAAAGTTCAAGTAGATTTATGGTCATTGCAGTAGCATAAAATGTTCTAAGGTAATTTTAGTAATTATTAACATGGAATGAGATGATTTTTATGTTGCAAAATATTTATATGAAGTAGAAGAAAATGTAATGAATTATAGTCCATTAGAACATCTGGGTTATCCATTGGAACAATAACCCAGACTGAATGTGTAAGTACATTTCTCTCTGCTCATTAACTTCATCTAGCCAGTCTGGCTAATTGCACATGCCTCAAGGATGTTGCTAATAGTAAAAGACTTATACCTTAATTTTCAGATAAATAACATAGGTAATAAACCCAGGGGCATGCTAAGTACAAAGCCTCACCTCAACAGTGTTATATTCAGATGACATAAACAGGTCTCTGTGTCTCTAAGAGATTATAGAATGTTAATATGAAACAGGAAAGGCTTTGCATCTATCAAGCTGTTTATCAAATTAAAACACTCCTCATATACTCATTCACTCATATTTCCATTCTTCTCCATAATTTTCAAGCATTGGAAAAAATGAAAAAAAATACACAATGAAAGGAAGGAATTCATGTAATCTTACTCACTAATTGTCTCACAAATGCAGCCCACAGTCCACCCTTAAACATACTTTCTTTACCTTTAAATTCCTCTTATGTGTTTTTCTTCTTTTCTTTGGGACTAGTATTTGTAGCAACTGACTGGCTTAAGATTCCTTACATGTCTCCACAAATATCTTTGTTTTGTGTGTGGCAGCACTGGGGCTTGAACTCAGGGAGTGGGCACTCTTCCTTAGGTTTTTTTGTTTTGTTTTGTTTTGTTTTTGCCTAAGGCTGATGTGCTACTACTTCAGCAACTGCTTCTCTTTCAGGTTTTTTTTTGTGGGTAATTGGAGATAAGAATCTCACAGATTTTCTTGTTTGGTCTGGTTTTGATCTGTGATCCTCTGAAGTCAGCTTCCTGAGTAGTTAGAATTGTAAGCATGAGCACCTAGCGCCACAAAATGTGTGTGCGTGTGTGTGTGCGTGTGTGTGTGAACATCTTGTACCTTAATAGTGGATGAGGTAGGTTCACAGGACATAAATACATGACAACAGGTTTGGAAGAAAGACTGAACAGGGATTTCCATCTAATGTCAGGTGAAACATGGTAAAAGATGTAAAGGTCCTCCCCTTATTTGTTATTCTGAGGATTTGACTTAAGCCATCTCTGAATGACTCATATATACATATTACAAGAAAGAAATCAAGTGAGGTAAATGTTTCTTTTAACTTATTTTCTATAAATTTCTTTTGTAAGTAAATATTTATTTTATTTTTGGCAATTCTTTTGTAAATTCTTTTTTATTTTATTTGTTGACACTGCTGAGGTTTGACCTTAGGGACTCAGGGCTTGATAGGCAAATGCCCTACCACATGAGCCATGCCCACAGCCATTTTGCTTTTGTTACTTTTTTGAATAATCTCTTTGCCCATTTTCCCACACCAGCCTGGACCAAAAAGCCTCCGACTGCAAAGCTCATATGGCAAGTGTATATCACTGTCCATTGTTTTTAGTTGATATAATATCTCAAGAACTTTTTTTCTGGGCTGGCCTCAAACTGTGATGTTCCAACTAACCACTAAAAGTCAGAAGTGGAGATATAGTTCAAGTTGTAGAGCATGAGCCTTGAGCAAAAAGCCCCAGAGACTGTGCCCAGGCCCTAAATTTAAGCCCCAGGACGCACACACACACACATACACACATGCGTGCGCGCACACACACACGATCATCTGTGGTATTCCTGAGAATGGCATTCCTCCTCTGAGATAAATGCAGGAAAAGAATAAAGATTAACTGGTCAATAAATTAAATCAGTAGGTTGGTTTCATAAGCAAAGTGTTTGTATGAAAACATGTCCTAGGGCTTGATTTTTATAGCCATTTAGTTAAGGAATAAAGAATCGGCTAAACTATAATTTTCCTCACACAGATAAACTCTCAGATCCAACACTGTTCTTTTAAGATATTTCCCAGGGGGTAGTGTTTTTATACGTGTCTTCTGTGGAATCTACCAGCCTCCTTTTTCAGTATGTCAGACTGTCAAAATACAGAAGTGATTCTAGAAACATATTCTGAGGTTCTTCATTAGGTTATTTGAGGGCTCAGAAATCATAGGAAATTTTCCTGTCACCCCAACCCGCCTTCCTGACCCCACTCTAAATCATGTCAGTAGTTAACTCTGCATTTTTTTGAACAGGAAAGGATTACTGGAAAATTGGACATATTGGCAAATTCTTGTAATCTCTGGATGCTGAAGCAGGAAGATTATGAGTTCAAGGATAGAAAGGATTATATAATGAGATTTATGCCAATCTCAACTATATAAGTAGACCCTGTCTCACCAAAACAAAAAAAAATTACCAAATACATATTAATGATGGTTCAAATTTCAGAATGCTATACAAGAACAGCAAATTCTCCTACGATGAACTTGGGTTTCCAGTTTTAAATTGGATTCTAGAAGCATTGCATTTTCTTTTAGACCAATCTATAAGTATTAAAGTTGCTTTCTGTCAATAAGTAGAATCCTGGATATGGCGTTTCCATAAAATTATTATGTCAAATGTAGAAATAACAAAGAATACCAAAGCAATTACCTTTCTCACACCCTTATTTTTCTAAAATCCCTCAATTAAATCTATGAATGCTGCTTCACATGTCTTTTGGTTGATTACTATGTGAAGTTTTCCCTTTTTTATCCTCAAATTTCAACACTGAGAGAAAGAATACATTGATTACTCTAACAAACACACATACCTATAAACATATACGTGGGTTTCGTCTTTAAACTATAGATGTTTAGTATAATTGTTCATTGTTTAGGATCTTTATAGTTAGTACATAGGATTTTTGAAAGTCTATTTATCCAAGGCCCTGTGAGAACAGGAAGAAGAGTAAACACGTCAGCTCTTTGTAAAGAGCCTGTCCACTACTAGAGGAGATCATAATTATAACAAGGGAGCAGAGCAGGAGCAAATGCTATCAGTGCTGTTGTGAGGAACAAGAAGCAAGAAAGAAGAAAAATGAAGCTCTTCGCAGGTTAGTGCTGGAAGGATGACTAAGAAGCTCTTCAATCTGGGCAACATTAAATGAGGTCTATAATAGCTGCTCAGGAGGCTGAGATCAGCACTGATACCAAATATTTGTACATATAAATTTAAATATGTATGTCTATTATATATGTGTGTATGTACTTAGATATTTATGTGTGGATACATTTTGATAATTATATTTACTTTTTTTGTATTTATATATTTGTGTGGCAAGTGCCAGTACTGGTCGTAGGTGTTTTCCTTTACTGTTTTTGCCCAAGGCTGGTGCTCTCCCACTTGAGCCACACCTACATTTCTGGCTTTTTGCTGCTTAATTGAAGATAAGAGTCTCTTAGATTTGGCTGCTAAGGTTGGCTTCACACTGAAATCTTCAGATTCAGCCTTCTGAATAGTTAGGATTACAAGCCTGAGCCACCAGTGCTGGTGCGTACTCTCTCTCTCTCTCTCTCTCTCTCTCTCTCTCTCTCTTTTTTTTTCTTAAAGAAGTCTGCTTACTTGGGTACTATGGTTCTTAGTTTGTTAATGATATCTTTTCTGCAAGACATAAAATTACTCAGAAATAGTCCAGAGAAACAGTGCTCAGTTCAACTTCAAAATGCTATTATTCCATTGACATAAATGGGAGTTTTCATAGCAAAAATTTAAAGATGGTCATTAATTTTATTGTATTTCGAGAAGCACCAAATGTACTACTCAAGTAAAAATCTGTGAAAAGAAACTTCCTTTCAAAAAATTTTATAATGCATTGACAGATTAAAAATTTCAAATTCACAGGGATACATTATCTCATTTAATCTGTAATGAAGCATCAGTTAATGTGGTTCCCAATTTTACAGATGACTTTAAAATGAGAGAGCACTGCCAGCAGCCAACAATCTGCAAGTAGAGATGGCATGAGAATTCAAGTCAGAAGCACACACTAGATTGGATCAAGGCAGAAACATAAAAAAAGGATCAGGCCAGTCTGGAACAAGGGATCAAGATTAGCACTTTAATAAACTGTTTCAGTGATTCTTATTGATACACTCATAGGAAATTATCTCTCTAGGGATTCTAAGCAACAAGAAAACAGAAAGTCATGGAATTTCAAATATACTTGTTTCAACCAAGGAATGCTTTAAAGCAATGTCAAAGGCAGGTAACAGTGTAGAGAACCCCCTGCGAAGCAGATTATCCTTTTATGTTGTTGTCCGTTGTGGGACTTGAACTTAGGACCTGGGCACTGTCCATGTCTCTTTTTGCTCAATGCTAGTGCTCTACCACTTTGAGCCACAGCTCCACTTCTGGTTTCCTGATGGTTAATTGGAGATAAGAGTCTCTGACTTTCCGGCCTACTGGTTTTGTACTTCAATTCTCAGATCTCAGCCTCCTGAGTACCTAAGATTACAGGTGTGATCCACTAGTCCTGGCCACATTATTCTTTATCATCAGGTATCAGCCCCAATAACATAGTCCCTCTTTGGGTAGGAATGGGGGTATGGAAGACAGTTCTTCATAGAATATATATGTTAGATTCTGACTGCACTAAGAGAAGATTGCTTACACAAGGAAGAAGAAACATGGACAAAATACGGGAACTAGTTATATCCAGTAATATTTTCTTTTTAATTGTTCATTTTGTAAAGTCAGACTGAACTATAGTGGGTGGTTATTGAGAAAAAGCACTCTAAATATTATTTCTTTATTTAGTGCCATACCTGGGACTTGAACTCAGGGCCAATGTGTTGTTCTTGAGCTTCTTTCCTTCAAGGCTAGTGCTCCACCACTTGAGCCACCGCTCTACTTCTGACTTTTTCTAAATAGTGTTTTGGAGATCAGAGTCTCACAGACTTTCCTTCCAGGCAACCTTTGAACTCAATCGCTAGATCCCAGCCTCCTGAGTAGCTAGGACCACAGGAATGAGCCATCAGTACCCAGCTTACTCTAAATATTTTTAAACATTGATGACAAAATTTCAGAAAATACAAGCACTAGAGAACAAGCCTTTGGATACTTTGTTTCAGATTTGTAGAATAATCTTAATTCTAATAGCATTTGAAACACTTTGAGTAAAGGTTTGTGCCTTACTTTATTTGTTGAGCAACATTTCAACTCTAAGTGTGATTGAGACTCTGAGAAAGCTGTTGCTCTTTTTCCATTTGTAAGGGTTCTCAGCCTCCTTCTCAAGAAACACATAATAATGATCTCATTTGTTCTATAACCAATCCTATTACTTTCTAGAAAAAGAAAAAAAAAGTGATGCTGGAACTCAGAACCTAGAGCCTTCATATGCTAGGTATATAACTGTCTCTGAGCTTTACTTTTAGACTTCTTAAACTGTATATACATGTATGAAATACTACAGGGAAGCCCTTTTGAACAACCAACATACATTAGAAAAAAATGTAAGACAGTAATATAAAAAAGGTCATCTCCAATATGAGTAGAAAGAGCAAATAGAGAGGGCAAAAGAGGGCAAATATGGTAAAAAAAATGCTATACACATGGGTGAAAATGGGATAATCACACTTGTTGGCATTGGTTTGGGAAGTTGGGAGGGAGGATATTGGAGAATAACAAAGGGGTTGAGTTTGATCAAGGTGTACTGCATGCATCTACAGTCATATCACAAATGAAATGTCTTTGTATAACTGATAACAAAGGAAAACCATAACTAATATTATTAACATTGCCATCTATCATTATTATGGTGAAAAACATTTAGTTTATGACTTCATTGCTTCAAGAGCATAAGACAGAACAATGTTCCAAAGCCAGAGTGACAGAATAGGTGAAATTAATATTACTTAGGAATTATATTTAAAAGAAAGTCATGTTGCATTGATGACTTATGACTATTCTTTTCTTAGTATCAGTTTCCTATTTTATATTAAATTATAAAAGAATGAGAAGCCATTATTTGCTTGTCAAGTTGAGAAAACAAATAAAACCTAATTTGAACATTGGCATTGAAATTGTGAACTCAGATTGCATAAGGTACCACTGAAATATAATTTGGTAAATATTCTGGGGCACACTTACACCTTGATGTTTGTTGTCTCATATAAATTCATTTCCCCAAAATTTATAATTCTACAAAATGATGCCAAGAACAGTACCAGCAGTGAATCTAACACTTTAGTAGAAGGATATTCAGGGCATTGCTATTTATAATAGTAAAAGCTAGCAACTGTCAACTTCCCAACAACTGGTAAGTGGTGAAATAAATTATAAATTTATATAGGGTAAAATATTAGTCATTAAAAATTATATTTTCAACTGACTTACTGGAAGTTATGGGATACAAAACATAGCTTCACTTTATATAAACAAAACATGATTAGAGGGCTGGGGATATGGCCTAGTGGCAAGAGTGCCTGCCTCATATACATGAGGCCCTGGGTTCGATTCCCCAGCACCACATATACAGAAAATGGCCAGAAGTGGCGCTGTGGCTCAAGTGGCAGAGTGCTAGCCTTGAGCAAAAAGAAGCCAGGGACAGTGCTCAGGCCCTGAGTCCAAGCCCCAGGACTGGTCAAAAAAAAAACAAACAACAAAAAAAAACATGATTAGAGAATAATATAGCAATATATAAGTTAAAAATAAATCATATATATGAAGAATCTAAGTCTATATGCTTGTCTAAAATTATTTAGGCCAAGTGAACTTTCCTAGTTTCTGTACTTCACTGTAATTCCTTTCTTATAACAATTTTAGAAAATTGTAAGTTTTCTTTAGTCAGTATTAATTAATATTATTTCATAGAATATAAAAGGTAATCCATTCATAGCCACAAAGAAGGAAAAAAACTTCTCCTAACTGAACTATGGAATCATCTAATTTTACATAATCCAGTGTAAAAGAGGTACAGTTTAGAATCAATGAAATACTGAATGGCATTTCTAATATTCTGTTTTATATATCATTTATTATTGTTTGCGTTTATCTAGAAACAATAGCCACTTTGCTCCTTTATTATTAAAAACAAAACAAGCTTTTTCTATGTGGGAAATTCTTTCTTTCCTATCTACCTCCCAAAACAAATTGGCTTCTAGTTGAGAACCTAATGTTAATTATCTATCTATCTGTCCATCTATCTAAATCTGATTTTTGTGATGGATTAATATAGGTTCTAAAGTCTTGCTACAACTAACCACTGCATAAAATGTGGTTTAGATAAACAATTTCAAATTCTTTTTGTTGTTACTGTTTTGTGCTATTGGGGATTGAACTTGGGGCTTCATGTTGCTAGGCAAGCACCCTATCACTTAAGCTATGATTACAGGCCAGTTTTGCGGTTGGTCATTTTCAAAGCAGGACCTCACTTTCTGCTTGGGCCAGCCTAGGCTATGATTCTCTTACTGAGAAGTAGCTGAGAGTGAAAGTTTGAGCCATTGTACCTGGCTCAAATTTATTTTAACAGTCTTTTCACTCTCAGATGGGAAGACTTGGTTTAAATGTACACTTAATGTCTTTGCACAACTTATTTGATCACAAACAAGTCATCTTGATCTTTCACATTTCAACCACATTCAATGTTCATAGTCCTCCAAACCACTTTTCATGTAGAAGATATGGAGAGGAAGCAGATTAAGATAAAAAAGAAAACTTCGTGTATTAATATTAATGATTTTTTAATTTAAAAGTATCTTTTTCCTTTTAATTTTCTTCCTTTCTTGAAAGAGTTTCAGAGCCTGACAAGATTTCAGATTGAGATGTTGATAATACCCATCAGAAAACAAAAGGCAGAAAGTGAAGAGTTTCCTACCAAATTAGAGAAGAAGCAGGCATGGTTTACTCCTAATTACAATAAAAGTTAACAATCCCAAACTTAGCCTTGTGTACAGAAAACATTCCTGATTCAAATACATATATGCTGCATAGCTCTTATTCTACCTCTCATTTCTGTCTGAGAGGTCGAGGGGATTGGGGATGGTAGAAGAAAAGGGCAGAAAAAGTCTAAAAGGTCTTAAAAGAAACTGCACAGTAGATGCATATAAGTTTCAATAGAATATACTAAAGAGTGAATAAAAAGAACACCAGGCTTAGATGTTTCCAATAAACTCAACTCGATGATGTCATATATAAAACAATATAGCTTATAATTAGGCTTGTATAGAAACTTTACCACAATTCCAGCCTGTTCTGTCTTAACTCCATACAGATTACAAGATAGGAAAGCATAGTTTGTACTTGAAAACAAGAAGGAAATAATAGCATTTCATCTAAATGTGTGAGTGTGTATGAGATGTGTGTATGTGTGTGGTACGTATAGGTATATGTGTATATGTGTATTGGTAGTAAGAAGGCCAGATAGGAACTTTGATTAGATTAAGTACCTATTTACTGTGTGGCTGCTTTATGATTAGCAATGTAGTTTGAAGAGCTCAGTTTGAATTTTGAAGGGAAAATTCCTGGGTAATGTAAGCATGAAGGATAAGCTAATGTTTTCCTCTGTGTTCATAATGGATGGAAAGCCTATACAAAAAGTTTAGCAACACCTGGCAGTTTCTCTCTTATAAGCAACAAAGTCCTCATTTATTCCAGGGCTTAGTTTTAAATTTTTATTTTTAAGTCTGAATGCAAGTTTTTGAAAGGAAAATGGAAGGGGTAAATGAAATCTCAAGCCCATTGACATGAGGGCTCTCTAAGGCTCTGTTATTTATCCAAAACATAGTTAGCTAGCTTTGAGTTCTCTGTAAAAGCTAACTAATGACTAAACAGAACAAAAGAACAGTCTGCTAATTCACTGAAATTTGTGGTGCATAGTGTATTTTCAACTCTACTTTCCTTAGAAAACACATTCTCCCTGGGCACCAAATTGTGGAATCAGAAGTGTTTTCCTACAGACTTACAAAGCAAACCATTCTTTAAAGTATTAGCCTTCCAAACAAGTCATTCTTTCAGTATTCCTGCTAATGGATTTAAATTGAATTGTTTTGTTCAACCAAAACTCAGCTAGCAAAAGGAAAGCACTCAAACATGCAGTAAATAAATTAAAAAAAAAAAACCTACAGTATACCAACTATTCAAATAAACACTGTTCAGAGAATCCTGTGGCTACTGAGCCAACTCTGAAGGATGCCCAATTTCTACTCAATGTCAGCTTTTTACCAGACTTTTCCAGAATACGGTGACCTAGACCTAACAAATCAACAATCCAAAACTCCTTAACTTTGTTTTCACAGTTCACTTATGATCAATAAATACACAGAACTGACCTTAATTCCAGCCAGCAGTTGCAAGATATGTTGGATCAGATCAATAAAATCTGAAAGAAAAAGAGAAAAACTCTAGGTGAAATTAAACCAGTTGAACAATTCAGCCTTTCTTTTTACTAAGGGGAAGGTAAGGTCATATATTAATTTCTCTTCATTCCATAAACTGTACTGGCTAAAATACATCCATTTACATTATAACAACACATTAGTCTTTAAATCATTCTCTAGATTTATTTCAAAATATATAATTGCCAAAATTAGATGCTATTTTAACTTCCAACTGTTTTTACACTTTTAAAAGAATTTAAGTGCTTTACTATGAAACACCTAATCAAAAAAGAATTTAACACACTGTCTTCCTAATATACCACCACTTACCTTGAGAGATGTTTAATTAAAAACAATAGCATGAATTAATTTGGATCCTGCCACAGACTGAATGTTTGCATTACCTAGTACCCTGCCTGATTCTGTGCTAAATCTTAATTCCCAATGTGACTGTACAGACCCAGGATGTTGGGTGGTAATTAGTATAACTCAGATATACAGAAACTGGGACTAGTTTTAACTAAAAGTTAAAATATACAAAGTCTCCTTTATCCTTTCTGTCACATGAGGACAGCAAAATGGAAAAAGTAGACCCTGAACAGACACATGGCCTCCTCAGCACCCAGAGCTAAGAGAAGTAAATTTCTATTTTTTTTATAAGCAACCCACTATCTATGGTATGTTTGTTTTAACATGTTTGTTTAGCCTTAGGCAGACTAAGACAGATCCTTAGTCTGATTTAATGCCCACAAAGCCTATAGATTTGCAATCCAGGATCATCAATCAGTCTAAAGGCAGCAAACAACTAAGATAATTCCCCTTGATCAATCTTCCCTTTGGTTTCTTAGGAATGAGAATTTCCATTAAAATATGCTGAGACTTAAATATACGGAAAGGCACACTGGCAGAGGAAAGTAATAATGAAGTAAGTCAAGGACAAAAGCAAAAAAAAAAAAAAATCTGTGCCCAAAGTCAGTGTGTCCTTTTGACAGAGAGCAAAGAAAACAACCTCAGAATAACAGTGAGTTTCTTGACTTGCTTCAGGGTGCACAAATGGCAAAGTCTCCAACTGAAAAGAAGTCCAATTGTAAAAATGCATGTCAGAAATGATTCATTATTAGACCATTTTGCCTAAGACTTCATGTTAACCTAAAACTGAATTATTCAATTAAAAAAAAGGAGGGTGGTGATGGCTCAGGCCTATAATCCTAGCTACTTAGGAGGCTGAGATCTGAGGATTCTGATTTGAAGCAAGCTTAGACAAGAAACTATGACATTCATTTAAAAAAAAGAAAAAACAAAAGCTGGAAGTGGCACTGTGGCTGAAGTGGTAGAGCTCTAGACTTGAGCAAAATGAAGCTCAATGACAGAGCTCAGACCCTGAGTTCAACCCCCATGACCAGCACAATTTTTTTATTTAAAAATAAAATACAATAAAGAAATCTAGGCAACAGCAATTGTATTTTAGGGACAGTGCCTAGGCCAAGAGTTCAAGCCCCACGAGTGACAAAAAAAACACAAAAAGCACAATCACCTCTCAATTAGGAAGTTTTTGGCATATTGGATAAACATTTAAGTATTTTTTACATCCTGGTTAATTAGATTTTTATCTTTTATACATTCACAACCAAATGTATACTTTTATAGCAGAAGTATAATGGGACACATGGGCTTTTTCAAGAAGTCACAGATACACACTCTACTTTCTTTAAGTGTTCCATGATATAACACCTTGAATCCTGACACCTCTCCTTAGCACCACCACCACCATCATTTCCAACTCTGAAACCAATCTTGCTTATTTTCTTGATCAATAAGCATGAGTCAAATACCAATTTTATTTAAAATACAAGGGATATTTTAGCTGTGGGAATTTTCTCATTTGGACTCATAAGTTTAACAAGGTGTCAGCACACAGAATATAAATAAATGGTTTGGTGTATTTCTGATATTTATCAAATTCAATGAAACAGGAATTTCCATTTGGGTAGAAAGAGTAAATAATTTCTACCTTTGTCCCACTTGATTTACACTGAAAGGAAAATCACTTCAATAATTGCTTCTGGGAAAACTGGATATACACATGCACAATACTGAAATTGGACCCTGATCTTCTACTGTGAACAATAATCAGCTGAAATGGATTAAAGATGTAAATGGAAGATGAAACCAGACAAGTAGGGAAAAATCAAAACAAAACATAGAACAAACTGATATGACCTTGGCAGTGATCTTTTAGAAATGACACCAAGAATTCAAGCAACAAAAACAAACATACAAAAGTGCAGCTAAATCAAACTACCCAGCCAAAGACATAACTAACAAAACAAAAAACAAGACAAAAACAAACTTCAAAATGGGAGAACACCTTTGTAGACCAGGTACCAGGTAAGTGGTTAATATACAAAATGGGCAAGGAACACACATACAACAGCATAACAAAAAACTATCAGATTCAAAATAAGCAGAGATCTTAAACTTACATTTTTTTCTTATTACAAAGACATAACATTTATTTAGTAATGATTATCCACACAGGTTGCTATAATCAGCAAAACTGTTTTAAGTGATTCCTTGGATGAGTTGTTTTGTCTTAACCAGTTTTACGCAGGTTATTTGGCTTAATATTGTGATTGACATTTTTTTCAAAGAAAATATAAAAATTACCACCAGTATGGGTAGAGGCGCCTGCTCAAGTCATCAGGGATATGTAAACCAAAACCAGAATGAGCTATCACCTCAGGCCTGTTAAGACGATGGTTGTTCAGAGGTTTAAAGGACTACACATGCTGGCAAGCATGTAAGAAAAAGTGGAACCTGTGTACTGTTGATGGGAATGTAAACTGGTAAGGCTAGTAAGGAAAATAGTATGATGGTAACTGAAAAATTAAAACTAGATCGATCATATGTCCCCAAAGTCATGCCTCTGGGCTTATGCCCAAAGAAAGTGAGACCAGTACCTCAAAGATCTATGTGTGACCCTCTGACATTGTTGCATTATATACAATAGGCAAGATGTCTGTGGACAGACAGATAAGGATAAGCAAACCCTATTGTTGATGTTTTATTTAAAGTTCTAGGTAAATTTCCTTTGGCGTATGCCACGTGGCTACTGTATATGTTTTTGGTATACTGGGTTAAAAAAAAAGTTATCTGTCCACAACAGCTAAGTGGGTAGACAACTAATGAGATACATGTAACAGAATGGAATATTATTCCTCCTTAGAAAAGGAGATCTTATCATTTTTGTGGCAATGTGGAGAAACCGGAGACACTATTCTAAGTAAAATAAGGTGGACAGAAAAACTAAATACCACATGTTTCACTGAAAAACAAAAATAAAAATCTGAAAACCCATAGTGAGGCACAAGAAGCCTAAGGCCCCATTGCCTAGCATTGAACATGGCTACCTGGGTTATGGATAAGACCAGAACTGCCCAGAAAGACATGTCTTTTCTGACCTTCAAAGGAAGGTCTGAGGGTATCAAATAACTGATCACATTAAGTCCTACCTAAAGGGAGCTAATACGGATGCTGGTACAATTCCAGGAACCTTACAAGCTGGTAACCAGAAAGTTTACCAGCAAGCAGAACCCATCAACCCCCAGAACACAGGCACATGCATGCAGGGCAAAACAGTGACCCTACAGTGACCTCTTGGCACAACTACACACTCTTCAGTCTATAGTCCAGACTATTCAAGAGTTTGTACACTCAGTCTTGTTAACCTTGTGCATGTGCAGATGCACATCTGATACATACGCTCCACCTGTCATTCAACCTGCCCATCAGAGTTCCAGCCAAACAAAGGACTGCCTGAACCTAACCCTGTCAAAACCCTAGCCAAACGAAAGCTCAAGGACCCAGAGCTTTGGCTCAAGCCTTCTATAACCTTGTCCTCAATCTCATTTACAATGTATTTATTCTTTTGGCTAGTCCTGGGACTTGAACTCTGGGCCCAGGCTCTATCTCTGAGTTCTTCAGCTCAAGGCTAGCACTCTGCCATTTGAGCCACATAACCACTTGCTCGTTTTCATTTTAAATAAAATCTTTCTATCATTTTCATTATGCTTCGTGTCTTGTTTGAATTCTTCTCATGCAAGACAAAAGAAGTCTGGCTACATACTTTTGGTAACGTATCATGAGATTTAGCATTGTGAATTCCCACTGACAACAGAAATAGATGGGATACTGGCAACACTACATCCCAACTGTATAAACCTAAAAGTCTAAAGTATAGCACTGGGTGAATAGTTATAAGGTACTCTGGAAATTTGCTAAGATAATAGATTTCAGTTGCTTTCATAACAAATGAATAAAGTACGCAAATACATAAAGGTAACTATGAAAGGGTGAGGAGGTCACATACAAGGACATGTTAATTTGCTTCAATGAGTATGTATGTATACATTATATTACATATACATATATAACACATATATGCTATACATCCTAAATAAGTATCATTTTTCTTTAAAAATATGTCGTGGAAAAGATTTGGTTATTTCTGACCTGGTGAACTCAAAGCTTTCTTATGGCTTTTAATTTGTCCATTGCTTTTCTTTTTAATCATGGGTGAGCACTTCCATTTGCAGTGCCAAAAACAGCTGCTTTCTAAGCAGTAACTACTTGAAACTGAAAAAAAAATTCAACCCAGTTATTTAACCAAATGGACACCAAATAGAAAAGATTTATGCTGCCCCATGGCTCAGTCCTCATGGTGAACATCTGCCATTTCAAACGTAAGACAAGACTTTTCATGTAGTATTTTACCAAACAATGCCCCAAGCATATTGCAAATAAAACTCTTTTCAGTAAGATTTATCATCTGCTGACTGATCACTTAATGTATCAACACACTAAAAGTACCATTTCTCCACTCTGTCGCTTTCCCTTTACTGAAAACAAAAGATCAGTTTTAGCTATTAGTTGATAGGGTCAAACACAAATTGAAAACCACTATTTCCACTATTCCACACTTCCCCCTTATTAAAGTTACACTTGAGTCTCTAGTTACCATAACGGTTATTGCTGGAGTAACAAGAAAGTTCTTGTCTGAATTACAGTTAATAGAAACATGTGTTGGGAATATTGAAACTGTAAGATATTATTTTAAAAAATCAATTCTCTCCTTAAAATTAAATAAAAATTTAACTTGTTTACAACCCTTGTATTTTTTTTTTTTTTTTTTTTTTTTTTTGGCCAGTCCTGGGCCTTGGACTCAGGGCCTGAGCACTGTCCCTGGCTTCTTCCCGCTCAAGGCTAGCACTCTGCCACTTGAGCCACAGCGCCGCTTCTGGCCGTTTTTCTGTATATGTGGTGCTGGGGAATCGAACCTAGGGCCTCGTGTATCCGAGGCAGGCACTCTTGCCACTAGGCTATATCCCCAGCCACAACCCTTGTATTTTAAAGATACAGAGTAGCTTCTAAAAATTATTTATAATTCTGAGGCTCCGATATAGTCTTCAACAGAAAGAGTTAGAATCCATTTGTATGCAGGTGATTGTGAAAAACCTATGAGTCAAAAAGGCATGAGGCAAAACAGAATGTGTCTATTGTTACCTTAAAACAAATACCAACAAAGACAGAGAAGAACACTAAGGACAGAAAGTTAAAATCCTGTTATATTCATTAGGATTCACAGAGGAAAAGTGGCTGATGTGGGAAACCTGCAAATTTGAGTCCAGCTTAGGCTACATAGCAAGATCTGGTCTCAAAAACCCCAAATGTAAAGAATAATTAATGAATTATATAGGAAGGAAGGAAGGAAGCAAGGAAGGAGGGAAGGAAGCAAAGAAGGAAGGAAGGAAGGAAGGAAGGAAGGAAGGAAGGAAGGAAGGAAGGAAGGAAGGAAGGAAGGAAGAAAGGAAGGAAAGAAGGAAGGAAGGAAGGAAGGCAGGAGCGAGCTAGGGAAGGAGGGAGGGGGAGGAGAAGGAAGGAAGAAGGAAGATAGGGAAGAAGAGGAGGGAGGGAGGAAAAGAAACAAAGACTCTAGAGAAGGTGATGTTTAGAAACACAGTCACTAGAGTGTGTTCACTCTAGTCAGTTTTACCTAACTAGAGCATATATACAAGAGTAAAAATTGAATGAAAAGCTCCATTGTGTCCATATAAAGAGCAAAGAATGATAATCTGAAGAAACTGTATAATTAAATAACTGATTGTGCTGGCTACAGAGAACCACTCACTAAAGGTTTTCAATTCAAGAATGGTTTACTTAGAAACATAATGTAGCAATATGGGTAAATTGGATCAGACATGGTGTGAGATTATAGGAGAATAGTCAATGTACTTAGATGAAACATCTGACATCCTAGCTTCCATTTTCTGTTTTTGCTTTAAGCCATTTTTTCTGCAGTCAACCTTGCAATCATCTTGGAATCCAGGAAGGACAGAACTGATCAGTAATATATTTATTACCCCTAAATTACCCCTAAGAAAGCATAGACCCTCTTCTGGACAGACCACCTACCAGAAAATAATGACTTGTTTATCTTGTTCAATGATAATAGTGACAGCAACTTCTCCAGAAACCTTCCCCAAAGGACTAAATTAATGATCAAGCAGGCTATAATGTGACCAGTGTAGGCATGTCTCTCTCCCTTAACCCCCAGTTTCCTGTCTATAAAACTTAAAGCTTACATGTGTACCCTGAAGATAGATAGAAATGGGCTGAAGTGTTATTCTCCTGTGGCATGCCTGAACCATGTAATCAAATCCTTTCTCTGCCTGTTACTACAGCTCTTTATTTGGGATATAGAGGTAAGTGACCAGACATGACATAGAGAACTCCTAACACTAGGGCCTGGGCTCTGAAAATCCTGATTTTCAAAATTCCAAATAGTTTAAGCATAGTCATATGGGGTGTTAGGACTTCAACATATGAAAGGGGAGGGGTACAATTCACTCCAAGGCAATATATACAACCTATGGGATATGGGTAGTAATTGAATAAAAACGGCATGGAATAGAGAAAAGAAGCTAAGAGAATTCTTAGGATTTGAGATAAATTCACTCTCAGATAGGGAGTGACAGTCTTAGACACAGGGAAGGCTGGAAGATCATCAAGTTGCTGAGCAACACAGTATAAGTGGTCTTTATTAGAAACATCGAGCTTCTGGCAGAATAATGAGGGGAAGTTATTCATTAGACCACTGACCTGTCCATGATTTTATGTGACATGGGAAAGAGTGAAATCTTACTTAATATTAAAATAAGACAAAAATATTTAATGATGTCATATTACATCAATACAGAATTAAAAGTGTGTGTTGCATATCAGACAATTAGGTTGTCAATCTAGCCAGCCCACATTAGTATACACTGAGTCACATTTTGCATTGACAAGCAGGTAGGGTATTCATAAAGTACTGACAATGTGTGCAAGCCCAGATTGTTCTTAATTAATGCCATATCCTGTCTGCAAAGACAGTGAGCTGCCCTGGGCCAGTGACCCAGCAAACCCATTTTTGTATCCCAAGCACTTAGTGTGGTATATGGCACAAAGACAGAGGTCTATAAATGTGGAATGAGTCACTACCCGGAAAAAGAGGCTGAGTCATGGCCACTCCAACTAATTACTGTATTTTTTTTGTATAAAATAACATTGTACGTAGGAAGCTAGCCACTAGGTATTGCTCTTAATGGAATGTTCTGTACTCTGATGTGTTTGTTTTCACTGCCAATACCAAGTCTGAAAATGGAAATGAAAGCTGGAGAAGACCAGTTACATCCAAGGAAATTGGACTGAATTCACCAACCTATTGTCATAACATTGAAAAATAAAATATGAAAGAAAAAATAGGCTAGGTAATGTAGCCACCAGAAATAATGCTATCATTTAAACAGAAGTACTTCCAAATGCTTATGTCCTGAAACTCTTACATAAAAACAAGAGCACTATTTCTAATACAGCAAATAAGTACTTCATATACCTCAGGCATTATACAAAGCATGTCACGTGCTTTAAAATTTATTCCTCAGAAGACCAAGTAGGTATTATTATTATTATTATTATTATTATTATTCCAGGAGATAATTGAGGTTCTAAAGAATAAATATCTAGTACCCAAGGAAAGATGCAGATTTCTAACTATCTGATAATACAATCATCAAAGATATGAAAAATAAACACATATGTGGATGGGTATATGGCCTGTGTGTGTGTGCACATGCATGCGTGCATGAGTGTGCAAGAGAGAGAGAGAGGCCATCTTTTGTTTTAAAGCTTAGAATATTGATAAAATTTCCTGTCGGTATGATTAATCAATGACTTGGGGTCACATTCAAATTCAAGTCTAAATAACAAGGGCAAACTTCTTTAGAGAAATTATAAAAATGATGGGTTTTCTTAAAAATAGAGAAACATATAGCCTGTTGTCTTCTCTTTAAGAATTTTAAGAGGTACAAAAATTTTGGAATATGACAGTTCATTTTTTTTTCCAAGAACCTTTCTGTTGACATTAGCCCAAAGATCTGTGGCGAAAGACTTTAGGTATTTTCATCAAGGTTTGTTTCTCTTTTAGAATCCATTTTATCATTGCTAGAAATGGCATGTAAGTAGTTGAAGAAGTTAAGCCATTGAGATCCTACGATGAAAGCAGCACTGAGAAATACATATTGCTTGAGTTAGAATGTATCTGAATGACTTGAGTATATGTTTGAGTAGTAAAACACAGTTTAATAATTAAACCTTAAGGTTCAATAACTGATTTTTGTGTTTGGGGGGTATGTATGCCAGTACTATGATTCAACTTACATCCCATGGTCTTTTGTGGCTCTTTTGCTTCAAGCGGGTGCTTTACCATTTGAGGTACACCTCCATGTCTAGATTTTGCCGGTTAATTAGAGATAAGAGTCTTTAGGATTTGTCTGTGCAATCTGTTTTCTCACCACAATCCTCAGATTCCAGGGTCCTGAGAAGCTAGAATTATAGGCATAAGCCACTGGCATCCAGCTAATAAGATGATTTTGTAGAAGCAAAAACAAGCTCCTTTTTTCAGTATGTAAACTTATTCACTTACTCAAATTGTTGAGCTTCAAAAATCTGAGATTGATTTTTGTAATGGTATCATAATAAAGTAAATCCATTGCTAGTTATAACTACTTGTTGGAAATCTTTGGTGGGCCATGTATTCATTAGTACTTGAATTTACTACTGAGCTACATAAAAATGTGGACATACATCATGCATACAACAGGCAGGTAATATTTTTCTTTGTATAACTTCAAGACACTCTTTAAGAATAAAGCCAATTCCTAGATTTTCTTCCAAGTTAGAAAGCACACATTCTGTCAAAACATCATTATGTTAGCAGACTGAAATATGAATTTCAAAGGAATGTACAGCTATGGACAATCCTTAACAACAAAGCAACTCTGTTTTTCAAAGCTCTAATTTCCTGAAAACTCTAGTACGACACTCACAAGCCAAACTGGAGCATTCCACACATTTCTGAACTCCGTATCTGAGTTCAGGCATTCTCTTGGATGAGTTGAGGTATAGTGAACTCATACAAATGTTGTTGTCCAAACCCAATTCCAGTATAATTCAATTAAAACAGTACAATCTTCCAAAAGGCATAAAAAGATTGTTTTCAGAACTATTCATACAAAGAATATGTTCATCCACTTTAATATTACTATTGCACTTTGTAATATATCACAAATATCATATGTGCATTTATATATATGTATATATATGATACAGATTACTGTGGAATTCCCATCTCTGGTGTGTATAGATGATTGATAGATAGATGGATGGATGGATGGATGGCTATATCTTGTAATGGTAAAACCTCTGTGTGGAACAAATGTATCTGCAGCAGTTCTAAAAGCATTAATGTAGGACATAGATCTGCTGTTATTAGACATTAAATGCTAGGTGATTTCTCAGATTCCGTTTTTCCACAACTAACTTCTGAAAGACCAATCCTTTTATTCTCTCCACCCCACCACCAAAGTTGCATGGGATGAAAACCTGTGATCAAGCAATAAGAAGAGCTTGAAATTTCCCTATCACTCACATGTAGAAAGGTCTAAATTTGCAACTTTTTTCAGCCTTCTATTTGTAAGAGCAAGAAAAATACTATACATGGTGGCCAAATTTCTAACATAGTCTAGTAAAACTAAAGTATAATTGAAGTACTAAATATCAAAATTGATTATGATTATGAATCAAGACATATCTTACTCATTATTTTACTGTACCTATGTTTCCCAAGCAAGAGAAGTATACTTGGGAGTTACTCAATCACTCAGCAAGGTAGTGGTTTGACAACTCGCTTTATGGTAAGGCAAGCACATTTTTAGCCTTAGGATGTAACAGTAGTACATAAAAGTTCCTTCCTTTGTAGAGCTTGTCATACATTGGAACATAAATACAGAAGAGTATGAGTACTATAAAGAAAATGAAGCCAAGTAAGAGATGGGAGGATGGATGGTAGCTAGAAGATGTCTCAGCAATGAAAGCAGCAAGAAAGAAATAGAAGCTAACCTGATTTTTATCATATGGAGAAAGGTGGACCCTCACCTGTTGCTCCTCCAGAGGGAGCATTTCTACCTGTAGCTCCCTGATCTAAACTGTCCAGTCCATATGGGTGTTAGGATGGAACATGAAAGTATAACAAATTCATGTGAATTTGGAAGTGTGCCGAGAAGCACTATTTGGAGAGAAGTGGTTTTAGTAGAAGTGCTCTAACAGTAAAACTAGCATGACTCAGGACTTTACATTCTTTTATTTTTACAACTGGGCTTAATTCTCTAAATAAAAATACATTTGTTGACCTAGATTTAATTGGCTCTGATTCATCGTCAGGCATGATGATGAAAGGTAATCATTGCTAAAGAGCTATCTTCATTTGTTCTCAACCAAATATCAAATGTCATTCAAGAAGGAAAACAATTCATAAAGGAAGACAAATGGCCTACAATTCAATATTTTGTCCCATGAAATGTCCTCAAATAATGTGTTTCTTTTCTAAACTTTTGATTAGAGAAGAGTTTTTTTTTTTTTTAAATGAGCCTTGGTATCCATCTGTAACACACTCATTAACTCCCTTCTTCTTTGGTCTTCACACAGAATTATTTGCAATACCTCACTGATGAAGTTCCTATGGTACATAAACCTTCAACTTGTTCACAGAGAGGAAATAAGATTTGACAGCGATCAGGCAGCACTAAGTCCCTGATTCCCATGAAGATGGCTGAATTAGCCTGCACAGAGGGACACCCTGTCACTTTCAGAGAGGAGTGGACACTTGATGACCTACTGCCCTAGTAGTGTAACCACAGATGCTCATTAGCTGTGAAAGAAAGCCAACAGGTGTCTCCCTTTCTGTTCTGAGCAGCCCAGTCGCCAGCTTCTGTTGCATGTTTATCACAACTGCAGTCATGCTGTTGTGTTTCCATCTGCCAGGTTCCCACTGTTGCCATTGAGCCTCTGGGAACAGAGACAGCAGACTGAAACTTCTTAGGGGGTTGTTTTGGTTTTTTTTTTGACCATTTGATGAGAAGAAACAAAAAATTTTGAGTATATTTATGTTCTATCAAATTTCAAATCAAGAAGGCCAGATGGCAAAGAAAAAAAAAAAAAAGGATGAGTTGAATGCATATTTGCTGACCTGTAGTAACTGACTCCCAACAAATTCATTGAGAAAGATAAGATACAGTGTAATGGTGCAGCAAATAAACTGTATATTATTTCCTGGCAGTGAACTCTAAAGCACAAATCGAAGGCAGTATCAGCAAACATTGGGGAGAGGAAAGCCAATATACTGTTCACTATTAACATATGGCTCCCATCAGAATTAAAACTCCTTTTCCTGTCAAATGTAAATGTATTTTTCCTTATAGTATCCTTAGGAGAAATAAAGGAGGAAGGGTTCGTACCCTTATTATAACCCTTGCTGTAAAACAACACAGCTTTGGGAGATGACAAGAGTGTTTTAAAGTTGTTTAACTTGTCAGGAACACAAAGTTGTCCTGCCCCCTGTTTCCTGAAGCAGTGATGATGGGGGAGAGAAGGGAGATGGCAGAAAATGGAGTATAATCAATCTTCTGGAAGGGCTCGAAGGCCACAAAGATAATCTGTCCCAGCTGTCACCCACCTTCCAACCTCCATGCATTCTATTTAATCTTCCTCATGATGAAAGGATAGATGAAAGCAAATGTCATATGTTTTCTTCAAACAAAACACGCTAATAGGACTTGGACAGTTTTTGAATGATTACCACAACTCTGGTATTGCTGCAAGCCAAAGTGAACAGTGAATTATGATGTTTGCCTCCAATTTCAGAGTGCACTTTTCTTATGTATACTGAAAACAGTGAGTGCAAAATTGTACCAATGGGGAAAAAATGAAAGTTTTTTTAAACAATGTACTATTGTGTCCAGATACTGGTACTACTAATATAATGAAATATGTAAAAAGTACATTTTTGAACATTTAGATTTTTCTCTTCTTTGAGGCTTATGCGAGTGTTAGGTAATATAATGAACATTTATTATATAAAATAATAAAAATAACCTGTCTAAGTTTTGTCTCTGATGCTGCTGCAAAAGTCCGAGTCAAGGGGCTGGGGATATGGCCTAGTGGCAAGAGCGCCTGCCTCATATACATGAGGCCCTGGGTTCGATTCCCCAGCACCACACATACAGAAAATGGCCAGAAGTGGCGCTGTGGCTCAAGTGGCAGAGTGCTAGCCTTGAGCAAAAAGAAGCCAGGGACAGTGCTCAGGCCCTGAGTCCAAGCCCCAGGACTGGCAAAAAAAAAAAAAAAAAAAAAAAGTCCGAGTCAAAAATACTCTACAAACAGAATTTCATATCAGGTTTATAAGTATTAGTGCTCTAGCATTAATTAAGGCTTTGCAAAGTTATATGGCCACTTTTGTGAGTTCTGAACTAATTGTTTTATTAATATAATTATGTTTCCAAATTCTAAAATGAGGATACTAAAGTCTACCCCTACCTAATTGATAGGACACTTGTGGGAATAAGAAGATAAGAGAAGTCTGCTTCAGACAATGTTTTGTAAAAACAGGTTAAGATTAAACACAGTAGCTCATTTAATTAGACCACCAGTGAAGTACATTAGTATTCAAATTTTATTACTTCAAACATTTTGAATCATGGGAACAAATAAAAATTCAAGGTAGTTGTTATACATGGAAAGACCATAGGTTATATGGGGCTCAATAATTACTTGTGAGTCTGTTTTTGAGACAGAATCTCACTCTGTAGCCTGTGCTGATCTGCTACTCATTATATATTCCAAGCTGGTCTCAAACTTGTGACCTTCCTGCCTCTATCACCAATGAGCTATGATTATACATATGTACCAACATTTAGCGACAAGTTTTTATTCTGTAACATACTTGTAAAATTTGCTTGATTCTTGGAGCTGACAATATGTTAACCTAAACACATACTGCCACATGGGAAAGGATTAGCATAGTTTTTAGTAAGATTCAGCCTGATGGTTTATCATGTATTAACACTGAAGAGGGCAATGCTGACATTAAATGTCTGATGAGTGGCATTAGCTATGTCACTTAACATTAACTTTGAAAACTCATAGGTATTCTGTATTTTTCATCAGCACCATTAACTTGCTGATACAATCACATATGCACACAGTTCAAGATGTCTGCTGGATGTATATGCTTCCTGAGATACAGAGAAAATGCAGCACTCTGCCTTCAAGGAGTTAACGTTTAGTATGAGTGCTGAGACACATGATCAGTCTCTACAATGGAACTACAAAGACTCATTTTGAAATATGAATAAATGAGGTATCAGTACTGATTCTACTGCTGTTTTGAGATTTTATTTAAATCTCCCTACATGTTCTCTGCATCTATTCTTTTAAAGGACACTCTGGTAAAAAATAAAAATAAAGTTTCAGCCAGATGTGGTGGTACTTGCCTGTAATCCCAGTACTTAGGAGGCTTGGGCAAGAGGGTTGAGCAATCAAGGTCAGCCTAGGCTATACAGCAAGACCCTGTTTCAGAAAAATTCCATGAATTTATTCATATGCATGAGAATACTTTGTTTAAAAAAGTTCAATAGGCTCTTACATTTTTAAGTCACAATAACTGTAGCATTGTAAAATCAATATTGATAAGACATTCGGCCAAGCTGTCCTGTATATTTCTGTTATATTGTGATCTAATAAATGCTAACAATACAAAGATAGGTCTAGAATTAAGACAATTTGGAGGAAAAGGGTAAAACAAAGGCTGAAGGACATGATCAATGCATGCTGTGTGCATGTGTTGAAATGTCACAGTGAATCCAATTAAAGTTAACATGTTCACAATCATGATATATAAAATAAGCATATGATATTTTATAATATATAATAACCACAATATTTTAAAATTATGAGAACATATCCAAATTCTATATTCTGAATAGAAAAGTATTCTACATCCAACTTCTCTGTATTTTAGAAATCTAAATAGTCTGGCTTCATATTTTTGTGATTGAAAGTACAGATTTCTAGGTATCTGTTGACATAACACCACTTCTTTCATCCTCAGAAGCTGGACTCAGCTTTGTTATGGGAAATCAATTTCAAAAGAATATGGGACTGACCGCACACATTCACCTTTTGCCAAGTGACTTAAAGCCCCAGCTGTGGTGTGTCTGTGCTAGGATCCTATTGACAGTACAGAGTTCTGCATTATTGGGCCCCTTCCTTCTATGGCCAACATCTAATGACAGATCTTTGCAAGGAACAAAGGTTGAGCAACACTAGGGAAGCTGTCATTACACTGAATAGCGACTCAACTCTGTTCATTCCTATTTACTTCTCCTCCCTTCCATGAGCACTGGTTGCAACAAACATCCTGTAAGCTAAAGTATGTATGTGACACAGATAAAAGAAAATCTGCATGAGAGATGGTATAACAACATGTAGCAACCATGTAAACCTTGGAGAGAAAGCCTCATGGTGCACTCAATGCTTAATGTCAAGCAGAGCAGAGAGGGAGCAGAAAGAGCATAGAATAGGAGGGGCAGGAAGAGACTGAGAGGAGGGTGCTGAGAAGATTAAGCATTAGAGAAAAGGGAAGGAAAAGTTAGGCTGTGAACAAATAAGTGACAATATGGAGAAGAAGATTAAGCTAATGATTGCATTGGTAAAGCCTATTCATTCCAACTCTACAGAATTTCTGGAATTTTCTTTCTTCCTTTTTTTTCTTTCTTTCCCCCTTCCCTTTCCTTCTCCCCTTCCTTGCTTCCTCCCTCCCTCCCTCCCTCCCTCCCTCCCTCCCTCCCTCCCTCCCTCCCTCCCTTCTTCTCTTCCTCCCTTTCTTTTTTTTACCAGTTATGGGGCTTGAATTCAGAGGCTGGGCACTGTCCCTGAGCTCATTTGCTCAAGGCTAGTGCTCTACCACTTGAGCCACAGCTCCATTTCTGACTTTTTTTTATGCTTAATTGGAAATAAGAGTCTCACAGACTTTCTTGCCAAGGCCGAGTTCAGTGATCCTCAGACCTCAGACTCTTGAGTAGCTAGGATTACAGACATTAGCCACCAATGCCGAGCTAGGATTTTCTAGATTGTTTTATCTATTAATAATTTATCTAGAGTTTATTTAGTTAAAGCATTTGAGTCAAACTTTATTCTGTGTACAGGTGAAACACTGATACCAACTCTAACTTCATATAACAAATATATAACAGTGGGTCATGTTTGGACAAATGCCAAATAATCTAAACATAAAGTATATAATAAAGGAAAGAAGCTTTAGGTCAACTCAACTGCAAATTTTTTTTAAATGTGACCATAATAGTGTGCCGCAAAACTAGCTTGAAATCATATTGAAATATTTTTCCAACTGAGCATGCATTGACAAAGATTAAATGTGTGTTAAAAATAAAGGTCAGGAGAATATTCTCTGTGCACAAACCAGAATGTAGTTTATACTAGGAGGAATGAAAGGAACCAATGAAAGAAGCCAATGCATTTTAGTACTGCTTGCACTCTACTAACTGGTAGATTATAGTATCATATCCTAAAGTTTCATTGCCATTCTTCTGAAGACTCTCCTCTTTTGCAGAACATTATGATACTTTTCCTTTTGAACACAGTGATTGTCTAATGATTTCAAGTTTATTAACTACCCTAGTTAATCTGCATACTGCACTAAAATTCTGCTAAGCAAGGAATGGTGAGAATAATTGTGATAAATGACCAATGCAACTTTAACTGTCATACCTTAAATAAATTGCTGTTACTTATTCAAGTAGAACACAAGAAATAACTATTGTAATAAAATATAATTATTGGTTCAGCTGTGCAAAAATCATATGGACTTTCTTCAAACAACCCAATTTCATTTAGATGTAAAATTTGAAAAAGTTGAAACATTCAGTCATTATACTTATTATGCTGACAGCTGATTAATTTCCCCAAATTTCTGACACTTTTCACTAATAAACTAAAACTTTATATAGCTTTTCTTTTTATGACAAAATGCTAAATATTAAAAATATTGTTTTATATTTTCCAAAGTTGTACTATTTTGTACTTCAACCTATAAATGTTTATTTTTCATTTAATTATTGAATTGTTGAAATTTTCTAGAATTTGTTAAGTTGAAGCTCTTAGTGTTCCTATAATGTACTCTTGAATACAAAGCTCTTAAGAGGCAGAAGCTAAGAAAATTAATCTATTAGATCAATTTGAACTTCAGATGTTAAGGTTTTTTATTGAGTGCCTCGTCTTCAACAATTTATCAAATATGTATTTTTATTAGTATAGCTAATCTCCACTAAGTAAATAAATACATCCCTTAAAATAGTTATATGAATTGATAACTATAAATTTCTATGATTCTCATAGAAATATAAAAATATCAACATTTTCCAGTAGCTCTCTATGACAACTTCAACAACCAGCAGAATGCCTCTTGTTATTTTAATATTGAGGATTACAAAATAGGATATATGTTTTCTGTACAACTATTTCAAGAAAAATTTGGACTAATATATTGTCTCATGATAGAAAATATTCCAGTATGAAAAAGAATCCCTTGCTTTTCTAATTTGATATGAGTCAGCATGGACTAAGACATGAGAAAATGATATTCATTATATTCATTGCTCAAAACAGTTTAATAATTGCTTCTCAATCAATAAAGCTGTTTGAAGAAAGGCAAGTCAATAAAGACAATGTGACTGGGTAAGTTCAACACTTACTTGAAAGGTTGTCTTAAATCGTGGAAAAGTCTATGCAGCCTATTGAATTTCATTCTATTTACAGTGAGACTGTGCAGTCAAAATAAAGGCAACTCCTTGAAACTAAAAACAAAGTGTCTAGGGGATGTATTGAAGTATTCATGTTTATATAATTAACTGTGTAAGAAAAAAAATGGAAGCTATACCAACAGTGGAGCAAATGTAGAAACTTCTACTGAATTGAAGATGTGTGTGATAAACACTAGCAAAAGTAAATTATTAATGTGAGCCTGCCCTACATACACCGGAAAGTGGACACTGCAATGAGAGAGCGGTGCAGCCATGACATGCTGGGGGTGTTGATGACATAACTCTGTTATCTCTTACTGCACAAGTACCCCGCACTTCTTGAGTCATGTTCCCATCAACTGGATTTCATTATCTGGACACATTTGGAAAACTTGGCAGTCCTAAACATGTGCCTTTAATTAGGCAAATAAGCCAATCATCATGGAGTGCTTATATTATACCAGGCACTCTATGAAGGCCGCAATGTATTACAGCACATGGTTCTTTTAGGAAAAGTCTGAGGTTGACAATATTTTGTTTACCTCCTCTCCTCCCTCCCACCCTTCATTTGAAAGCTAAGCCTATGAGGTACAGAAAATATCCTGCTGAAGGTCACCTGCCAGGGGCAAGATCAGGGTTTGAATCTGGACTGCTTGATTTCAGATATTGATTTCAGATGCTGGGTTTCTAACCATTAAAATTCATTTCTTCCCCTACAGACTAGCAATGGTGATTTGTTTACTCCAATTAGTTGATTAGTTTCTTTTTCTCTTCTTTTCTCACCTGAGTGAGAACCAGGACTTAGAAAACTGTAGCCTGAATAGTACTTTGCTAATGCAACACAAAAAGACTAGCTTTAAAGAAAAACAAAACAAAAAACTAAACCTAGTAGTATTTTTAAACTACTTTTAGCAACTTTTTCTTAGTATTTTAGTAGGCTTATTATCAGAATAGTCAAAGTAAGGCCTGGTGCTGATGGCTTAAGCCTGTAATACTAGCTACTCAGGAGTCTGAGATGTAGGGTTGAGGTTCAAAGCCCACCCAGGCAGAAAAGTCCTCTAAGACCCTAACTTCCAGTTAACCACTCAAAAACCGGAAATAGCACCCCCATGGCTCAGTTAGCAGACTGCTATCTTTGAGCACAAAGACTCTCAGGGACAGCACCCAGATAGTTCAAGCCCCACAAAGAATATTCAAAAATGAAGCAAGGAAGGTAGAAAAGGAAGTGAGAAGTAGTGAGAGAAAGACATGTGGGAGAGACAAAGAGAACAAAACACAAAAGTAGAGAGAGGGACAGAATTAACTATTTATTTAAAATCTACCTTGCTTGGGTTAGAACATAACAATTCTTTTTTATCTCTCCTACACCTGAAATTTCAGGCACAGAGTAATTCATACCTGATATTGGTGTAATAGAAGTAGAGGGAAAATCCAGTATTTTATTCTTTACTGGATTATTGGTTTTAATTTTTTTTAAGTAGAGCTATGTGACAGTATGGTTTGTTCATGTCAAGTAGATGAGTGCCTTTTAAAATGTTTTAAGACATTTTGTCAATTTTTTCATTTTTTTTCAGATAGTTTGACTCACAGGAAGATGCAAGAATGGCATAGACTATTGCATATTCTTCTCCCAGTATTCCCAACTGAAAATAAATCACGTTTATTGCTTTATGAAAAGCACAGGAAGTAACACTGTAGAGTAGCCTGGCCTGCAGGTGTCTTCCTGCCAGACTCTAAAGGAAGCTCTGGGAAGAAGTACTCAGTCCCTGTTGGAGAACAGCTGGCAGCCTCCCTTCGACAGTATGGTCTTCATCATGGCTGCCAGCAGGTTTTGGCTTCATTTACAAAAAAGAAATAACTCAGTTAATCTTTGTGGTGAAGGTTTTAAATACTTAGCCAAATTAATTAAGATAATAAAACAGAATTGCCTTAATATATGCAATTAAAAAAACCTGTTGTAATATTTTTTGAAACGAATAAGAGGCATTTAGTTAAGAATAAGAAAGATGAATTGTAAGATTTAAAAAAGAAGAACTTAAACGGCTTTCTGTCAAGCCAGATGACATGCAAGGGTAGTATTTAGGTGACAGGTTAAGTGAAAAGCTGGCTTAATGATGGCCTGAAGGTGTACCCTGTGGTAGAGAAAAAAAGGAAGAGCTTTTCATCATATGGACATTGTGTATTATTCAAGAAATAAAACTTCCAATGTTGCTTTTCCCACACTAAGTTTGGTGGAAAAGCTCTGAGACTGTTTTTATTACACTGGGCTAGGTGCCCAGCTTTAATCGCCATTAGGGAAATGGGTCACTGACCAGGATGATATATTTCACTTTCATGATAGCTAGTGGGGAACAGCAGTGTGTTTCCCAAATTACAGCATGAATTATAAGCATAGCAGAGTCAAAGGAAAACAAAAATGCAAATTGGTAGGTTTAGGAACTTTACCTCTTGTTTGTTTTTGTGAATGGACCTCTTCATAGAACCTCTGTTTGTTGAGATGCTTAATTCCAAGGTAAAAGATGCAATTTCATCTTTCTTTTGTGAGATGTGAGGCTTGAACTCAGGGCCTGAGCTCTTTTGTTCAAGGCTAGCACTTTATGGCTTTGAGACCACAGCAGCATTTCTGGTTTTCTGATGGTTAATTGGAGATGAGTCTCATAGATTTTCCTGCCCCAGCTGGCTTTGAATGATATCCTCAGATCTCAGCCTCCTGAGCAGCTAGAATTACAGGAGTGAGCAACCAGCACCACTACTACTATTTCCTCTTCCCCCTCCCCTTCCCCCTTCTCCCTCCCCCTCCTCCTCCTTCTCCCCCTCTTCCCTCCTCCTCCTCCCCCTCCTCCCCCTCTTTCCCCTCCTCCTCCTTTTTTTGCCAGTCCTGGCTCCAGAGCCTGAGCACTGACCCTGACTTCTTTTTGCTCAAGGCTAGCACTCTACATCTTGAGCCACAGCGCCACTTTCAGCTTTTTCTGTTTATGTGGTGCTGAGGAATTGAACCCAGGGCTTAGTGCATGCTAGGCAAACACTCTACTGCTAAGCCACATTCCCGGTCCCAACCAGCACCTTTTAATATGCACTTTTTATGAACTAGTTAGAAGGTGGCTTTACTGACTTGTGATTTAAGTAGAGTATCATTTCTTCTATGTAAACTTCATGAAAAGAAAATTGCTTCAGTGTAAATTGATTGTGCTTAAGGATACATGAATATAAATCAGTTCTGAGTCTTCAGGGTCAAGATAATAACAAGAACTAAAATTAAGTCCTCATAGTTGAAGATGCCTTCAACTCGATCAAGAATAATAATATAGTAAAAAAATAATACCTGTAACTTGTAGAAAGTATTCATTTAAAATTGTATTTGAGGGGGCTGGGGATATAGCCTAGTGGCAAGAGTGCCTGCCTCGGATACACGAGGCCCTAGGTTCGATTCCCCAGCACCACATATACAGAAAACGGCCAGAAGCGGCGCTGTGGCTCAAGTGGAAGAGTGCTAGCCTTGAGCGGGAAGAAGCCAGGGATAGTGCTCAGGCCCTGAGTCCAAGGCCCACGACTGGCCAAAAAAAAAAAAAAAAAAAAATTGTGTTTGAAATTATCTCTGATAAGCAGCAGAAGGTGAATCATGACCAAGCTGATTTAATAATGCTTTTGTCTGAATTTTTTTTTTAAAAAGTCTTAATTAAAATTAGGTTGGAGGAGTGGCTGCTAAGCAAACGTGAGGTCCCAAGTTCAAATCCTTATCTTCTACAGAAGAAAATTATCTATGCTTTCCTCATAATGATTTATAGGTTTCAGTTGTGTATATGTGTGTGTGTGTGAACACACACAAAAATAAGCTTGGAGTCACATTTCCCTGGTGTCTTCCTCAGTGTGAATATTACTTTTTTTATATGTCTGTAAATCACCTCTACAAAGTTTCAGGTAATACCTCTTTGTCCTAGTATTTTATGGTTTAGTAATATTGCCATGGCACTGGTAAACATTATTATCATGACAAACAGATATCATCCCTTTTCCTCATTACAATACTAATTTTGAAGCTGCAAGAATATAGGATATAATGGAAAACTATTTATCACAATCCAATATTGAGAATCTTTTTCCTGTAATTATATATTATTCCTAGGATAATAAAAGTCAATTCTTAGATGATTAACCTTGCTACTATCATAGGTCATAACAATTTCATAAAGCATTCATAAATCTTGTTTTCTGCATAAAAACCAAACTCCTGCTGACTGGACACATGCAGTGCCTCCTGTCTCTGGCATCAGCTACGATGATCTTCTAGCTCTTAGTTTCCTATATAACTAAAATGGTAGGCATGAGCCACCAGTGCTTGCCTCATGCCTAGAATCTTTTTAAAATAAAAACTCACAAACCAATCTCACAAATTCTTCAAATAGCTTTACACATGCTAGTCAAACGAATTATAGTTGATCCTCACCTGCAGCCCTAAAGGTGTGAGCATAGTCCAAACTCACCAAACAGAAAGCTGAGGACCAGTTCTGATCATTTACAGAGTAGAGAATGATTATTAAACTCTGCCCCCCTGACAATCATTTCAAACATATGGGGTTCAGAGAAACACAGTTCCAGTGATACTGTTAGGGCAGAGAGATCAGAACAAACACACCAAAGTCCTGGGTCAGAAATACCATAATAATTTAGGCACAGATTACATTTTTCGCTGTCTTGGGAAGGGTCTGATGTGATGTGGTCCAAACAATAGTGTTCTGCTCCTGGCATGCAGATGTCATTCCTAACTGGCTACCAAATCTCTTTGGTTTGCTGTTGGCAGAACCAAAAGAATGCAAAAACAGCAAATACATACATAAAAATCACCTGAAATCATTTTGTATTGTTTTATAATTACTAACCTTCTTTTCTATAAAAACAAGATTCAACTAGGGGATCTCTATTTTCTAACTCATCACAAGGACTTGATTAAGTCATTTAACTCTTTCATACAAACTGACCATTGATGGCTCTTACATACAAAACAATGACAAAGAAATTTCCATACTGGCAATCTTTTTCCTTTTCTGCAGTCCTAATAATTCATTTCTGTGTTACACACCCTCTCCCTTTTTCTTACTCCATCAAGATTTTAGGGGGCACAGAGTCATTAGGAATGAATGTGTCATGTCTCTTTGTTTCATCACAGAGGGAGTGTTGATACCTTTGTCAATATCAGTGTGGATTGTCACTGTAAATATGTTGAAATCAAAATGCCCAATAAAGTTTCCACTTTTCCTAAGATTCATGACCAATGGGTTTTGGGATAACCACAGTATAACAGTATAACTCCAACATTTCTCAGGGCCCTTGAGAACTCCTGTGGAAATGGAGCCCAAAGGCCGGAGGCTCACTTTGCAAATAGCTTTATATACCTCTAACAGTCCTAAGGGACTCATTCACACCTTAATAAGCTTTGCTTGTTTGCCTGACTAACAACTCAGACACACTCTTGTCTTGTGGGCTATCAGTATCCCAGAGAGCCTTCAAATGAAAACGAAAAATAATAGCTACATAGTATACATGTCCTCTTTTTCATAGCACAATGAATATATTGATACTGAGAATCACCGGGGGTTGGTGGAAGGGGGCATGGAGGACAGAGCAACTGGTTTCAAAACCCCTTGAATTTTCAAATTTACATTTTTTTCTTTTCTCATCATAGTAGTAAAAAGAAAAATCAGCATCTCATTTTCATGACCTTTTGTTGGACAGTTTTGGGTTTGCTTTGTTTCTTGAGGGACAGTCTATACAATTCAGGTTATCACTTAAAAATCTTCCTGCTTCAGCCTCGCAAATGCTTGGATTACTGGCATGTCTCATCATATCTGGCTTTTCCAGAAAAATGTTACTAACAGAGTGAGGGTTGTATATTTTCAATTTTATCATTAAAACATCTCTATATTTTGTCATTTGAAAAAGCATATTATGGCTGGGGATGTGGCTTAGCAGTACAGTGCTTGCCTATCGTGCATGAAGCCCTGGGTTCGATTCCTCAGCACCACATTAGCAAAAAAAAGCCCAGAAATAGCATGTGGCTCAAGTGGTAGAGTGCTAGCCTTAAGCAAAAAGAATCCAGGGACAGTGCTCAGGCTCTGAGGCCCAAGACCCAGGACTGGCAAAAAAAAAAGAAAAATTAACTATCTGCCCTCAAGAGATGAGAAACATCTTCAAGGTAATGACATAACAAATAAAAGAATACTGGTTATTTTGTTGCATATGTCATCATTCTTTTAATAAATGTGGAGGTGGCATTCAAATTTCCCCCTGCTCATAGAACTCTTAATGATTTGGAGATACAAACTTCCTTTACATATTTTACCTATAACTTAGAATAACTGATGTTTGAAACCCACTTAATATCTTTTTACCCTTGGAGCTCCTATTTTTATTTATTAATTCAAGAGTTAAGAAGGACTTATTGTATATCACACAGTATGTTAAGAACTGAGGATATAATGATGACTTCATACAGTACAAATTCCTATCCTTAAAAGACTTATAACCTAATAAAAAGACAAATGTTAAAATTATCAACTAATCAAAACTTCCAGATTGTTTCAAAATGCCCAAAAATTGGAAGAGATTTCCTAGGAAAGGGAACATGGCAGGATTTGGGCAAAAATAAACCACAGATATTCAGAAAGGAGGGTAGAGGAGAGAATGAACTAGAAGATAATGATGTAAGCCTAAGAAAACTGAAACATTGTATATCTGAGGTTGAATGTGGCAAAGCAGAGTGGTATGAGTCAGACTACAGTAACAGGTAAGAGCAGACCCCCATGGAATATTATAAGCCAAGGAAAAATTTCTCTTTGCAGCAGAAAACAAATTTGAAGCAAATAAAGGCCTTAAAACAGGGTCATGGATGTTGATAGGTTTGTAGTTGTTTTTCCCCAAAAATTAGTTTCTTCCATTTGGTAGAGAAGTTGAAGGTAAAGGGAAATCATTAGCTAGCTTGTCATAAGTTTTTTAGATAACTATGTTTGTGATTATCAGACAGTATCAATGGGAAACATGATGTGAGGCATGATTTGGCCCTGAAGAAGATGCTGTCCCCTTTCAGCATTCACTTTTGGAATCCAGATGTCTCAGTGTGGGGAAAAGGTAGAGCAGAGAGTTAGTGTAGACACAACTGGAAGCCATGCTAACCTCAATGTTGAAAGGCCAGAACCTGCAAGCCATGGCAGACAGAACACTCAAGGAAGTTTATGTGTATGTAGATGAAGGTGTGGTTTAGAAGCTGAAGATGAGAAAGAGCCTTTTCCTGATTTGATGATAGTATCATTCAGTATAGTTTGTTGACACTACCTGTACTCAAGTGGAAATATTCAGAAATACATAGGGAAATGATTGAGAAAAAAACTTTTTAAATTTACTAAATTTCTTCTCTAATTAAGAGAGAAGTCTGCAAGAAGGAAAGTTATGTGTAACTACAGTATCACACAAACAAATTGCTAAAGAACACACATCAGTAATATGGTTGGCTGGATAAATATGCAAAAGAACACTTGCCATATGTATAATGAATTTTTTCTACCCTTTTTAAACTGGTGCCAAGGGGCATTGCTCATCTACATGACAAGCTGTTTCCAGGGATCCTCGTCTCTGCACAGCACTGGCCTTGCCCGAAGCATTGTCTGGATTCTCACTTCTTTCAATTACTAGTGTTTAAATTCAAGTATGAGTCACTAATTTTGCACATTAAAGATTTGCTATATTAAAAAAATATGGGTAACAAAGGTCTGAAAACAAACATGTGTTTGATTTCGTAAACCATCATAAAACGGGTAGGTGGGCTGCGGAGAAAGGAGAACTGCAGAAGAACAGACACGCATGCTTCTTGACTGTTTATTCTGAGCCAGGCACTTACATGTCCTATTCTGCAGCCCCTACTTGCCAGTGAGATAAGACTTTCACCTTCCATTTTGCAGGGAAAGAAATGGCAGTGTGTTGAGTCCAAATAACTTGGTTGAGTAACACTACTTATAAGAGGCAATATTGAGATTCCTCTGTCTAGAAGGTCAATTAATTTTTTAATATTAGTCTGCAGGCATGGCCCACACTTTAATCTAGAAAGCCACACTTTTAATGAGGAAATGAGAAACTAAGAATGTGAGGGCATGCACCAGACAGACAATGTGTGAGAGACAGACAGAGAGCAAGTGAAAGATACTAAAACAGAGACACCTATAGGCTGACTGGCTGTAGAGGAGTTTGGGACAGATGCAGTAAGAAAGTAAGAAAAGCTAAAAAATGAAGAGAGCATGCCACAGCTTTTTCTTTCCTTAAGAAGATGGAAGCCAAAGAAGGTGGAGCCAATTAATAACTTTTTAAAAAATACTGTGCATATATTATGTTGAGCATAGTAAAAAACTTTAAATTGTTCTTACATGAGAAATGCTTAAGAGAGATGCAAGTGGTGGCTCAGGCCTGTAATCATAGCTATATGGGAGGTGGAGAACCAGAAATCATGGTTCAAAGCCAGCCAGGGAATAAAATTCATGAGGCCCCATCTCAATCAGTGGTTGAGCAACATGGTACATGTCTATTATCCCAGCTATGGAGAATATTCATTGGCTAGCTGCAGTGGATTGTGTCTATTGTCTCCTGAAATGCAGAAAAGCACAAACAGGAAAATTGCAGCCCTAGTTGAATGAGCCATAAAGCAAGACCATACCTCAAAATTAAGCAAGGAAAAAAGGGGTTGGGAGTATGGCTCAAACAGTATGGCCTGAATAGCAAGCTCAAGGCCCTAAGTCAAACCTCAGTACTGAAAATAGAAAAGTAGGAGAGAAATAAATATTTACACTTAAGGAAGAATACAACAAAAGGCAAAACATGACCTTTATTCACCTTGGAATAGAATAAAACAACCTAATGTGATTGGCTTAAAGGAAGCATTTTCATAAATCAGTAAGTACCACATGAAAGCCAGATACTAAGAAGCTCTACCCAGAAAAGAGGGAAGTATGGAAAACTGACTCCAGATATAACAGTTCCCTAGTACAGAAACTCAAATAAGAGCAAAGGAACCCATATCCTAATTTACAGAATTTATGCATAAGGAATTGAACAAGATGACTTGCAAGATCTTTTCTAATCTTATTTCAAAGATTCTTGACTCAATTCAGTCTGTGGCTCAGCCATGTTGCTCTGTGTGGTCCTGACGGTCCCATTTTGGATAGTATTCTACATTTCTTTCTTTCTTTTTGGCCAGTCCTGGGCCTTGGACTCAGGGCCTGAGCACTGTCCCTGGCTTCTTTTTGCTCAAAGCTAGCACTCTGCCACTTGAGCCACAGCGCCACTTCTGGCCATTTTCTATATATGTAGGGAACTGAACCCAGGGCTTCATGTATACAAGGCAAGCTCTCTTGCCACTAGGCCATATTCCCAGCCCCTTGGATGGTATTCTAAAAGCAGCAATTCAGAGAAGCAGGACATGCCCCTACATACTGGTGTTCCAGGTACTCCAGCATTCAGAATGGCTCCATGTCCCACCCATGCTACTTGTTTTCCCTGAGCCTCTGCCTCCTGTTCCTTCTCCTACTAAGTAAAGTTAACAGGCACCCAAATCAAAGTCAACTATACAGTTCAATTAGAAACAATCTATAAGACCTAAAGCTTTGTGCACTTAAGGACGGATCAGGAAGAAAAAAAAAAAGGTCTTCTTTGATGCTTTTCAGTTTTCTTAAAATTGTAGTCTGCTCTGACAGATATGACAAAATTAATTAAATAATCAATAAGTCTGACCCAATGTTAAAAACAATTTTATTTGAGTCACTGAAAGTTCACTCTTTCAAAAAAATGGAATACTGAATGAAACTACAATCAACTAATTGCTACAGCCAATTGTTAATGATTTTATTTGACAACTCTGTTTACTTTATATGAGCTAGCAATTGTCCCAAGTGTTTTATATTAAATATAAGCATAATAACAACCTAGAAGGTAGACAGAAGCATGATTGCAAATGGGGAAATTGAGACATAAGAAAGCAAAAAAAAATTATGCAAGGTTTTATGACTAATAACTGGCAGTAAGCAAGGATTGAGTCCTGGCAATCTGTCTCTATGGTCTTTCTGATCTTTTCTATCTAAAAAAGGAGTAAACAAGTGAACATATATGTGTGTACATACATATAATATGTGCATATTATATATATTCACACGCATACTAGTGCCAGCTGTGTGATTTCAACTCAGGGTCTGGGCACGGTTCTTATGTTTTTCTTCCCCCAAGACTAGGGCTCTAGCACTTGAACCACAACTTCACATCTGGCTTTTTGGTGGCTAATAGAAAGGAGACTCTGCCAAGGATGGATTTGAACTATGATCCTCAGATATCAGCCACCAGAGTAGCTAGGACTAAAGGCATGAGCCACTGAAGCCTGGAAAAAAGGTACATTTTAAGTGGTGTTCATTAATATGTTGTTGGTAAGGAGAAATTTCTTTAGTGTTACAAACATTGGAAGTGATTAACCAGGAGTGTGACAAATTGAGGATAAAGTCTACCAAATGTCTTTTGGCAGTAGTATCTAGGTCAAATTGCCAGAGGTACAAACTGAACAGACCACCCCCTCCCAGAGTGACAAGATAATTGAAACTACTTTAATACAAGGAACACAAAGTCTAAACTAGCAAGGGCTTACACAAAATGGAAAAGAAGAAACAGCAAAGATAGAAGTGGCACAGCTTGGACAAGTGAAATTAGAGATGAGAAACATCTTCATCTGTCACTTACTTTGGAGTAAGTTTCACACTCACAAATGCAAAGGATGATAGTATGGCCATGCTGGTTGTTACAGGTGGTCAAGTACACATTTACAGCTGATAAAAGCCAAATGGTGCTCTATGAGAAACTAAGAAAGAGCCTATTATTTTGTATTTTTGCACTAAAGAACCATTTCTTCAGTAGTATTACTAGACTGTTCTAAGTTTGATGATATTAAAGTCATTCATGCAATGGTAGTTGGGTAATTTGGAGGGAAATATTCTTTGCTGAGAATAAGTGCTAACATTTCTTTTTCTTTTGACTCTTTGTCTTGTGGTATTCATTAGGCTGGGATGTGAAAATGGCCTAGCCTTGTCCACGGAGACACACTGCTCTTGGAAAGCAAAGTACAGTCCATTGAGAAAACCAGTTTTAAAAATCACACCTCTGGCTACCATTACATAGGAAAAAGAAAAATACCTAAAGAACTGACATGTGGCTAAGACCTCAGGGTATCTACCAGACAAACTATCATGTGGACATCCTAAATTACGGTGTTCCAAACAAACCTAAGGAAAGAGAAACAAATTAACCAGTAATTAAACAAATTAACCCAGTAATTACTGGAGTAGAAATAAATATGATTGATCCTTGTAATAGCTTAGGTATGACAAAGCAAAGAATTTTAAAACCAGATCTACTTTTTAGCATGTGTTCACTCATATATACTCATGCAGTCCACTCAGTCTAGAAAAGTGATAAGAGACTTATTTTTAGGTGTATGCCTCTCTTGCCATGATAAGTAATATAATTAATTATATGAAACTATTTTTCCTATCAGAATACAAAGAAAACATTTACATCAAATCACATATTATTAACCCAATGACTGATTATTCACCTACATTTCTTCTTCTATTTTGAATATTCATGGATTGACTTAATTTATTTTTTTACTTATTTTTTTAGACATGATTATTTCTGGAATTACTTAATTTATTTTTTCCTAAAGAAAACAATCTTGGTCTGAGGATACAGTTCAGTGGTAGAGTACTTGCCTAACACACGAAAACCCAGTTGAATCCTTAGCATTACAAAAAGAGGGTAAAGTTCTTAGACTGTACAATAATTTCTAAATCAAGTAAACTTTCTATACCTTAGTCCTAACTATACTTTTTTTTTTTTTTGCCAGTCCTGGGCCTTTGGACTCAGGGCCTGAGCACTGTCCCTGGCTTCTTCCCGCTCAAGGCTAGCACTCTACCACTTGAGCCACAGCGCCGCTTCTGGCCGTTTTCTGTATATGTGGTGCTGGGGAATCGAACCTAGGGCCTCGTGTATCCGAGGCAGGCACTCTTGCCACTAGGCCATATCCCCAGCCCTAACTATACTTTTTAAACAAAATGTTACAAAATGATTTCACATTTTGGGTGACTACTATTTTCATCTATGTGATTCAATTTTACAAATGTTATCAGATTCTTATAATAAACTTGTATTTTGATATAAGCAGATAAAAGTTTTCTTGTAGTCCATCCTTTTTAACCTTTAATAGAATTAAACATATTTTAGCCTGAGAATTTTATCCTCATAATAAAGCAAGTTTTGAGAGAATGTAGGTCAGTTAATTTGGATTTGGATGAACCCAGCACTATTGAAATCAATTCATCATGTATAAATTAGAAGGTGAAGAATATTATCTCTGTTTTAAATTTAGTTCTTTTAGGAAAATACACACTGTTTTCTTCAAGCTTGCTCAACTCCTCCCTACCAAACCACAAATACAATCTAAAAGTATAACAAGGAAAAGTCTTGTATGTAATGGCTTATGCTTTAGTAGACAGAAAAATGTGAATAAATTTAAATTAATTAAAAATAACTTAAACATTCTTAATCATTTGAAATTATTAATTAATTAACATAAGTGTCAAATAGTTACCATGAAGGAATATTTCACCACATAAATAGTGGTTATGGATTAGATGGTTATGAGTACCTAATAAAATTTATATGATTTTCAACCAAATTACCTTTACCATTTTTACCTTGGAAAGAAAAGATTAAAATTAAGGCATATCAACAAGGAGCCAAGCTAGTCCTAATGCCAAAGGGCAATAACTATCTACCTCAGTAAATATTTTTAGATATGGAAATTGACTAAGATGTGGGCCTATATTTCTGACTTGTTGTTGTAGACAGATCTGTTTATGTTGGAAAATAATAAAGCCTATTTGCCCTGGTCATTCATTAATCATTCTTGAACTCAGAAAGTTGAGCATTCATCATGCTGAGATGTCCCAGAATGAGGGAAGCATTTGTGCTAAAATACTTATAAATTGCCCTAAATCTAGAGACCAGAAGTTAGTCTTAAAGAAAGCAATCCTCACATCAGCAGTTCTATTTTCTTTACTGAATATATGGTCTCTAATTTGACTCAGGCAAATAACAGTATTTTACCAACATTCAGACCTTTAATAAAGAAGACACCTACAAAGGTAAAGAAATAAATGGGATGACCCAATTACCATATTATTATTTCAATTATTTCCCTGTAACTGTTAAGATGCCATGATCATGTTCTCTGACAAATTAGTTCAGGTGTTTCTGCTGATATATGAATTTTAAATGATTTTTAAAATGCATTATAATTATATATCTCATTAGTATATATTTGAGTTACTAAATAGAACCTCTAACTTTAAAATTTAAAAAGTCCTAATGGAAGGTTAAATATTGCTTTTTCCCCAGAGAGAACAGAAAAAGAAGAAAAACATTCTCAGGCGTCCAGTGGCAGGCAAAGTCAGACTTTACTTACATGGGGACCAGAGAGCACTAAAGGATATTTCTGTAAAAGGACACATAATTTGAGACAATAACAGAAAATAGTTTAATGATTTTATAAGAAATAAACAAATTCAGACTGCATGACTTGTAAAAGTTACCTAAGACTTGTGAAAGTTATAATAAGTGAAGAGTGAGTTGGAAGTAAGAAAGGAAACTTTTAACTATAGACTATCAGTGTAAGAATTCAATATACGAAGGTTTTTCCATTCTTTCTCTTCCTGCATCTCTTCCTGCATTTCTCCCTTTCAACCTTTGTCAAATAACCCTGAGACTGGAACTGAAGATGCTGAGATGAAAGATACAATCTTGTCTGGGGCTGTTCATGAGTGTGTTGGGACCTAAGGAACAACAGACCAGTAAGCAGATAATTCCATGAGTGTCTCTTCATTTAAGAAGGCTGGGCTCCAAACAAATTTTTCATGGCTTTCTAGTATTAACAATAACCAGGTTTTCTGGAGTATTCTACTGATTGCTTATTTTTCAGCAGACTATGTTTATATCTTCCAAGTTTCTATTTTTTAATTGCCCTCTGAAGCAAACCTACTCATCTTCCAAGTTCCTATTTTTTAATTGCCCTCTGAAGCAAACCTACTCGCAGCAAGCAGGTAAAGGAAGTAATTTATTATACACAAAAATGGAAAAAAGAGTGAACAGAAGAAAGGAAATTCCAGCTACTAGGAGAATCATTTATTCTTGAGCCCTAAGGTAACAGGAGCCACTAAATTTACTATACTGCAATATTTTGTAGGTCATACCACTGGCTCCATTATGAAACCCATGCCACACCCAGACAAACCAGTTTGCTCATTCTCAAACTACCTATGTTATTTTCCTGGGCAGACACAGCTTGATCTAGACTGTGACTTAAAAACAGTCAGGGAGTAGTAATCTCAATTTCATTATGATGGCCATTTTCTTTCATTTGTTTTACATACCTCTTATGAAAGTTGTAATTTTATAACTTGTTATGGAAAAAAACTGTGCACACACATCTGCTGACTGAAATACTTCAATTGTCCTCTCAAGTGAACACAAATTTGAAGTACTAAGTCATAATTCTAAGAAATGCTAAGTAATAATTTCTAAAAAGAATGTATGTGCAGAGTTTAAACTTTTTGGTCTACTTATTTGTGCCTCCAAGTATCTGTCTTATGATGGAAGGAAGAATCTTATTTGCATATTAGAATTTATGATAACTAGGCAAGAACAGTAGGGGCAGAGATGAAAACCTGCGTAGATTCTTTAGGGCACTAAGAGGGTTCCAAAAGCTAAGAAGAGAAGCTTCATATAGAATGAGACTAACACCAACAGGACATGAGAACTAGGGAGGGCCTAGGTATTCCAAATTGCTACTCTCAGAAAAATGCGTGGAGTACTAGCAGGCCGTGACTATCAGAGAAGTTTTTCAATCACTTCCACTTATGTCATTATCCTACAGGGGAAAAGAAAAGGACTCCAAAAGCTAAAGATTCCAAGGAATATCAGAGAGTAGCAGAGTATAATCTGAGAAAAGGAGACTCAATTATGACAGATGGATAACATGATCTGGAACTTCCTGGAGACCAGATCCATGCTGCAATGCTGACAAAATGATGAGTTTAAGCCTTTCCTGCTTCCTCCTAGATGTTGAGAAAGAGGTAGATCTTTAAGGAATACCTCATGATCCCAGGTTTGGACAGGAAAATGTTATCGAGAAAAATAATAGTGATACTAATTAGCACTGGTGGAGCACTGAGCATGTGCTGATCCAAGATTTTCCATATCTTACATTTGTTCACTTTCTTCATGCTCTCCTTACATGACAAAAAAAAATCATGATTGTGATTTTTTACAGATGAGGAAATTTTATAGATATGAGAAGACAAGTTAATCAGGATTCCAGGTAATACAGAGTGCAATCATAATTTAAACAAAACAAATTTGCCAACATAACTCGCACACTTAACAGCTACACCAATGAACTGGGCATGAAACCCCCTGGAATATGGAAAAGAAACTAAAACGTCTCATGGAGGTAAAATGAATTTCACAAATAGCAATAGCAATGGTTATCTGTTGGATAACAGTATCCTTAATTATTGTAAGCACTTTACATATTACCCAGTCATCCCAACAGCCCTCTGAGATAGCGATGTTAGCTTTGCACACCATGTAAAGACACTAAGATATAGAGAACTTCAAGAACTTACTTGAGGGGCTGGGGATATAGCCTAGTGGCAAGAGTGCCTGCCTCGGATACACGAGGCCCTAGGTTCGATTCCCCAGCACCACATATACAGAAAAAACGGCCAGAAGTGGCGCTGTGGCTCACGTGGCAGAGTGCTAGCCTTGAGCGGGAAGAAGCCAGGGACAGTGCTCAGGCCCTGAGTCCAAGGCCCAGGACTGGCAAAAAAAATAAAAAAGAACTTACTTGAAGCTATTTGAGAGCTTACCAGTATCTTATTCAGTATCCTTCACTGCTGCTTATGTGAGTGCAGGAATCATTACATGCACCTCATGCTTTATGGAAGTTTTGATATGCAACTTGTGTGACCCAAGTCTGGACATACTGAAGTCTAGACATGCACATTATTATTATGATAAAAAGCAAACAAGACAGATGTTGGGGGAAATTTGTTATATAAAATAATTTTCAGCATTTCACTTGCCTTAGTATTCAAATACATTGAATCATCCCCTTAGCTAGTCCAGACTACTTAACGTGAATGAGTTATAACCACTGAATTCATTTTCATGGACCATATATTGGTGACATTCATCCAACTCTGTCTTTTGCCCATTCTTTGTTGCTATGCTTCTGATAATCCCACTTCTTCTCCCTCTCCTTCTTCTCTCTCGGATTCAATCAACAGAAGTTATATCTGGAATGTATCCTATCATATAATTGAGGTGTAACTATACAGTTTCAACTGTTTGAAGAGGTAATTTCCCTCCAGACCCTCTGTATTGTTTTCTTTGGATAATTTATATTCTTCCATGGCTCCAAACAGTGGATTGAAGATTTTGCTAACAGGTGGTTTCTCACTGGGGAACCTCCTGTTCTGGGAGTCCAGCCAAGCCTTTTATTATGATTCTACTTTATAAAATAGGTTTCCTGGCATTTTAACAGCAGGGACTTTGGTGAGAGAGAAATGCATACCTATTTATCTGCATTATAATCCCAATCATTAGGACATATTAATAGCTTGCATTGCTTATGCAGCACAATCTTTTTAATTTAACAAAGATAAATTTACCAGTCTCAACACAATGAAATAAAACTACTTCATGCTTTCTTTTTTTGCAGCAATTAATTTGAACGGTTGAAACGGGCACAAATACATTGTAGAATATGTTTTGTGTCTCCCTTTGGACCATGCCAACAAAATAAGAAAGGTCAAGTATAACAGTGAAGCTCTAGTTTCCATAGCAATTAAATAAATTCATCAGCATCATACTTCACAGATATTTTGCAGTTTACAGGAACTTTCATAAGAAACATTATGCTTCATTATCTTACTAATTTTATGAAGTATGCAGAATGGAGGTCCCTGTCCTCTTTAAAAGGATAAGGAATTCAGTGCTAAGATAGTATCACGTTCAGCTCATAGAATTCACTAGAGTTGAAGCTGAAAGCTCTTGTTGTCTTGTTTTGTTTTTGATTGTGATTTTGTATGGGTCCTTGGGCTTGAACTAAGGGGTTGGGGGCTATCCTTAGGGTTTTTTTTTTCTCTTCTCTCTCTCTCAGATAGTGCTCCACCACCTGAGTAACAGATCCATTTCTGGCTTTTTGCTGAATAACTGAAGAAAAAAATCCCATGGGGTTTTTCTGCCCAGGCTGGCTTCGACCCAGGATCCTTTGGTGTCAGCTTCTCCAGTAGTTAGGGTCATAGGTGTGAGCCACAGGTGCCTGAATAAAAGTTTCATATTTTTATCACAAATTGAGTACTCTTTCTTCTATATTTTGATGGTCCATTAGTATATATGTATGTGTGTGTATATATGTATGTGTGTATATATGTATGTGTGTATAATTTGTTGCTCTGCTCCATTTGCTGGATTATATAATGAAATTCTTACTTCCAGAAAATGGTCCTTGGATGCATCTACACTGTCATTTTGGTGACCAACTCATAGCTGCCTAGATGTGATATGTAGTTCATTGAGCACCTCAGAAAATGAAGTAGTGGGTGATGTAGGAAATTTTCAAGACCCATTCATAAAAACACCCTTTTAAATAGCAATATATAAACTAAGTACTAATTGTGGTAATAATCACTTATTGGTGGAATTAGTCCTCATTAGAGAAATCAATCAATTTTTTGATCCTTGTTTTAATCAAGTGGTGTGTGTGTGTGTATGTGTGTGTGTGTGTTTAGTACTGGGACTTGAACGCAGAGCACGCTTGGCTCATGGATGTTACTCTACCACATTTTTTTTTGCTAATTAATTGGAGAAGACAAGAGTTTCATGGACTTTTCTGCCATGGATGGCTTTGAATCACAATTCTCCAGTCTCAGCCTCTGAAATAGCAAGGATTACAAATGTGAGACACCTGCTCCTGGCTCCTGACTATTAAAGGAATTACTCATGGAAACAACTAACCTCCAAGGGAGATTAAATGATAGTCATTTTTTTGATAGGAATCAATTTTATTTCTCAGGCATTTCCTAAGGGTCAAATTCACCAGGACATAGATCCAAGGTATTTCCAATAAAGAAAAACAAGACCTTCCCTAAATGTCCATCCAAATATAGTCATTTATTTATTTATTTATTTATTTTATGTCTGTCTTGGATGAAAGATGCATATATTTTGAGCTAGGGGCAAATGATTTCTCAATAAAACTAGGGTGAACTGATTTAATAAGATCATCATGAGAAACATGAAATAGCATAAGTTTATGCAGTTTGTTATGTATAGAGAGATATATAGATATATCACTTAATTAAACTAAATAACTAAATAACTTTCAGTCACAGTGGTAGGGGTAGTGTAAATTTTAGTACACAAGGATTATGTGAGCCTATCAGGTGTAGAGATAGGCAAATGATTAGGAAGCAATACTTATGATCCTGAATCATCATAACCATGAGGTCCCTCTTCTTGTCAAAGATTTCAAAGTAGATTTTCCTAAATATCAGTAGATCTAAAAGCGTATTGATATACCAGGGTCACCTACTTCTCCACATAATAAAAATACCAATGGGCTGGGGATATAGCCTAGTGGCAAGAGTGCCTGCCTCGGATACACGAGGCCCTAGGTTCGATTCCCCAGCACCACATATACAGAAAACGGCCAGAAGCGGCGCTGTGGCTCAAGTGGCAGAGTGCTAGCCTTGAGCGGGAAGAAGCCAGGGACAGTGCTCAGGCCCTGAGTCCAAGGCCCAGGACTGGCCAAAAAAAAAAAAAAAAAAAAAACCAAGCAGCAGTTTTTATTACTGCTTCATCCTGTACAAAAGCACTGTTTGCTAAGAATTTTTGGAATATGCCAGTAAATAGTGTATGGATATTTTAAGAATTATGGATCATTACAAGAAATGGTAACTACAGAACAAATAATCAAAGCTATCTTTTACTTTGGTTATCTTAATAGCAAAATGTCCTTGGCAAAAATTTCAGAGATAAGCACAATTATTAACCAACTATATTCTAATTTAATTTTAAAATGTGATTACAATAAAGAATAAGTATCAGTTATTGTCTAGAATAATACCACAGAAGTAAAATGTTATCTAAAGAGTTTAATAATTCTTTGAAATCACAAAATGATAGAAATATATTAATACAGTTACATAAGTTCATAACTACATGGATATCCTAAAGGCAATCCCACATGAAAGAGAATAGAGAGGCTTTACAAGATAAAGTGGGTGAATAATAATAAATAAAATTAATAAAAATAAATAATAAATATATGAAAACAATAATAAATAAAATTCTAACTTTGCTTCTTCCTATCTTTGTGACCTTGAACAAATTATGTAATATATCCTTCACTTATACTTCTTTCTCTGGAAAAGAAGGTTCATAGTAGTACCCACTTAATAAAGTTTTTATAAGGAAGTTTTTTTTAAAAAGTTTATACATATTCTATCAGCTGATTTTGTCTTTCTTCTCCAGTATAGAAGGATCAAGAAGACTACTATCTGCAAGCCAGGCACCAATTATCCTAGTGAGAAATAAATTCCTGTTGTTTAAGACTCAGTCCATTGTATTTTCATAGCATCCTCAGAAGACTAAGTCAGAATAAAATATTATACACAGAGAAACACAAATATAAAAACACACTTGAAACAGTGCAATGCATATTACCAGTCACTACTATCACAGTTGCTGTTATTATATCTCCACATATTACATACCAATAGATGTTATTACATGTTGTATAGTGAAAAGCTGTTTGTCTTGCTATTCATGAAAATTAATATAGTTAGCACTCAGTAAACACATTCATGGTTTTGCACATATAGCCTTTAGATGAATACAATTCTGCCTCATATCATGAAAAAGAGTATAAAGTTCGTTTTTTCCCCTGATTTTAGAATTGAGAATGTTTGCTCGTTGCTAGAATGAAGTCACGGCATTAAATCTTACCTTTATTTATTTATTTTTAATGTCAGTAAAAGTGTGACTACACGGTCATATCTGCTTTAAGATAGTGACATTCCATCTCAATATAGATAGAGCATTTGGTGAGGAAAGTTACTTATTGATAAAGACAGGAATTCTAAGCAAGACCAGAAAAACAAATTCTTCATACAGACAAAAATTCTAAACAAGAATTTTGGTCTCTTTTTATATTTCATCTTGTAAAGAAGCTAGTACTGAGGTTTGTACAGAGAAAAGAAGCGTGTATGCAGTCTTCTTACCTAAAAAGAATTTCATTGTAAGGTGAGCTTATAAAAATTTGGGATAGCCAGGTGCTGGTGGCCCATGCCTGTAATCCTAACTAGTCAATGAGGCTGAGAGCGGAAGATTGAGATATGAAGCTAGCCCATACTCTTATTTCAAAGCCATCAAAAGGCTGCAAGTGGAGCTGTGACTTAAGTGGTAAGTACCAACCTTGAGCACAAAAGCTCAGGAATAGCCGCACCCAGGACCTAATATCTGTATACAAATAAATAATAAATAAATAGGATGATTTATGTTTTGATTTTTTTAAATAAACCAGTAGTAATATAATACATATTTATAGATTATCCTAATGCTCTTCAAACTTAAACTTCTATGCTATATTATTGTATATTAAAATTATACATTGGGATATGAAAGTCTTTTGAGATTAAGTGATCAGAATCTCATATTTTATATCCTGGTGGGGCACCTGCATTTTAATACATAAACTCAAACTGTTGTAAATTACTGTTGTAATGAATTTTCTAAGCAAAGTACCAAATTATTACTACCATAGTCAATGTGTCATTAATTTCTTAGACAAAAGCTCAAATACAAGATGGATAATGGATGATTACACATTATTAAAGCAGAGAAGTATCCGGGGGTTCAAGTTATTCACCAAAGCAAAAACAGCATCTCTACAATTATATTGTCATTCTGAGACATAATAACAGGGTGAAACACAAAGACCATAAGGCACACTTCCACTCTGCCTGAATCATGCCTTTACATAAGCCACAGAATTCACGTCTTGGCTATCCTACACTCCAAATATAAGTGAGCAGGAGAAAAACAAGAAACAAACAAAACATCTACAAGATAGGAATATAAGAATTATGAGAAAAGTTAAGACTGGCTAGTCTCAATTTCTGCTAGAATAAGGAAAATAAATGGATAGCTACAATTGTTAGTTTTATATATGAAAGATAAGTAGTGTTTGTAGACATGATGGTAACTGTGTTTTCCTTTTGATGATTAAACAGAAAAGCACTGTAAGGCAATGTTGTTCAGCTAAGACACTAAAAACATTCCTGTATTCCTTCATGCGTAGAAGATGTACAATTAATAACTAAGGGAAGAGACACATGTGAAATGTGAAACTGGATGCTAGCGGTACTCAATATTTTTTTATAACGAAGTAAAAAAGGTGAATACATATTTTCATGTGGTTTTATTCTCCTCAAATTGACAAAATGTCATCCTAAAGACACACTTTTTCAGAAATACCAGAAGACAACGGATATGTCTGAGGCCATCACAAAGGGATATTAAAGTGCCAAGATTTATATTTTTATACATGTAAGACAATATAAAATGCATAGGGAGAGCTTTGAGTTAAAGGGAATAAAACTGTTCTGTTCTCATAAAGGAAGAGATGAGTTCCTGATAAAATGTGATCCTAGAGAAAAGGACCTGCCAGGGGCCCAGGTGAAAGTGGGTTTCACCTCCTCGAAGAAACTGGTGAAACCAAATAGCTCCTAGAAATAGGTCTTCAGTATTTGCATATAGGTCAACCCTCTTCCTCCTCATCTTTCTGCTTCTAGAGATCACAGGTCCATCCCCAGAGGAGAAAAATATCTCCTGTCACTCCATACTCTTAACCTTAAAGAAATGATCTAGTTTACTCTGAAGGCTTGACTTGCATCTAGAGCTATTTTGATTTCAAGCTGTTCTTTTGGCTTCCCAAATATTTCTGCAATAAACTCAGTGCTGGCTAAGATTCTATTCACAGGTAAGAGAATGTTTTTCTATGTAAAATTACAGAGAAGGCTGCAGAGGGAATGCTAAGCTGCAGTCCACCTCTCATCCATTCTAAAGTAGTGTGGATCACTGCTAGAGTAACTGCTGGTTAACATCAGCTGCTTTCTGAGATCAGAGATCAAGTTGTATGAGAAAACTGGCATCTAAAGTACTTACTGAGCCCCCCAAATGGAGCTGACAACTGCCAGAATAAAAATGATGCTGTGGACAGAGCTATTTTTATCTTCCTTCTGCTATGTCTGTACATACCAAACAAACCATAACAAACTTGCAGAATATCTTTATTAAAAACTATGCTCTGTCAGGGTCCAGTTAGAAAATATGATTTTTTTCTTGTTGTCAGTTGTGGGGCTTGAATTCAGGGCCTGGGTACTGTCCCTGAGCTTTTTTGCTCAAGGCTAGCACTATGTCACTTGAGCCACAGTGCCACTTCCCATTGACTGACTCTGTTGGTAGCCAGAGGGAACAGGAACCTGAATGGGGCAGAATTTAGGGCTGGTTGTCCTTCCCAACAAGATAGAGGGGGAAAGTGGCTGGTGGGGCCTAAATACTCTTTTATAAACTCTGTTTCTTTCCCTCTCCTTAAAAGGGCCCAACTTCATTTTAAAGAACCTTCATATCAAAGAGAATATTATGGCAGGATTCACAAATGATTCAATTGTTCATTTTTTTTTTTGGATTTGGATTATATCATTGAGGTTTCCAATGGATATTCAGTAGGGAAAATAAAGGTCAGCTCTCAAATGTGTTAACTGCATTGAAAAAAGCGTATTACATGAAAAGAACTCAGAACTACTTATTGAAGTTATAATACAGTAACCTATCCTTTCCAATGTTATTTAGCTCTCCTAGACAGTCCATTTTAATAAGCAACATTCAAGTGATTCCTGTAACAGTCTAATTTTTAAAACTTATTTTTTTACTTTTAGGCGGTATGGGTTTTGAACTCAGGGCCTTGTACTTGCTAGGCTAGTGATCTACCACAATGCCCCAAACAATAATATTGATTTCTCAAATTTCTCAAATTTCTCAACTGAATAAAAAAACCCAGGGCACTGGGATTTTTCCAATAAACTGGAAGTCCTTAATCAAATATATTTCAGAGAACAATCTATTGGGTACTTGGAAAATACAGAGGACACTGAAGATGTGCAATACACGATTGTTTCCTCATTACAGACATTCCTAGAAGCACATAAATTCTCTGCAACCAAGGCTTATGATAAAAAGTTTAGAGATCCAAGTATTAAGTAATGCAGTAAAAATATGTTGTCTCTTGCAATGTAGGAAGATGTGAGAAATTCTACTTGCTTCTAAAGAGAAAAACAATGAAAGTGAAATGTGAGTACTATGTAATATGTGAATTGATTACATGTAAATCCACTTGTTACTGAGATCAAGTGAGAGTTAGATGGCTTCTAAGAAAAAGAATGAGGTACTTCCACTTATTCTTGGCTTATTACAATTCATAACTGGTTGTGTGTATGGGTTTTTTGTTTTTGTTTTGTGTTGTGTTGTTGAGTTTTATTTGTTTTGTTTTTGTTGCCAGTCCTGGGGTGTGGACTTAGCGCCTGAGCACTGTCCCTGGCTTCTTTTTGCTCGAGGCTAGCACTCTACCTCTTGAGCCACAGCACCACTTCCAGCTTTTTTCTATATATGTGGTGCTAAGGATTCAAACCCAGTTCTTCATGTATAGGAGGTGAGCTCTTTACCACTAGGCCATATTCCCAGCCCGGGGCAGAAAACTTTGTGAGACTTTTCAAACGTAAGCAGACCCTCAGCCCTTGGTGCTTTGTTTTTCAAGTCATTTATCTGTGTGTGTGTGTGTGTGTGTGTGTGTGTGTGTGTGTGTGTGTGTGTGTGTGTTTTTGTGCTGGTCCTGGGGCTTGAACTCAGGGCCTAGGCACTATCCCCAAGCTTCTTTTACTCAATGCCTAGTGTGCCACCACTTAAGCCACAGCTACCCTTTCTGGCTTTTGTTTGGTGATTAATTAGAAAGAAGGGTCTCACAGAATTTCCTGCCCAGGGTGGCTTTGAACTACAATCCTCAGATCTCAGCTTTCTGAGTAGCTATGATTGCAGGAGTGAGCCACTGGAGCATGGCTAGTATCTTACTTTTTTCCCAGGGCCAGCCTTTGCTCTGCCTCTCTAGTACCTGAGACTAGAAGTGAGTACCACCAGACCAATATGTTGCTTTGCAGGCTGGCCTCAAGCAATGATTTTCCTATCTCTGCCTTCTAGTCTCCTATCTATGCCTGCTAGGATGTAGGCATTAATCATGACACCCAGTCAGATGTGTTTTTTATTTAAATAACCTCTTATATGCTGGATAAGTCACTTAAAAGTTTTCCCTGTTCCAGGTCAGTAGCTCACACGTATGATCTTAACTCAGAAGGCTGACATGTGAAGACCCTGGCTCTAAGCCAGCTCAAGTAGGAAAGGCTTAGACTCTTATACCCAATTAACTACCTAAAGGCCAGAAGTAAAGCTGTGGTTCAAGTGGTGGAACACTAGGCCTTGAGCAAATAAGCTAAGAGACAGCACCCAGCCCCTGAGGTGAAGCCCCAGGAACATCACCAACAACATTTTTTCCTGTGTTGAAACCACAAATTGAAGACACTATTAATATACAAGTACATACATATGTACCTGCATGTGCACCCCCATATAGCATTTCTAGTCTTTAATACAAAATTCTTTCAGATGGAGACAATGAAGTCCTATAGTGACAACAAGACATTCGAAGATATTAGAAGTTAAGACAATTTATAATATAGATTTGTAAACAGTACCACTAATAATGAAGGTCACAGTATATATATATATATATATATATATATATATATATATATATATATATATATATATATATATATATATATATATATATATATATTGGCCTGTCCTGGGCCTTGGACTCAGGGCCTGAGCACTGTCCCTGGCTTCTTCCCGCTCAAGGCTAGCACTCTGCCACTTGAGCCACAGCGCCGCTTCTGGCCGTTTTCTGTATAAGTGGTGCTGGGGAATCGAACCTAGGGCCTCGTGTATCCGAGGCAGGCACTCTTGCCACTAGGCTATATCCCCAGCCCCCACAGTATATTTTTGAAATGTTAATAAAGCCACTGCAAATTCATATAATTAATAATTATTTTGGCAGTGCCAGGGACTGATTTCAGAGCCTCATGCTTGCTAGGCAGATATTCTACTACTTGTGACATGCCCCTAGCCCTAAACCACTGCAATTTAAAACATCTGAAATTTTATTTCCTGCTTAGCTCATTCTCTTAGACTTCTACTTTTATAACTATAGGAGTTTTTCATGTACAGAAGGTTAACATACCTTTAGGGGATATGTTTGATAATGATTAGTTATAAGATATGTTATAAAAAGACTTTGAGGTCATTGGCATAGAATATGATAGAAGCAGAGGGCATGAATTATCTTGGCATCCAGCTTTCTTATGCTATTCTCTTCTGAAGTTCTAGTCCAGTGTCTGACCAAGGGAAATGCCAAAGGTACATTTATCCCAGCATGGAAAAGACACTCCTAGGACCCTGGCAATGACGGAGCATCCAGGAGCAGTTACAGGACACACTCGGATGGCAGAGATGGTGTCACTTGTTTAGCCCTTCAAAATGAATCACAGCCTTTATTGAGGTCACAGGAGAAAGTTTGTAAGCATGCCATTCTAATGCCCATGTCTATCTACTTTATACCTGGGCAAGAACTTGCCAGTCATCTGTGATAGTGGGTAATCAAATGGGGGAGATAGTTCAAAATCCCAACCCCTTGTATCTGCTCAAAACCCTGTCAGTGAATTTTGTGCTGACACCAGCCACATAAATTCAGAAAAGAAAGTTTGTAGACCTAAGATCATGTCCCTATTAAAAAACTGTCTGAAGGCCTACATGAGTAACATAGGTATTGTTAGGATCACCAGAGACCAGGTTTCCCAGGCAGTCAGAAAAATGCTTTTGTGAAACCAAAGGGCTAGACAGGCTACACTTGGGGATGAGGGCGAAAAAGGACTGTGCAGTTGTTAAAAGTTAGATGTTATGTGTACTTTCCAGTTTGTTGTAAATATTACTCCTGACATCTGATCCTGGCAACCCCTTGGTAAAACAGCTATGCTTTTAGGTCCCTGGCTAGGCAGGGTCAGCTCCCCTGAGTTAGCTTGAAGAAGTTATAGAAGCTGGATCTTCATCCATAAACTCCCCTTAAGATCAGGGACCAGAGTGATCTTTTGGAAAATGAGGCAAGGTAAATTAAAGGAAAATTCATGGGAAACAGTGGTAATAAGTGTACAAGTGTGGAGACTGCATTTGAGAGAGACGGTTACAGGTATGACTGCCTCTCCTAGCCTTATTTAAAAAATATCTAGTTATCAAAAGTTGTCACCCTGGTAAATTACCCAGGGGCTACTTTCTTAAACCAGTGGTGGGCCAGCCTGCAAGGCCAGTGTACTCAGAAAAAGCAAGCAGGAAAATATTGGGAGATTTCACTGAAGCCACTCTCCTACCCTAGGTTAGGCTTTAACCAGTCTGTCTAAAAATTTGCAGACAACCTATCAGGAGGTGTGACAATCTATCCTAGTGACACTGAGAGATGCCACAGCTGAGCTCAGATCTAGCCCATCTCTTCTAATCTGGACATTATGTTTGGGCAAGATTCAAAGATGGCCTGACATCATCTGGATGAGACCCTACATCATCATGCTGACCGCCGTGGTGACTTGTGCCTGACTCCATTACCCATGACTTCTTCCGGGTGGAAGGCTGCTTTGGATCTGCAGAAACTAATACTTTGGTGGGACATAGATTTTTTTTTTTAAACCTTACCCTGCCTGGCCTAGGAAAGGTAGGTCAGAGTCCCCTGACTATGGGTACCAGTCATATGGAGCCAACTTTAACTACTGGAGACTCCTTAAATTGTAGGAGGAAACAACTCAGGCAAAAATTCAGCTATCTTACAGAAAAATCAATGATTTCATGTATATAGAGCATTAGGAAATGAAATAGGGAGACTGGGTCTGGACAGTGCCATCTTGGCCACATGGTAGATGGTAGGGTCTAGTGTCTTATCTTCATGGTGGAGGAAGGTGAAACCCCCATCTTCCAGGTGATGGGCATGCCTGAATCTCTGAAGACGGGGGGTGGGGGGCACTTGGACGGACAGGTTTAGTAACCTGCCTGGGACTGGGAATTTCCTGTGACCCTGCCCCCTGACCTGACCTTATTTAGGCCTGGACCAGCACAGGTGCCATTATACCATGCCACATGTCTCCACGTTTGTGCCTTATCTCCTGGCTGTTTTTCAGTCAACATGGTGTCCTAATTCAGCTCTCCATTGGAACTGAGTTGGTTTGTTGGTATTTTGTTTCTTTCCTTTCTGGCCTTCATGGCTCAGTTTCCTAATTGTGTTAAGTGTTTTTGCTGGCTGCTGGTCTTTGAGACAGGAGTCCACCATGCAATCATAAGCCTTTTAATAAAGACTCCAAGATTTGACTTCTCAAAATGTGGCTTCTCTGTTTACTCACTTTACAAGAGATTCAAATGGAATACTATTTAGTAGTTATATGACAGTAGTCTCTTTTCTATAATCCAACATTTACACATGTGAGGCACAAAAAAGATGCAATGTCCTAAACATAAAGTTCAAGGTCAATGAAATGAAGTTGAATGTAAAGGATATTTTAGTCTAGGCACCAATGGCCATCCTCATATTCATGTAGAATTCAAGCCTGGGGAAAGAACCAGTTGTTCCATTACACTACTGCTTTCCTTTAGTTATTTAGTTAGATTTTAACTCCACAAAAGGAAAAACAGAAGTAGGCTACAGGGGAGAGAACTGTTGGGCTTAGAGTTCCTAGACAATCTTAAAGTACCTAGTGAATCTAAGTAGCTAGCATCTAGAAAAATATTTGGCATTAACACGACACTGTGGAACATTTGTAGTCTTGGAAAACAAATACAGCTCTTAGATTCTGTATTTGAATGGGCCAATTAAATCTCAACAGAAGGTAAGGGCTTCAGCATCTACAGCATTTATGTAAATAAACACAACAGTGGGAAGATGAATTATATGATCTGAGAAAACCAACTCATACTTATTCAAAATTGGGTGGAGAGATAAGGCAGCTGGAGCCTCTCTCTCTCCTGCCCGCCCATTTTAACAATGTGATTTCAGAAGCTTAGGCCATTATTACAAGTTTTTCTCCTTGGCTCGTTCATGTCTAGATAATTCTAGGTTAAGTGTTTATATAAAAATGCTTTCTACCATTTCAAATTTAAAGGTTACTTTGTTTTTATTATTAAATATATAAAACTTTCAAAGCAATCTAATATAGTAGTAGCTCTATTTTCTTTTCAAATTAAGATTGGTGGGGGGTTAGATGAATATATTCAAAATACATATAAATCTTCCTTTTCAAATAAAAGGGAAAATATACAATGGAACATTAAGGCTAGGTCAAAGAGGGCAATATTCACAACACAAACTATAGACCATGTCCTGACTAAGGGACTACATAAGTCTAAAACAAAACAAAACAAAACAGACATTGGAGGATAACAGGATTCATGCATAAACTAAGGTATGCTTTTCTTCCAAATTTGAGGTTTATTTAAGTTTAAATAGAACAACGGTAAATAAAAGTTACTGTATGAAAACTGACATTTAAGTAATTTTACTTTTTCTAAGAACAAATCAGACCTTTGTCCAAAGAATGAAAGTGGACAACTTAAAATAATTACTTCCCCAATAAAAAATATTTTGTATTTATTGTTGGTATCTTGCAGATAAATGTCATGATAAAAAATGATTCTTTTCTTTGTTGTTGTTGTTGTTGTTGTTGTTGTTGTGTGTGTGTATGTGTGTGTGTGCCAGTCCTGGGACTTGAACTCAGAGCCTGAGCACTGTCCCTGGCTTCTTTTTGCTCAAGGCTAGCACTCTACCACTTGAGCCACAGCACCACTTCTGACTATTTCTGTTTATGTGGTGCTGAGGAATCGAACCCAGGGCTTCATGTATACTAGGTGAGCACTTTATCACTAGGCCATATTCCCAACCTTTATTCTTTTCTTAATTGCATTCTTCAATGGGAAGGAACCGTAGGTACTTAGGTTTTTGACTGCCAAAAAATATGTGGCTTTTGTTCACAGGTTATATTTTGGCTGAAAGTCATGTACTAGTTGTAATAGTTGTTATGTAAGGCTTTTTAATTACGGAAGACTCATTAATATTATAAAACATTCACCTTTGCAATAGTTAGGCATAAGTTATTAATAGTTTGTTCATTTGCACAGAGACCAGTAATGTTGAATAAGATAGGAAAATAAATTTCAAATTTTCATTCTCCAGAAAGACAAAATTGGAAGTCTTAGTTGCTACAATGATTTGAAAAAAAGCCCTAAATGTATGACAAAATTGGAAGTCTTAGTTGCTACAATGATTTGAAAAAAGGCCCTAAATGTATTACCTTGCTTGTGTTAATGGTTAATATATTTGTTAGTCACTCATTGTTGTTAAGTCAGCAAAACAGCATGGATTTTTAAGTATACTAACATCCTATTTTGACTTTATCAGATGTTAGTTACTATTATATAGCAGATATTTTATAATAATTCACTTCCAGGACTCAACATATTCTTTTTAAATTATATTTTATTATCTTTGAGTAGTTGTACAAAGGGATTACCATTCAATAAAACAGTTTTCAAAATATTTGTGAAATTAATTTTGCTTAAAGGTTTTCCAACTGGTGTCAAGTGTCAAAACTGAGCCTTATAGCAAAGTCTTTTTGGATAGATGGAAGTTTTAGTTCAGCTTTCTGCTGTTAGTAGCTTAACATTCTTATTTTCCAATAGCAGAGTTGGAACATTCTAGAATGGTAGTGTTTTCACTTGTTATGAAAAGTCCTTGAGTATTTGTTTATTTCCAGTGCTGTGGCTGACATTGTACTATCACTTTCACATAAACTCTCCATCCCAGAAACCCTTGGAAAAAGGAACAATCTCAATAGTAAAGGGAGGTGGCCCAGGGTTGGATTCAATAATCCACCTCCGTGGAGTAGCCAGTGGAGACTGGAAGCACTCATCAAGAAAAGTACTTGACTGGAGTTAGCACCCTGAATGGAGAATGCAGTGCAATGGACAAGCACCAGTTGGAGCCAAGAATTCACTAGCAAAAGCTAAACAGAACTGTCAACCACCATTGCTATTCAGTTCAAAAAATAATTATTTCAGTGCCTGGTATACGCCAGACACTCTGCTAGAAGCTAGATTTACATAAAAATGAATATGGCAGTTCCTTCCTGTAAAAAGTATAAATATTCAGTAAGATACAAATATAAAAGCTGGTCTTGAAAGATACAAAGCAGTTAGCCAAGGCGGGGGGGGGGGGGGGGGAAGGTGGGTGGGAGGGGAGCATATAATGGGAAGAATAAAGCAAGCAATGTGTGGAGATTACAGTAGCTTGCTATTTCTGAGGCCAAAAATATAGGCAAGGGAGTGGCCGAAAATAAGATTGAAAAGATAGCATGCTTCCAGTTCTGCATGGTTATATTTAACATGTTATATTAATAAGATACTGGAGGAAGAATTTTAAATGGAGAAGAGATCTAGTTAGAAATGCAGTTTATGAAGATCACTCTGGCTCATGTAAAGACTGAATTTAGTGGAAAAAAGACTGGAGGAAGGAAGTCAACTGTATTTCAGATGTAAAGTACAGAATAAAATCGCTGAGAATAGAGATGAAAAGGAGAAAATACTGAAAAGAAAATTCATACTTAGCAAGTATGTTCAAAGTCTAGAATGGTTGGTGGTTTATGATTAGGAACCTGGGATGGATATTGAATACTTTGAGTTTCAATTGTCTACAGAATGCTCAAGGCAAATAGTCTGGTATGGCTGATTTCTGGGACAGAAACTCAAGGTGGGAACACAGATTAGGGAGTAGCGAAAATACAAATGGTTGTTAAAGCTCTCACAATACAAATAACCAACCACTAAGACTATATATACAATAAAGAGTCACAGATTCTAACAGAATCCATAAGTGGGAAACAGATGATAATACCAAGCTTAATTACTGGTCAAGTTATTAAAGATTTATATATAAGTCAAATATTTTATTAGTTGTTAACCGAGATATGCTCTTTAGCATATTGGACACTATAGTCCACATACAATTTATGGTCCCACAAAAGGCAAAATATCGGTTAATGTTTCAAAGCAATGTGTCAAAGTTCTCCAGACTCCACAACTTTGGAGGCTAACATTGTTTTACTCCCTCAAATTTAGTGGTTTGTTTGTGTTAAAAAAATAAAATAATATACACTTTTCTTCACTTACATCTAAGTCATCATTTCAGAACCAAAGTGTCTAATTTCCGTTGAATTTTAGGATTTAATATCAATATTCAAATGACTTCTGTGTAGCACTGATTAAAACATTTAGTCCTCTTAAAAGCACTTCAATGAAAAAATATATAACAGAAACTAATTTATTTGTGAAACTCCTTAGGGTTGAAAGCTTTTGTCATTTTTCCCTTCAATGATTAATGCAGAAACTCCTAAGCAAGCTCAAGCATAATCTTGCTGTTTTGTTCCCATGTGGCACTGACTGCGTAGTGTACTGAAAGCCCTCTGTTTTGATTCCTGCAACCACATGGATTGAAATGCAACTCATGCTACCAGCCATGGAGTTTGGCTTATAGTCCTGCTATGGTACGAATGCAGTGACTGTCTAAGTTCCCTGCACAGTTATCTTGTGATCTGAATGTAGGCCCTGCAGAATTGAAGGTTTGTTCCTTGATTAATTCAACTGCCCAGCATCATAGACAATCCATGGGTTGTCTCCACTTCTATGCTTGTAAATCATTTCCCTCCCAGGCTTTCACTTCATCATTGGTGACTTGAACATAGTAGGAAATCTCCCTGCTTCCTTTTCTTACTCTGATTGCACTGGGCATTGTTTCAAAGAAAATAGCTTTCATTATTCTCCTTTGATAATTTACATTTTAATTCTAGTTCCAGAACAGCTGGCCTTCACTTTGAAAAGCAGTACAATAAATCCTTTGGGCACACCTCCTTTCCATTCTTTCCCAAAGTATCATGTCCTCCTAGGCTTTACTAAGAAGTCAACCTCAGAAGATTTAAAAGAACATTTGTGGATCATCTGCACACACAAGAAATTTAAAGGATTTATAAGGAATGATTTCTTCATAATAAGACTGATGGATTGTTTTAGTATTTACTACATAAGGGGACAAAAGCATGGTATGATGTACATTAATGAACAAAACATTTTATTATTTTTGTTACAAAACACTTTGTACTGAAAGAGTTTCTTCTTCTTCCAGGTACTAGCAGGGCAAATATAACATGTAACATATGTAAAATTATGTCTGCCTCTTCCTTAGCCTAAATCTCATTTTTCCAACAGTCTTGATTATCTGTATTATTATTTATAATTATGTGTAAAAAGCCATCACATTTTAACACATGACAATAAACGCTCAGTTTTACACATAACCATGTTAGGAAATTCCTCTTATTTAAAGGTTATTTCCTATTTGTTTCCTCCTGCACTGGTGATTTAAGTGTTTATTTGCCTGTTGTTCGGTTACCAAGTGGATGTGAGGTGGCTATCATCCTTAGCTAGATAAGTTCCTGGAGGGTAAGGAAGCAATCATGTTTTTCTTAATACTGCTAATAAGACTAATCACAGCATGGAACTTATAATTGGTTTCTAATAAACATTCACTGAATATAAAGTAGTTGCTCACATAACATTAAAATACAACAACAATTAAAAACCACTTGTTTCTATATCTTGTAGTTTATTCTTCGATGCAAAATTATTTCTTTGTTCTTGTGGTTTTATTCCCTATGGCTTAGGCCCTGTTGTCACTGTATTTGATTCTGGTACCCTGGGTATTATATATACGCTTATCTGAATTAAGGAAGGGAAAGGAAACATCAAAATGGTGAGACAAAAGACAATGGATGAACCAATGCAACAGCAATACTTATGAGACAATATGTTGTAAACTAACTGTACAAGTTGGGGGGGGTGTGTTTGGGATGGAGAGAAAGTGGGAGAAAAATGAGGGAGGAGGTAACAAGTTTGACAAGAAATGTACTCACTACCTTACGTATGTAACTGTAACCCCTCTGTACATCACCTTGACAATAAAATTAAATATAAAAATGTAGATGCTCACAATGAACAGATTCGTTTCCTTAGCAAAGCATCTCATAACCCTAACTTTCCTATATGGCATTTAGCTTTCCCTAAGGAAAAATCCTATCAGTCCAGCACTCTAGCCTTCCAACTACTGTAGGTTTTGCAGAGAAAATAGATAAGTCTATGAACTGATCTGCATAAGAGTTGAATTAATATTAATATGAATGACTTTCCAATTAGACACAGAACATGAGGCTGTCTTAGAGATAATTAAAATTATCTCCTAGCTTTGTTGATTAGGAAACTGAAGCAAAGGATCAGCAGGTTTTTCTCAAGGTCATAACAAGACAGAGGGCAGTGGTAATCATTTCTGTGTGTTTAAATAGACAGTGTTCAGCCCTTCATATTTAACCATCTTAATAAAAAGGAGTAGTTGGGTACCAGTGACTCAGTCCTGTAATCCTAGCTACTCAGGAAGCTGAGATCTGAGGATGGTGGTTCAAGCCAGCTGGGGCAGGAAAGTTTGTGAGACTCTTCTCTACAATTAATCACAGAAAAAAGTGGAGTGGTGGCTTAAATTTCAAGGCACTAGCACTGAGCAAAAGAAGTTCAGAGACAGCAGCCAGGCCCTGAGTTCAAGCCCCTCAGAAATGGAGCAAAAACTAAAAAGTAGTTACCATATTTTTAAATATGAGTAAACAAATTTTGTTACATAATTTGGGATCCTAAACAAACCACACTAAAACCATTCACTTATTGGAAATATTTTTGACCATTCTTGATCCACATTATTTTCCTGACAATAGGGATATTATGATGATAAGAGAATTAAGTGTCCTTATAGGTAGTGGACAAGCAAGTAAACAAAACTTATGTGATAATATAATGATGTGTTTCTTACTTCAAAAATCACATTCTTGAATTTTAAAAATATATTCTATAAGTAAATGCTTCTATTTATGAAATACACATGGTCCATATGTATTGGATCTAGAGTGGAAAATATAAACACAACATAATAGTTTGTAATTTGTTGTGCCTTAAAAATCTTATTGCATGGACTCAAACTATAAAATAAATAAGGATCAGTAAAAAGTTATTTTCATTGGCATTCTCTTCCAAGTAAATTTATTATAATGCCTATGTCTCGAATCATGCTCTGTACTCAACATGAACTACTGGGAAAAGTTAACACTAACTCAAAATTTCACGAACTATTCAACATTATGGTCAAAGGATGACAACTGCTTAGTTGCCAAATGTTCACAAATGGCTGGGTAACCCTACTTTACCAGCATCTGTACTTATGACAAATCCAACAACCTTTCTTTTTCCTTTCAGGTACTATGTTGGCATGGGAAATATGTTTGTTCATGTCTCTCTCACTTCCTGAAAAACTAGAATTTTTTCTCCTGGAAGGTATGTCTAATGTGACCTCCAGATTCTTAGCTGTGATTCCAAAACAAAACAAAAAGCTTGGTTTGACAGTTGTCTTCAATTTAAACACACACACACACACACACACACACATTTTAGGCATTCAAATTTAAAAAGTGTAGATGTTAATAAATATGAATCGCAAAAAATCACATGGTTGTAGGATTAGGTGACTAACTATGTGGCTTTATAAATGTCAAAACAAAACAACACTGGGTTTCTAGAAATAACTTCAAAGTAAAGCTAGAATTTACACCAGGGATTGCAAATAGGGTCTTCTCTTTTTTTTTTTTTTCCATTTCATCCTTTTTGAACCTCAAAAATAGATTAAAGACTAGAAACTTTACAGACCTTTGACAATGAGTCTTTATAATATTACTGTTCAAACTTCCAATATTTAGCTTTTAAATTTTATTAGCCCAGATAGTAACAGAATAATAATCAGTACATTATTTTCTTTTGCAAGTTTGTTTTTAATGAACAGCTAAAATTGAAGTGTTTATCAGGTACCACAAGATATCCCAAATCATACAAATGTTGAAGGATGGTTAAGTCTTGTTAATTAGCATACATACCTCCCATAGTTATCATTTTTTTTTGTAGTGAGTATATTTAACATACACTTTGCCATCATCTCCCAAGAATACATACCGGTATTAGAACTAGGGAAGGGAAAGGGAATATCAAAATCGAGAGACAAAGGATAAAAAGACAAACAACTCCAAAAGCAATACTTACAAAACCATTTGGTGTAAACCAACTGAACAACTCATGGAGGGAGAAGGAAAGGGGGAGGGGGGAGGGGGGAATGAGGGAGGAAGTAACATATTGTATAAGAAATGTACCCACAGCCTTACATATGAAACTGTCACTTAACATAGTTATCTCAAACTTGATATCTATGCTAACTATGGTTTAGAGACACAGATACTCAACTAGATTTTATGGAGATGATATGGAATAATAAATTTACTCACTAGAGAACCACGGTGTAATTTTTTCCATCTAAAGGACTCTAACTCTGTAAGCGAAGAGCACTTTCCTGAGCAGAAGCATTTTCTAGACATGCCTGGCCCTCACCCAGGGATCCTCAATTCAGTGATGAGAATAGATTCTCAATGTAGACACACAACTTTCTCTTCCTGTCTAAGAATCTCACAGTCATATAGGAATGGTAAGTGAAACTGTTCTGTATCTTTTCCTGGTTGTATATCCAGAAAGATGCTACATAAAATCATTGCAGTTATTCATAAAATAAAATATATTTTATTTCAAGATACAAAGTCACAGGTATTTAATTTATTACAAAATCTGCACTGGCTGTGGTTTGTGATGTGGGTTGGACAAAACCAACAAACAAAAACCTGTCATATCAAAAGCATGAGGTACTTTTTTTTTAACCCTGAAATGAGTATTTTAAAATAATAAACAGATGTTTAACGTTAAACATGCATACTCTAACTAGCATTTTTATTTACATATTACGTCCAGAAAATCTGGTATCTACAAAAATAAATATTATTTCTGCCATGAGAAATACAACTTGAATTTGCTTTTAAAATAATGCTTTTTTATATTATGACCATTGAATAATTTTTAATGTTACTTTATTTCTAATTTTTGAATTTTTTGAATATTTTGCTACAATATCATGAATTCAGTCTCATGCCTGTCCTGCTATGCTTACACTTGTGCCTGGCCAATGATTTTGTTTTTAAATCTAGTTCTGCTGTCATAATTCAGCATTTTGTTTATGTTCCTATCTGTTTAAAACACAGATTGTTATAATTTCCATTTCTCTGTGACTTTAAGCCATACAAAATGCTTGCAGAAAAACAACTAGGAAATGATTAGACATTAGTTTTTAGTCTTTTGTGCTTTCTTTTCTGAGGTCAATCTCTCATTAAAAGTAGGTGTATATAAATGGCATAACTTCAATTCCTATTGATTCCATATGATTCAATGACTACATCTCTATATGACTTCTAATTTTTTTTGGCTTCCCCAAGTCTGTCTTACTTCACCCCATCTCCATCAGTAGCATTAAACATCACCTTTTGGAACTGATATTCTCCTAATAGTATGTGAAAATGTCTGTAACCATACTTCCAAACAAGTCCTTTAGTCTCCTACTCTAAATAGGTTGGTGTCATTATGTCACATAACAAAAATTTTAGATTGGCCACTGTTTCCCTTCAACTTTCTCTTACTACCTGGAATACATCATATTTTATGCTATTTCCCATGTTCAAAAACTTTACTGAGTAGCTAGGATTATAGGCAGGCCCACCAGTGACTAGTTTATTTTGTTTCTTGTATCACTAGTGATTACCAACTATATATTTTTTCAATATTGTATGATGTAAACACACTTGTATAAGAGAGGAAAGTCAACTAACTTGGTTCTTGCTTCTTTTTAAAGACACTTCATCAATCATTGGTCACAACATTCTACTTTATATATGATTTCCAATGACAGCTCATTATAATGCTTATAATGAATCCTATGAACATTATTCTCAGTTTAATATATATTCAAATCATTTGATTTGTTGTTCATACTTTTAATGTTTAACATGAGTATCTTAAACAAAACAAAAGTGATTTACATCACAAACTAAGTAATTAGAAAAGTCAAAACAAAATAGAAGGCAAGGAAAGAATTTATTAACTAATGCTTAACAGTAGTAGTTTGATATACTTCAGTATAAAATAAAAATACTAATTTAACCTAAATTTTATGTGACATTTTGAAAATGTCATGTAGATAACATTACATGGAGGAATAAAAAAAAAAACAGCTTATTTCTTCCTTAAGATATGCTGAGAAAATAGTAGACAGTCTTGAACTATGTCAAAAGTATAATCATCAAATACCATGCAAATTTTACTTAAACCTAAATTCAAAAGAGCATTACAGCAAGACTGCAGATAACTACAAAATACATTAAGCCATCTACCTGGTATATGTATGAAGGAATACACTGATTATTAATCTCACAGGTGATCTAAGATCATAGTGAAACCTTGCCTGCTCACTTGTCAAATTTTCAGGAGACTTAGACCATTGCTTAGAAGCAAAATATCTTTCCTTTGTAATTAATTTACACATTTCAGAACCATGTGGATGGCTACTTGGAACTTGACTATTTACAATTGTAGTAAATAGCCAATAAACATATTCATATTAGAAATGGAACTGTCTTTAACAACAATTTTTCTCACATATGGATTTGTACCTTTGTGTTTAGATTCCCTTTTAAAAACTTAGCTAGATAAAAAAAAGACTATCAGGAGTTAAAACTAATTATACATGTCCAACAATTTTGCCTTTCCAAGAGACACAAAAAATAACACCGTGTAAATTACATGTGTTCCCCAGTATTACATTAGATCGGGTTGATGAGTACTCTATCTCTGCCATTGATTTCTAATTTTCAAAATTATTTCTCTCTTGTGATTTAACACATTAGTGAATAAGATACAGATCTATCTACAGGGATTTAAAAGATATAATTAATCTTTGAAAGCTTTTATGAGATTCTAAAAAAAAATGCCTGCTTTTTACAACCTTCAAAAGTTAGAGGATGTTGCAAGTCAAATAAAAACCAAACTCCTAACCATGATCAAGACAACCCGGGTGGTCCAGCACTGCCTTCTGCTCTGACTTCCTGTTTGCTATCCACTATCAGGTTCATTTGACTCCAATACCATTTACGATTCTTTCTCTATGCTTCTCAAATATGCCATGCTGAATCCTAGTTCGAAACTATTCCCTCTGCTTTGGAAGCTGGGTTACTCTTATCTACCTCTGAAGCCATGCTTTCACATAAGTTTCTATTGTATATTCCTTATAGCATTTATTTGTGTCCCCCAAAATAGGATTCATTGTTTTATTTGTTCATTTTTTTCTGGTGCTAGAATGTTAGCCTCAATGAGAGCAGGAATGTGTATAATTTGTCCCATTAACCTCCACATTCCTAAAAGTGCCTCCTGTATATTAGTAGCCCAACAATCATTTATTAAATAAGTATATGATGGCTCAAAGAAACACAGTACACCACTAGATATCCAAGTGGAAACAATGTATCCTTCCCAACTGAGAGCATCATTTACTAAAAGATAACTAATATTTAATTATTTATAGGCCCTTTTAATTTCAGACTATCACATCTAAGAGGAAGAACATAAAACTGCTCCTCTTACAAGATCTACACTCAGAGGAATTGATTCTTGATGAGCAAGTAAGTTGGTTTTCCCCTGTATTTGTGGCTTAAATAAAGACCCTCAGGGCAAGATGAAATGTACAGCCCATTCTTTCACCAATGTGTATGGGAAATGTGTAAGGAAATTTCATCTTATTTATTCACAGATAAAACTGTCATTCCAATCTAATAAGAGATTAAATATGTTCATTCGGGAATTAGAATATACTACGTGGCATTCTCTAACAGAAGGATAGTATTAGAATTCCTTCACTCCTTAGATAGTAATATAGTTTCAGTTTTCAGTGCCTAAGAATATGCTTTAAATATTTAAGCATAGTTTCTGCTTAATTTCTTTCCTCCAAGATGTTCTTCATGCCTTTCAAATATTTGTCAACTTAAGACTCCAGTGCCTAAGCAGCGTGGGTGCAGGTGTAGCTCTATGGGACACAGTAACCATGGTAATGCCTAATGCTAATTTAATTTGCGGTCTCCTTGGAAAAAGCAGATACACAGGAGGGAGAGAACACCCACTGTGGGCCGAGAAACAGGAAAGCAGGCAGGAGTAGGAAGGCAAGTGGGGAACAGGCCTTAAGCCTTTCCAGCGCACTTCCTTTAGCTAAAAATGTCAAGGCTGGGAACCACAAAAGCAAAGCTATTTTGAGGGAAAATTGATGATGTTGTAAGTCAGAAAGATAAAAAGGTTCAACCTGGCTATTTCTGTTGGATTCCCTTGTAATAATCCAAGTTTAAGCACAGACTCAGTCAAAGAGGCTTCCATACAGATAAGTCAAATTCAAAGAAAAAGCTCCCATGAGTCTGAGTGGTCTGGAGTTTAAGTTTCTCTCCTGAGATCCAAACCACAGGAATGGCCCTGGGGCAGGAGCAATGTCAGTTGTTTCCTGGATCAGACTTAGCCTCAATGTTCTCAGTGCCAAAGCAGGCATGCAGCTTGTTGGAATGGCCTTGTTTTACAGGCATGTGAAAGTCATAGTTGAGTCACAAAAGTGGACAGGTAAGTGTGCTTCCTAACTCCACCCTAGGCTTAGAGAACAAGAATATAACTGGGATTAAGAAGGAAAGTCAGAATGAGATGGGTTCCATTGGCACTCCTTACTAAATGCTGAGATTAAAGGTCAATTATTCAGTCTTAGACCTGGTTTCACCTCTAGTTACCTTAGGAAAGTCACTTGCCAGCTCCCCCTTTTAGCTCACTTGTATCAGAGGCATATGACATTTGCTTCTGATTACTAAAAACATCATAAATGCATATATAATTAGCAAACCTGGACAATTGACACTCTTTCATAGGTGGGACAAAAGCACAGAAGTAAATTATCTATTTGAAAAGTTAATTGTTTTAAAAGACTATATTTAATGACATTTTATATTTCCAGACATGTAAGTATATAATCCTTCCAAGCTACCCATTCATAGTGAGACAAACAGCTGTACTAATATATGAAAAATAAATGTATAGGCCAGGTGCCAATGGCTCACAAGCCAGCACAGACAGGAATGTCTACAAGCCTGTTATCACCATTTAACCTATACAAAGCCAGAAGTAGAATTGTGGCTCAAAGGGTACAGCATGAGCCTCAAGTGAAAGAAAAACTCAGGGACAGCAGGGCCCCTAAATTCAAACCCCAGTATTGGTACACACACACACACACACACACACACACACACACACACACACACACACGAGAGAGAGAGAGAGAGAGAGAGAGAGAGAGAGACAGACAGACAGACAGACAGACAGATAGACCGGCAGAGAGAGAATGAGCAAAAGAGAGAAAGGAGAAAAACAGAAAGCAAAAAAAGAGAAAACAAAAGCCAAGCTTTATGCTTTTAAATATAAATTATTATAGCTGAGTATGACTATGTATATCTGTAATCCAAGCACAGAGGGGGCTAAGGCAGGAGGAAGGAGAATTTGAGGCCAACTTGGGCTACATAGTGAGTTCCAAGTCAACTGAGCTACAGAGTTAGACCTTGTATCAAATAATGAAATATCTCAAAATAGCTTATCAACATAATTTATAAATAATTGACATTCATATATAATACCCATTACATATATTCCCACATGTATATATACATATATGTATACACAGTGATATGTTACTTTGTCTCCTCTGGTATGTTTTAGTTGAAAACAAATTGTTTACAACTTCCCCAATGTCCACAGCATGAACTTAATTATAAACTGAAAGAGGTCCTTGTACTTTATTTTGTCTAAATTTCCATATAATTTCACTAACATGTATAGAGAAAACATTTTACAGTCAAAGTATTACAACTAAAAGAAAAGTTTATCTGTTGAATATGAAAGACCCAAGTTCAAAGTTCAAAGGTTAGTTTCAAATAGTTTAAAATAAAATGTCATCTAATTGCATTCATAGTGTCTTAAACTTTTTTATTCACTACAGAACTGCTTCCAATAAGCATCCTGAATAAATTTCACAAGGAAACACCCACAGCCATAGCTGGAAGTAATAACAAAGAATGGAAAAATACAAAATAATGTGTAGAGGTAAAAAAGCAAGACAGATTTCTTTCTTCTCTCCCATGTAGACAAAAGCTCATCCCCACCCTACACAGTCAAATATCAGCAGCTGAGAATCTGCATTCATTCTTCATCTCTCCCTAACACACCTAAATCTTCCATACCCTCTCACCCTTTGGGCACCACATTTTAATTTGCAGTTCTTCAACTGCTTTTTGGCACCTAGAATCAATTCAAAAATCTAATTAATTTTTGAGACTATAAAAAATTGTCTCTCATAGTGAATAAAACAAGTATATAGAATCAATGACCCTGGAAGTGAAAGATAAAGTCTAATCTCGTATCATGAGCACTATAATCAAACTGCTTGGAGAAAAATAAGCCTAACATTCAAATATTTACTAAGCAGAATGATGCATATAAAATTAAATATCTGAGCTAGGTACCTAAGATGAAAAGAGCTTATTAGCTTCTTTAACTCATTTGTATCAGAGACAAAAGTGTTTGCAATTGTTCTAAAATTTATTTTCAGATTTGTTCATTTACAAATTAGTCATTTACCTCAATGAGCACTTTTGTAATTAAAGTATATACTACTCATCCAGAGGTGTTTACTTCTCTATTAGCTCAGGTTCTTTGTCATAATTACCCTAAAATCACCAAATTTTTTTCCTATTGTGCACAGAGGCATCAGCAAATCTTTTAGAGATGTAGTTAATGTCATCCATATATCTAAGCAAAGGTAATCTTAATTTCAAATGCCAACAATGCAACTCTATTTGTCAAAAGCACAATCCTCCAGTCTATTATCTAGTAAAACTATTAAAACTCAACACAAAACATGGCATAAGATAATGTTGCTTAAGCTGGGTACCAGTGGCTGATACCTATAATCATAACTATTCAAGAGTCTGAGATATGCATGATCCTGGTTTGAAGCCAACCCAGGCAGAAACATCCTTGAGTCTCCATCGCCAGTTAACCAGCAATAAACGTGAGCTGGAGGCATGACTCAAGTGGTAGAGTGCCACCAGTGAGTGCAAGACCCCGAATTCAAGCCCAGGTTCAGGGCAAGATACAAAATATGGAGGGGGAAAAAAAATCTGCCAGCAAGTACTTCTCTAATGTTAAGAAAAATTTCACATTGGTTTAAATCAAAAGGGGTAAAAGAAATGAAATGATTCCTTCAGGCTTAAAGGATTGACACCAAGTTTCACTTCTGGCTGCATATTTCTAACGAAGTTCAAGATCCCTGAAAATAAATACATGAAGAGAGAAAAATCTCCCTTTTGCCTCAGCAGAGCAACAGTAGAGGTTGCTGTGGGAAGAGAAAGGCCTTGAGATGGGCGTGCTGCTGGTGTCTGGTTTCCAGCAAGAGGATGCCTGCTCCTTCTGAGAAGCATGAGGACCTACTAGGATGAGGTCACACTGTGCCAGTTTCACTGTGTCACGCTCTTTGAGCACATTCTTTCTCATTCTCCTCCCAGAGAAGGTACTGTCAACAAGCCATCCTAAGACTGGTCACATCCAATCCAAAATTCCTGGGAGCACTGGTTCTGCTGCTGAGAATGTAGACATAACTAGAAATCTGAAGTAGTACAAGACTCAGCCAGGAAGTAGGTTGTCTGAGAAGAGGGAATAATTATAACAAGAGAAATGAAGAAACTTAAAATTAATTTCACAAAAGTACTACCTTTTAAACAAAGGAAAAAATATCTTGCATCCATTTCCTGGAGTTCGTATCAATAAATTTATTTTATACAATCAGATGTGTTCCTCTCGATGAATATATCCTTTTTTCATCTCACTGTGTGTGAAGTACTGTTTGTTTGTTTGTTTTTAAACAGAAGCTCCATTGTTTAAATTGCTTAGATACCCTGATGTATGTTAAGCAATTTCCTACTTACACATTCTTAAAAGAAACCATTGGAAATTACTTTGAAAACAAACTGTGAAATATGAGAAATAAAATCAAATCATCTACAAACAGATAAAAGCCATGTACCACCTCCTAAAGTCTTAATGGCTCTGACACAAATCATGAATGCAGATGTAAATCTATAAAAATCAAATTGAAGCACCAGTAAATTAGTGTTAACACACATTGAAGAAAAATAAAGTCTTCTACCTTTTCTTGAAGTGAGATCCTTTTGCATGTGTTGGGGGGAGTGATTGAAACACCTGTGATCTACAAATTCATGAGGATTTCTATTAGAAAAACATACTTATTGCAGAGAAAGATGGGGGTGAACTACAGAAAGGATGAGATTGATCAACATACATTGTACCCATAAACTAACATGTTGAATTGAAACATGTGTACAACTACCTGGAGATAATAATACTCTTAATTAGTTATTGCTCAGTTATTTTTTAAAAGGTATTTTTTGTCACAGTCAGGTTTGGTCTTTAGAAGGCTGTAATCTTCCTATTAGGCATGCAATCAAAAGTGTCCTGAAGAGTTTTTATTTATTCCATCTATTTTGGCTGCCAAAAAAATGTTATAATTGCCTAGAGTAAAATGACAGGGTGGCAGTGCTATCCTTTTAAACAGGTACCTGCAGCTCCCTGAAAGGGACATTTTGCATAATAGGGTTCACATAAAAAGGCTTTGTTCTCCATCGCCTCACCGTGGCCGTAAGCCTTAACTGCAGTTATTTCTCCTAACATTTTTTTTTTTAGCATTTAATTTCGTTTCATACTAATACTTCCTAATCCCTTTCACTCACATCTAAAACTATATCGATCCCTTTTTTTTTCACACTACAGATTTCATTCACAACCCACACCCTCAAAGACCAGTTTTATAAGGTCTGTCTTATAAGTATTCATTCTGCTTTCTGACATGTAGAGGGCCTATTTTAATGTGTTTGGGCATATGCGTCCATGCATTTAAACAAAAAGGTTTCACACTTGCTCCGTTTTAAAAGGCCTCTGTCCGGGAAGCATTATGATAAGAGCTTACAACAGATGGTGTAGAGCAATTGTCGCAAACAAGGTTGATGTTTTAACCAGGGCTTTTTTTTTTTTTTTTTTAATTTTCTGACAAAATCCTGCAGCCTCGATGCCAGGAGGGATAAAAATTCATTTCCCCGTTTTCAAGAGATGGTGTTTTCTAACTCCATCGCTTTACCAACCCGCCCCTTCCCCCACCCTGCACCCAAACACACACCTCCCTGCTCTTGGCCCCTCCATACTCCTTCTCGATATTTCCATCCTTAAACAAAAGGCGAGGTTGGGGAAGAAAGGCACTCAACCCTGCAGCCCCCCAAGAAAGCCTTTAGGAAAGAAGAAAAGAGATGGAGGTCAATGCAGCTCACCACCCCCATCCTTTAAGAAGAAAAACAATTTTAAAAAGACGATGTCGAAGGTCTGGCTGAATTAGAGTCCTTTCTTCCGACCCCGCCCTCCAACCCCATCAAACACTGATTTCTCATTTTCCAAACATTATAAATATGTATCAGTCTCCCGCCGCCTTCCAGCTGTCAGCGAGAGATGATTTAAAACTCCCTCTCGCTCCTCATTCATCCTTCTGCCTTGAATTTCTCCCGTTCTCTTTGTGTTAATTCCCCGCTTTCTGCAGTTCGGGTCCTATTAGCTCTCCAAACCCGTACCCCAAGCGGACGTTAAGTTTCCAGTGGTTTCCAAGTAGTCCCTAACCAGGGCGCTCCTCCGTCTCCCCATCCCGAGTTCAAGTGCGGAAGAGGCCGGCGGGCCCCAGGCCGCCGCCAGGTGGGAGACTGGACAGCGCCCAGCGGCGCCAAGTCCCGGAGCACCGGGATCCCCTTCCCGCGCCCACTTCTTTCTGGTCTGGGCTTCTCTTCTCAGACACCCAGGTTCAAGGGTGGGCAGCACCAGGGCAGGGCCGGGGCTCTTACCTGGGCGCAGACACTGGGTGCACCCGCGGTTGCCGCTGTCACTGCCCACGGGCTTGCAGAGAGGATGCGTTCCCTCCGCAAGGGGAAGAGGAGGACGCGGGACGGGGGAGACGGGGAGAAAAGGACAAGGAAGACGGCGAGGCGGAAGGAAAGAAAAGAGAGCAAGAGGAGGAGGAGGAGGAAGAGGAGGAGGAGGAGGAAGATGCTGCAGCCACTGGTACCGAGAGCCCGCGCAGCCCGAGCGCCCGCGCAGTCTGTGCGCCGCGCCCCCGCCGCCGCCGCTGCCGCCTCCCAGCGGGGCCGCACAGCCCCGCCCCTCCTCCGCCTGGCCTCCGGCCCCGCCCCGCACAGGCCCCGCCCCGCACAGGCCCCGCCCCGCACAGGCCCCGCCCCGCGCAGGCTCCGCCCCCCGCGCAGGCCCCGCCTCGCCCTGGTCGCCCAGTCTGGTGCGAGCCCCACGGCTCCGCCCCCTCAGGCCCCGCCTCCAAAGCGGCCCCGTCTATAAAAGCCCCGCCCCGTGCCGGGTCCGCCTGAGTCCCTGAGCCTCGGCGCCGCTGCAGTGCAGTAGAGAGGGTGTCGCGGGCGCCCCGCCTCCTGCGGCAGCCTGCGGACCGCCTGTAAGACCGCAGCCAGGTGTGGAGTCTCGCAGAGCCCCGCCCAGCCAAGGCTCCTAGATCTTCGTGAGGCTGGGAGAACCCACGGGACCCCATCCCGCTGCACCTACTGTGACATAAGCGCTCGGAACCGCTGGGACCAGCAGACCACCCCGTTGTCCTCGGGAAATGAGGACATCCGCTTAGACACCCCTCCTTCCCCTCCTGGTATCACTGAGGCAGGGGCTCCCCGAATCCACAGTGGAGAAAGCCGGCTGGCCTAAGAACAGGTGCCTCCAGAAACCACACAGAAAGACTGGGAAGCACGAGCTATAGACGGGCTCCTGTTGTACAAAAGGATCAATCGCTGAGGGGGGAGAGTATTCCAGACCCAATCTGGCCCTAACCAGATTCATTTGTGCACCTACGACTCAACCGAGATTTATTGAAACCTATTGTATGGCAGACATTGCTCTAAGCACTGTGGAAACGTGAGTGATTAAATAACCTCCCTTCCCCCCCCCCCCCGCTCCAAAAAATAATTTAAAAGTCTCTGTTTTCAAGGACATCGCATTCTAGACAGTCAGATGAACCACCCAAGGACAACTGGTATAATCTAACTCCACGTGTATTAACCTGTCCAATGAAAGCTAAAATTGCCAGTACTACCCTCTTCACATTTCAAAAGACAGCAAGTAAGAAAGATCTTTGAAGAACATGAAAGCACCAAAAATATTACAATATTTTTAATCGCCTCAAGTGTTTTTGAAAGGACATCAACTGAGAGCACACATAATTCTTTATTGTGAAGTGCTCACAATCAGGTAGTGGCACTTTATGGTAAGAGGTGTAAAATGCAATTTAGCTTTGGCTTTGTCTCACAGAATTCAGAACCATGAAAGTTGATTCTGCAGGCACTGGGTCTAATCAGTTTTCAGATGGAAATGCCGCAATGGTGGCCGAAAAGAGGAGAAGCCATCACACAGCCTAATGTGGAACCCTGGAGTCCAAAGTCACACCCCATGCTCTGCACACCACCTCCCTCCACCCAACTTCAACCCACGTTCTGGTGACTACACACAGGAAGGTTGAAGTGTCAGGGCACACCCAGGGAGATTGGAGGAGTTAGGGCTTCTCCTCAGAAGGTGACATGACTTGAAAGAAAGTTTCAGAGACCAGGAAAGGATAGATGGAATGAAAGAAGGAGTAGGAGAGTCCATCTGTCATAACTGACAAGCAGTTAGTATCCATGATGGGCTCATATAAGCAGGTGTTTGGTCATTGAGAGAATCTCTTCAGTCATATTTAGGATGTCCATCTGTTCCTATGAGTTCTGTACTATTTTACACAAGAGGAAGTCCTAGAGGAGGGTACTCCCATTACCTTTTCTCATGTCTTGCAGAATTCTTTTGGTTTGCATCAGCCCTGAGCAGGTAGACCCACATCACTTCATGCATGGAAAACAAGCTTGCCTAATTCTCAGTGTCTGCCAGCCCATTGTTTCCTCCACCTCAGCAGTTGCTGAGCCAACCAATACAAATGTCCTTTACCTTTGGGGAACCTTGTCCTAATTATGTTCGAACCACATCGGTATCTTAGCCAGACTTCTGTCAGAATAGTAACACCCAGATGCATTTGGTTGTTAGAGGGAATGTGATATGAAAAAGCAATTATATAGGATTAGAACAACTGGAAGCCAAATAGGGGTAGATGAGTCCACAGAAACTTAGTCACAAGTAGGAAACTGCTAACTCTCAAGACCTATAGGAGGTTTTATTTGATAAGAGGAGTCTGAGTTGCCTTAAGGGAATTGAACCCTAGGTGCATGCCTAGTGCAAGATGGAACAACAGAGGAACAAGAGTGACTGTCAGATTTCTTCAGAAACAAAGAGAAAAGGAGCAATAGTGTGGGTACACTTTTTCTTTCTTATTTGAAAAGTCTTACCATTTGGGGTTGACTGAGGAAGAGATCACTTGACAAAGCAGTCTGGGAATAGACTTGGCAGAAGTCAGTGGCCTGGCATGTTGAACCACTTTAGGTGGAGACCGCATATGTTCAGGCTTCCAGTTTAATGAGGGACTTTTAATTTTGTTCCTGACGAGGACTCTTTTCTTCTTCTTCAGTGAAGTTTACCTTTTTGGAGGTGGCATCCTTCTCAAAGTGTGGTTTCTCAATCAGTAATGAACTAAATTTATAATATCACCTGTTCTTCTCACATGGAGAGATTGGTCCAGGGTAGTCTTATATTCCAAACATTTCCAATCAACACTTTTTCCTGTGGAGAGTTACACACAAGGTGGATCTAGGTCTATTGTTAACAATAACTCTCTTTCTTTCCAGGTAGAATAATATTAAAGAGAAAGAAAGAAGCTATTAAAAGTACTCCCACCTCCTTACTGTGCTATATCTCAAAGTTGACTTATTATTATTTAACCAAGAAATGTCTTTTTTCGTCTCTAAGCGTGCTTAAGTTGAATTCCTATCATTTACAACTGAGAAAGCTTTGTTATAGCTGAGCTAAATCTCAAAAAGTAAACTGGTAGAAAAGACCTGTTAGCATTGCTTTTAAAAATTGTCTTTCTTGTCTCCAGATTAAATTCTTAGTTTGTGTTTCTTGGCCAAGAAGGTTTCATACATGAACACTCAAAGCACTTTCCTTGGGGAGAAACATGATCTTTTTTCAATCAGCACATTATTAAGATAAATATATTTCCACTGTTAGGGGGCAGAAATACTATCTCCCAGAGTCAGAGTTAGATAGGCCGAGTTAGATAGGCCTCTAGCTAGAAGCCTGTACATACATACATACACACATATACATATATATATACATATATATATATTACCACCAGAGAACAAGCCTGGGACTTGGCATCTTTATCTGCTGTTACCTAGTTTGTGACCTTTACTGTTTGGAACCTCTGTTTTTTAATAGCAAATGAATCCAATAGCGAATGTTGTCTGCATTCACTTCTGCTTCTCTAAACCTATTTATGAAATTTTCTAGCTCAGCTAGGCATTTTCTTATACTACTGATACACATAGTTAAGTGGCCGTTGCAAAAACCACAATTTCCATATGCGTGCATAAATAATACTAACCGGGCGGCTATCATATAAGAGATGTGGATGCGAGAGGTATTTTACCTTCTGTATGTGAAATGGAGATCTTTTAATTTGATTTTTATTGATACCCTTTTCTGTGTAGATGATCTGAGATGACATCTACTAAAATTTCACTCCTGGCTCAAGAGGTTTAACCGCCAAAGTGATTTTTAAAAATGAAAAAAATATTTAGAAAGCACCATTAACTCCAGGCAATCATTTATTATTCTGTTTCATGTTTTTAATTTAGATATAATTTATATTTTCAAATACTCAATTTATAGCTGCATCCCTATCCCATAAGGGCAACTGTACTTGGGTATTGATTTTATTTCTGCATTATTTCACTTTGCATGTCCTTAGTAACACAAAATATTTCAGACAAGGATTCTATGCTTGCTTGTTGGTGGTGGGTTTTATTTTTTGCCCATATATTGCTTTTCAGAATTATCCTTTTTATTATTTATATGCAATTTGTTCTGTTTTGTCACTAACCTGTATTTTGTTATATGTGACTAATAGCTTTTGTATGTCTGTCATCTTTTATTTCGACATTGGATTAATTATAGTTTGGCTTATTAGTAATAGGGCTGTATGGACACCATTAATCCATGTTTGTGGATATGTTTCATTCCTTTTAGTTATATAAACAGGAGTGAAAATTCTGGAACAAATAGTAAGTATATGTTAGACTATAAGAAATTACCACAGATTATGCTTTCACTAGTGCTAAGCAAGTTTTCATTCAATGTAATCATTGCCCTGATCACAACCATATCATCTATGAGAGAAATCATGTTGGAAGCAGTATCCTGTAAATGAATTGGCAATCTTGTGGAGGTGGATTGACACTTGGAAAAAAAAATGACAGGATTTTTGTGTCTTTTTTCTTGAGATCAGGTGGCAGGCAGTATCACCGGGAACCAAAATACTGTTAGGGAAAAAAAGACAAAACATCCTTTTCATAGATTTCAGCAAGAGAGGACAAGAATCTGGACAGAATTCAAAGAAGGAAAGCAAAGGGAGACCATGTAAAAAAGCAGAACTGTGAAGACAGTCCAATCTTCTGAGCATAATCTATGTCACATCTCCACTTTATTCCTAGGCCATGTTTGTATGAGGAGCACATGCAAAATGTCTCAGCAAAGATTAAAAACCAACAACAACAAAAACCAAAACCAACAACAAAAAAACCTCAACTGAGATCTGCCTTCCCTTCCAAAAGATAGATTTTGCAGTTTGAATCTAACCAAATTAAATGGCTAAGCCAACTCTTTTATTACTGTCATAATATATCAAAATTCAGACTCTCTACAACATAACTTTATGATGTCTAGGGGAAACTCTAAAATCATTCAGCATGATAATATAGAATCTCATTTAGATTGCATAAGACTTTTGTCTTTTCCTAAATTTATTCAGCATACAAGGGACCAGAAAATGTGGCCCACTCTCATGAAAGCAAACAGTCAACAGAAAATAATTCTTGGATGACACATCTATGGCAGACAAAATTTAAAGCTAGCCTTTGAAAAGCTATATTCAATGAAGTAAAATAAATATACAATTATAAATATACAGAACCATAATAAAAAAGCTAAGATTACTAAGACAAACTCAATTGTCTTGATAAAAATTATTTGAATATTCTCATGCTTTTATTGACTATTCTTAGCTCACAGTTTGTTTTATGAAGTTTTACACTGTTTATCTATCTATCTAAACCTTATATTACTTATATACTTTGGATAGAACATATATTATGAAACTATTCCCCCCAATACTTCATTTTTATTTATTTCTTATTCTAACTCTACAGTTTGAATTCAGGGCCTGAGTGGGTTCCTGAGCTTTTTTGCTCAAGGCTAGTGCTCTACCATTTGAGCTGTAGCTCCACTTCTGGGTATTGGATGGAGATAAGTCTTTACTGCCCTCTTTGGCTTTGAATCTCAATCATGATTTTAGCCTTTTGGGTAGTTAGGATTATATGAGCAAGCCATGAGCACCTGGCCTTTCTAGAAATTTTTGAGTGGATGATGGCCATATATTTTTACTTTAAATGATGACCGTATATTTTATTTTAAATTCAAATTACTATGTTAGATATATCTCACACATTGTGTTGGGTATTTTTTTGCCAGTCCTGGGGCTTGAACTCAGGGCCTGAGCACTGTCCCTGGCTTCTTTTTTGCTCAAGGCTAGCACTCTGCCACTTGAGCCACAGTGCCACTTCTGGCTTTTTTCTATATATTTGGTGCTGAGAAATCAAACCCAGGGCTTCATGTATACGAGATGAGCACTTTACCACTAGGCCATATTCCCAGCCCCACACATTGTGTTTTAATTTTATCTTTAAGTTCAATTTTTTCTAACTTAATTTATGATTAAAATGTGAAAAAATAAATTTATTATGTTGCTTATTATAGTAAATATCTTATTTTTACTTTCTCATTTATTTACAGTATGCTTAGAAAGCATATTTTGAATGGTATTTGTTAGCTTGGCTGTTCTCTACAGTTGTTTGCAAAAACACATTTGCTTATTTTTTTAAGAGCTTTTGGTATAGACTTTACATTCAGATGCACTGTAAAGGACTATGCAAAAATCCATTTTTTCAATTTTATTAATATTTGTTTTACTTATTTGAGGATATGCTAAACATGCTCAGAATGTTCATCCCTTCTTGATGAGTAGATTATTTTATAACTGTAAAATATTTCTCTTTTTTCCAGGCTTATATGTCAAAGCCTACTTTGTCTCCTATGATTTTCCTTCTATAAACTCTTTTCTTGTCTAGTGTTCACATTAAGTATCCTTTTTGGTTTTTGCCATTACTTGAATTCAGGGCCTCGATGCTCTAGCTCATTTTTTCCTCACATCTGGTTCTCTACCACTTGAGCCATGCCTCTGGTTCCGCATTTTGCTGGTTAACTAGAAATAGTGCCAACTTAGGGCTGGCTTTTAACTTTGATCCTCCAAGTCTCAGCCTTCTGAGTAGCTAGGATGATAGGCATGAACAACATAGTTGACCTATACATATAAAACATTTGTTCAGCCTTCTCAAGTCTTCTTAAGTCATGTGTACTTTGTATCAACATGGAGTTTTGTTTTTATACACTTTGACAATTTTGTTCAGTTTTGTCTATTCCAGTTACTATAATTAAAATTGACTTAATCTTTAAATCTATTATTTTACTATTTGTTTTGTATTTGTCAAAACTGCTTTGTTTTTCCTTCTTCCTTTCCTTTTTGTTGATGCCTTAGTCTGTTTGCTCTTGTCAACAGAACAGTATCACAGATGGTAGCTTTAAACAAGAAGTTTATTTTGGCTCACTAGTCTGCAGATCTAAGGATGGAGGGCTGCATCTGGGGATGACAGAATCCCAAGACTGTACAAAGTGTCACATTGTAGGAGACAGGGAGTGTACCTGTGTGTGTTCTCTGACCCTTCTTCTTCTTATAAAACCATGTATATTCGACCATGGTAGCCTCATGCCAATAACCTTATCCTAATTGACTTCCAAAGGCCCCACCTCAAAGTCAGATTAAGTTTCCTCCTATTTAATACCTCACAAAAGAATTGAGTTTTAACACATGGACCCTTAGGGGACATACTCAAACTATATCCAAAACATAGCATTGCCTTTAGTTGAATTAAATACTTTTATTATTTCATGCCATCCCTATTAGATGGATATCTGTACACATTTTTTGTGATTAAACTCCAAGTCTCTCTCTCTCTCTATATATATATATATTTATATATATTTATTTATTTATATATATATTTATATATTTATATATATATATATATATATATTTTTTTTTTCCCCCCAGCACTGGGCTTTGAACTCAGGTCCTTGTGCTTGCTAAGTAGGTTCTTTGCCACTTAAGCCATGCCTCCAGCCTCTACGTATGTCCTTTCACCACTGCATAGAAATGTGAGAAAATTTGACCACTTTAGACTTTCAGCTCCTCTTGACTTACATGAAATTTCATATAGTTTATTTTAACCTTTCAACTTCAAAAGCCCTTTTATTGTTTAGTGTCAGCAATTCTCAGTGAGAATTAGCTTTCACAAGTGTATGTTTCTATTTTATGTAGCTGTGCTCATACTTCTTAGAGGGAAACTCTATTTCCACTAGACCATTCTACAATTTCTACAAGCTCTCATCCCCAACACTGAGTTTTGTTATTATTCATTCTTGAGCCAGATCTTATTACAAACAAGAATACTTCTGCCCAAATTGTTTGTTATAAACAAAAAACATTTGAAATTCTTTAAACATAATGAGGTTTAATATAGTAAATAAGACACTAACACATTTTGTAGGATGGATAAATTATGGCCTTAAATCAGGCTCTCAAATACCAAAAGAGATAGTCTTTCTGAATTGGTTGGTCAGAAGGCTTGTTACTTCTATCACAATCTACAAGTCATGAAGCTACCATTGAAACTAAGTTTAATAAGGGTGTCTAAATGGGATCTGATTATCAGGGAACTGCTAACCCACCATCACTTCTTGATCATTGCTTCTTGATGACAATGCAGCTACCACGATTGCAGAAAAACCTAACCCCTTTTTCAGCTGCACTGGCCAGCAGCTAAAACAAAATCATCATCAGCCTTATTTCATTTCCTAAATGGCAAGGAATCATGAATCCAGTTTCCAGAACCCTATCTACAAGAGCATGGGGCATGCCTATAATTTGTTTTTCTAGCTTCTGCAGTACACAGTGGCAGAATGAATTCCAAATGAGTGCCATGTGCCAATTTACCAGATCCAAATTAATTAAATTACAATGTGTAAGCAAGTTGTTCTCAAAACATGAGTCATTATGATTTAGTTCTTCTCCAAGTCATGTACCACTCAGGACTTCAAAAGATATCATTTAATAATGAGACATTGCTACAGAGAATGAATAAACCTTTTGTAAAAGGGCACGTTCACCTGTTCTGGATGAGTGATGCCTTCTCACTGATCAAGGCATTTTGGCTGCACATCTGACTTTGCAGATGTGCAAATGTGCTAGCCAACATAAAGTGAGAGTGGTTATTCTTGTGATTGACAAAGCTATAAAGCCTGAGTGGAATGAGACTTAAAGTCGAGAATATCATAAACTCTAGCTGCCAAGAGAGATGGGGGTTGCTCTGTCTGGGTGTTGTTAGATACTTAGAAAAGCCAGCTACATTAAGGGTGATCACAGCTGGAAAATGAAGCGGCTGCTCAATAGGGTGGAAAAAGAGCCAGAAATTGGAGTACAATTATACAGAAAAGCCATAAGGCCAAACTGCTCTTGACACACAAGCCAGTTTGCTCCAGGGCCAATGGGAATAATTCAGTGGTTTTGTACTTTTCCATCAACAAACAACAGTACTTCTGTGTTACATTTAACCAGCCCCAAATAATAGTGATCACAACCCAGCCTTCTCAGCCATATTCATGAAGTTTGAACCCACCTCCAGTTATTCAGAGAAAGATGAAAGCAACAGAGCTGGACTGTAGCAGATACCTACTCATTTTTCTTTCTTTTTTACAAGCAGCCTTGGCAGTACTTGAAAGTAAAATAAAAGATAACTACAAATGCAATTTTCCTAACACATAGTCGATCCTTTGTACTTTCTTTTTCACTTCCCAGAATCTCCCCCTTGCAAAACCCATCTACTCACACACACAATCCCTACTTCAAAATCCCAAGACAGATAAGTGATGACCTCATACTCCAAATAGTCAATATAATGAAGAAAAGCATTTCCGGGTGGAGTGTCATTTTTCAAACATCATAATACTTGACAAGGTCATAAGATAAAACGTTGTTCTAGCTAGAGGCCAAATAATTTTGCAGTGATTTTTGTGTTCCTTTTGAATGAGCCTTTGTTTTTTTTAAATGACAGGATTGAGAAATGCAGAGAAAAGTGTAGCTTGACATAAAGAATATTGCAGAAAGCCTTCTAAGGACATACACAGTTCCCACCAGACAATTCCCATTTTATTGTCAAAAGCAAGGAAAACAATTGGAGACTATGCTATATCCTAAAATGTATTGTACATTTATCTTTTATATGAATGCAGGAAGTTATACTATAACCTTTATATCTTTAATGGAACACACAATATTTGCATGTCATGTAATTTTCGAAACACTCACCAGCTTAAAAACTCAAGGAATTAATTTTATTTGAAATATAATTGGATATAAATACAGTTACATATAATTGGATATTAATGTAACAATAAACATAATCGGATATACATATTTTACATTTAATCTATATTTTTCTAATATTTTATTTTAAATCAAAAAATTTTTTAAAAAGTTTAAGCCAAACTGAAGTTCAGGTCAACAATTGATATGTTGAATAAGCTGGAGGGAGGGGGGCATGAGGGACAAGGTAACAAACAGTACAAGAAATGTATCCAATGCCTAATGTATGAAACTGTAACCTCTCTGTACATCAGTTTGATAATAAAAATTTGAAAAAAATAAAATAAAATAAAAATTCAGCAGAAACTCAAAAAAATGTATATAATAAGCCATGTATTATTTTTGTTACAAAGTCTTAAGCTTTAGTCTTTAAAATGGATGTCTTTAGAAAATTAAAAATAATATTCGTGGTATTGTTATAACCTGAGATAATAAGTAGGTGGATAGTACGTTCTAACTGGCAGTCTCATTGCAGTTTACTTAAGGTGAAACTGTTCTCTCCCATGATTAAGGAGGAATTAGAAATGAGTCTCCAAAACAAGATCACAAAAGAGGAGAAAGCACTACAGGTAATAATAGTTTCTCTTGATAGACTATATGATTCTAAACAATTGTCAGAATTTTTCTTGACAGGACAATCCATTTGTCATATTAAATATACAAATTAAACCTTGTTTTTACTACTAAAGAAAAAATGTTTATGAAAAAAGAGACATCATATAGTTTTGTTTCTATTCTTGAAAAGCATGCTTTTTGCTTGTGTAGATCTTTAAGATAGAAGGCCTTGATCCAGGTGCCGGTGGCTCAAGCCTATAATCCTAGCTACTCAAGAGGCTGAGATCTGAGGATGGGAGTTCAAAGCCAACCCAAGCAGGAAAGTCCGTCAGATTCTTTTCTCCAATTAACCACCAGAAAGCCGGAAGTGGCACTGTGGCTCCAAGTGGTAGAGTGTTATCCTCAAGCAAAAAGCACTCAAGGATAGTGTCAAAGCTTTGAGTTTAAGCCCCACGAGCTGCAAATAAATAAATAAGTAAATAAATAAGTAAATAAATAAATAAACAAACAAATAAATAAATAGTGGGTGGTCTTGGACTTTTTATGAAGCTTCTGAATACTGAGTTCAATAATGACCACCATGTCAGTCCCTAAAGATGGAAGTGAGCCAGCTCTACTAGTACTATCAGCATGAGGATGCAAATTATACTACTGTTGGGACCACATGTAGTTTGCAATTATCAAAGTGTGACCAGGGTAACATTCTCTATAAGCATATTTCCTTTACTTTAAAGAAATTGACCTCTCACTTGAAATTTCTGCGTCAATTGAATTTCTGCTTATGGCTTTAAATTTTAGATTCACATGATTCTTTCTGAGTAGCACAGGGTGCTCTCATAGACTGTCCTTGTACATCAGCTGGTACAAATTCTTCCAACACTTGCCAAATAATATAGTCAAATTGAACAAAAAGAAATTCCTTGGGTTTTTTTTTGAGACAAGTAAATGTTAGTTTTCTGTAGAAAGTTTTATCATCAAAAATATTCACAGTTAAACTATATCAAGTAAAGTTTCAACAATATTTTAGAGGGTTATTGTAGTAGAAACCTAAAGCTTCGTGTTAGTTGAAGAGTGAGAAAAACGGTTAATATTTGCTCCCTTAAAACAAAGGGGTCACCAGGAACCTGTGGCTCATGCCTGTTATCCTAGCCTCTGAGGATGTTGAAAGATATGAAATCCTGGTTCAAAGTCAGCCCAAGGAGCAAAGTCCATGAGACTCTTATCTCCAGTTAATTACCAAAAATAAAAATAAAAAATCAGAAGATCAGAAGTAGAGCTGTGGTTCAAATGGTAGAGCACTAACCTTGAGCAAAAAGCTCAGGGACAGTGCCTGGCCCTGAGTTCAATCCCTAGGACTACCAAGTGCGGGCGCGCGCGCACGCGCACACACACACACACACACACACACACACACACACAGAGCCTGAAAACTATTGATTCAAGGAGGACAAAAGTCACATATTTTCTTTGAAATGTGGCTTAGATCTAGAACACAAGCATATACAGAAACACATGCAGGATCACATGTATACGAATATGATCAATTTTACAGTATATGCGGGTATGAGATATGTTGAGACTCCTTTCAGCAATTAGCATGCATTTTAAAAATGACTATTAGGAAGTTGAAACATGTCTTGCCTGAGGAGTAGGTACTAGTGGGAGGGGAGGTTGGTGATCTGAGAAGAGGATGGAGTGTGACAATAGTCAAAATATTTTACATACCTGCTAACTTCCTGAAGCTGATTTGGAAAGGAGGACAGAAAATGATGACTGACTCTGATTAAGCTATAGTGTATACATAAATGGACATGTTAAACAAAACCTACTGTACAGCAGTTTGATACTAAAATTTCTCCCTTAAAAAAAGAAAAAAATGTAAACGATATCAAATAAATCCTATGTTAAACAAACCTTCAAATTCCTAATTGTACTTTACTATTTCCTGAAATATCATTGCAAAGGTGCCTCCACTTCAGCATTCACCATAAGTAAGGGGTAGTTAGAATGAATCATTTATTCAATTAATTCAAAACATAATTAGTCAATGAGCTGCCTGTATACAATTAACATATGTCAATAAAAGAGTAAAAACCAAACCCTAAAAAATAATTACAGGGTTCTAGGTGCTATGTAGTATACAAAGAGAAACCATATTCACAGTTAAATTTAGTAGAAAATAGATTTTGTTCTTTGTTCATCCCTTCTCATAAATAGAGTACCCATACTCCTATTGGTTGATCCTGCTTTATAAATCACCAGTCACCTAGTGGCATACCCTAACAGCACACAAGGCATATTAAATAGCAGGTAGAAATTACTCAGCAAGTCTGACCTTACAAATCAATGAGTAAATAACTTAGGACATAAAATAATTTTTTTTTTTTTTTTTGCCAGTCCTGGGCCTTGGACTCAGGGCTTGAGCACTGTCCCTGGCTTCTTCCGGCTCAAGGCTAGCACTCTGCCACTTGAGCCACAGTGCCGCTTCTGGCCGTTTTCTGTATATGTGGTGCTGGGGAATCGAACCTAGGGCCTCGTGTATCCGAGGCAGGCACTCTTGCCACTAGGCTATATCCCCAGCCCATAAAATAATATTTTTGTGAGCAATTTTCATAACAGTTTTATTTTTGGCTGCTTATTACAGCAACAGCAGAAAAGTTTTTCTATTTCTTTTTTAGCTAGATAATTATCTGCATTTGTTTTATAGTAAAAATACACCTGTGTGCACCAGTACTGGGGCCTGAACTCAAGAGCCTGATAACTGTCCTTTAGCATTTTTGCTCAAGGCTAGTATGTATTCTACCACTTGAGCCATACCTCTACTTTTAGCTTTTAGTGGTTAATTGGTGCTACGTGTTTCATTAACTTTCCTTCCTGGTCTGTCTAACCTTAATCTTCAGATCTTCAGTCTCCTCATTAGCTAGGATTACATTCCTGAGCCACCAGTACCCAGCTTACAAACCCATTTATTTTTCTCCTGCTCTCCTTTATACAGATATTCCTCCAACCTTGACGTTCCTAAGTCAACTGCTATTTTACTCAACATTTCTTTGTTATCGGGAATTCAAAAACCAACTGTTCTAGCAAGGTTTAGTTGCCCATATGCTGTGTGAGAATGTGATTGTCTTTATCTCTCTCCCAAAGCCTTTTTCTTGCTTATGACTGTTTCTCCTAGTTGGGCCATCCAATTTGGTTTGGTGTCTCCTTGACAACCACATGCTCTTAATATCTCTCCATGTCCTTTTTCCTCCCACTCATCACAGTTCTCATTTTTATTCTTAATTACTACTTCAAATGTCTTCACCTAGTCTTTACCTTTGTTTTTATACCTCCCATTGAATTGTCCATGGTCTTACATATTTTGTACATCCTAGTTCTTTAGGTGGTATTACTTTTGTTTTCATGATTGAGTGATTTAAGCCATACAGGTCCTGATCAGATGGAAATTTAGTAAGTAGGGGTGCTGCAGGTGCTCCTACATTGAAGTTTGTATTACTCCTGTTGTTCTCAAATGTAACTATGAAATTTAAACAGCTGGCTAAACATTCAAGTTTCACAAACAAGCTGCTGTCTATAGCCAAAAACTAGAAAGCAAAGTGTTTGAAATTATAGCCTTTGCAATCATGTACAATTCCTAAACTTAAAACCCAGGCTATCCTCTCAATAGATGTGTGATATTGGACAAGATTAGAACAGGAAGGAGAATGGTTTTTGATAGGAATGCACATTACTTTGATAATGATGAAAAATTTGGAAGAAACCTCAGAGATCATAGGTACGGATTGTTTGATTAAATGAACGTGTGCATGACATTATACAAGAAAATATATGTCAACAACATGAATAATTTAGGTAAATATTAGGTACTCTGTAAATTAAATTTGAATACCAGTGCTATAAATTATGTACTTGTAATATCCCCACTGTATTTATGTATGCATTTTATATGTTTTTCAAGTGTATACATATTCAAGCCTCATTAGCAGAATACACACAAGAAAAATGATCAATGTAGACAGATGACCATGGGCAGCCCACAAGAAATTTATATGTCAGTCCTATCATATACCACCAAACAATTCTGTGGGCCTTGTACAGACTGTGTGTTGAATATTCCCCAGCCCATGTGAAATCCTCTACAAGTAATTATGCTATGTTCTGGTGCCTGGAGAAGTGTTGTGTTGTCTTTCGACACCATTAGATGGCTTAGTTCTTCAAGTACAACTTTGATGATCTGTGGATTTTTGCCATTTATTTACACGGCTGTGCCTCATGCAACCACCATTCCACTGCATTGTTTACCTCCTTCATAATCACTTTTCTTACAAATCTAAGTGATGTAGGAACTTTGCAATATTTAGGTCTACACCATACTTTTGGACTATATGTACGTGTGTGTGTGTGTGTGTGTGTGTGTGTGTGTGTGTATGTGTTAAGCATTTGTCTTTCTTCTTTTCCATCTGTAATTTTATCCATCCTGCCAGTCATTTCTGTATGCTTCATTTCCAAGGCAACTTCCTCCATTCATTCCAGCCTTGGCAATCCAATAATCAGGCCTCTCTACCTTGTGGCCTGTCTTCATCATCTTCAAAGCCCCAGAAAACCCACCAGCACTTACTCCTTTATGACTTTCTTCTAGTTCTTCCCACATACTAAAATCAAAATAAACCTTAGGTTTCAGGATTTGGTCCATTATTGGCCAGCTACCTTCAGCAAGGTAACAATCATCCTGGTAGAGAGACACAGTGGAGGAAAGCTGCTTACCTAGTGGCAGCAGAAGCAGACTAATGCCTTTGTCTAGAACAAATGTCATAAGGAGAGCAATATTCAAGTTAGCAAAGTAAAGAAATCATAAAATAGAATCACCATATTTAGATTTACAAAAATAACAACTTCATCACTTTATGGCACTCTTGCTAAGAGCCAACTCCTTACAGTGCACTTACTATGCAGCACACCACTTAACAGTTATATAGGTGGCACTGGGTTTGAACTCAGGGCCTTGTGCTCGGAGCATGCTTGTTTGACTATCACTCTGTCATTTGACACTCTTCTTCTACCGCATTAAGATGTAACAAATAAGTTGTAAATCATTTAATAAACACTTGTAATTTTAACTAGTTTACATATCTAATTTGAATTCTAAGCCCCAAATGTTAATTTCTTATATCAGTGAATTTTCCCAAGAGCATTTGGATGCATAATATTGAGGAGCTTCATACTAGAATAATAATATTCTTGACTCATCTCTTTCTCTCTCTCTCTCTCTCTCTCACACACACACATATACACATAGTAATTCATAAAAACTTTCCTCATTTATTTTTACATTAATTTTTTATTAAACTTTTTTCTTTATTGTCAAACTGTGGTACAGAGGGGTTACAGATTCATATGTAAGGCAGTGAGTACATTTCTTGTTCAACTTGTTACCTCCTCCCTCATTTTTCCCCTACCTTCCCCTTCCCCCTTTCCTTCTCCCCTCCCCCCCAAGGGTTGTGCAGTTGATTTACACTGAATGGTTCTGTAAGTATTGCTTTTGGAATGGTTCGTCTTTTTGTCCTTTGTCTTTCAATTTTGATATTCCCTTTCCCTTCCCCAGTTCTAACACCCATATAAACAATATCCAGGGTATTTGAATGAGATATAGTGGTAGCGGGAGTACAGCCACAGGGAGGGAATAAAAGAGAAGCAAAACTAAACAAAACAATCTAACAAACAAACAGACAAGAAAAAAATACAAAAGGTACGATTTCACATGGCATGTTGATAATAATTACAACAATGGTATAACTCTTGTTTTCATAACATGGAGTCTATTTCACTTGGCATCATCTTAAGTGATCATAAGGGTATAGGTATTGGGATATTTTGATCTTCTACCATGACTAGCATAATCATGTACTAGCTATTCCCTATGAGAGATACCATAGGGTTTATGTTTCTTTGAGTCTGGGTCACTTCACCTAATATGATTTTTTTTCCAAGTCATTCCATTTCCTTACGAATGGGGCAGTGTCATTTCTTCTGATGGAGGCATAGAATTCCATTGTGTATATGTACCACATTTTCCTGATCCACTCATCTACTGAGGGGCATCTAGGTTGGTTCCATGTTTTAGCAATGACAAGTTGTGCTGTGATGAACATAGTTGTGCTGGTGGCTTTAGTATGGTCTTGCTTGTAATCTTTTGGGTAGATGCCCAAAAGTGGGGCTGCTGGATTGTAGGGGAGCTCTAACATTAATTTAAAGAATATGTTTCTTTTCAAATGTTGGCCAAGACACTGAGCCAAAACTTCAAAGTCACCCTCCTGTCTAAATAGACTAACATTAGTCTTCCTTTTCTGACCTTTCCTATCTTAGTATCTGTGGAATAAATGAGTAAGAAGTCATGACCTAGTTTGATCAAGTATAAAATGACTAGGGGAGTAACTTGCTCTACTAGCTGCTCTTTTCTAGAAGACTCAAACTGTTATGCGCCCAAAATGCCTAAGGACAAATTCATTATTTTAGAGAACTGTGGAAGCTTGGTCTCTGGCAGACATGGTCAGACTACCAATGTGGCTATTTATTTCAAGAGTGCTGGGAAATCAAATCATCCTTTCCATTCCCTCAACTTGAAAGCAATATCCCTACCTGTAGGCCACAGAAACTAAGAAATCCCATTAAGATTAACTTTTAGGGCTTAACAAACAATATAGAAACAAAACAGTTTGTTGGAAACAGCATCACATTTGAAGTCAGCGATTTTGACTTGAACAATACGTACCTCTGCGCTTTTACTGTAAATGGAGAGACGAATGTCTTCTTAAAGAGTGCTTTTGTAGCTGGGCATGGTGGCACACACCTTTAGTCCTGTTACTTAGGAGTCTGAGGCAGGAGAATAATGAGTTCAAGGCCAGCCTGAGCCACATGGAAAGACCTTGACTTAAGAAACAAACAAAGCTCTGTGAGAATTGAATGTGCTTGGGGCTGGGAATATGGCCTAGTGGCAAGAGTGCTTGACTTGTATACATGAAGCTCTAGGTTCAATTCCTCCGCACCACATATATAGAAAGTGTCCAGAAGTGGTGCTGTGGCTCAAGTGGCAGAGTGCTAGCCTTGGGCAAAAAGAAGCCAGGGACAGTGCTCAGGCCCTGAGTTCAAGGCCCAGGACTGGCAAAAAAAAAAAAAAAGAATTGAATGTGATTAAGTATCTATATGCAGAATGATAGAGTAGTTCAGTAGTTCCAATTCACTTCATTTTTCTCACAGTGAATGATGGCTCAGAAGCTTGCAAGATGAGGGCAGCAGCTCTCTGGTAAGAATTCAGGTATCATAGCTACATTGTTGAAATAGGTAAGCCAAACCCATTTGGATGACTTCATTGTTTGGTAGGAGGCTGGCCCTCAATAAAAGGATTGAAAGTTTGATAAGCATGTGATAAAATGGAACTCTATTAAATGATCTGGTAATTCCAGTCTGCCCTTCAGATTCCAGGATGGCATGGTTCCCAGACAAGTTATTCATCCTGTTCCTAAAACCTTTAGGGAAAGAGTTTTCTGCCTTAGTAAAGCATCCCGGGGTTGCCAGCCACAACAACGTAGAAAGCCTTCCAAATACTTCATTCCTGCTGCAGTTGGCCTGGTTGTGTCCTCATTGGAGATGGAAAATTACAGCTGGGATTTGCTTAAAAGAAATTCATTATTTATGCAGAAAGAAATTGATGATGCTGATGGTGGAGTTGGAAAAAATACTTCTTGCTTTTACATGGAAATTTTATTGTCATAATACTTTTTAACCTACAAAATAAGGCATGACAATCAAATAAATATAAATAAAATTTAAAAATATTAAAGTCAATGATTGAAGAAAGAGGGTTCTCCATTGGGTCCCTAACATTTTTAGTTAACAAAGGTTTAAATTAACATAGTCACTCTTGAACATCATTTTTTTTTTTTTTTTTTTGGCCAGTCCTGGGCCTTGGACTCAGGGCCTGAGCACTGTCCCTGGCTTCTTCCCGCTCAAGGCTAGCACTCTGCCACTTGAGCCACAGCGCCGCTTCTGGCCGTTTTCTGTATATGTGGTGCTGGGGAATCGAACCTAGGGCCTCGTGTATCCGAGGCAGGCACTCTTGCCACTAGGCTATATCCCCAGCCCCTTGAACATCATTTTTTAATATTTAAAAATTTTAGGGCTGGGGATATGGCCTAGTGGCAAGAGTGCCTGCTTTGTATTCATGAAGCCCTGGGTTCGATTCCCCAGCACCACATATATAGAAAACGGCCAGAAGGGGCGCTGTGGCTCAGGTGGCAGAGTGCTAGCCTTGAGCGGGAAGAAGCCAGGGACAGTGCTCAGGCCCTGAGTCCAAGGCCCAGGACTGGCCAAAAAAAAAAAAAAAAATTTAATCTTTAAATGGTTGTGCAAGAGAGTTATGATTTATCATATTGATTGTTGTATCTATTGCACGCACGTGTGTGCACGCGCGCGGGCTCGCGTGTGTGTGTGTGTGTGTGTGTGTGTGTGTGTGTGTGTGTGTGTGTGTTTTGGTACTGGGGCTTAAGCTCAGGGCCTGGCTGCTGTCCCTTTGTTGTTTCACTCAAGGTTGGTGATCTAGTGATCTGCCACTTGTGCCACAGCTCTACTTTTTTGTGTGGTTAATTGGAGATCAGAGGCTTATGGACTTTACTACCAGGGCTGGCTTCAAATGAAGATCCTCATATTTCAGCCTCCTATGTAGCTAGGATGCAGATGCCCAGCTTCACCAGTGTTTTTTGATCCATTACCATTTGCATCCCTACTACTTCCTCTTCCCAGAGTCCTTGTCACATGTTCCACTTCCTTTATATGTACATTGAGGATTTATGACTGTATTCATGCTCTTCTTCATTCATCATCCCTGCTCTTCTTACTAACTCTTCTGGCTCATTCAGACTATGTTTCAACTTTCTGCCATCCATTTTGTTGTACTATTAATTACCTTTGAACAGTTTTAATTAGACTTAGACAAGGAGCCACAAACAAAGTATGAGGGCTACAAGGAAAGGGGAAAAGACCAGAAAATCTTGTAAAACTAAATTCAGTTGAAACTAAAATTAGAAAATCTAGGTGTCAGAATTGAAATGTGTTAAATATGGAGGCAGATTCTGACTAGACTAAAAAAAATGTGTCTAAGGAAAAAAATGAAATTTTATTTTTACTGTTTCTAAAAACAAGTAACATATATGTTAACAATAGTTATGAATAATTAATAAATAATAAGTATTATATATTTGTATATATTATATTTTCTATAGATAATATTTTCAAGTAAATACATTTTCTGTGTTCAATATATGCCTTCATTTCTTCTAAAACCTCTAAAAAAATAAGAATAATGGACTTGTAATGGACTTCTTATACTTATTAAAGGAGATTTAAATGTACTAGGATATAAACACATTGGGTGGTATGCAGATTGTTACAAATGTATTGACTGAAGCATAGTAGATTCAAGGAAGAACTCAAATAGTGTAATTCCTTAAGAAAGGCAAAGTAAAACCCAACAAAATAAGCACCAAGAAATGGGTACTTGCAAGAGGTGGAATGGTGCCAAGGGGAGAGGGGTAGACAAATGAAGAGAAAGGGAGAGATTGTAGCCAAGAATTCAATTGAGAAAAGTAAAAGTTCAACAAGTTTATAGTCTCATCAACAGTATATTAAGTGTTACCTTTAGGCCACATTCCCTGCAGCATCTGTTATTGTTAGTTTTCTTGATAATGGCCATTCTAACTGGGAGAGATAAAATGTCAATGTTGTCTAGATTGGCATTTCTTTCATGGCCAGAGATGTTGGTTATCACCTTATGTGTCTATTGGTCGCTCTTAACTTCAAAAAGTCTCTCTTTAAGTCTTCAGTCCTTTTATGAACTGGGTTACTGTTTCTTTGAGGATTTGTTTTGAACCAAAAGCCAGGCCACACTAAAGCCACCAGCACAATTAAGTTCATCGCAGCATTGTTTACCATAGCCAAGATATGGAATCAACCTAGATGTCCCTCAGTGAACAAATGGGTCAGAAATGTGGTTTATATTTACAGGGGGATTCTATGCTTCCATCAGAAAGAATGACATTGTCTTATTCATAAGGAAATAGAAAGACTTGGAAAAAATTATATTAAGTGAAGTAAGCCAGACACAAAGAAACAAAGGTTGCATGGTTTCCCTCACTTGTAGTAATTAGAATGTGCCTATAAACCCAATTGATAGTAAAATTACACTTGGACATGATAAATTAAACAGGACTCTAAACATTCATATAGTGAGACCAAAGGAAGATATTCTTAGGAAAGGATCACAAGGACTCAATAGCTATGTATACATGATCATAGAAAATGATGCTTATCAAAATGAACTCCAAGAAATGGAAACAAGAAGTTTTTTATTGTACTGTTTATGATTCTTTGTTTTTCTTTTTACTTTGGTATATTCTCTTTTGTCACTTCTGTGTCTCGTACATAAGTTTATGTGTTTTGGGGTGAGAAAAGGGAAGCATGGAAACGGTGGGACAAAGAATGAACCAATTCAGCAGTGACACCCACTAGACACTATGCTAGACATGAACTATACAACTTGGGAGGAAAGAGGGTTAGGAGGAGAAAAACTAGGGGAAAATGAGGGAGGAGGTGACAATTCAAAAAGAAATATACTTAATACCTGACTTATGTGGTGGTAGCACCTCTGTATATCACCTTTACAATAAAAATTAAAGAAAAAAGTAAGGGAAGGGGTGGGTTTGGAGGAGTGGATAGTATATTGAAAGGGCGCCATGATCACGATACACTGTATTCATAAGCTGCTTCGTTAAATGGTAACTCCACTTAAAGACAATTAAAATATAAAATATATTAGTAATTTAAGCAAGCAAAAACCCCCTTAATTTGGAGGCACATAAACATTTGGACAACTAGAGTAATACCATATAAGTGGCACTTGGCATGCCAAGGAATGCCTCTGAAATAATAAAAAATTTTTTAACTGAATGCCTAAAATATGCCAGACATTATTAATGCTTTACAAGTATTTGCCTATTTTTTCACAACTCTCTGATCTACATACATTTGCACTCCTATCTTACATCTGTGGAAACTGAGATGGGAGGTGATATAGCTATTGCCCACAATCCAATGACCCAAGAGGGATAGATCCAGAAATGGGAACTAGGTTGTTGAATGCCAGAGGTCTATCTGTGCATCCACTGATCCACTGGGAAGCAGCACGGCCCAGCTCACTCGAGCCCTGGGCACAAATTTCTGATATGATGAAGAACAAATGAGCAGAGTTCCTATTTAATGTCACATTCTTCTATGTAAAGCAGAGAATGTGCTGGTGCTTTTTTTTTTTTCAACTTTCTTACATTTGCCAAAAGAGGTTGTGAATATGTAGTAGGTAACATACATAGATACATTTTTTGATTAACTAAAGTTAATCCTCTTTAATCCCAACAGAGTGGTCTTGGTTATTTTGAAATGCAAAACTTTATACAATGCAAAAACAACCACAGTAACAAAAACCATGGTTCAGTATTGGCTAGGTTTTTAGGACTTCAACTTTACCTTTTACTGGTCATCTTCTTCTAAAAATGGTAACTAGTTGACAAAGAAGTCTCACTGACAGACGGCACATGGCATCATATTGTGGTAACTTGAAATTCTTTGAGATAATCCAGTCTAATCCTGTCATTTCAAAGAGGAAGAATCCAAGACTAATGTAGTAATATCAAACCATATGCAGGAATGATTAAAACATAGACTGTCGGAACCATAAATAGAGTCACTGGAGGCAGAATAGATCAATTTAGCAGCTTCCATTTCCTCCTGTCTTATACAAAGAATACTTTATTAACTCTAAGAAACAAAAAAATGAAGTTTAAAAAAAAAAAGCTTTGGGATAGAATTTCATTAGTATCAAGAAGTGTCAGAAAGTGTTAAAATCTAGGGAAGGATATCTTCCCTGACGGCCAGGGATCTTGCGAGTCTGGCTATTGTGGCCTGACATGACTAGTGACTCCCTGGGGCATTTTGATATTTCTTAAATAAAGAGTCTTTAGAATACCTTGGCCAGGATGGGTTGCCATGGAAACAGTAGAGTCAGCGGTTGCGGTCAATAAGTAAAAGATTTCATCTATTTGTGTACCTTCCAAAAACACAATTGGTACATAATCTCAGGACAGCAATGCTGTTTCTAAAGTATTTGACACGGACCACTTACTGTGTCAAAGGGTCACCTTTTAAATGTTCCTCCTGCAATCAAGGATGCTAAAGCAATCTGCAAAATAAAATGCTGTAAGGGTTGCCAAGTCGACAGTCATTGTCTCACCATGGAGTTTGAAGCAATAGTGGTTGTGTTGAAAAGCCAGCAAAGCATCTCTGACCCCACTAAATCCTACCCCCTGCCTCTGCCTTTCATTCTGGAAAATTTACCTATATATGACTCTGGTTCTGTTCCACTAATGGAGAAGAGGAGCGAAAGCACAAAATAAGGGAGGGAGCTAAGCAGGGATGGTAGGAGAGAGAAAGAAGGGCCAAGTGCAGAATGACTTGCAAATCCAAAAGCAAAGAACAAGCAAAAATCAAAAACCAGGTGCAAGTGAAGACTTAACCAGTATGAACTCCTGTGCAAAACTGATGATATCTTTTGGGGAAAATACATTCCTAATGGATTTGAAAGTGTCCATACCACAGAATTTTCATTCCCCAGAGCAATTAGGACACCCTTGTACACATCCATCAGAGCACATATAAAAAAACACTCTGAGTGTCCCTAGGAATAATAGAATAAATACTGGAGGATTTCGTAAATACTCTCATTTGTATCAGTATGGAGATGCTTGCAAACTAATGATAAGCAGAAATTTGAGTCACAAAGAGATGAATGCAATAAAATATAAAATATTCAAAATTAAACAGTACACAGTTCAAAGAAGCAGACAAAAAGACATGAAGATTAACAAGGGAATCCAGAGTGGTGTTTATTTGTGTTTGGGGAAGATGGAGAAACATTTTGCTTGGAGAGAATAAAGTAGGCATAGAAATTTTCTATTTGTAACAATTAAAAAAATTAAACTAGGTATATCCCTGTGGATGGTCTTGGAATTACTGCCAGAACAATACAAATTTAATCATAGAAACTAAAAGACAGACATCCACACGCAATTGGATGGCATTTTAGTCATTTTTCATCTTTCTCTTACAAAGAATGTGATAGATAATTAGACATTGTTCTTAAGAGATAAAATAATAGCATTTGCATAGAATTCTGTAATTTTCCTAGAGTATTCACAAGACTTTAAGGAGAATTTGATTATGTCTGAGCAGCACTCAAATAATGGAAGATCAGAGGTGCAAGGAAACTGCTAGAAAATGGGTAAATTGACAATATGTTCTGATTGCAATTCTCTTAAAATCTTATGCTATTTATTGTCCTTCGATTTTTTCATATTTTCTTCCTCTATTTGTGGTGGCATATCACATCAAACCTGATATCTACTCCCTGTATGTCTGTGAATCCCAATTAATTTGGAAATTATTACTACTTTCAAAAAATTGTCATGTCCATATCACATTTCTAATAAAACAGCTGACTTGTTCATTTGCAAAATATAAGGATTATAAAAGCTTTGAAGAATATGGTTCTATTGCTGATTTTACACTTGTGATATTGAGGACTGCCGAACACAATATATTTATTTTGAGTTTAGAGGAGCTCAGTTAAACTACTTATATTACATCTTTTAGTTCCATGTTACTTTTTAAGGCATTTGGACTATTAATTTCTAATTCCTGAACTCAGAGCTTGGACCTGTATTTCATATCTGAGACCATAGAAAGATCTTGGGTGAAAAAAAAAAAGGCAATACAACCCCATGACAATGGGAACTTTTACTAAGGAGCTCTTCCATCTTCATCCCAAAGCAAAGGTGTTAGCTAATCTTGGAAAAACAATTCCTTTACAGCATAGCACTCTGATTCAATGGCTGTGACTCAGCATGCTTGACATCCAGATCTAGCCTTGAAACATCAGAAACAATTTCCTGGAAGCTGTTGTCAAGTCCATTTACAAAGCCAAGCAGAAAAGATTTCTTCAAGAACTCCATTGTGTACTTACTTGTCTTGGGTATCTATAGAGGCTCTTTTATTGTAGTGATGCTTTGGAAATCACATGGAGGAGGATGAGATGTGAAGTGTTTACCAGAGTCAGTCAACTGAAGGAATGAATAATGTATTTGTTTCCTTCTACTCATTCTTCCACTACAATTTCTCTTGCAGAGTCAACACACACACACACACACACACACACACACACACACACACACACACACGGAAGGAAAAAGCAGAAGATTCCATTGCAAGCTAGACCTGGCTATGTGTCAGATTAAGGCCTTTAGGAAGAGATTATATAAACCAGAAAGACTGGTTCTGTTCTGCACAGCTGAGGTGGAGTGCAAAAACAAAACAAAATTGTTTGAGAGTGAGAGAATTAGGCTGAGGAGAGAGGTGTGTGAGGACAAGACACAGCCCAACGTCTATGTTCCTTTTAAGAATGACAATTATTTCTGAATTTCTCATTTAGGTCAAGGGCAGAACAGAGAAATTAGTTTGAATTAGGAGCCAGATCAACAATTTTCCTGAAGAAGTTTCTCAGCAATGTAGGAGCTGGTCACTTGGGTGATGCTAATTAGGATCCAATAATTATCAAGTGGTTCACAATTGGCACATCAGTATTCTGTGAAATTCACCTGCAGTTATCCACAGCTGGTCTCCTGGACAAGAAGATGAGAAGCGGGCAGATCTAAGACAAGATGGATGCCACCCCTCCAACAGCCCTTCAGCTCCTCCAAGCAATACTTCTGTCAGTTTCCCATAACAGACACCTTTATTTTCTGTTATAAGAAAAGGAAGTGGGCAAAGTATAAATAAGTAAGAAAGAAGAAAAATTGGATAGCTGGACTATAATAACCTTAGGGTTAGATGGAACTATACCATCTCAAAAATAAAGTTGATAATAATAAGAAAAGAAGGCTCTTAAATTGTTTCATTTGTAATAAAACCCAGTTTTATGCACCCATCAACTATGACTGGTTGGATGTAACTTCTTTTTTTTTTTCAAATTTTTATTATTAAACTGATGTACAGAGAGGTTACACTTTCATACGTTAGGCATTGGATACATTCTTGTACTGTTTGTTACCTTGTCCCTCATACCCCCCTCCCCCCTCCCTTTTGCCCTTTCCCCCCCTGAGGTGGTCAGTTCACTTACACCAAACAGTTTTGCAAGTATTGCTTTTGTAGTTGTTTCTCTTTTTTTACCCTGTGTCTCTCTGGATGTTACTTCTTGATCACAAATATGTATTTACTTTTGTTTAGGCACATGTAATTTGTCCAAGCTTAAAGAGAAGAGGGAAAAATCCTTTACTCGGTCTTGACTTTATAGTAATTGTTATAATTGTTGTAACAAATACACAATAAAAGATCAATGACTTGATTACTTCAACAAGATTGTCATTTAGCAGCCTAATGTACATTGAGTAGCTCTCTTTTATCCTCGGTTAGATATTCTCCATCTTTGCTACCCAATGGGGCACTAACTATGTGTGGCTATAGGGAACTTGAAATGTGTCTATTCTGAGTTTAATTGTGTCGACTGTATCAAATACACACTGGATTCAGCAGACAGACAAAAAGGAATATAAAACATCACATTCATTAGTTTTATATTGAGAATATGTTAAAAGGATATCTTAGATGCACTGGATTAAACAAAATGTAGTAAATTAATTTTACCTTTTTGATGAGGGTATGAGAAAATTTGGAATTATATATGTGACTTACAACACATTTCTACTGCATAATAGCACCTATCTACCTGTCTAGAAATGTGTGGCCATGAAGATGAAGAAGAGTGGGATACAGTGGCTCACAGCTGTCATCTTAACTATTTAGGGACTGAAATTGAATGGCTTGTGATTTAAGGCCAGCCCTGGCAAAACTCAACAGAAAAAGTACACAGTATCTTTTACCTATCATCCTAGTTGTGGTGGAAAAAATAAATAGGAGCTTCATGGCTTAAGCTAGCCTCTGGAAAAAGTGATGCTCTATCTCAAAAATTACCAGAGCAAAGGGGCCGAAAGTGTGCCTTAAGTAGTAGAGTACATACCTTACAACAGTGGAGCCCTGAGCTCTCACCACATTTAAAAACATGTACCTGTTTAGACTTTCAGAGTCTTCTGATTCAGCTCTTCTCTCTGCTCTATCATACCCATGCTGTCAGTATTCAAAGCAACAGCCAATCACATATTTAAGAACTTCATGAGTCAAAAAGGTTGGTCAGGTTAGTCAGAAAAGTCAGTCAGGTTAATCTGAATCATTATGGCTTCTTCTGGCCTAATGAAAATATTAGGAGCTCTGGGACCTGCTACAGTACAGTTCACAGGTTTTCTTTGGTAACACCTTGCCTCAGTATTCTACTGTGTAAGCTCCCACTGGGGGAGCCACAGGCCTGTTGACTGATTACTGAGGTTAGTCAGGTGCGGAATGGGTTAAGGATTGCTATCATATCTCATCAGGTTGTATTCTGCCCCATTATCTGATGGCTGGAGGCAGCATGTTGGATATAACACTATTCTGCAGTGTAGGAAGAGACAGTTTAATTTCAGAGATCTTTTTAATCTCATCAGGAGAATAGTCTGCATATCATGTTATAAACAAGGAACTATCAGCTTCTACTCACTTAATTCCAATGCTGAGATACAGTTACAGTCTTCAAGTAAAAAAGATGGATCCCCATGGCAGAGAACCTTCTCAAATGCAGTCCTCATTGAGATCAATCTATACATTGCGTTTCACCTGGAAGCTCAGGAACAGCCCCTTTGTTCTTGGTTAAATCTAGCACCATATCCTCTTATCACAGGGATGTTGAGCCAGGACTCACAGCAAGGTCCAGAGCTGTTATGGCCCTGATTCATCCTCTCAGAATAGCATTAGACGAACCATTATCTAATAGTAGTTAAACCATCCAATCTATCTGCTTCCAATGTAGAAGCTTAAGGGGCGTTGGAAGCTCTGTGAATTACAAAAGTCCAATAGAAATGTTACTCAAAAATCCCATTTGGGTATAGGTAAATGGATGTAATTTGAAATTAGAATTTGTTTGTTTTTTTTTTACATTGAAAGCAATATGACTCCTTAAGGGAAAATAGCAGATTGTTCTATATATATTGGATATTATAATAAGAATCTCAAATGCATTTTAGTGCTAATATACTTATAAATAAATGATTATTTGGGCACTTGCTTTTATTTTTTCCTGTGTAGATGATTAAGTACTTGTTTGACCATTATATCACCTCCAGATTTAGTAGAGATAATATAGAACAGTTTCCAAAATCATATAGCCTCATGTTTTCCCAACCACAGTGATGTGGTGATAGCACTTTACCATTTTCTCCTAGTGGAGTTAGGTCTACTAGTGTAGTTAGATCTCCTCCACAACTGGGTTTGGGGTGTGCGTGCATGCCTTCTTGTGATCTGGGGTAGGGTTCATGGTGGAGTCACATGCTAGGTTTTATAGAGTCTCTTTAAACATTTAAGTAATTATGATATAAGAAGAAGCAGTGTGGTAGAAATCATTTGACCGGAAGCGAGCAAAGGCTTACTTTGGCGTGCAAACCATCTTAAGAACCATCACTGAAACTCAGGTTATTCATTAAAAAGAGAGACGTGAAAAAAAATGACTGTTTTTACTTTTGCCTTTATTTTTCTTGTTGTATTTAAAATGTTTTGAAACTGCATTGGGAAAACAGCCATAGATATGCCTGGCATATAGTACAAGTTTAATTTATATTGAGTCTGAGCTACACATTCACACACCAAGTGACTGTCAGACACAGTTCAGATGTAGAAGCTAACTAGTATTCTCCAAACCTGACCTTAGCAGAAAGCTGTAGTGCCTCCTAGCTGGCCGCTCACTCCTTAGCTCACTCAGACACAACTCAAGTGTAGTTTCATCATAGTTCTGTATTGAACTCTTGTAACTGCTTGTCACGTCGAAAACATATCAGTCTCAGAGTGGTATGACAAGGCACAAAATGTGAAGTAAATTGTATGGAATGTGGGTGCTTGGGAATTCTGCCATCTTGAGATGGAGAAGGCTTTGGAATCCCTAGAATTTCTGGTTGAACTATCTTTTTGATCTAGAAACTTTACAGTGATCACTTCACATGATTTATTGGATCATATTTTAGGAGATTTGTTGGGACAACAAAGGAACTTTTCTTAAATTCATCTTCCTGGAGTGGAGGGTTATCAAAAAAGTGAAGCACGGCAGGATATGACTACAGTGGTAGAGCACAAAAGAAAATAATTGTGCTGTTAAAAATGGCATTGGGATATAGTATTTTAGCTCACCTACAAAGTAACAGATAACAAGATTTCTGAACTTTGTAATCTGACGATATTCTGCAGTCACCTAAGGACTAACCAGCTGTTACATTTTGAAATCCCTCAATATCTAAACGTACCAAATAAAATACACAGTTTCAGATAAGATAACCTAGTGGGGGGGGCAGTCCTGGGGCTTGGACTCAGGGCCTGAGCACTGTCCCTGGCTTCTTTTTGCTCAAGGCTAGCACTCTGTCTCTTGAGCCACAGCGCCACTTCTGGCCATTTTCTGTATATGTGGTGCTGGGGAATCGAACCCAGGGCCTCATGTATATGAGGCAGGCACTCTTGCCACTAGGCCATATCCCCAGCTCTGGTAACCTAGTATTTCTTAAGTGAATTGTTCTTATTTTGATTTGTAGAGTATAGTAATATCACTCAAATTTTGTCCATTACTCTAAGATTTAAGTAATGCTAAAGACATTTTCTTCTTCCTGAAATATTGCTGCAGGCCTTTTCTGATGATTGATCAGGGAATGTGCAGTGCCTTCCATTTTCTGTGGGCACTGCTTGGTATAGCTCAGCTAATGCAATGCCTTCATTTTAAGCCATTCTTTAAACCATGTTTTTCTTTACTATCCTTCTTACTAGAAGGTTAAAAACCCGCCCATCCTCTTCTTCTGTTACATCTTTCTCACCGCTATTCTTTGAATAATGGTAATTAACATCATACAGGATGATTTTTCTTCACAGACTTTTCAGATATTAATTAGTGTTATAACATCCCTAAGAGGTAAGTAATTATAATTCTCAAATGTTTCACAGAGAAGGAAACTGAGATGTGGCTGGGTTAAGTCTCCTATCTAAACTCAGATGTCAGAAGGCAAGGAGCTTGTCTCAGAGCAATGTAGTGACTCTGCCTGACACCAGCAATCTACTTGTATGCCAACTGATTATACATCATGTTCTAGAGCCTCCTGGGTGGTGGAAACCCTATATGTTGGTCTTGTTATGGACAATTTCAAGCAAGATCTGGTAAAAATAGGAAAGTTTCTTGGAATCTAATCAGAACGGATGATGAACTTGGATCTTCCCTATGGACCACTCTAGGAGAAATAAGTCTTATCGAGAAAACACCTAAAATGACTTGAATATGTATAAGAGCTAGTCAACCATATATCTTCAGCTTCAAACCAAACAGGATAATGATATAAATATTTTAAAATACCATATCTAAATGTATTTGACTTCTACTTTATGATTTAATGGTTTTCTGTTTTATACATCTAGGTGTTATAATACTACTAACAACGAGTATTACTTTAGTTAGACTTTATTTTAAAGTTAGCTTTTATTGACAAGACCTAAAGGTCAGTGTGACCTTTGATTAACAACAGAACACTATAGCAGTGGTCTTGTAAGATTATGTCCCCCTGTAATGAGGCCATAGCCATCTCAGTGTATATAAGTACATATACTAGGGCTTAAACAAAGGGGTTCTGTACTGTCCCTTAGCTTAACTCTTGCTCAAGGATGATATTCTGCCAATTGAGTTATAGCACCACGTCCAGCTTTTTGAAGAGTCTTGTGGACTTTCCTGCCTGCACTTTTTTCAAACTACAGTCCTCATATCTTAGTCTCCTGAGTAGCTAAGATTACAGGCATGAGAAACCGACACTGGGTTTCAGAAATTGTTTTTTAAATTCCTTTTGTTATTGATTTTCTTAATCATAAGTTTGCACCATATAGTTAACATGTTTACTTTAGGAGATTAAATTAAATTATATAATGATCTTGAGAGGTAGGGATTATTCTTTTCAAACAAAAGTCAAAGGTTTTTGAGAAAGGCAGGAGGCAATGATTGACTTCTATAGTTGCTGTAAGGAACACATTTCCATTTCCTCTGAGCTGAGGCAGAAGTGAAGCTTGTGGCTTTCTCACTAGATTTCTCTGCATACTCTTGGGGCCATTCTGTCTTAGTCTTAGTTTCCTTGGGATAGAAACAGCCACTGATTCTGTACATTTTATTTAACTCTACACCCAAGTTAGAAGGAAGCAATATTGCCATTTTAGATGAGAATATCTCCAGGTAAAATATTGAATTGTGCAATTCTCAAACCTACACTTAGTCTGTTTTGTCATGCAGCACATGAGCTGGTGACATACCGCCATATATTACCCTGTCCCCAAATGAAATGTAGGAATGTCCTAAGAAGTAAAAATGTCACCCTTTGGGGAAGCCATTACTAAAGCGAAGTCATCAGTTATATTTAAAGGCTTTGAGGGCTCTTACTTCCAGTACAACTAAAATGATATTTGAAACTGCTACCATCTCTTCATCTTCAGTGCTACGATTTAATGCAGTTCTGGCTTCTCTTCAATTTATTCTGCTTGCTGTTGAAATTAATGAATTGAGCCAGTAGTTATGTACAAAGATAATGTTCCAGAATGCAATCACGTCATTTGCTCCTTTATGTACCTTCAGTTTCTGCTAGCACTCTAAAAGAGATTTAAGATATGAGAGCATGCTGTATAATATACTTACCTAGTACTAAATATTTTCTAGAATTTTCTACCTAAACCTTGTGTTTCACTTAGGCTTTCTGGACTAACAAAATTTTATTTAGCTGAAAAAATGCATTGCACACTTGCATACCTGGTATGGCGTAATGCTTCTAGAAATATCTTTCTCTCCCATGCTGAGTGTTATCCTGTCCTATAAGACATTCCATCATAACTTTTCTAGGGACACCTTTCTTCCCATTCTGTGACAAACTGCAATTAGTTGCTCCTGCCCCATGGTCCCTAAAATATCTCTCTTCAGACAACATCCCATAGTCACATAAAATTCAAGAACTCTTTATTATCTTCTCATTTACAATCAGTACCCAATAATAATTTGTTGTGTTTTTAATTCTTTTTTCTATGTAGTCTTTTCTCTGTAAATAATATTATCAAAATAAATCTTATTGAAGTTCCATGTTATTAGTTATTCTGAGTCTCAACTGTCTAGTCCAAGAAAGCTGTGAAGATTATGTTTATTCATTTTGGAAGAATATTATGTAGATTAATTAGTAGATTCACAGCATTCTGAAAATGTAGGGCACATTAATATTCTGGTGTTAAACTTTATAATCTAAGACCAGCTGTGAGGCTTTTCAAATGTTAGGAGGAAAGTTTGAGAACCTGTTGCCATAGAGTATCTGCAGGTAGGTTCAAGCTAGGTGTGAAATCTTCTAGTAAGTAATTTTGTTTCTAGAATGTACATAATGTATTGGAAACTTGATAGGAAGAAGATAAAGGGAGAGTAGTTGTGTGTTTGTAGCCACATAAATGTTACGTGTGTAGGTATTTGTCATGTGCAGAAAAGAATATATGATATATATGTAAAAATCATGTGCACACATATCCATGTATTTTACACATATGTATACATGTAGATAGACATTATATATCTATAGAGAGAGAGGAAAAAAGAGAGAGGTAAAGCTACTAAGGGGTTGAGGACATACATTTCTAATTATGAACACTGAAATTTTGAGTCTTATCCATTCAAACTGCAGTATATATAACCATGGTTCCAGAATCAACTGCACCAATCAATCCTGCATTTGTTTTGTTTTGTTGTTTTTATTGTTTTGTCTTGTCTTCCAGCACTGGGGTTTGAACTCAGGGCCTCTACTTCGTAGTCTACTTTTCCATTTGAGCCATGTCCCTCAGCTCTTCTGCACTGATTCTTGGACTTTTCATTTACTCATTGTGAAGTATTAGTAATGTGGACATAGGTATACACAACCTAGACTTCCATGAAGCTGAATCGCTTGTAAAATTCTCTCAAATATATTTGGTATGATGCATTGTTCTCTCATATTCTTGACTGTTAAATCAGTTTTTAAATATAAAATGTAAAATATAATGAAATTCTTTTATTTTGAAAGTATAAAAATAATACGTTCTTAATGTGAATGTGAAACAGACTTACAAAACAGGCATTGGTTGATCAGTATTTGGATATTATGCCACACTCTTTTTATTTTGTTCCAAAGTTCTCAATTTGAATTCTATTTACTTGCTAAATGAACATCTAAAATTCATTATATTTTCTTTTCCATTTTGAAGTAGAACATGAATTTAAAGAGACCGGTAAAGCCAGTAGGGCACAAATTTCTCTTAAATATTTTACAATGTGTCAACATTTCAGTCTTCTTGATCAACTTGCATGATAAAGTATTTCGATAGATTCCATTTAATGGAGTCTTCTTCAACTATTCAGTTAAGGTTTCCTAGAAAAAACCCTCTCTTGCATATATATTTCCCTCAATGATTAATTCAAATATGTGCTTATGACACTAAGATTCAGCAGCATAGAGTACCAACCCAGTGGGGAAAGGTAAGAAATCAACTCAACAGATGGGAGAAAAATTAAGAGCTCCTAGGTACATGCCTGTGTTGGGCATTAGTGAGTATGTTCTACCAAAAGGGAAGATCCTGGCAAATGCACAATTTCTTCTCTCATTCAAAGGACATGAAAAGGACCTGTGGGATAAAAATTGAGGGCAACCATTTGCCAACAAGTACGTGGTTATCACTGTTCATGTAAACAAGGAATGGATAGATATTCTGCCCATAAGACCCCTATTTTCTGAGATCTTGCCTGGAGTTGATGATTTACTAAATATGTTTCTTTAAACTACTTGCTATTACTAGATGGATTCATAATTTATGTTTCCAATATTATCAGCCACTTTGCATTTTACAGGTGATAGTTGCTAGGCAAATCAATTCAATATTAGTATCATTTCTCATAGCCTTAAAGCATAGCCATAGACTCACCCCGGGACTCATCTACTTTTTTGTAGTCTTATAGGTCTGACAAGATACACAGTAGGGCAAATCTGCAGTATCAAATGAGAGTAATTAGGCTGAGAATGTGACCTAGTGGTAGAGTGCTTGCCTATCATGTGTGAAGCCCTGGGTTTGAGCCCTCTTTACCACATAAACAGAAAAAGCCAGAAGTGGTGGTGTGTCTCAAGTGGTAGAGTGCTAGCCTTGAGCAAAAACAGCTCTGGGGCAGAGCCCAGGCCCTGAGTTTAAGCCGAGAGGAGAGAGAGAGAGAGAGAGAGAGAGAGAGAGAGAGAGAGAAAGAGAGAGAGAGAGAGAGAGAGAGAGAGAAGAAATGAATGTAGGGACACTAAATGTAAGAATGTGTGTGTACACACATGCACGCATAAGCACACATGTACACATATGAGTCACAGAAATCTAAACCAATAGATACCCATGGGGACATTTTACATTCTTTATCTCATGCTTGAACTCAGTCAGCTTCCTTGCTCTTGTTCTAAGTGGAATGTAATTCAGCTCTATTTCAGTTTTCTGTCGTTGTTGCTGCTGTTGTTTTACTTTCCCAGCTTGGCAAAACAATACTCATAAAATGAAAGAGCACTGTAAATCCTTCTATATGCCAGATGATAGCACTTTGCCCCTAATTTGTTCATATTGTATTTGTGATTATTGTGTGGTATTTTATCACCAGTTATACCATTCATAATAAATTAGCTTCATAGACTGATCTGTAATGTTCATTATCTTCTTAATGTAGAACAGGGTAAAGAGATTAAAAAAATGGTATATCCTCCCCTGGTTTCCAAACAAATGAAAGGGATGATGTTAGAAGTGAGAGGCTACTCATGCTGCACTTGTTAAATGTCTTCCCTGAGGCAGAAGAAGGATCAGCAGTCTTTTCTACCCAAGACTTGTATTGCTTCACAACTTGCTTTCCTATTTATTCTGTAAGTGCTTTGTCACAGTAGACAAAGATAAGTTATTTTCATTTAAAAAAAACCACACAGAAAATTGTTGTGGTGGGTGCAGTGATTTGCCTAACACATGCAGATAAAACGTTTTCAATATAATATTATAAACAAGGCTAGAGAAATTACAAAAAATAATGAGCTTTAAATATGGGCCTTTGGGTCAGATTCAAGAAAGAAATGCCTCAGCAATCTAAATGCAAGAAAGCCATACTTTGTGACCAATATGAAGCCAGAATTCTTGAGGATGAGTTTATGATGACCTTGTCCACAGGACTTGTAGTCTGAGTCCCAGCTGGTTAAATTCCAGCATCATGAGCCAGTGAGCTGTTGTAGTTGGCAGACATCAGTGGTAAGGATTTCTGACAAAGCTTCAATCTGATAAGGAACAACTGAACCAGTCTAGTGATTCCAGGTCACCCTGAGAGGGAACAGAAAAATGCCAGTGTCGTCTAGAATTAAAACCATTTTATTATGATTACCATATAAAATTATTTGAAGCTCTGAAATTTCTTCTAAGAATGAATAAGAAAAAAGAACCTGTTTAATGCTTGCCATACAGTTTCAAATAGATATCTGGTTTCATCTAAAAATAAATGAGGGTTTGAATGACAGTTTGAGCATTTCCTTTCTCATAGGCATTCAAAATCTAGGGGCTTTATTAAATACCTAAAAAGTATCAGTGACGGAGCCATGTTCCACAAGCATGAAGAGCATGTCTGGGCATTACTCTTTCACTTTCTAAAGTCCTTTTTATGCACTTCTGTCCTGGTGCCAAATAAATCATCATTGGTGACATAGGAAGAATACTGAATTTGACATGAGAGGAGCCATGTTTGACTCTTGCTACTCAAAATGAGAAGACCTGGCCATGAACAACACACATGACTATAGTAACAGACACAGAATTAGGTACGGTTGTAAGTAATTTCGTGTATATATTCCTTAAGTACATCTGTGTTGTAGATGGGCATGTCTTACTCATGGGACAATTGAAATACCACAGGAAAGAATAACCTGGCCAACTCCACACTGCTCAGATTGGGGTGTAAATTCAGGATGCATGACTCCCAGATCAATACTCTTTTGTTTAAATGAAATAAAACATACTGCATATAAAAGTTCTTGCTGGGGTTGTATCTCAGTAGCAGAATGCATGGTAGGTACGTATGAAGCCCTGAGTTTAATCCCCAGGAACACACAGGCACATGCGAGTACACATGTGCACATGCACAGATGCAAACACACACACACACACACACACACACATACCACAAAGTAAAAATGTCTTTGTCATGTTTTCTTCTTGAATATAACTTCAATTTTATTTGAGGGTTTCAAAACCATAGTTCCCAAACTACATTTAATAGACACCTATGGAGCAATAAGAGAAAAGAAGAATCTTTTTTTATTCAAATTTTTATTATCAAACTGATGTACAGAGAGGTTACAGTTTCATACGTTAGGCATTGGATACATTTCTTGTACTGTTTGTTGCCTCGTCCCTCATACCCCCCTCCCTCCCCCCTTTTCCCTTCCCCAAAGAAGAATCTTAGCAGATGTTGTCGGGTAAAGAAAAGTTTGAGAGGCTGGGGATATGGCCTAGTGGCAAGAGTGCTTGCCTCGTATACTTGAGGCCCTGGGTTCGATTCCCCAGCACCACATATACAGAAAATGGCCAGAAGTGGCGCTGTGGCTCAAGTGGCAGAGTGCTAGCCTTGAGCAAGAAGAAGCCAGGGACAGTGCTCAGGCCCTGAGACCAAGCCCCAGGACTGGCCAAAAAAAAAAAAAGAAAAAAAAAGAAAAGTTTGAGAAAATCTATGGTGTGTGTGTGTGTGTGTGTGTGTGTGTGTGTGTGTGTGTGTGTGTGGGCTCTGTATCTGAGAGTTGTCATGTGTGTTTTCTGCCCATCAGGACTTCCTTTCTGTTACCTTACTGGATTTGATAGCTGGAACCCTAGCTGCCACTTTTAAACAACAAGAAGCCTTTAAGAGGTAGCTATTTGCTAAGGCTGGGAAACCAGAAAGGTAAGAGGATGGGACCTTCCTAGCCATGGTTGCCTACCTCAGCATTATTTTTATTGCAGAGAAATTAATTTCTGCTTTATTGAGGCTAGTTATTAATAGTCTCTTACCAGAAGCTAACATTAGTCATTAGAAATTTAGTCACTAAGAGGACATTGTACTCAGTGTTAACCAGTGTGAGGAGGGAAGAGAGGGCTCATAAAACATAATTATATATGATTTTGTTACTCTTATGGTAGTGAGAAAATGAACACACAAAAACAGCATTAAATCGCTTAAGAATTGTTTTGAAGACTCAGTAGAATCTAAAAATGTTAGAGATGAAAGTGATTCATGATGAAGCCTAGAGATGGCAAGTCTTGGATTTTGTGTTTGGGGGTAAGAAAGCTTTCTCAAGAAAAACAAGAAGACAAGAGTGTCGTACTAGAGAAGGTAAGAGCTGATAGCTCAGTGGTAGGAATGTTTTCATTGGGATATAAAGGTGTTGTGATTAGAACAGAGTGAGTCACAAGATGATGCATGTAAAGTCTTTTAGCACTGTCCTTGGCTTAGGATATTTCAACATTCTAATAATTTATATCCCAGATATTAACCTCTTCTGTTCTCTACATATTGTTTCTGAAGTATTTTTTTAAATTTTAAATCACTTAAAATTTCTCTTGTGATTAAAATTGCTCATTATGTTTCTGACAGATACAGGAAATAGTCTAATTTCATCCTTTAGTCTGTTTCTTTTCTTCAAATCTTTCCTCACCCCATTCACTTCTTATATTTAAAAAGTAACAACATCAAAGTATGCAGTGTACTCCTTTGAACATGCTATAACACCTCTCTGGAATTCTATTGCCCCCATATCTACCAGGTAAACATGTCTGTCTTTCAATTACCAGCTCAGATGATACTCCTTACTCCAACCCAGTATCAAACCTACCTTTGTGTGTATTCCTGGACATGTGTGATGTGTTTGTTTAATAGCAAATATGTAAAATTTAAAAATTAGATTGCTTTAATAAATGTATGTAATTGAAGAAACAGGAAACTGTTCAAAAGATAAGTATGCAATTAGAATGAAAATAAAAGAGCCAAATGCTAGAAATGTTGAATGAACATTCAAATGTTGAATGAAAATATTGTTCTAAGAATCTCACAGCAAAAGAGAAACTTGAAATTCAGAACATTTATGACATACTTTTTTTTGAAAATTCAAATGCTTTAGAATTGTATAACTTCCTATTTCTCCCAAGGGTGAATTCACATGTGAGGGATTACATAATGTAATAATCAAATTTTTAAATGTTCATTTGTTTATTGTTTGTTTGTTGTGGTGCTTGAACTCAAGGCCTGGGCACTGTCCTTAAGCTTCTTTTTGCTCAAGGCTAGTGCCCTAGTACTTTAAGCCACACACCCCCATCTGGCTTTCTTGTATTTATTTGCATATAAGAGGCAACAAACAGTACAAGTAATGTATCAAATGCCTAACGTATGAAACTGTAACCTCTCTGTACATCAGTTTGAAAATAAAAATTTGAAAAAAAAAAAGAGTCTCCTGGTCTTCAAGACTTAATTCCTCAGATCTCAGCCTCTTAAGTAGCTAGGATTACAGGTATGAACCAACCGCTGGCTATAATCAATGCTTTAAATGTGCTCAGAATTAATATTTAAGAACAAGTTTATACTGGGAAATTTGGACATAAATGAAATGACAAGTACATGACTTATAAGACATAAGTCTTATATTCATTATTAATTGGGCAGGGAGGAGTGGGGAGACTGCGGTTTAACTTCAAGGCCTAACTTTCTAAGCAGCTGCTTTACTACTGAGCCACACATCCAACCCAAATTCCATTTGCTTACTAAACATATAAAGGAAAATATCATAGTTTAGGAAAATCAGGAAGTAGTATATATTAAATTGTATACAATAATGTGGAATTATCAGCCAAAGTTGATATGAAGTAAGTAAAAGAACCTATTTGGAGCTGATAGCATTTGTGCTTGCAGTAGCATTTGGTATTTAGTAGTTAAGAGTTAAGGAGAAATTTAATTTCCCAGAAAATACTAAATGATTAATGTTACTTCTGTCACAAGAAAATTTCACAATATAAATTACACAGATGAAGATAAAGTTATTACCTAATAAGAAAATTACTTCTCTCTTGTTTTTACAAAAATAGTTTATGTCTAGATTCTGATAGAGTTTGTAGTCTCTGAAATTTATACAAGATACACAGTATTATACTCTGCCTTACAACAAAATGTATTACCTTCTTAGAAAATTTGTATTTTTCACTAACATGCTCATCAAAAGCTTAGGTTCCTGTGCAGGAACATTATTTTGCTAGACATTAAATAAGAAGTCAGTTGCTTATTTTGTTACAGCCAAGATGATAAAATATATGCAATACAACTACATAATGTCTGTCAATCTTTCATTCATAAAATATTTATTGAACAAACATTCATCGTGTTAATATACTGGGCTAGTCACTTGGGAAATATAAACAATAGAACAACCAATTCATGAACACAGAGAATTATAACACAAGGTTGAAGTTGGAAGGGAAGAGATTAATGAGAGAAGTTAAGAATTAAACTGTGTTAAGTTGTGAGAATTTACCAACAAAGACCAGCTTCCTGACCTGCTAGGGAAAGGAGTTATTCTTCACATAAGGTGTCATTATTGGATCAATCATGGTCACTTGGATATCAATACATTTTTGAGAAGAATGAAACTAGAAAGCATGATAATAAGCATATACTATATTTAAAATGATTAGCAACGTGAGTTTTCAGATAATCAAAGATGGCTTCTTTGTATTTTCTTCACATTTTATCTGTAAGGATTCTATTAATTTATTTTTATTTGGGGGCAATTACACATAGTATTTACATATGGCTTTTCTTCTTTCTTTTCTTTTTTTTTTAGTCTGGGACTGGGACTCAAACTCTGTACATGATGTTTTTGCTCATGGGCTAGCACTCTACCAACTGAACTACACCTCTAACCCCATGGGTTGGTTATTTCTTTTCTTTTTCTTTCATTTCCTGCACACATTGTTTTTCATAATACAATGCAAACCACCTTAATACAATTATTACCAATATAGATATTTTACTTTTATTTTGTACACTTATACATTTAAGAAGTAAAGTTTTGTAAAAATAATAACATAGTAGTCCTGCATTTCTTCTTTAGGTAAATATATGAAATTGTTTTTCATTTAATTGACTGTACCATTTTAAGAATTTAAATATCAAATTTTTAGTCAGCCAGAGCTACTGGTCAGTAGTTTTTAATAATTTAAAATAAATCAAATGAACAACTTCTTTGATAAAATATTCTTTGATTATTTGAATTGTCAGTCTTAACTGCCTCAGATTTCTTAGTGTTGAAACAAAATTTAGCTTTGCCTCCTTGTTGGTTTATTCTTCTGAGTTGATTATATAATACTATAGATGGTTGCTTTAACATTAGATATTGAAATGTAAAAATTCCTCTTGCAATAGATATTTACTGCATTTATAACCAATACATGCTTCACAGATGTTTCATAGTTGTAGCCCTATCTGCTTATAGACAACGTTCATGTTTCAAAGGTTTCACGTGTAGGGAAATAAGACATGCTTTCTACTGCTTGTTCAAGCAAAAACTGTTGTACATAGATAGGCACATTCTCCCCCAGCAAAATAAGCTCTATAGCCAGGTGCTGGTGGCGCACATCTGTAATCCTAGCTATTCAGGAGGCTGAGATCTGAGGATTGTGGTGGTTCAAAGCCAGCCCTGACAGGAAACTGTGTGTGTCAAACTCTTATCTCCAATTATCCACCAGAACTGGAAGTGGAGCAGTGGCTTTAAGTAGTAGAGTGCTATCTTTGAGTTCAGGGACAATGCCCAGGCCCCGAATTCAATTCACAGGATCAACCAAAACAAACAAACAAATGAACAAACAAACAAAACACCGCTCTGTCGATGAGAATTCTAAATGATTTGCAGTCTTGGTGACTGTGGAAATAGCTGTATGTGCTGGACTGATTTGGCCTTCTCACATAGAGAAGATTCTCAGAATCTTAAGTCATTTCTCTCGTGAGCCCCTGGCTAAAGGCCTCAGAAAATTTGCCCCACTTCAGTAAAAGCAGATAAAAAAAATCTGTTTTACTTTCAAAGAGGCTGTTTCTGTTTTTCAAACTTTTTTTGCCAATGTTTATTGTAATAAGTCTCAACAATATTGCAAACCTTCCTCTCCTTCCTACTTGTCTCTCCTTTTCCAAGGGTGATCACAGATGTGTATCTCAGAAGATATTAGTGTATACCAACATTCTCCACATTCCAACATACAGGGAGTTCAGTATATCCTATTTAAGCATCAAGCTTTTACCATTGACAGCTACCCCATTCTTTGTCATTGCTGCAGAATATTTCATTATATAAACATGGCATTATTTATCCACTAATAACACTTGCTATATGTTGTATTCATTGATTCACTTTCTATTTCTATAACAAACCATGCTATCATAATAAATACTTCTATAAGGAACTCTTTGTGAATACATACTATATCCCTATAGAATTCTCTAAAGTGGAACTACCACTAGAAGAGTTACATACTTTCCCCTGACAGTTGCTATAACAAGCTGCATAAGGCTTATCTCACTTTATTTTCAGTTCTTTATTTAAGGGACCAGATAGGGAGGCCATGAAGAAGCAGACTGTGAGGTGGGGGTAGGGTGTGAGCTGAGTAACAGCAATGTACTGGAAAAGAACATTGCCCCACTGGTAGGCTTGCTGCAGTTCTATTTGATTAAACTTGGCATAAAAATGCTACTTAGAAATTGGCAGTCTCGCAAAAGAAGGCAAAGGAGAGGTAAGTCTGATTTTAACGTATAGTTAGCTCAAAAATCTCCCAAGAAAATACATTCAAGCAAAAGTAAGATGTGATTTGCCTTTAGGCACAATGCTCCTTTCCATTTGTGATAATGTTTTAATTAGATTCCGCAGTAATACTTTGTTCCTTATAAGAGTGACTGTTGGTTAGAAATCAAAAAACAATTTGCCTAAGGAACTGATTCCATCTGTATTTGTTTATTCTATTGGGTGTCTGTCTCTAATAAACACCTTAGTTTTCACACATCAGGGCCTTCTTGTTTTCAATTTATTTCTGATACAATTTTAAAAGATTTCCTGAAATCAAGAAATAAATTACTTTTCCTTTTGCCAAGAACAGACTGCATTGCAGTAAGTTCTGGAGAAATCTATTTAAAGTGCTTTAGTCAGAAGAAATACTTTTCCAAATTAAGATAATGCAATATGAGAAGTATAAAACAATAAATTTAAATTTCTTATTCCTAATGTACTAGCGTATATCTGAATAGGATTGATATAATTTGTCTAGGTTAATAATGTAAGTATGAATATCTTCCAGGTCACTAAGTTAGAGTCTGGGACAATTTATTTTTTTGTTGATAAGCTCTGTTAATTATCTAGTGTTCCTTCCACTTAAGAGACAATAGTAAATAAAAAACTTTAGACATTTAGAAAATATTTGTAAATTTGAATACTAAACTTATTACCTCCCTCTACCCTTCAAAAAACAAAACTCAAAAGATCCTTTCAGAACATTCAAATCATAATTCAACTTATCAAGGATCTCAAAGGGAAAGATTATACTCAAAAGTGCATGTGCTGTAGTAGTAGCATGATGTGCAGTGTGTATGGCCTAAGGTTCAGGATGTAGTGGCATGGTTGTACAGGACCACAATTCACCTGGATTAAGTTATTTGGGTTAATGAAAATGCTCTGGTAACAGTAACATGCCCCTTTTAAACAATTTTTACAGTAGACTGGAAAGAGTATCCGAGTGATTGGGAGATAGCTCTGTTCACTTTGAAAAGGGGGCCTGACCTTGAACCTATCACCTAATGTCTCTGCATCTCACTTTACTCATCTCTAAATAATGAGATTGGACCAGATAATTATCACTGAAAGCTTTTCCAGTGTGCAGAAAGAGAACTGGCATTTGCTAAAGACCTCATGCTGTTGATTGTATACATCATTCAGTTTGAAAATCACTAGCCCTGGGCATCATTATATTATCCAAATTGTGCTTTTCTTTGATGTTCTTCTTTAAGAAATGCCTCTCTTTATTGAAACTCCTTTGTGCAATTACTTATAAGTAATCTTTAAAGTATAAAAAATTGCCTCTCTCTAAAGGAGGTACTGGGCTAAGGAAAAAGCTCAATGTTTTCCTAAGTATATGAAGTCAGACAAACTTGAGTTGGAAAGTTGGCTCTAACATCCACTTGTCTCTGGATGGCTGCCTTTAACTTACTTAATCACTGCTTTCTTATTCATCAATATTGCATATTAATGTGTTCCTCACACATTTACTATGTTAATATATGTCAAGCCTCTAGCACATAACTGAATTTAATAGCTGGCATCTAATTATGGCTACTATTCCCATCCTTTTTGTAATCCTAAATTTTCCTCCTTAACTCTTGTTAGCTAATTGGTTAGTCTAGCTCAGGATGATTTAAGGATCAGTGTTTCCACTGACTCCTGTGTTTCCAAAAGAGACTCCTACAGGCCATTTTCCACGGTATGGCTGAGAGAAAACGTCCTCCTCAACCATATTCACACTGAGAATGAGCTCTGAATCAGCCCCTGCTCCTGATCTCTTGGAGTACAGGGAAGAGCAGTGTTTAGTCAGCTTCTCACTACTATAACAGATCTAAGCAGATATGGTCAGTGTATGACGAAGAAAGGTCTCATTTGACTTATGACATTGGAGGTTTCAATCCATGACTTGTTGGTTGGCTCTAATGCTTTTAGGCCTCGCATATGGGGGGAAATGGTAGGTTGTGAAGGATGGCAAAGCTGCTCAGCTGGTGGCTAGGGAGTCAAAAAGAGAGAAGGAGGTGAGGCAGGGTTTGTTGCTTCTAGGACACACCTCCAACCACCTTCCTCCAGGCACAGCCTTTAAAGGTCCCAGTACCACTTAGTTGTGCCACAATGGGAATCAAGCCCTTTTACCACATGGAGCATTGCTTGTCACTAAGATCCAAGCTAGAGCAAGTGAAGCTGTGAAGCTTGCTTGTTTAACCTTCCTTCCTTCCTTCCTTCCTTCCTTCCTTCCTTCCTTCCTTCCTTCCTTCCTTCCTTCCTTCCTTCCTTCCTTCCTTCCTTCCTTCCTTCCTCCCTTTCTCTTTCTTTCTTTACTTCTTTCTTTGTGTCTGTCTCTTGTCATTTTTTGCCTTATGTGCATGCCAGTACTGAGGCTCAGTTCCAGAATCCAAAAGGAAGTGTTCCCATTGAATGAAACCGATTTCACCCTCATCCTGTGAGAAAATGAATGTGTAAATTCACCTGAACATACAAACAAGTGCTTTCTTCTGTAAATGTAGGCAAGTTCACTGGATAAAACCCCCTCTTTGAGGGGACATTGCCTTTGGAATAACTCCAAGCTGTTTTTAGATGCTGCAATAAGCCTTTCTCCGTTATTTTATTGTAGAGTTGTGCTTATTGGCTTTGTACTCACTGTGAAGAAAAAAATTATGTTCAGGTGCACATTTTAAACTGTATTATATTTGTATTAGATGCCAAATTCAGCACTTGTCTTACATGTTCCTTTCTTTTTGACTATCTTCCCCTTTTGAAGAGGTAGGATTATGAGAAAACATTTATTTAGTTCCTCATTTTACTTCTAACTCCCAGAAAGTGTTTGTTACATGAATTTCTCATTGAAATGCCCACTTAGAAGTTCAAAATTGCCTCCCAGGGCAGAAAACTGAACTCAATAATCTATGATCCAAATTAACCACATTTAGAAACACTTAATCAGCAGGTTAAATTTCTTAATTTGCATTTACCAAATAAAGACATCCTCATAAATAAGAATGCATTTATTTTATGCTATGTAGAACAATTAATTTACCAACAAAATTCAACATATTAAAAATAAAACCAGACAAACATCTGATTTATTTCCTATGCCTAGCATTTCATCTGTCAAATTCCCTACATGAATTCTGGCTATCTTAGATACAATAAAAAATAGAAAAAGCATAACAGCCTGAATCTATATGCTAATTTTACATGGATGCACTGTGTGTGTGCACTTAGGATCTGATAAATAATTGCGTCAGATAATCTTAGAGGAGGGCTCTGATCCTCTAGTGTCTACATTTCTATACTTTCCTCTTCTGGCTTCTAACACTTCCAAACACTTGATGCTCCTTGGTTTTGGGGGTTCAGTGGCGAGACTGAGGGTTCCTCTTGATCACACCGCCGTGAGGCACAGTTTCTGTGGCCACCACCCTCATGTGGGAATATTAAATTGAGTTCCCTCCGCTCAGGTGTGGACAACTGTGAGGTCTACTCATGGCCCAGAGTTCTCCTGAAGGAACAAGTCAGCACTGTGAGGAGGAACTTCCACCAGAGACCACACCCTTGCCTCCTGTGACTCATACCTGAGAAGGATTGCCTTAAAAAATTACTCGCATAGAGCACTGTTGGCTGCAATCCTAGCTGCTCAGGAGGCTGAAATTTGAGGATTGTGGTTCAGAACCAGCCCATGCAGGAAAGTCCCCATGAGACTCATCTCCAAATAACCACTCAAAAAATAGGAAGTAGCACTGTGGCTCAAAGTGGTAGAACAGTAGCCTTGAAAAAAAGAGCTCAGAGACAGTGCCCAGGCCCTGATGTCTAGCCCAGAAATGGACCAGTAACAAAAAAAAAAATCACTTAATATAGATTCTTCTTGCAAGATCTACTTCCGGGTAACCAAAACTAGCATAATAACCCATGAGCTCTCATAAGACTCTTAAACATTCTCTCATATAGTGAAACAGGACAAAAACGTCATACCTCAGTTTTACTTATTCTCGAGTTGAGTGCACTAAAAGAGAAATTTAGACGTGTTATCAACTACACGGATAGAGAAAAGTCATGAGTAATATTTTCAAATTGAAGATGAAATAGATTGTTTTTTTAAAAAAAATTTATTGTCAAACTGATGTACAGGGAGGTTACAGTTTCATACGTTAGGCACTGGATACATTTCTTGTACTGTTTGTTACCTTCTTCCTCATTACCCCTCCCCCTCCCCCTTTCCCTTTACCCCCCATGAGCTGTTCAGTTCATTTACACCAAACAATTTTGCAAGTATTGCTTTTGTAGTGGTTTGTCTTTTTTACCCTGTGTCTCTCGATTTTGGTATTCCCTTTCAGTTTCTTAGTTCTAATACCAGTATACACGGTTTCCAATGTACTCAGATAAGATACAGAGATAGTGCAGGTACACCACAGGAAGGGGATACAAGAAGATCATCAATAATAGAAGCTATGGTTACACATAGCACGTTGCAAGTAGTTACAACAGTGATATAACAATTATTTCCATAACATGGAGTTCATTTCACTCAGCATCATCTTATGTGTTTGTAAGGGTATAGCTATTGGGCTCTTGTGATCCTCTGCTGTGACTTGCCTAAACCTGTGCTAATTATTCCCTATGAGGGAGACCATAGAGTCCATGTTTCTTTGGGTCTGGCTCACTTCACTTAGTATAATTTTTTCCAAGTCCTTCCATTTCCGTACAAATTGGGCAATGTCATTCTTTCTGATAGAGGCATAAAATTCCATTGTGTATATGTACCACATTTTCCTGATCCATTTGTCTACTGAGGGACATCTGGGTTGGTTCCAGATTCTAGCTATGACAAATTGTGCTGCGATGAACATTGTTGTGCTGGTGGCTTTAGTGTGTTCTTGTTTGTGGTCTTTTGGGTAGATGCCCAAAAGTGGGGCTGCTGGGTCATAGGGGAGCTCTATATTTAGCCTTCTGAGGAATCTCCATACTGCTTGCCAGAGTGGCTGAACCAGTTTACATTCCCTCCAACAATGAAGTAGAGTTCCCTTTTGGCCACATCCCCTCCAACATTTGTTATTGTTAGTTTTCTTGATATAGGACACAGCTTGGTATTGGCACTGGAACAGGCCATGGAACCGAATTGAAGACCCAGAAATGAACCCACAGAACTACGCCTGCTTAATCTTTGATAAAGGAGCTAAAAAAATAGTCTGGAAGAAAGACAGCTTCTTTAACAAATGGTGCTGGCAAAACTGGTTCAACACATGCAACAAACTAAAACTAGATCCTTATATATCACCCTGCACCAAAATCAATTCCAAATGGATCAAAGACCTCGAAATTAAAACAGATACCCTGAAAACTCTAAAGGAAGGAGTAGGAGAAACACTTGGGCTCCTTGGCACAGGACGGAACTTCCTTAGCAAACTACAAATCAAAGAAAGGATGGACAAATGGGACTGCACCAAACTGCAGAGCTTCTGCACAGCAAAGGACATAGCTCGCAAGATAAACAGAAAGCCCACAGATTGGGAAAAGATCTTTACCGGCCATACAACGGACAAAGGCCTCATATCTAAACTATATGCAGAACTAAAAAAAAATTACATTCTTCCAAAACAAAACCACAACGAACCAATAGCCCCCTCAACAAGTGGGCTAAAGACTTACAAGGAGACTTCTCTGATGAGGAAATGAGAATGGCCAAGAGACAGATGAAAAAATGCTCTACATCACTGGCCATAAAAGAAATGCAAATCAAAAGAACATTGAGATTCCATCTCACCCTAGTAAGAATGTCCTATATCTAGATTGCTTTTAATTCCAAGAAAATCCTATCAGTGATTAAGAGAAGTAGGTACACCAGCAATTCTGTAATAGGAGAAACTTTCAAAATTTCTTTTCAATTTTAAAGGAAAAAATTACGTTGTTTTACTAAAAATTTTGACTATTCATATGCTCTAAAAGTGCAACCCTGGATTGCACCTAGCAAAAGAACCTATAACTGTAATGGAACCCTTCTGAGACCATGAGCTCTTCTGCACAGACATAGCCAGTAGTTCTGTGGTTTCCTTTCCCAAACTTAACCAAAACCCAAAATGGCTCCATGTCTGCACTTTTCTCCCCCTCAGAAGACCTCATCACATTTCACTGAATATAATTTACTTTTTTGGTAAGTAGATTATTATTAACATATTTTGAACAGGGATATTTATATGGTTCACAAAGATCTCACATATTTCTATTGCACTTTGGCTTGGTTCCCAGACTCCGAAACAATTATTATTAGTAGTACTTTATGTAATCTTCCAGAGTTTCAGTATGTAAATATAAGCAAATATAAACATAGTTTTTTATCTGTTCTAGTACCTTGATGCCCAGGTAAAGAGCAGTTCAACTTGGCTGTATCTTATAGATATTACTATGTAATTATAAGGCTGACTCTTTAAAAATCTTGAGCAGAGCCGGATGCCAGTGGCTCATGCCTGTAATCTATCGTAGCTACTCAGCTACAAGCTGAGATCTGGGGATTGCTTTTCAAAGACAGCCTGGACAGAAAAGTCTATGAGACTTATATTTTCAATTAACCACCAGGTGTCCAGAGGTGGCCCTGTGGCCCAAGTCGTAGAGCACTAGTGTTGAGCTGAAGAGCTCAGAGACAGCACCCAGGCCCTGAGTTCAAGCCCCACAACCAACCAACCAACCAACAAATAAATAAATAGATAAACAAATAAATTGTGAGCATAGTGTTAGGATTCTTTTGGCCTCTATGTGGGCTTTTTGATAACATTCTTCTCAAGGCAAGGAGCAGTCGGGGCGGCTTTTACCTTTCCCAGGAACACATACTGAATATTGGCTTTCTGTTTAACTTTGGTGGCAATAAATTACAATGGGTTCTGTGAATAGTTTACATGTGATATATATTCAGTTTGTGAAAATGAAGCTGAAATGTTCAATTCCACAACACAACTTTCAAGATATTTCTTAGTGTCCAATATTAAATGTGTGAACCTATTTTGTGTATAGTAGCAGCATTTTATAGTGTAGTTCCTTACAAAAGCAAAGTCAAAGTTCAGTAAAATGAAACACCAAGAAGTGGGTACTTGAAATAGGTGTGGTAAGATCAAGGGGAAAAGGGTAGACAAATGAAAAGGAGAAGAGGGAGCGAATGCAGTCAAGAATATAATACGTATCCTATAAAATGAAGAAGAGTGAGGGAAGGGGTAGGGACAGGAGGGATGAGTTAAGAGTGTTAAAAGAGATAAAAATCAATCATGGTATGTTGCATTCATATGCTGCTTTGTTAAATGTCAATTCCTTTGTACAACTACTCAAAGATAATTTTTCCAAAAAAAAAAGGTATCAAAATAATCTTAAGCAAAATGCTCAATGCTGGAAGTATCACACTTTCAAAACATGCTACTGAGCGATAGTAATAAAAACAGCCTGGTAATGGAACAAACAAAAAGAAATGGAATAGGATAGAAGCTAATGAAATGAGCCTGAGCAGGTATTACTCACCATCTGATTCTTGACAAAAGTTGCAAAAAAAAACAAGAGCTGAAAAAAAGACAAAGTGACAAAAAGACACTCTTCCAAGGTGGTGCTGGAAAACTAGATACCCATGACAAAGAGAAAACTGGATGTCTATCTCTTGTCTGTACCATGCTCTCAAGAGGGTGTATAAGATGAGGATTGAAAAGTGGAACAGTAGACTCAGCAGTGCGCAAGTGACAGGAACCTTGGTAAAAGGAGCATGAGGACTAATCTAGATGAAATAACACATCATCATTTCTGTTTTAAACATCTATATTTCAAATCAAATAGAAAGAGCTTTCCCATGCAAAGTCTAGAAATTTCTAACAGAAGGATATCTTCATAGAATTATGTTCAACTGAGTCTTCAAAAATGATGTATGCAGAGCCTACAGTGAGTAAGAGATACAGGTCTTTAAAAAGGAGGTAGAAAAATGTTGGTTTCCATCATTGGCTATGATCTCCAACAGTCTAACAGATTTTGGGAAAGAATTTTTTGAAGAAAAAAATGTAGAAAGATTCTTGGTGACCTGAGATACTAATAGAAAAAGTCAAGGTGCTTTCCCTTTATTTCAGACAAGAGAAAATAGCTGTAAAGAGCCAGCTTGGGAAGTTTCAATATGCTACCTTGTCCTTCCCTCCCTCTGACACATGTTTGAGAATCAAAAGGCCAGTCCTGTGCTGGCTTTCTGTGGATGACGGAAAAGAGGGCCTACACTCTCAAGATGAAGAAGGCAAAGCTATGTAACTCTTCCTCCTAGGTCTGGTGTGAGTCATGTCAAAAGAAAGCTAGTGCGAGCTTGTGTTGGTTCTTGACCAAAAGGTTATATCACTTAGACTTTTTGGTGTAATAAACCAGCCCCTAACTAAGTAGCTGAAAATAGCAAATACTTGTGGTTGTTGTGGTTCAGTTGTGTGATTATTCTGGATCAACGGGCAGTTTGTCAGTCTGAATTGAAAGGCTTGTCTTCTGGTGCCAGAAATTTCTGAGTGTTACAGGAGTGACAGCAGTGGCAGGTGTCTCATTTTTTACCTGGTGAACAAGGTGGTGGGAACAGGAAGAAGAGAAAATTTCAAAGAGCATGATTTCCCTACGTCCCTCAATTGCTTTTTAAGATTTTTAATGTATACAAGTATTGTGTGTGAGTGGCATATTTTAGAATTTTGTTATTTATATCTTTGTTAATATTTCTACCCACAATGTTAATTATAGTAAGCTGCATTTGGTATGTTTAGTCATTTTTTATTTGGAATAAATGAGCATTATTTAGATATGTCATAAATAATTATGAGAAAGAAAGCAGTTAATTTTCAGTTTATTGAATTTCATACAGATTTGTATAGTTATTTTATCTTTTTTTGTGGGGGGGATTGTAGGACTTGCACTTGTTGCCTGGGTCCTGTCCTTGTGCTCTTTAGCTCAAGTGGCTAGCTCTACCACTTTGAGTCACAGCACCTCTTTCCGTTTTCTGGTAGATAATTGGAAATAAGGGTCTCAAGGATTTTCGTGCCCAAAGTGGCTTTGAACCATGATCCTCAGATCTCAGCCTCTTGAGTAGCTAGGGTTACAGACATGAACCACTGGTACCCAGTTGACTTCTGCATTTTATTCATGAATACTTTCATCTAATCTCACAGAGATAAAGTTTCTATTAGTTTGTCTTTATTTCTACTCACATTTCAAATTTTCTTTTATTATAATATTCAGCAATTTTGTATCATAACATTATTGATGGTTAATCAGTGTGCTTTATTTTCATTTATAATTATAAAATACTTTTCTATTTCTAATTTCATGATTATCACTTTGAATTCAGGTTCTTGTCTCTTCATCCACATTATTATCTAATTGCAAATTTCTCCAAATGTGCTAAAAGTTGGGTTGCTCACTTTCTTTCATTTTATAAATCAGACAGCAATCAATCTAAATGTAAATCCAACCAGTGAATGTCTTATTCATAGATCACAAATTGCTTAGCAAATTATAATGATTAATCTTTCAAAATTTTAAGAGATATTTTCTTTTTAGTTTTCAAAGTATTGTTTTGGGAAATGAACATTTTAGTAGCTACATTCTTTACTTAAGCCCAATATATTCCCTACAATCAATGAGTGTGAATTTTAAAGACCAAAATAAACATGGTCGAATATTTTTTTCTAGAAACCACACAAGGTAATTCAAATATTAGTACATCATCACATTAGGGTCATTGTCTTCTTAATTTTAAGCATCACAAAAAGGCTGGGGAATGTCAAACGGGCTGGTTGTATTAAACCTTCAAAATTATTTTGTCTGACCCTGGGGAAGCAACTTTAGGTAGGACTTGAAACTCGATATCTCTAGAAACTTTTTCCATAACAATATAAATCGATCTGAAGTGATTAGAATGATGACATACATTTTGTGGGACAACCAAGGGACAGATTTTGAGGAAAAAGCATTACAGAATAGATTGTACAGGACAGGTCATATACACAGGTTTTTTTGTCATTGCTGGGGCTTGTCTGCCTGCATTGCAGGGGCTCAGAGGTCCTTTGGTGTCAGGGCACATGCTGCGAAAATGTTAGCACACTGATGACCCTCCAACAACCCGGGGATGACGAGAGGAGATGCGATGACGTGACTCTGTGATGTGGATGGTGACCTTGCCTATCATGATAGATGCTGAGGCAGGGGATAATTCCAAGCTACCTTTATCCACAGGGCCTTCCCTCAAAAGGAAGACCTCAACATTCAATGATACAAACACCAGATAGGTTCCAAATCCAGGATGCAGGATTAGAACGGCAGTCAAAGCAAAATAATTGCATTGCTGGTGACACGCTCATGGGATAGAAAATAGTATTATATCCTACAGATGGAGATGTAAAAAATAGAGTTGATGTAGACTGTTGATCTTTCAAGAGAATGGACATATCATTATTTTTTTGGTTTAAGCCAAAGAAAAACCGTTGTGCCTAGTTTGTAGCAATGCATTCATATAATGGGAGGTAACCCCAATATATGGCACCATTACAGGGCCCCAAACATTCTAAAACCAATACATTGGGAGGCTGAATACATCTGGATAAACGTCAAGGTTCTTCTGTGGATTTTAGAATTTAGATTGTATCTTGATCTTTTAGAAACGTCTAGTCTTTTTGTCAGGCTAAAAATAATGGTTTTTATTTGGAAAATTCGGATAAATATCTAATTCATGGTCTGAGTTGGAACCGAGTTATGAAGTCTTAGATATCTGCTTAGTTTTGGGGGAATAAGGGTTTTGTGCTGGCTTTCCTTGGCTGCCACAGTTACAGCAAGTGACCTGGACAAGGAAAGTCTTTGTTTTTATAGGGAAACCAATAAAAAGCAATAGTATCAGCTTCCTGGACCACTGGTGCCATCTAAAGGTCAGATAGGTGAAATACAATTTTTGGCTTTGTCAAAAAAAAAAAAAAAAAAAAAGGAAAAAGAAAAGTTGCCTGTCACACATGAAGTCAGGGCCTGGGCCCTGTCCCTGAGCTCTTTTGCTCAAAGCTAGCACTCTAATACTTTGAGCCACAGCTCCACTTCCAGTCTTCTGGTGATTAATTGAATATAAGAATCTCATGAACTTTCCTGCTTTGGCTGGCTTTGAATTGTGATTCTCAGATCCCAGCCTCCTGAGTACCTAGGATTATAGGTATGAACCACTGGTGCTTGGTACTACTGTAAAATTTTGAATTAGGGACCTCACACTTTCTAAGTTGGCACTCTACTGCTACAGACATACCACAATCCTTCTTGCTTTATTTTTCTTTTTTCAGTAGGAACTAACTGACGTTTCTTTCTAGAGTGATCAAGATGATTCTATTTACCTCATTTAGCTGGGACGACAGGTGCACATCACACTGAAGGTTAGTAATTGAGATGAGGGGGGATCTCACCAGTGTTTTACTCAATGTTGGGTTTTAATCTCTAGCCTACGGATTCTCTCTGTCCTGTGTAGTTAGAATAATTACAGATGTGAACCAGAGTGTCTGGCTCCAAATATCCTTCTTAAAGCACCAAAATGGGTATGTTCTTTTGCCAGATAGCTTTTTCATAGGGAGTGCTTCACCTTATTAGCATGAACAATGCAAAGACTGAGTTAAATAGCTTAGCCTTCAGTATCTTATAACCTTGGATGGGATAGGTTTTAGCCCTGTGTCTCTCGGCCTTTAATAGGTTAAGTTGGGCTATTCACATGGTAGTGGTCACAGGGAGAAGTATTTTTTTTTCATTTTGTATCATAGTTTCTTTCTTTTCTCTTTTTAAATTTACAATCTTCAAATAGTTATATAAGAAGCTTCAGTTTAACATCCGTAATCTTGATCAGTGTCACCCCTTCTTCATTCTCATGCCCTCAACTCTCCCATCTCCATCCTTCTCATCAACTCTTTCAGTTGTGTTTTCACATATGCACATGGGGGGGTCATCTCTGTATTTGTCCAATTTCCCCTCTTGTTAGTCTGCACCCCAATTCAAGATATGTGTCATCTTGTGGTATTCATTTTGATGAAATGTCTGGTAACTGAAAGTATGGAGCTTTACCTCTGTGTATAACACACAGTAGTCAGTTTGATATCATATGTATATCATATATATATATTCTACTATCGACATATGAGAGAAAACATGCACTGTTGGTCTTTATTGAGTCTCACTCAGTATGCTCTTTTTCCCTATGTCCATCATGTTTCCCTGCAAATTATGTAATTTAATTGTTACCAATGGGCCACACTTTATCCATTCATCCCTTGTAGGGCATCTGGAGTATAACTTGACTAAATGAACCATGCTATGGGAAATAAAGGTACCTTTAAATGAGAAGTTTATGTTCTGTTCCTTTACTATTTATTGGGTGAGTTATTTTATTCTTTGTGGATTTAGGTAGGTGTGTGGTGTGTGTGTGGGGGGGGGGTGTATGCCAGTGCCAGTCCAGAAACTGTAACACAGAGTCTCATATTCTTGCATGGCTTTTTTGTTCACCATTGTTATTTTACCACTGAAGTCACATTTCTAGCTCTGGCTTTGTGCTGGTTAACTAGAGATGGGGTATCTTGAATTTGTCTGTCTGGGATGATTTCAAACAGATTATAGGAAGTGTCACTGGTACCTAGCACGGAGATGTAGTTTATTATGCTCCTGGTATGTTCTGGTTTTTAGACTCTTGTCAGAGAGCTGGTGACTACATCCTTTGTGGTGCAGAAGCTTTTTAGCTTGATTCAATATGATTTGTCAATTCTCTCTCATAAGTGCTAAGCCACTGGAATTCTATTCAAGAAGTTCCTGAATATGCCAATAAATTCTAGCATTTGTTTTACTCTGAAAAAAATCAAGTAGTTTATATGTATATGATTATGCATGTTTGTATCATTATTATCTACAAAGCCAAAAACTTCTGTTCCTCCCTTAACCTATCCCATACCAGACTCATTATTTTAAAGGGCCAAACTACTTCTAAGTTCTGTTGTCGTCCTGATAGTTCTGAAGAACATTCCTCTACACTTTCTTATCTATCATGTTAACAATATTCTAATCGCTTCATGATATTTCCTCCTTTCTTATCACCAGTCTCAGCCCCTTAGGTAAACAGCTCAGGAAAGCTGTTAATCATGTTCTCACCATCCTTACACTCACCCTACTTTCTTCTACCATTTTTGTGAAAGTTGAGTGTTTTTTCTACTTTATTTAACTGATCAAGTTTTTATAATCATTTTTTCCCTAAAAATAAACACCACAGTGTTACAATACTATATTGCAGCACTGGCGTTCATTGCAAAGCCAGGGGTCATGCCACATGGCCTGGTCACCTTCCTATCTACATGGTGTCATGCATCCATCCATATGGACAACTGTTTCTACAATCAAGTACACATGGCTTATCCTAGTTTTACATTGAGATATTTTTAAATGATATTTTTCAAGATTTTTGGAATGGATTTTGCTGATGTCTCCAATGTCTTGTCATTTTTTACTAATTTGTAGCTTTATATCTATTTACTGCCATTTTGATGGAATTTCAGATGGGAATGGGGATTAAACAAATGATTATTAGGTGTTAGTATAAGCTACATAATGCTTAAGTGGTAACAAAATTAAGAGAATATTTCAAAGGGAAGAGAATACCTATCATCATAGGACTTAAGTCCTTTTTTTTTTTTTTAACAAATCTGGAACCCAGAGTAGAATACATTGATTTTCTAAAATTATACAACCATTAAGCATTAGTATAGAGCAACAGCAGCACAAAAATTCTACTGTGGTAATTCTTTGCTTCTGACCTGGTGATGGTTGATTTTTAAGGGTAGCTGATGACTGAATTTTGCTTGCAGATTAAAACAGGTGAACATGAGGCCTTTAGATTAGTCAAGTCAATAGATTTAGCAGGGCATTCTCTTTTTGGTTGTCCTGGCTCTTGTCTTTTACGTGCTTCCCTTTCCTCCTTACACCTGTCTAAGCAGAGCAGGCAAAAGCTGTAGTCTTTGTACTAAGCAAACATCGAAAGTACAAGAGTAAGTTTATAGCTAACCTGGGTTTTCCCTTCCAATTAGATATTCCTTCCTCTTAGTGAATGATTTAACAACATCTTATTTAATGGAATAACTGAATAGTTGAATTTTAAGCAAAGCTAATGGTAACTCTTAATTTGTCCTTTTTCTTTTTCAAAAATGTAAAGCATAAGTTTGAATTCTGTTCTAAAGGGGACAAAATAAAATAGTTTTAGCACATGAAATTATAGTTTCCTTTTTACAAAATGAAGTGGCAAGGGGTATAGTAGAATATATTTGTGTTTGGGCACTTTTTTCTAACTGGAAAAATGAAGATAATTGGCTACTTCATTAATACTGGTGAACTCAGGTGATTGGTGTTATTTGTTTGCCAACTAGATTTTGAGGAGCAAAGTAAAAATTACAGATTGAGGCTAGCACTGCTTCCCAAATGATTCTGTAGAAAAAAGGTCAAAATTCTTTTCCACTGTTATTTTTCTCTACTATCATTATCCAGTTTTGTTGAGATTGCATTTTCATGATGAATGCTGCCTCATCATAGATTTGTTACAACCAAGTAACTTAATCTGGTATATAGAAGCAATGAGAATTTACCTACTCTCCTCAAATAGAGCAGCAGCAAACCACTGGTAGAATCAGCGATACCTAGAAAATGTTTACCTGAGGTTTCTTTTTCACTCTAGTCCAAGTATTTTAAAGCTTCTCTGAATGCTTCTTCTTGAAAACTGATTACTTAGAAAATTCAACATTTTTAAACATTTGGGAATGTAGCAGGTGCCTTTCATAGTTGTCAATTTGTGGTTTAATTCAATTGTAGTCAATTCACTTCCAATACACTTTACATGATTTAATTCCTTCTCAATTTATTGAGACTGTAACAAAATACACATTCTGCTTTGGTAAGAGTGCTGTGTTCTGTGTGTTTTCTTCTCCTTTTGCTTCCCCCCCCCCCCACTTTAATCTGTCTTTGGGAGAGTAAGTAGAGACACAGAAATGGAGGGACAAAGAGTGAACAAGGGGCTGGGGATTTAGCTCAGCTGAAGAATGCCTGCCTGGCGAGCGCAAGGCCCCGAGTTTGGTCCTCAGCTCTGGAAAAAAACACACAACTATAAAAAAGAGTGAACAAATGCAGCAATTGTACTCACTACACACTGTGTTGAAATGAACTATACAGATTGTGGGTGGAGACTAGAGAGAAAAAATGAGAGAGAGCCAGGGAAAGAGTGACATTGCTCAAGAAGAAATGTACTCTCTAACAGACATATAACTATGACCCTTCTGTGCATCACCTTTACAATAACAATAAACATTTTTCTTAAAAAAGAATTGTGTGTACTTGAATGAACGTGTTAATCTTATTTGAAGGTAGGCACTGAAGTTGCGGCTGAACTTCCTGGGAGTTGAACTATGGAACTTTTCTGGGTGTAAGTTCCACTGGTTATTCCACTTGTCCACAAAACACTGTAGGATCCTCTGTGTGTGTGTGTGTGTGTGTGTGTGTGTGTGTGTGTGTGTGTGAGTGTGTCAGTGGAGGTGGGGTGGGGTTGAGTGGGGAGAAGGAAGGATCAATAAAACCAAACCAAACAGAAACCCCAAATCCAAACCAAAATCAGAACAAAAAGCAACCTCTCTGGACCGAAGAAAAGCCCTTTTCCTCCAAGAAGGAAACAGCTTCAAAGGTGTTCACAACAACCAGTTGCACTGTGGCAAACAGGATAGGACAGAGTGCTTTTGGAGCTGATGGACAATCAGCTGGTTTTGGCACACCCCAAACACACACAAGTTATTTATGTAATGTTTGCTAATATTACCTGAAATAAATTATTTTCTCTACTATATTGCAAATTAGTAGAGGGATCATATCATCAATAACAAGAGGACTTAAACTACTCATGATGCCCACAAAATAAGAATCATATGATATTTCTTATCATTTTAATTTTCATTCATCAATGAGTTAAAATTAAACAGTTTTAAAAATAAGCAGATTTATCAGTAGATGGTGCTATACGTCCATTTAATGTAATATTTTTCCCCATCAATAGAAAGAATTGACTTTTTAGTAGGTAACTTATCTTTAAGAAATTAATAAAAGTATTTAAAATTTTAGTCATATTTGGTAACCTAAGCATATTTAAGTTGAACAATAAGAATGAATTTTAAGTAGTATTGGAAGGTCCAGGACTCTCTGCCTCAAGTTGGGATGAGAAGTGATGGTAGAAATTTGGAGAATATCTCTGTATCTTATCTGAGTACATTGGAAACCATGTATACTGGTATTAGAACTAGGAAACTGAAAGGGAATACTAAAATCGAGAGACACAGGGTAAAAAAGACAAAAGACTACAAAAGCAATACTTGCAAAACTGTTTGGTGTAAATGAACTGAACAACTCTTGTGGTGTGGGGGGAAGGGAAAAGGGGAGGGGGAGGGGGGGAATGAGAGAGGAGGTCACAAACAGTACAAGAAATGTATCCAATGCCTAACGTATGAAACTGTAACCTCTCTGTACATCAGTCTGACAATAAAAATTTTAAAAAAAGAAAAATTTGAAGGAGAAAAAATTAAAAAGAAATTTGGAGAATATTAGTATATTCTGGTGCCTACAGTTAGGTTAACAGGATTAGGTATGTGTTGCTATCAACCTGGTAGGTTAGTTCTTAATTCCAAATGCTTCAGTCAGTATAAAAAAGTACACCGAGGGATGAGACTCAAAAACACTCAGTGTCTTTGTTGGACTGATTTTCATGTGAGTGACTTCATCTTAAACATTTCTTCTTCCAAATAGGAATGAATGTGTGGTGCAATGCAGCATATAAGATATCCATTCCCAATTCATTTGCCTATTCAAACATTCAGTTTTCATCCAATAGAGGAATCAGATTGTAGAACCAGATGGCAGTGTCACTGAGCATTTTCAGAGGGTGAGTTGTCAGTTAGCTATGGTAATTACGAGGTTTGTGTGTATGCTAAAGAGGTGTGTGTGTTTTCCACGGGGAGGAAATGAGAGTGGAATATTAGAGGAAGTCATTAACTTAGAAACTTCAGTGGCTTTACTGAACACTATTTTACACAAAACGCAGTTTTATGTGAAAAAGTATTTTACTCAGATGAATGTATAATAATTATCTATTTTAAAAATTTTAATTATTTTAGGTAGCTGTATGAAAATGGTACAATTAAACAAAGCAGTTTATAAATACAATGCATCTTGATTAGTGTCACCCTTTCCCAATCTACCCCTTCCCTTAATTTTCTTAATTTTGTGGTTTATAATTATGTGGTTTATTCTTGACTGCATTTGTCTTTCACTTCCCCCCTTCATCCATTCATTTACTTCTCTCCCTTTGGCACATAGCTACCTACTAAAAGTAGATTTGGCGTGTTTTTATGTGTTTATTTATTTGCAAAATCTGGTGAGTTCTGTCTATAGACATCCTGCATACTATTCTATCCTGGGAAGATTACAAGGGGGACATACATGGATATTTCTTTTTTTGTCCTCAAGTTTACAAATGCACAGTTTGTATATAAGTAAACCTTACTTATAAGCATGCATGCTACATCACTGCATTTCCAGCTGAGCTCGTTCTCATTGTGAGCACTGTGAAAACCAATTCCAGCTTTTAGCTCTGTTCTTCATGTGACCTGAGTCAACAGAATTCCATGGATGCTTCTTAAAAATAAAGTCGTGACATAAAGTGGAGATCTGATCTACAGTGAGGGTCTCTGAGCTGTCATTCTTTTTTTTTTTTCAAAATTTTTTTTATCAAACTGATGTACAGAGAGGTTACAGTTTCATAAGTTAGGCATTGGATACATTTCTTGTACTGTTTGTTACCTTGTCTCTCATACCCCCCTCCCTCCTCCTCCTTTCCCTTCTCCCCCCCCCCCCCCCAGGTGTTCAGTTCACTTACACCAAACAGTTTTTCAAGTATTGCTTTTGTAGTTGTTTGTCTTTTTTTATCCTGTGTCTCTCAATTTTGGTATTTCCTTTCAATTTCCTACTTCTAACACCAGTATACACGGTTTCCAATATACTCAGATAAGATTACAGAGATAGTGTAGGTACAACCACAGAAAGGTGATACAAGAACATCATCAATAATAGAAGCTACAGATACACATGGGACGTTAAAAGTAGTTACAACTGTGATATAACAATCGTTTCCATAACATGGAGTTCATTTCACTTAGCATCATCTTATGTGTTCATAAGGGTATAGCTATTGGGCTCTTGTGATGCTCTGCTATGACTTGCCTGAACCTGTACTAATTATTCCCAATAAGGGAGACCATAGAGTCCATGTTTCTTTGGGTCTTGCTCACTTCACTTAGTATAATTTTTTCCAAATCCTTCCATTTCCTTACAAATAGGGCAATGTCATTCTTTCTGATAGAGGCATAAAATTCCATTGTGTATATTCTGAGCTGTCATTCTGAGCTGTCTATATAACCTCTTTTCTTTCCCCATTTTGATTCCAGAAAAAGCATGCCTTTTCCAGTTTGATACCAAGATGGAACAGGGGGAAACAAAAACTCTACTGAAACACAACATGATAACATAATCACATTGCGTGTCTGTGCACAATTATATAATATAGAAACTAACAGCCACATACATCAGGAACAATTGTCTTAACATGAATTTTTTGGCAACAATTAAAGAACTGTTGAGCTTCATAGGTGTTTATATGTTTTGGTTATCTAAATATTAGTCTATAATTTGTAAGATGGTGACATACTAAGTGGCTCTAGAAAAACTATATGACTCTTAAATCTTCATTATTTTCATAAACTTAAGTTTGGGGAGTGACTTAAAAGTGAAATTCATCTGCCATCCCTAAAGAGGAATGCTCACATCTCTGCACTAGTTTGTGGTATCTTTAATTTCTGTTGCTATCATTCCATTTTAGTAATACTGGAGAAAAGCGCATTTAATTTAGTTTCTACAATTCTCTAACATCTCTCACATGAAATTATGAAAATGATAGAACACATTCCTGGTATCAAACCTTAAACATTTCTTTTTTTTTTTTTTTGGCCAGTCCTGGGCCTTGGACTCAGGGCCTGAGCACTGTCCCTGGCTTCTTCCCGCTCAAGGCTAGCACTCTGCCACTTGAGCCACAGCGCCACTTCTGGCCGTTTTCTGTATATGTGGTGCTGGGGAATCGAACCTAGGGCCTCGTGTATCCGAGGCAGGCACTCTTGCCACTAGGCTATATCCCCAGCCCTTAAACATTTCTTTAAATGTGAACGGGTTATGAAAGAATAAGCTTCAGGGAAAAGTTGCAGAAATTGAGTTTTAATACGAAACCTTATTGCTGAAATAAGAGTGACACATGTAAACATTAGCCCTAGATTTCTTAAGAAAACTGAAATCCTACTATCAAAATGGTTTATTGGAGTAAGTCCTTAATTAAGAAGGCCAGTTACCTGGTCAGAATGAAATAGATTTGGATTAGATGGTTTATGATTGTATACATTTAGTGTAATTCATAGACAAGACTTTTTGGTTCATTCTTTTCAACAGAATTTAGAATTTACACCAGAATATTTGAAAATGTACTAGCAGTCACATAGCTTTATGACAGTTTCTATACTATTCCATGAGATGGTGCTATATTCTTACAAAATATTTATATTTCCCATTTCACAAAGCTTAACATTACATAGTCAAACTTTCTGCTAGGTGACATTTAGTATTTCAAAAACTACTAGAAAACAGTTAATAATTAATGAATTAAGAAAATGTTTGCTAAATTCCATTCTTTAGAAAGCATCAAACCTTCAAAACATAACAGTTGGAAAATACGTTTATGACAAATACATTAGCATCTGGTGAGAGTCCTGATCTACCATTGCAACCTAAGAGTAGCCATAGACAGTGCATTGTAAGGCTGTGGTTGTGTATGAACATGCATGTAATTCAGTGAGCCTTGATATAAGTCACATATGAAAGTGAGCTGCCATGTTGACAACTACTATGTTCCTGACCCCGAGCTGGGTACTTACACAAGGTGGAAAGTCTCCAGGATGCACCTGCCTTTCATTTCTTTTTTTGTCATCCTTTTCCCTTGGTGTGGGTAAAGACTGAGACTTCCTTTCAACTCATTGTCTACGATAAGGTGATAGTGATATGGTGATGTTGTTATGATCAGGATGATAGTTGTGGTGCTATTTTGTTATGAGAAACTCCCTCTGGCCATGGCATTTGCTCTCCTGGCTGGTATAATGGGTAAGTGGTCATGTTGGGGGAAGTTGTCCTATAGTGGGGCTGAGGGTGGAACCCACAAAACTATGGGGAAAATAAGGTGTATTATTTCAAGCTGCTATTTGCTATGCAGCAAGAGAAAATGTACATTCTTACTTTCACTGTGTCTATCACTTGTCTTTTTGTACTTCTGGTGATGTTTTTGAATGAATGAATCAAATTATGTGTGAACAATTTTATAGATAATTTTGGACAGTTGCCAATGCAAGTGCTCTCTCTCTCTCCAGATATTATAAATGTATATTTATATATTTATATATACTTTATATATTTATAATATAAATATATTTATATATAAATATAAATATAAATATAAATATATATAAGTATATTTATATATACTTTTATATATTTCCAGTAATTGGCTAAAAATCACTATAGGTACCACCATAAACCTGAGGTGCTCCTAGACCTCCAACTGCTTGGTAGATCCTCATATTAATCACTGGAGGCTGTCAACTCTCTACTGCCATCTCTAGCCATTGCCCCAGTTTGCCTCTCTGCCTGCCTTCTTTCTTCCCTCCCTCCCTTTTCTTTTCCTTCCTCCTTCCTCCCTTCATTCACTTCCTCTCTTTCCCTCCCTTTCCTTGTACTTTTTTGAATTTCCTGTTCCCTTTCTCCCCTTCTTTCTCCTCCTCTCCTTTCCCCTTCTTCCTCTCTTATATTCTATTTTTCCTTATTGTTTACTCCTCTATTATTGTTTTTTTTTATCCCATTCTGGCCCAAACACTAAGTTAATTAGAATACTCTTTCCATTCCATTATTGTAATGCTTAGACATCTGACCTCATACTAACTTAATGAGAAATCTTTTTTGTTGTGTCCCATTGAATGATAGAGTTTTGTGATACAAATGTTATTGTAAGAATAGCTACTGGATACACACGAGTCTGCTAACTACTTATTAGTATTTACTGGTTTTAGGTTAATGCACAATAGAATAATTCTTTCTTCATTCTTTATTGTGTGCTTATCATATATTCTGAACCCAAATTCTTTATTGCTTATTTGTCATATTTTCTGAATCAAAATTTTGGGCTAATTTGAATTACAAGTAAATTTCAAAACTGATCATGTTAGTCCTAACTTGATTCATACTTTTGTATTTCTTAGACATTTTTCTTTCATTTTTTTCTTATCCATTCTGAGTTTTCTTAGAAAAATTCTAGAACTAATTCTCAATGTTTTGAGTTGATAATGTATTTAGCAGAATTAAAAGGTTTTTGAATGACTAATTTTGCAATTTCTTATTCTACTGTATTGTTTCTGAAATAAACTCTTGTAAGTTTTAAAGTAATTATTGCCAGTTCGAGTAATCAAACTAACTGAAATTTCTAAGCAAATTTACTCTCAGAATCTATTTTCATGATAATATAACAATGTTTAACTCACAGTGAACAATATTTGATTCTGAAAGTGAATACTTCAATGCATTATTTGTTAAGAAATAACCCACCCCTCAAATTATTCGTACTTATTTCTGATCATTATAAGAGAAAGATCACATATTTGTATGAGTGTTTGTATGTTAACCTTTAAATCACAAAATCAGAGATCCATTTTTGAGGATATGTAGAAATTGTGTTAATTACTTTTGATATCTAGGATTGGTTCATATACCTGTCTCTAGAAACCAGTCTGACTTCCATAGTCCATTCACTGTCCTGTAGCAACTCAGTGATTATTCACATAGGCAACAAAGAAACTAACACCAAGTGGAATCAGATGATGCACAGAGAGGAAAAAAAAACACAGTTTCAACTGGAATGCTCTAGGATGAAAGATTGGGTCTGTTGTTCATACTTCACTCTCCATACACAGGTATGGGTTCTGAGCCACAGGTAGTCATGTGCGTCGTCCTTCTCTCCCTCCCTCCCTTCCTTCCTTCCTTCCTTCCTTCCTTCCTTCCTTCCTTCCTTCCTTCCTTCCTTCCTTCCTTCCTTCCTTCCTTCCTTCCTTCCCTCCCTCCCTCCCTCCCTCCCTCCCTCCCTCCCTCCCTCCCTCCCTCCCTCCCTCCTTCCTTCCTTCCTTCCTTCCTTCCTTCCTTCCTTCCTTCTTCCTTTCGATACCTGGGTTTGAACTCAAGGCGTTCTTGGTCATGGCTAGCACTCTACATTGCCTCCAGACTTGCATTTGTGCTCGTTGTTGATGGAGACTTACAAACTTTCATGTTTGTGCTGGTTTTGAACCATGAATTAGTCTTATATGTAGGTAGAGTTATAGGCAGGAGCCACTGGTGTCAAGCCTAGTAAAACGATTCTTACCACACCATTCCTCAAACTCCAGCAGGCATAAATGTTTTGCTATTCTGATTTACTATTACCTGCTCTATGGTTTGATAACCTTTTATTTTGGCTATTATATTAGATGGCGAGCTCTTTGAGAATAAACAGTACTATAGCATTGGGAAATTCACTGATTCCCCAGATATATTTGTTGAATTAAAAGTACAATCATAGACAGACAGCTAGAAACAGGGATCCAATTTATCTATTCTTTTAATATGGACAAATAGACATATTGATTGTAATTCTTTTGTTCAACTTGTGTATTATCATTGCAACAGCTAAACACAAAACCCCCCAAAATTTACCTTTGTCATTTTAGTACATGGATTTCTTATATTTATACTAAGAAATTTTCAGAATTACCTGGAGGATTTATAGCCACTGGATTTCCCCAGTTGTTGAAATATGCAATAGAACCAAAATACTATCTTTGCACTAAAATTATGTTGTCTTTAAAAAATGTCTAAAACCACAGTAAGCAGTATCATTTTATTCACTTGTTTATCTAGCTTTCCTAAACCATATCTTTTAGAATTTTTTTCCTCTTTGAAAAATTTAGTTTCATGTAGTTTTTATATTTTGCTAAAATTCTATTGATATTTAATCCTCTAAGGAGTTTATTCTGGCTGATATATTATTTAGTACACCTTTCTATGGAGAATTTAAATGTCATATGATACTAAACTGCAGTGACCTTTGAATTTGGAAAAATCATAAAGTTTGTACAAGAATCTTTTTTTATTGTGTGTTGGACCAAATTCAACCAATCCCACATAAATAATTACACAATGCATGAGAAGACATGAGAAGGATTACAACTATTGAATGACACACATTATTCAAGATGAATCCTTGAAGTCATTAGCTTATGGAAGACAGATTGCTAAGATATTCTTTAGAGCAAGTACTTTATGAAGTTTAAGAACATTAAGCTAATACTCACACCTACTATTGGCAGTCATGAATGTTGAAGAAGTCTATTGTTCTGTTTAAACCTTTTTTTAAAAAGTTAAACTAATATTTATGAGAAAAATTCTCTATCTTTTTTTATAATCAAAAGGCTGCTGACAGATGGTTCTGCGGGATTGATAGTCTGGATGACAAGTGAGCCATTTGAAATACACTCAGAACAGCTGTTGCTGGGGTTATCCCAAGCCGCAGAGCCACCTGTGTCATAGCAGACAGAGTGCGCTACCATCACACACTAATCACACTGACATGCTTGCCTTTGCATGGATTCCGATGCATTATTCATAAGAGATTTGGATGTCTAAGGTGTGAGCACATGATAAGATCCAGGAGATTCTTTTTTTTTTCAGAGAAAAAGTGGATATAATCCTTTTCTCAGAAAGTTATTCAAGTAAATGAGCCCAGTTTAACAGAATGACTTGTATTCCACGATCTTAAGAAAAAAAAATCACTCATTTCTTTAGAATTGTGTTTAGGTAATGACACAAACCCTCTTAACAGCTGAAATTACAAAGGAAAGAGGGTATTGATTTTTTAATTTGAGGACTTAAACTTTGTTGTTCAATCAAGTAGTTTTATTGTGAGAGAAATTACAGGTTCTTAAGGTACAAATTAGGGATTAATATCAGAGAAAAATGTAAGGTAAATTTACATGAGAACCCATCTCAAAGAATAAAGCCATTTTAATCTTAGCAGGCTGAGTAGAATTACATCATAGTAATTTGTCCTATAAACATCTATATATCTGCAAAATTTTTTAAAGTGACTGAAATATTGAAGGAATGACACAGGTAAGATGCAAAGTTTTAGTATTTGACTATCTTCATCATTGGTGAACTGTAATTTATGAGAAATTACTTTGGGTCATCAGTTTACTGAAAAATTCTATAAAATGACTTACGATTCAGAAACAATGAAATATGATTTTAGAGGAATGCTGTATCCTCATTTCATCATTTGGTTGCTTTTTTTTTTAACAATTTTTCTTCTCACTTTCATGTTTGCACTAAATTTTAGAATAGTATTCAAATTGGAATTTCCGGATGGTATTAATCTCTGCATCTCTAGACCCTGTGTTTTCTATTGACATCACTGGGCTGTGGAAGATTGTATTAATATTACAAATACTACTACCAGCAGTTCTCACTTAACTTTCTAAGAAGCTATGAAGACCTTAGAAGGGCTTAACATGTATCCAACTTTAATTTTACTCAATTACTAGAAGGAAACTATTGGTCTTATAGATGAGAACTGATTCTTGAACATGCCCCACGAATTGCGTAGATTTGACATCTATTAGATATTCATTTATATTTATGAATTAGTTGAAGCAAAATAAAGCCTTCTACAAAAGCATGAAGATGCATTGTACTCATTATATGACTTGTGGAATTGAAGCACTTCTGTACAATTACTTCATAAAACATAATAAAAAAGACTTCAAAAATAAAATTTTCCACGAAGGTGAAACCTATAGCACATGGCAGACAACAGAAGTACAGTGAATGGACCCAATGTGGATGTACTTATTCCCCACTTACAGGCAGCCTTGTGATACAGGGCAACAGTGTGGAGAATTTCCAGGCTAAGGCATCATCTTGTGGGAGGATGACTAGGGGAGACATGTACACTCATCAGTCTCCCTGCATAACATCTGGAGTAGCAAAGTGCATTTCCACCATGTATTTGCGTATGTACTAAATAGTAGGAAAGCTACAACTGAAAAACTGAAAGAAACAACTGGTTGAGAGAGCAAGGGAACCACTGGACAGATGATGAAAGAACTGATTTTGTACATAGAAGTCCAGAGAAGTCTTGTCTATCAGTATATTTTCCTTCCCTGAGTCCTCAACCACTAGAAGAAGTTGAAGGCAAATAATATCTACTGTTGGGGAAATAGAGAATACTAAACAAGAAGATGGGCAAAGAATTGGGAACCAACACAGGCAGAAGACAGTGTGTTACATTCCAATCAATTAACTAGTTGGCTGAAAAGTAAAACTTTAAAAATTTAACAACTATTTGGAAGTATGTTAATTGGATTTTTTGGTTGCTTTGACAAATACCCAAGAGGAACAATTTAAAGGGAGAAATAGTGTAGCTCATGTTTTTTTTTCTTCATTGAATTCATAAATATAAATGAATAGCTAATGGATGCCAAACCTACATAATTTGGGGGCATTTTCAAGAATTGGTTCTCATATCCAAGGCCCATAGTTTTCTTTTAGTTATTAAGTAAAATTGAAATTGAATGAAATTTATGCTCCTGTTCCATGTTTGATTGGCAGTATTGCTCTGTATCTGTGACTAGATAACAACATGGGGAAAGACCTGGGGACAAGAGGATTGCTGCCCATCCAGCAGAGAGAGAGAGAGGGGGGGGAGGGGGGAAGGGAGGAAGCGAGGGAGGGGGAGAGGACAGGGGAAATAAGGGAAAGGAGAGAGGAAAGAAGAGAGGGGAGAGAGAGAGGAGGGAAAGGAGCAAAGGAGGGAAAGAAGAAAGAAGAGGGAGGACCAGGACAAGACAAAAACCCTTTAAAGACCCTTTATGTTTGAACCATAACACCATTTCTAAAAATGGCTGAATATTTTCTATCAGCCAGCAATATCATATATAGGCATGTAGCCATGAGAAATGACTCAAGTGGAAGAACATATGTGTAGTAAGTGCAAAGCATGGAGTTCAAACCATACTTGCCTAAAAAGAGAAAACACAAAAGCTTATCATTTATTAAGGAAGTATAATATATAACAATCACCGGTTTGAACAGTGAACATAATAAACATATTGGAGGTGACTATATGAAAACATTTCAGAAACAAAAACTGGGAAGTCACAGACTAGGATGACAAATACATAAAATCTATAGTTGATATTCAGAGTCGAAAGATAATTATTAGAGTAGATAGAATCATTTGCCATAACAAATGAATGGTAGGCTCTCCAACTTATTTTTTCTAGGGCAGACATAAAAACCTTATTGCTGATTCTAATCACATACATGCTTTTAATTTTAAGAGCTGTCATCAAAGAAGAGTTTTGTTTGGCAAACAAACTCATATGGCTTGTTAATCACAAAAAGTAAGCATATTAGAAGTATGAACATGGGTAGCAACATTTCAGAGTATCTCTCATCTTTAGTCCATTTGATATATGGTTGTAAGATATAGATATATCTTAATCAGTCCACAGAAGGTCTTAAGTGGAGTCTATGTACACATTGTCCATCACGTTCTGATTGACTGGTGCTAATGATAAGAGTAACTTGATAGTACCTGTGACACTGCCCAAATCAGCAGCCTCCGTCCACCTGTTGCACATGGGAAATGCAATGAGTCCAAAGAGAGATGTGTTTTAGGTTGAACATACACAATAGATTTCAGGAATGGATTACCCTAGGGGAAAGATTAATTAATATCTCAGCTATATAATGTATACTGTTTTGATTTGAATAAACCCCAAAGACATGCAAATGATTCTTACATTCTTTAATCCATGTAAAAAGGGCATTGACAAAAATTCGACATAAAAATGGTCTGTAGGAGCTTTCTGGGCTTTGGCACTGGTGAAAGTATGAATGGGTGTAACACTCTTCTTTCAAGGTCTAGATGAGAGAAAGATTCTTACTCAACTTAACGGTAAATTATGGATACCTTATCATTGATCTCGTTTTTTCTTATGTAAAATAATATTAGCACTGACCTCAGGCTGTTAATGTGAATTAGAAATTCAATACCATATGAAGAGCACTCAGAGTTATAGAGTAGCATTCAGATACTATTGCTATTCTGCAACATTAAGTTGGCCTCATATCTTATTGTTACCCAATAAAAATGAAACAATATTTCTCCTACATGTCATTCCCTATTTTCTCATATATTATTCCAACTTTGTGTTCTCAAATTATGTCTTTTTAAGGTTAGCATATACCTTTTGATTCATTTTTTTCTATGTACATTTTTGCAGGCTCTTTCAATCAACCTAATGGGGATGAATCAATCTTTCAGTTCAACTGTTAATTTTAGGGCTTTGTTTAATATTGGTTCAATTAATGTTGCATTTCCACATGTTCAGTGAAACTGCAGACTGTGTCAAAGGATTAGTCAGACTTTTAGTTGAGGGATAGGTATTTTCTTTGCTTATAGTCATTTCCACTTACTTCTGACTGCAAGGTGAACAAAACATAAGAGAACTCATCTGAAAGCCTCTTGTCTTCATCCTCCTACTTGATTTTTTGCTTAAAATGAAAAGGTAAATATGCTAAGTTTTCTATCCCTAACCTTTAGCTTACTCTTACAGCTAAAGTTTTAGATTCCCTTCAAGCTGCTGACTAAATCCTCTTGTGGTTATTTCAGGTTCTGACATATTATTTTTAAAAAATCTTCTCATTCTTCCAACTTCATAAAGATTAAGTCTGTTTGCAAAGTACTTTAGGTATTTTTTGTTTTTTGTTTTTGCCAGTCCTGGGGCTTGGACTCAGGGCCTGAGTACCGTCCCTGGCTTCTCTTTGCTCAAGGCTAGAACTCTGCCACTTGAGCCATAGTGCCACTTCTGGCCATTTTCTGTATACGTGGTCCTGGGGAATTGAACCCAGGGCTTTGTGTATACGAGGCAAGCACTCTTTGCCACCAGGCCATATCCCCAGCCTGCAAAGAACTTTTTTTAAAAATTCAACCAATGGGAAAGTAAAATGCAATCTTATCAAAGTAAACAGGCAAGATGACTAAAATTGTTTCATTTATACTTGTTTTATAAATCATCTGATGTTCGAAATATTTGAAATATTTGCTATTCCCCCTCTCTGCTGTTTGCCCTGTTCTTTATATAAATGCCTAAATATAAACACTTCTTTCCCCCACAGTATGATAGTTTTAAGAAGAAAGCTAAGATGAAATGGAATTTTATTGGTAGTAGATTTGTTCACAGTTGATATTCTTTGGGGGTAAGTCTCAAAAGGCTTAGCTTCTTTTAAAACAATCTCAGCCATATGGCAAGAAATGTCTAACTCTTTAATAATATTCTATGCAAAGAAAACCAATTCGACATTTCTGATTATTTTCTTCATAAAAATCTATCAGTATAAGCCCCTGACACTTGTTAATGAGAGTTTCTGTGGCATTTTAAATTTTAAGAAGGAATTCTTAAGCAGGTATTTTTCACAGTTCTATAAGAGAATATTGCATGTTTTTTATTTTGTCTATCATTTCAAAGACTCTGAAGCCCAGTAAGGTTTACTAAGTTGTTCGTTATTTCTCATCAAACTAGCAACATGGAAAGATTTAAAATAATAATGTTTATTTTGATAAATGTCATTTTATATGATCTCATACACAAAGCTATTGGGTTTTTGTGTTCTTCTCCTAAGAATAGCCTCCTTTGATTTCCCTGTGTGAATGTCTAGAGATCTGTATAATTTACCATGTCCAAGTATATTTTAAGAAGTTTTTCTGTTACTTTGAATTTTTTTGTTTATTTTTTTTTGCCTTTCTCCCTCTTTGTTGCTGTTTTTTATTTGTGTACTTTTATTTTGTATGAAAATTTATCTGTTTGGGGAAGAGTAAGTAGAAGCAAAAAATGGAGGGACAAAGGGTGAACAAATAACACACAGTGATACTCATTAGACACTATACAACTTGGAGAAGGGAGTCAGGAGGGGAAAACTGGGAGAAAACAAGGGAAGAGGTGATGCTGTTGAAAAAGAAATGTACTCAATACCTGACTTATGTAACTGTAAACTCGCTGTATATCACCTTTACAATAACAATAAAAGCAATAATAATTAAAAAATAAAATACAAATAATAGTTAAACATTAAATAGAGCACTCTGCCCTCCATAAGGTAAAAATATTTTTACTAGTGAGACAGCTTTAAAAACATGTTATGTAATTCTTATGAAAACATATATATGTTCATTATGTTCAATATTGTGTTGGCTACTCTGGGTCCTTTACCCCTCTATAGGAAGTTTAGACTCAGTGTACCAATATATACAGGAAACTCATTGGGATGTTGGATCAGGCTCGTTGAATCTGTAGATCAAGCTGTAAAGAACTAACATGTTAACAGGGTTGACTTTTCTTCACTTTGAACTTGGAATATTTCCATATTTATTTAGCTATTTTTTGCTTGATCATTCAACTTGACAGGTTTCCTCATGTATTCGTACAAATTTGCTTGGATTTATGTGTAAATATTTCATTTTCAGAAGTGTTCATGTAAATTTTAATGTGATCTTAATATTAAATTCCACTTGTATTGGTATATACAAAATGTTATAGGTTAATTTATTTTTACAATTGTGCTTTTATTACTTTTGAGTTCAAAGAGTTATTTTTTGTCACTTTCCAATTTTCTATGTAGACATCATATTGTCTGAAAACAAAGAGAGGCTTGTTTCCTTCTAAACGGTATATTACTTATATATTTGGCTTTGACTCAGATTTCTAACTCAAACTTCTAACACAATGTTGGAAAACATCAGAGAAAGCACATATCCTTGACTTGATCTTAATAGGAAAACAAAATTTGATGATTTTGCTTTAGCTTATTACACTGTTTGGTGAAGTGATAATGTTTCTTTTTCATTTGAATTGATGGCGGGGGAGGGGAAAACCTTTGTTGGTGTTTGAACTCAGGACCTCACCCTCTCATTTGGCTATTTTCACCCCAGTCCTGGGGCTTGAACTCATGGCCTGGGTTCTGTCCACAGCACCACTTCTGGATTTTTCTGAGTAGATTATAAGAGATAAGAGCCTCACAGACTTTCCTGCCCTGGCTGGCTTTGGACTGAGGTCCTCAGATCTCAGCCTCCTGAGTAGCTAGGATTATGGGCGTGAGCCATCAGTGCCCGGCTTTCATTTGACTTTTTTGCTTAAATCTGATACTCTACTATTTGAGCTGCTCCTCCACTTTCAGATATGAAAGGTTTTAGAGTTTGAGTAATTTAGTTAGAATTTTAAAAAATAAATTTCGAACTTTTATAACCCTCAGTGTTATCACTTGAGTTCAAAAGAACACAAGTAGCACGTGGGTGTTATTGTGACTTAAATGTGAGTGAGCATGACATGGTCCATTTATACAAAATGAGCACAGAATTAAAACACTCTAAATAAATGTCTCTATCCAACCATCTTCCATGGCATTTAAAACAATCTTGATATTTTCTCAGATTTTCTCCTTTTGAATAAAAGCTTAACAAAACCATTACATCCAAAATGTTTTTGCTGCTATTACAAACTGTCAAAAAAGAGAAAAACCTAGTGGGATATAACAGCCTCTAAACAACTCAAACTTTAAACTTGTACTCACAAAGGTTAGAAGTCTGACCTACCTCACTCTAGCCTAACAAAAAGGTGTCAGGTAGGGTGGATTTTCTTTTGGGAGGTTTGCTGGGAGACTTGATTTCTTGCCCTTTCCATTTCTTGTGGGTTGCCCAATTCCTTGACTTCTGCCCCTCATTTCCACCTTCAAAGATTGCAATGATGTGTCTCTGACAACTGTTCAGACTTTATATCTCCCTCTCTGACCAAAGCCAGGGAAAGTTCTGTAAATTTAGAGTCATAGCATTATATTGGACACACCCAGCTAGTTCAGGATCATCTCTCTGTTTCAAGGATTTTAATTTCAGTCAAAGTTTTTCTTCCCTATATAGAGCAAGAGTCACACAATGTACAGGTTAGTAGATATACACTTTTTGGAGGGGGATATTATGCTGTCCACCATAATTGCTCTCAAATATTAATTGTGCATTAAAAGTTTTCCATTAAATTCTAAAATATCTCTATTAAGTGGAGAGTTAAAATTGTTCATTTTCTAGCATAAAAAGTCAAGATGGACACAATCTACATTTAATGTCATTTCATTCATTCATTTTTCTTTATTCATTTATTTATGTTTACTTTTTGTAGCAATCCATTTATTCCTCTATGTTATATACTAAATATGTAATAACTGTAAAGTCTTTGCATTTTCTCTCGTTTGGCTTGCTAAATAACATTCTTCTTTTATGTTTAAACACAAACGTTCTCTGTGCAATTGTATAATTAAACAAATAATTATATGTCTATTTTCTTAAACACTCTAAGGTTTTCACAGGATTTTTTATATTAATTAGCATTTTCTTTATCTAAGACCTTATGTTATCTTATAAAAGAGAAAATTGGTTTATAGTAATATTTTCATCCTCAATGTCTACCTCCTTTATTATGAAAGACAAATGTGTTATAGCTTAACATTAGAAATTATGTGAAATGTAGAGTTTGTGGTTTTTTTTTTCATTTCTAAAACGTTCCTGGGTGATGTTGATGTTGCTAATCTCAAATCATACTTTGAGAACTACAGGTCTGCATTGTGGAATATTCTCCATCCTTCTGACTCCTGACCTTGGCCTTTGAAAACTAAGTTGTTTTATTTAGCTAGTCACTGAATACCATTGATGTATTAAAATAACCAACCACCACTTCTTTACAATGTATTTCAGAAATGTGGTATATCTAAATTCTAAGATGTCCAACTTGAAAAATTCCATTTGAATGCAGATGTTGAGTACATTGATGATGGGCAGTACACTCACGAAGGGTGGATATTTGGAATAAACAAAACAACAAAGGAAATTAATGTAGAGTATCTTAATCAAATTGAGTTGATGGGGGAGACAATAACTATGAAAATGAATCCAGCCAAAAATTTACTCTTCCAATGATAGTGCTCTGTAGACTTAAGCTTCTCTTTCACCTTAGATCTTTGGCATGGTAAATGAAAGTCACCAAGTTCAATTACTTAAATAGCAGCTGTTCCTTCTTTAGCCTGTCCAGAGTATAACATTTGACACAAAAGCTGAAAGGAATAAAAATCATCCAAGTTTGGAGCAATCTCACTTGCCAACCTGGACTTGTCTGAAAGGCAAAGCCACAAGAAAGAAAGCAGGCAGACTTAGACAGTAAAATACAAGAAATGCCATTTATAGCTTCAACTCTCATCTTCCTCTTGTCCCAGGGTTCCATTTAGAAACCCTTTATATTAATTCTTTACTTGCCAATAGAGAATAAATTCTCTATTCAAGTAAATCCAGAAAGGCATCTACCTAGAATTTTATATTTTTGAACAGGAGAAGGGGCTAAATGGTAAGTTGTTGCAAAGATGTGATGGATCATTTTGTTAAAACATAATACAGTAAACAATCACAAAACGGATACTCTATCATTGTTGTATACTACTCTTAGTGAGACACTCTAATCATGGTGATCAAATGAACATCTATAGTTTTTTTTCCTCCTTAGGAAGAAACAGCTTTTTTTCAATCTCTTCCTCATGGTTTGTTTTTATTTAAATAAGCTTCATTATTACCAGCACTGGAAATTGATCATCTTCTGATAAATGTCAAGTTAAATTCATTTTTGTTGTTTGTGCTTTGGGATTTTTAAGGAGAAAACACAAATAACAATTTTCCTCCTGATATCACTTCATATAAGTGAACGAATGATCTGACTGCATTCATTGTAGAGATCAATAACTGAAGCATTTGTCTGAAGGCCTAAGTTTGACCCCGATTTGTCCTGTCTACTGCGGTTCATTCTATTGTTGAATCATTTTTGATAATTCCTAGGTTTAAAGTAGTAACTGACCTAAACCACAAGGAGCAACACTCTTACTGAAAAGAAAAATCAAGTAAAACCATGGATTCAGAGTTCATGGGCCAGTGGCCCAAAGATCACACTGAGGTGCTTTGTTGGGAGTTAGTCAGCTAATTTCACATGATTGGGAAATACCAACAGGAATTGTGCTAGGGTGCTATTTGATCTAAGTGCAATTTGCTTTCTGGCTGAGTCTGAAATTGGATTGCCCTTAGGCTAATCAAATCACTCAAAGCGTGAGCAAAGGAATCAACTTTTCCTGAAGTGCTCAAGCTGTAAGTGTTCTGGGGGTGGATGGAGAGAGTAGATATATGAATGAGATCTAGTGCTCTGCCAGGAAGGCAAAAAGGGAGAATGGACTATGGACTAGGCAACCACCAATTGAACAGATTTGAAAAACAGGATGTTTACCTATAAACTGAGAGTTTTTAGAGGATTTTAAACAAATCACAATGAAACACTTCAAAATGGCTACAAGGCAACAGCCTTGAGAAGCAAAACAAAGTGAGGCATGACATACGACCCAGGCCTGCTGTGGTGAGTTTGCCTAGGCCTGGCTGTTCCCTGATGAATTTATGACCAGGCTGCATGCTGCTAACTTCCATGAGTAAATTTATATTCTAATCTAACTCAGGTGTGTTTTCTTTCTTTCTAAATGAAAAATTACTTTATTTAAAGGTGTTCACAAACTGCAATATTAATGCATGATAAAATCTCTGCAGTTAATTTTATGTACCGTTTGTATTTGAAAGACATGCTCATTCTTAGTAGAGGCAATCTTATATAAAATTTATAGATACAAGTATTTCATCTCTTATGTTATGATTACATTTCTCTAAATCCATATGTTAGCATTTCAATTCAATACATACGTGTGTGTATGTATATGCATGTGTTTATAAGAAAGAGACTCAGCTCAAATTCTTTTTCATTTCTTTTTCTTTTTTCTTTTTGGTGCTGGTAGGTCCTGTGGCTTGAACTCAGGGCCTGGGTGTTATCCCTGAGCTTCTTTAGCTTAATGCTGGTCCTCAACCACTTGAGTCAGAGCTCCATTTCTGGCCTTTTGGCATTTTATTAGATTTAAGGATCACACAGACTTTTCTGCCTCAATTAGCTTTGAACCAGGATCTTCAGATCTCAGCCTGTGTAGTAGCTAGGATTACAGGGATAAGCCACTGGTACTTAGCATTAGCTTGGATTTATTCTTTCCTCATTGTGTCTTTTAAAAGAACATCTGTCTCAAGTATTCATAGTTTGACTACTTAAAATTTCTAGTTTTCTTATTCAGAAATGAGCTACAAATTTTTATATGACTTCTGAAGTTGTGCTACTAAGGCCATGACTTTAGTACTTTTTATCTAATATAAAGGATCAATGAGCAAATAATTCTTAAAAAATTTAACGTTAATAAAATTAAAAAATGAAAGTTAAAAAGTTGCAATAAGAGTAGCCAATATCCACACATTCACACATGTAGCTCTTTATCCACAAGAACTCACAGCTTAGTAATATTATTGTACCAACATCATACATATAGTAGTGTTTTATGTTATTTCCTTTGAATATGCTTTGCCCTGTTCTATCAATTTTGCTACTGATGTTACCTGATTACTAATGTTTTTAAGCCCATTCTGCATCAAGTTATGAAAGCAAGTTGGAAACAAATTCCATTTTGAAGATGGAAAACCAGTCCCCACAAAGAAGAGCATATTAAACAAGATGATTTCTTAAAGGTGAACATTTTCCTATATATTTTTTTCACTTGGTACTATGCTTTTTTCTCTCCCACATGCAAATGCAACATTTTGCTGAGAAAGAACAACTTGATATTTTAAATAAAATGCCATCCTTTATAATGATTAGGTCTGATGAAAAAGAGAAGAAACAGTTAGCAGGTAATAACTCCTCAAATAAACCCATTCCACTAAGGCCTGACTAAACCCAGTATGAAGTAGCATGCTCTGCTGCTTCTTGCTAGCTTTCATTACTTCCCTAGGGGGTGAACAATTATTGTTGGAAAAAGTGAACACTATTTCAGGGGCAAAAATTAAACTGAAAGTTGTGTAAAATCTATTGAATCTTCTGTCAGAGTGGTATGCCTCATTCAAGTGAACAACAGAAATCAAAGAACTTTAGCTTTAAATAATTTGATTCCTTTACAAAGCCATTTTCCCTCCAGTACAAAGCATCCTTCATTCTCCTAGAAATTCTGTAAACAAGAACTCCATTCTTTTTAAAAAAAATATTTTTGTTATCATTAAGTAGTTGTACTAAGAAGTTGCCATTCAGCAAAGCAGTTTATGCAAACAGTACGTCTTGATCAATGTCACCCCTTTCAAAATCCTCAGGATCCGTCCCAACCCACCCCTCCCCTTGCTTTCCTTAGGTTTATAGGCTATGTATTGAAATTTTGCCACTCAACAGAGCAGTTTATGAATTAGAATGCATTGGGATTTGTGTCATCCTCTTCAACATTTTCACCACCTTTGACCTTCCCTTTCTCTTATTTTTCTTAATTTTGCGGTATATGTAATGAATTCTTAACTGCATTCTTTCTTCTGCCTTTCATTTGTCTACCCCTCTCCCTCTGGACCCCTCATCTTGTCAGTACACATTTCCTGGTGCTTATTTTGTTAGGCTTTGACTTAGTCTTTGTAAAGCATTATACTATTTGAGCTGTCCAGAGAATCTATTGGGCTTCAGTTAATTCATTTGTAACATGACTTTCAAGAATGGATATATTGGGCTGGTAATATGGCCTAGTGGCAAGAGTACTTGCCTTGTACACATGAAACCCTGGGTTTGATTCCTCAGCACCACATATACAGAAAACAGCCAGAAGTGGCACTGTGGCTCAAGCGGCAGCGTGCTAGCCTTGAGCAAAAAGAAGCCAGGGACAGTGCTCAGGCCCTGAGTTCAAGGCCCAGGACTGGCAAAAAAAAAATGGAGATATTTTATCTGCATCTATTTCTGAGTCATTCCAACTTCTATTATAAATACCTCTTAAGATAGCTCATATTTTCCTATGTAAAGCTTTCATCTCCATGTATTTAAAATAATTCTTTTCAGGTTTATCAGTATAGAACATTCTATGAATTGAATTTCCTCCAATGTTACTTGACATTAAACAAAATGGAAGCTGTCTTGATAGTTTGTGTTAACTATAAGTTCATCTTACAAATACTTCCAAAAGTATTTTTAAAGAAAATGCTTGATTAGCATTTACAAAAAGTAAGATGATTTCCCAGAAAATATTTATAGGGATACTTATAGAAGTGATAATATTATTTCCTTCCTGTGTTTGAGATCAACAAAGTAGTATTCAGACAAATAACATTTGTATCTCTGTCCCTTGGGAATTCTATCTAAAGTTGAATTAGCCAGAAAGTTTACCAGAAAACTGTGAAAAGAATGACTGCATTGTCTCCAAACAAGATGGCCTGCTAGCTGAGGCAGAGAATGACAGACTTTTTTTTTCTTTTTTCATCATTTACTTGCTCTTTATTTTATTTTATTTTTTAATTTTTATTGTCAAACTGATATACAGAGCAGTTACAGTTTCATACATTAGGCATTGGATACATTTCTTGTACTGTTTGTTACCTGCTCCCTCATTCCCCCCTCCCCCTCCCCCTTTCCCTTTCCCCCCATGAGTTGTTCAGTAGATTTACACCAAACAGTTTTGCAAGTATTGCTTTTGTAGTCGTTTGACTTTTTGACCCTGTGTCTCTCGATTTTGGTATTCCCTTTCAGTTTCCTAGTTCTAATACCAGTATACACGGTTTCCAATGTACTCAGATAAAATACAGAGATAGTGTAGGTACAACCACAGGAAGGGGATACAAGAAAGAACATCATCAATAACAGAAGCTACAGATACACATGGGACGTTGAAAGTAGTTACAACTGTGATATAACAATTGTTTCTATAACATGGAGTTCTTTTCACTTAGCATCATCTTATGTGTTCATAAGGGTATAGCTATTGGGCTCTTGTGATCCTCTGCTGTGACTAGCCTAAACCTGTACTAATTATTCCCTATGAGGGAGACCATAGAGTCCATGTTTCTTTGGGTCTGGCTCACTTCATTTAGTATAATTTTTTCCAAGTCCTTCCATTTCCGTACAAACGGGGCTACGTCATTCTTTCTGATAGAGGCATAAAATTCCATTGTGTATATGTACCACATTTTCCTGATCCATTCGTCTACTGAGGGGCATCTGGGTTGGTTCCAGATTCTTGCTATGACAAATTGTGCTGCGATGAATATTGTTGTGCTGGTGGCTTTAGTGTGTTCTTGTTTGTGGTTTTGTGGGTAGATGCCCAAAAGTGGGGCTGCTGGAGTTCTACATTTAGCCTTCTGAGGAATCTCCATACTGCTTTCCAGAGCAGCTGAACCAGTTTACATTCCCACCAACAATGAAGTAGGGTTCCCTTTTGGCCACATCCCCTCCAACAGTTGTCATTGTTAGTTTTCTTGATATAGGACATTCTTACTGGGGTGAGATGGAATCTCAATGTTGTTTTGATTTGCATTTCTTTTATGGCCAGTGATGTAGAGCACTTTTTCATATGTCTCTTGGCCATTCTCATTTCCTCATCAGAGAAGTCTCTTTTTAAGTCTTTTGCCTACTTTTTGTGGGGGCTATTGGTTCTTTGCGGTTTTGTTTTGGGAGAATGTAATTTTTTTAGTTCTGTATATATTTTAGATATGAGGCCTTTGTCGGTTGTATGGCTGGTAATGATCTTTTTCCAATCTGTGGACTTTCTGTTTATCTTGTGAGCTATGTCCTTTGCCCTGCAGAAGCTCTGCAGTTTGGTGCAGTCCTATTTGTCCATCCTTTCTTTGATCTGTCGCATTTATAACTGGCTTAGAAAGTGATACTTCAGTCTGGTTCCAGCAGCAATCTCTGGAGAGAGAAGCAGAAACAGAGACCTCGGTTTGAAGCGAGTAGCTATGACAGGTCTGAAGCCGACCCACCACACGCTGGGTGCCAGCCTTCAATCTAGGAATTTGGGGAAAAGGAAAACTGAAAATTTAACTTAAAAAGAATGCATTCAGTGCACCCAACTACAAAATAGCATTACTTAGAAACACAACACTTTGTAGAAAGCAGTTGGTTGTTTAATGGTTGTGTGTATGACTGGGAAATCTGCCCAGCACCTTCAGAAACTATCATGTGGCATATCACTAGACTGAGAAAGGTCAAAATACAGAAACTAACATATGATTTCTAACCAATATCCATTACTTTTGTGCCACCATAAAGTTGAAAACCCAAAATTGGAACAATTTTAAGTCAGGAACCATCTTCATTCTTAGCTATTTATCTATCGATTGATCTAGCTATTTAGCCATCTATATGCAGCTAGTATATATATGTATGTATATATACATATGTATGTATATATGCATGTGTGTATGCATGTATTTATGTATATATGCATGTATGCGTGTATACATTTTTGCATGTGTGCATGCATACATGTGTACATATGTGTATATGTTCATGTGTGCTATGTACATATGTATAGGTACATATATGTGAATATGCATGCATGTGTGTATATATGTATATGTGCACATGTATGTGTGTATGCATGTGCATATGCATGTGTATGTATGTAAGTACATGTGTATATATATACATATCTATATATGTATCAATGTACTTATGTGTATATACATATACACATATACATATATATCCTCTACATCTATATATACATATATCATCTATATCTTTAGTGTCTGTCTATTACAATTACACTATGGTTTGATACAACAGGCCTTATGATCTCACGTCTTTACCACACTTTGTATTGTTAAAGTAAGGACTCTGAGTTTAACCTGCTTTTCAGCACCCTGTTCCTACCTGCACGGTAAGTGATGTTGGTGCTGAGTTACCTCTTTATCTTGAGTCTGGGACATTGTGGGACCTCTCTGCAATCAGAAGCTTGACTGATGACATGGAGGACTTTAAAGCATATTATTACCCTGACTACAAATGGAAAGGAATGTGAAATGCTGAAGTTTTCTATTGTCAAATCTCTTTATAGCCATAGAGAGATAGATGCTCAGGCATTGTTCTTATGCTTTTTGGTAAGAATAAAGATTCTGAGGGTTAAAGCTTCCTAAGATTTACTTGTCATAGAAAGTAGCACTTACCATCCTGGCCTTCATGGTCCTATTTTATTTAAAGTGCACCTTGCTCTTCATAACACAAGTTTAGTTCTTTTTCAGATACTTCACATGTATTATTACTTTGTTTGCTCATGTAGGATTTCTGTAAGTGTCATATCTATCTTATTCTCTGTAGAAATAAATCCATACCCTAGGGAAATGAAGGAACTGTAAGTGGAGAATAACATAGACCCAGAACAAGTTATGCCTATGCTACTTTAGCAAAGCATTATCTATTTCAGGAATTAGGAATTTATTACAGAGCTATGATACTTTGGTAAAAGGAAGTAAGTATATTGTGTTTATAATCACAAGTTATCATACATTATTCATTTTACATAAATATTATTAGAAACAAACTTTCCTAGTAAATAGATATTAAAAGAGATTATAGAGATTATAGAGATTATAATGTCAGATTGTACAGATAATATACCTATACTTTTGTAAGAATCAGCCATGGAATATTTTCTTTGTCTGTAACAAACAGTGAGCTCTACCTTATATCTTTTTTATATGTCATTTGGATATCACTTATTCACCTTATTATTTAGGGCTTGTATTTTGAAATTGAACATGGATATCATAGGAAACGCAGTTTTTCTGTATCACATAACATTTCACAGTAAATTGTTAATGAGTTTTAGGGTCATCATCTTTGTGAACATCACAGATGTAAAGGAATGGGAGGCTTCTAGTAAGTGGAACTTTTTTTTTTTTTTTGGCCAGTCCTGGGCCTTGGACTCAGGGCCTGAGCACTGTCCCTGGCTTCTTCCCGCTCAAGGCTAGCACTCTGCCACTTGAGCCACAGCACCGCTTCTGGCCGTTTTCTGTATATGTGGTGCTGGGGAATCGAACCTAGGGCCTCGTGTATCCGAGGCAGGCACTCTTGCCACTAGGCTATATCCCCAGCCCCGTAGTAGTAAGTGGAACTTTTGAATTTAAATTTAGGTTCACTTTTTTCCACTAGAAAATATTAGCTGTATTTGTGAATATCCAATAATAAGCAAGCCCTTTGGCAAAAAATAAAGGAGTATCTTTCTTCACTAGTAGCATGACACACTGAATTAAATTTGTGAATAATGGACAAATTTGTTATTTTATTTATGAAAAAAACAATAGAAAAAAACTCTAAGGTATTACCCAGTTAGATGTATAGGAGTTCTGAGGAGGCCAGTTACTTATGTTGAATACTGAAATAAATAAATATTCTGTAAAAAAATTTTAAATTCAATTATTATTTCTAATGATTTTGAATGATTTCTAATGATTTTGAAACCATCAACTTCTCCCTTAAAACTCAAGTAACATTAATTGAGAAAAGGCAAAATAGATATTATGACTAGGCATAGGTCAGCCCTATTAGGAAGTTGTGTGCAAGATCAACATTATAATGAAATCACTAATTGTAATGATACATAGTCAGATGCAATACCACCTTTAGGACACAACAGATTCCTAGGAGCACATTCCTGGGAGCACATCACCTTGAACCACACTGCAGGAATCGCCAGCATCATTACGTTGTAGACTCTCAATCTGAAGCCTAGGCATTTGAATATATGCCTGGAATCACACAGTTGTTCCGATGGCGATGTTCACTGACACAGTCTGCTGCTTATATCAAGAACTCATAACTTGGGGGGTGATATGGTTGGAGATCTCATAGTAAGAATGCTCTATGTAAGATTTTATTTTCATCTTTTTCTTGTGGACTATTTCTACATCAGGAGTAGAAATATGACCCCAGTGTTTCCTTAATTTCAGGCACGCAGGTAATAAATTCTTACTTGGAATGTGGAAAACGGTAACACAATGTTCATTCAATAATAAAAAGGAAAGGAAGAAATGAGTTTTCCACTGTGATGACACATATCCTAACAGCAGGCTGGAATCACAACATATTGTTAACATTTAGCTTGATGCTGTTTCTAATCTTGTCTTTTTAAAACAATGATTGTATGTTTTACCAAAATTACATGAGCAATATTGAATTTTATTGGATGAAATAAGCCTTATTTATGACAACTGATATTAAAAAATAAAAGACATTAAAAAGAAAACTGGGGAAGCTTGAGGTCATTATCCTTTACATTATACTTAAAATGTTATTTCAAAACAAATATAAACTTTAAATTACTTTTTTGAAACACATATAAACTTAAGGAAAAGAAATATATCGCTTACTCCCCAGGCTCTCGCTAACTGAAAATTAAATCCTTTTGTAAGCCAATACATTTCAGCTGAAATTTCATGCCACTACAGGAGTCAATGAACAAAAACACAGATTACATACATTGCTTTTATAAGTACCCACAAGCCTCTATGTTTGGAATGGTATTCCAGTTGACAGGATCAACAAACAAATCCAGGTGTGAGCCACGTATACAAACTCTGGTTCTTTTCAGTAGCAAAACATGCCGCTCTAGTAGCCCCTATAAATGAGCCCAATGCCTTAGCAGTACATTGGTGTTTAGTACATTTGAGATCCATAGCCCCCACTCCCCGTTTCTTTCCCAACTTACCTATGCACCAATGTGGAATATCATCACCTAATGGTGTTGATGCTCTGTTGGCAGTTAGGGCAGCAAAGGAACTAAATTTCAGAATAAATGAAAGAACAGACTTAAATATTCATGTACCTTTGGCCTCGTAGATACTTAAGGATGACAACCTATTGTGGAGTAGATTTATTTTTAATTAAAAAAATAATACTTGGCTGGGTGTTGTGGGGCAAAATTGTATTCCCAGCTACTCAGGGAGCAGAAGAAAGTAGATTATGTATGATCAGAGGCCTGTGAAAAGTCAAGAGCTTATCTGAAAAATAAACTAAAGTGAAAAGGAATGGGGGTGGGGGGCTCATGAGGTCGAGCAAGTATAGAGACCCTGAATTCAAACCCAAGTACTGCCCTCTCCAAAAATGGTAGTTAAGTCTCTTGATTCATTTCCTTGAATTTATTTGTAGGTAAAACTGATCAATAAAAATCATGTAAAATATATGGTTTTTCTAAACTTCCTACCACTCTGTGAATGTCAAAGCAGGTAGAAAATATGACTAATTTACAAACCAAGACTTGCCAATTTGTGCTATAGGGGATAAAATAACTTCTTAATATTACAAACATATATGTTTTCATTTCCACTATTGGTTTAAAATTTTTATAACAATCTTAAAAGAATTTAAAAATGTTGGAGAGAAATAAAAAACAATGATTAGCATTAGTAATACATTTTTTTTAGCCTATCGTTGTTTTGAGGTCATTTGAAGACTAAGATCATGAAAAAAATCTATGAATAACCAAAATATGGGCTGCTGCAGCATTTATAAGTATCTTTCTTTTGCATTGTTATGGACGTCTAACACATTTAAAGATACTTTATTGACCCAACTAGTTGCCAAATATTTACTTAGTGAAAAGTAATGTCTCACATACAAAGAATAGGTGCAAAATAAAAATTATATTTGCTTTAGTAAAGCTTTTAAAGGTTGCTATTTCCTTTCATATACGTATAAAATCTACAGTGTCTTACTCTTTGATACTGTTTTTGGATCAGTATGTGTCTTTTTGAAATAATTTTTGCAAAAAGAACACTTCACATGTGCTTTGGCCTGAATGTGTCCACCCCAAATTCAAAGGTTGAAATTTTAACTCCCAAAGTGATGCTATGAAAAGGTGGAGTCACTGGGAGATGATTAGGTTATGAAGATGAAACCTCATAAATGGAATTATTGTCCTTACAAAAAATATGAGAGGAAAGTTTCTCCCCTTTCCTTTATGAGCACACAGTGAGAAGACACTTCCATGGATCAGACAATGGGTCTCCATAAGATGCAGAATTTGTTGTACCTTGACCCTCACAGTCTAGAAATGCCAAGAAATAAATATTTATGCCTTATAACCCACCTGAGTTATGACATTTTTCTATGGAGGTCTAAATAGATTAAGACAGCAATGGAAGATCTCCTCTCCATTACCCTAGCTACTCAGGAGGCTGAGCTTTGAGGATAGCTGTTGGAAGCCAACCAGGGCTGAAAAGAAAATTTTCCCAAATATATTCTCATCATTAAGTTTTGGGTCTCCTAATACATAAAAATCTCTCTGAAGAATGAATGAGAATAGGGCTGGGAATATGGCCTAGTGGCAAGAGTGCTTGAAGCTCTCGGTTTGATTCCCCAGCACCACATATATGGAAAATGGCCAGAAGGGGCGCTGTGGCTCAGGTGGCAGAGTGCTAGCCTTGAGCGGGAAGAAGCCAGGGATGGTGCTCAGGCCCTGAGTCCAAGGCCCAGGACTGGCCAAAAAAAAAAAAAAAAAAAAAGAATGAATGAGAATAGAGAACTCAACACACGAGACAGGTTGCCATAATACAAGGAAAAGACTAGAAACTCATTAAGCCCCAGCTATTTACTGCTGTCCCCTCTTGTGTTTGATAATTCCTCCCGCTGACAAAACAGAGAATGCATCTTCAATGGCTTCCAAAGTTTGGTCATTTGATTCACTCTGGCCAACAGAATGTGATAGAAGTGACAATGTGTTATTTCTGAGCTCAAATCTAACCTGTTGCTACCCCCTTTTCCTCTAGTCAAGAAAAAAAAAGAGACCATTTCTCAGGAACGTGAGAAACACATGGGGCACAGACTCCTCCACTTATACTGTCTGGAAGTGTGAAACACAGCTATTCAGAAAGGACATGAACCAGAAACACCTGGGTGTACAATGTCTGCATCAGCTGATTCCCATCTAACCCACTGATGTGAGAACATAAGCAGTTTTGTTTACGTCATTGGAGTTGAGATATGTATTATAAGCATCATTGTAGTAATTGCTAATAACAAAATGACACATTGCAAAAAACAAGGGAAATTTTATAAATATAATAATAGATTGGAAGAGAGAACTTCAGAAACAGGCACCTTCAATAGTTAGTACAGAAGGAAATTTGTTTTGTGATATAGAGAGGTCAAATGGAAATGAAATCTTCTGCTCCTTTCTTTAAAAGTGAATTTTATATTAATTTCTTTTCTTAGTTCTTCTGGTCACAACATAAATGACATAATCAATCATGATTTTCTTTCAGGATTGAGGATTGAATGTAAGTACTCTATTCCTGAGCCCTAGAGTCTTGTTTTTTGCCTGGGCCTACATCTGGACTGTCACCTTCCTATTATATACCTTCTTGCTTCCACAGCTGGGATGACAGGCATGTGCTGCAGCTCAAGCTTCTGTTAAGGCAAAATTTTGTGATATTTCTTCCTTTCCTTTTTTTTTTTTGTCAGTTGTGGGTCTTGAACTCAGGGCCTGGGTGCTGTCTCTGAGTGTCTTTGTGCTCAAGAGTAGCACAATACCACTTGAACCACAGTACCACTACTGGGTTTTGAGTGGTTACTTGGCGACAAGAGCCTCATGGGAACTTTTCTTCCCCGGCTGGCTTCTGTAACCTTTTGATATCAGCCTCCTAAGTATCTAGGATTACAAGTGCAAACTACTGGTGTCCAGCTATACTTATCTTTTCTTTTCTTCCTTCCTTACTTTTTCTTTCTTTTTTTTATAGGTAGCAATACTTTTTATTTTATTATTCCTCATCTTTGAGAGTATACTTTTGTATTATTTTCATCAGTGAGATAAACTTGCATGATATATCCAATGCCTAACGTATGAAATTGTAACCTCTCTGTACATCAGTGTGATAATAAAAATTTGAAAAAAAAAGAAATCTTTCTTTCCTTCCTTCCTTCCTTCCTTCCTTCCTTCCTTCCTTTCTTCCTTCCTTTCTTCCTTCCTTCCTTTCTCTCTTTTCCTTCCTTCCTTCCTTCCTTTTTTCTTTCTTTCTTCTCCTTTTCTTCTATTCTTTTTTGACTGAACTGGCTTGGAAGCACAATCCTTTTGATCTCAGCCTCTTGAGTAACTAAGATTACAGGCATGAACCACCAAAAATAATGGCTACTTACATTTTTCAATAGAAAATATGCAAGTTTTTACATTCTGAAATGTGGTGAAAATATAGAACTATCTATACATGATATACATTTTAATGGACAGATAAAATGTGTTAATATATCAATTTACTTTGTTACTTAGTATTATTAAAATATTGTCATTTCCATTTCCCAAACTAGATTTAGAGACCTATCATTGATATGTCTTAACCAAGAGTACTAAAGATACTTAATATAAGTATCTGGAGTTAGTATACTTGGCATATATCCTTTACTGGTTTAACTGTAAATGTATGACTAAAATATCTGCTGATTAGGATTTCTCTTAAATGTTAATGATGTCATTATTTGTAAGTTCATCCTCTGTGAACAGAGAACAGGAAATGGGAGTCAAAATGGAAGAAGACTTGGGTATACAGAATAATAGTGTATTCTTTATTTTTCCCCATTGATCTCCATAAAGAAGAAGGTAAGGTGCATGTATCTTCAAAGAGAAGAAACACAATTTGTTTGAACCTAAGGCTTATAGCTCAATTTAGAAACTTCAGAGTGTGACTCTGTATGATCATATCAATTTGTAATGAATTAGGTATCACTTAGTGGTCTAAAAGAGATCTGAGTGATTTATTATTATATCAAAATCTTGAGCAGAATGAATTAGTCACTTAGATTGTTTATATAAGGAGACCTCAAACTTGAAACTATTATTCAGTGGTAAAGAAGACAAAATAAGTTGTTGAGGCACCAACACTGTTCTGAGAATAGCAGCTATCTGATGGTAACTATGAGACTAGAAGAAGAAAAAAAGTGTTTTTCAGAAATGAATAGGGATTGTCCAGTGGAGCAGAAGAATGGAGCACCCAGTAACTGCATGAGAAAGAAGGAAGTACGCACCTTCTCTCACCTCCTGCCTTCAGCTCCTGCAGTGGGACTGGGTGGCAGGCAGCTAGGCAGAGACATGCTTCAGCAGTGTGGACCAGACAGCTCCCTTTGTCACCAAGCAGGGTGCTGAGAGGTGGAGAATTCATACTGGGGATGGGAGAGATATAAATGAATAAGAAACAAGAAGATAGGTTCGCTAGAATGTCTGTATTCATCAAGAGTTAATATTGGCTTCGATTTAAATTTGAAACTGTCTTCACATTCTTTTTTCTTAGTATTAGAGTAACTGTATAATCTTTAAGTAGTTGTACAAAGGAGTTTCAATTCAACATGTCAGTTTATGAGTACAGTGCACCTTGATTTTTGTCATTCCTTACATCATTCTCCACCATTTCCCAATTCTACCAATCCCCTCAGTTTCTAGTTTCATTTTCATATGTATGTGTGTATGTCTGTGTGTGTGATTGCATTCTTCCACCCTTTTGATTTTCTTATTAAAATTATCTCTAGGTAGTTGTACAAAGGAATTGCCATTTTAACAAAGCAGTTTATGAGTACAATATACCTTGATCAATTTCAGTCCTTTCAACATTCTCACCCATCTCTCCCTTACCCATCCCTTCCCTCACTCTTTTAATTTTGTAGGACATACACTGGATTCTTTTTCTTTTTTCTTTTTTTTTTTTTTTTTTGGCCAGTCCTGGGGCTTGGACTCAGGGCCTGAGCACTGTCCCTGGCTTCTTTTTGGTCAAGGCTAGCACTCTGCCACTTGAGCCACAGCGCCACTTCTGGCCGTTTTCTATATATGTGGTGCTGGGGAATCGAACCCAGGGCTTCATGTATGTGAGGCAAGCACTCTTGCCACTAGGCCATATTCCCAGCCCTACAATGGATTCTTGTCTGGCTTTCCAACTCCTCCTCTTTCATTCATCTTCTCCTTTTCTCTTGGTCCCACCTCCACCATTTTCCACTATCCACTTCCTGGCACTTTACTTTGCTAAACTTTTATTTTGTCTTTCTAAGGAACTACACTATTTGAGATAGCCTTTGATTCCATAGTATTTCCATTAATACCTTTGTACATGCACTTGCATACCACCAAACATTTAGTTATGAATTTATAAGTTAAATCTAGTTTCCACATATAAGGGAAAGCACAGATTCTTTGTCTTTCTTTGTCTTTGACTTATTTGACTTAACATAGCTTTTTCCAAGTCTTTCCATTTCTTTACAAATGGTACACTATTGTTCTTTCTCATTGATCAGTAACATTCCGTTGTGCATTTATGCCACATTTTCTTTCTCCTTATTCATGAATTTATGGTTTGTGCAAGAGGAATACTTTTTTTTTTTTTTTTTTTTGGTCAGTCCTGGGGCTTGAACTCAAGGCCTGGGCACTGTCCCTGGCTTCTTTTTGCTCAAGGCTAGTGCTCTGCCACTTGAGCCACAGCGCCACTTCTGGCCGTTTTCTATATACGCGGTGCTGGGGAATCCAACCAAGGGCTTCATGTATGGGAGGCAAGTACACAGGTTGAGGGACTATCCCATCAACAAACACTTACTGGAACTTTGTTAAAGTTCTGTTAAGTTATTGTTCTTGGCAATACAGTGCATATAATTTAACATGCCATACATCTAGAGTGGGTATAAATGTAATTTTACTATTAACAAAATAATAGGATTCAAAAGAAAACTACAGTAATGAGTCTAGAAAAATGAAACAGCCACAACTTTGATCAAAACATTGAAAGGAATGAATTAGAATATTCGGTAGTCATTTCCAGGATTGAAGAACATGATTGGTATTTTTATGTAAATATTACAAACTTACTCTTTTTTTTTTTTTTTTTTTTTTGCCAGTCCTGGGCCTTGGACTCAGGGCCTGAGCACTGTCCCTGGCTTCTTCCCGCTCAAGGCTAGCACTCTGCCACTTGAGCCACAGCGCCGCTTCTGGCCGTTTTCTGTATATGTGGTGCTGGGGAATCGAACCTAGGGCCTCGTGTATCCGAGGCAGGCACTCTTGCCACTAGGCTATATCCCCAGCCCCACAAACTTACTCTTAACATTTTAGTGGATTAATCTTCAGGATATCATTTTCTTGGATGGTTTTTGCTTCTTATTTTAGGTTGAGTTGGACTTGCAAAACTGAAAAGAATGTGACCGTGTTTGGGCCACACATCTCAGGAGTACTGTCATACTTTAAAAGCATCATTTTTGTAGCTTTGGCATCACCATCTTCAGCTCTGAGCATTTCATACTTTAGTTTTTCCTAGGACTTTTTTTTTCTATCTAGAGACATTGGTTGGGTGTGATGTCCACGTAACTTCACGCTAATTTTATTAAGTGTCTGATTTCATGTTAGAGTCTCATATTCATAAATCTTGTACCCATAATTACAAGAAAAAATATATCTATAAAATCTGAATTACTAATGGTTAACAGTAGCATTCTTTAAAATAGTAAGCCACTGCACACAAAACTTAAACACATAGGAAAAATGATGCATTGAATTTAAACTGGAATGAAGTTTAAATAATTAAATAATATAGTAGACATACAGCAAAAATACTTTACTCAACACATATTTAGAATAAACACAAGTCTAAGTGATATCGGGTGGCTTTGGAGTTGCTACGGACATATACTTTATGTCCTTAGAGTAAATACTTAAAATTTACACTTAATGATAATGATGTTTAAAAACATTTTTACTTATATATTAATTTTATCAGTTCTTTTGGAAAATTTTTATCCCACAATGCCTATGATCCTATCACAGTGCGTTTTCCTTCCTTCTTTCCTTCCTTTTCTTTCTCTCTCCTTTCTTTCTCTCTCCTTCCTTCCTTCCTTCCTTTTTTCCTTCCTCTCTTTCAGAATTTCTCTTGCTTTCATTCTCTCTCTTTCTTATGTACCAGTACTGGGGCTTAAACTAAGGACCTGGGCACTGTCTCTTAGATTTTTTGCTGAAGGCTGGCACTCAACTATGTGAGCCACAATTCCACTTTCTGCTTTTTGATGGCTAATTGGCGATTCAAATTTCACGAACTTTTCTGCCTGTGCTGGCATTAACTGTGATCCTCAGATCTCAGACTCCTAAATAGCCAATATTATAGGTGTAAGATGCTGGAGTCTTGTACATAACTCATTCATTACAATTTAAACTGCATTCTTTCTTATTTGAATCTTTTAAGTTTGATTTTCCTTAGGCTCTATGTCAAATCCAACCTCGGTGAGTTCTTAATCTTTTCTTATCAAAACTTCATTTTTGGAGTTAATAAATGTTTGTTGAATAATTATGTAACATTTTAACAATTAGGAAAATTCACTAGGTGAAAGAAGCAATGAGAAAAGAATTTCAGTTTTCTGTAAACAATCTCACAATTCAGTGTCAATGTTCAGGATTCCTGTCATTCTTAATATCAATTCTTCTCTACTTATGGGAAGCACTTATATATCTAGGGATACTTGGATTTACACTTGTGCTCTGTAAGAAAGTATATTCTAGGAAGTTGGAAACAGCATTTTGCAGAATGAAATTTTACCTTTAATATGATTTTCTCACATTTTAACTAAGGTTTTTGAACCTGGTCTCCTTTGTGTACATATCTTCCATAGAAGAGTTGCCTTACATCCTTAATGGGCAGAAGGATGACACCAATGATTGTATTAAAGGTGTAAAATGCTTTTTCAGAACTAGCAATGGCAGAACAGTGGAGCATCAATGTATTTTCACTTTACAAGCTACAAAGCAGACTAATTACATGGTAACACTTTTTAATGACTCCAACTTAGCAAAATTAGAGACCGTTTATTATTGGAAAGAAATAGAATGTCAAATAGATGCTGATACCTTTTTATTAACGAGTCTTATGACCACAGAAAGCCATTTGGATTTTCTAAAGAATCTCACTCAGCCTCTGAGAAACTTTCTTGACTTTGAAGGGAAAATCTAGCTTCCAGGTTTCCTGTCTCTGTTCAGGGTGTCCCAGATTCAGGTTTTTCATGAACCAGAGAAGCTCAGCATCAAATAATTTTTGTAGAAAGGGCTTTTCCTTCTTCTCACCTTTTCTTTCTCTGACTCATACCAAGTGTCAAGTATAAATATGTTGTATGAAATTTTCCAGCCAAGTCCAGCCTCCCTAAGCACTAACTGCTCACAGTTGGTATCATCCCCTCCATCTTTTCAAACTGCTCATACATACATCAGAAGAATAGAGTCCTTTCCTTACTTTTATATATTAGATAGTTTCAGTGTAGAATTTTTTCTCTGCAAGGCTCCACAAGACTCCAGGATGTTGGAACCATTCTGTATCGTCATCATGGAAGTTGTTTCTTATCTTCTCAACTTTGTTGTATGTCTTCTCAATAAATAACTGATTCGTTTGCATTAGTTTGAGTTGGGATTACACATGTTATACAGAAATGAGCCAAGTACTCAGGATAGTCATTTAGGGATGACAGCAATTCTTCCAGCCACATACAGCCAACCCATAACACTATTATTGACTGCCTTATGTAGATGCTTTTAGGCTTATTAGTGTACACAGGAAATAACCTTGAGAAATAAAGTGCCACAAAACCAGGGGTGAGGAACATATTGATTGAGGATAACTGAACTTGAACTTAACACAAATCTGGAGGCTTTCAGACACACACTGAAGAAGAAAATTACTTCCTTTTAGTGCTCACAACAAAAACTATCAATACTATGCATGGCTTTAAGTGGCAATGTTCTGCCTCTGTATCAATACATGTTTATTACAATGAAGATGTCCAGCATGCCTTGTAATGTTTATTACACAAATCTGAAAATAATTTTGAAAACAGTTTGGCTTATTCAGTCGGATACAATAAATGATATTCTGAAGAAACAAATTTAAATCTATAAATTACAAATGAGATGAGAAAACAGGTTGAGGTGCTGTGACAGTCAGGTGAGATCAGAAGACAACAGGATGGCATCAGGATTCTAGTAACCTAGGAAAAAGGACTGCAAAGGAACTTAGATGCTGAAGGGAGAAATGAAATTGCCATTGCAAAGAGTTTTTTTTTTTTAAAGAATACATAAAGCCCTAAATATATGGACATATAAGAATGCAAAGGAGATAGGAAAAGCAGAACCTCAGATTCATTTAATCTCTGTTTACAGTTCCCACCTTCTCCTCTTTGTCCATTATGCTGCCCACCATCACCACCATATTTCAAACATATTTTGCACAGTCCCCACACCAACATTCTTTTTTTTTTACTCTGAATCATCAGAGTATACAAGTAATTCTTTTGTTCAAGGCAATATCTTAAACATGCCAATGCATTTTATTCTCCTGATCAGAGCTATATTTTCTGCATAAGAGACAGGTAGAATATTTATTGGATTAGAATGTATTATGGATGTGGCCAAATACCAATGTCCAGAACAATTGTGGACATTGTTGGAACCTTTCTGAAAAATAGGCTGGGAATGCAACAGAAACAACATCAGGCAAACAAAATAGTTGGAAAACGGGTAGTAGATATTATGTGGCACAATAAAAATGTAGACATTTTCTATGAATGAGAAAGTTAAAACTTATAGTACACCAACCTAATGAAATATAATGAATTTGGGGGGAAATCCAATGATCAAATACTTATTAGTGGTAACAAAGAAATGATGTATGAAAAAGTGGTATATGAAAGATGATCATACACAAAAACTGGCATATAAAAATACAAATTAGAATATGCATTGAAATTATATAGCAAAAAGAATGCAAAAAGTATGCCCAAATGTTGACTTTTTTGGTAATGAGATATTATGAACACATTTTAAATCATGCTTTCATAAGAAGCTATAGTTTAAGTAACTTTAGTATTTTGAATTGCATGTTCTATAATCATATATGAATTGAAAATTAAGAACATTTTAGTAAGTGTTTAAGCAAAAGAGTTGGAATTTGATTCTATTAGCCATCGGCTGCTTTACTTGGATGAGTTATCAAACCTCTGTAAACTCCAGTCAGTTTAGACATGGAGACAGGGTGGAAAACTAGGTTGGTGGTAGAGCATTTAGTGTAGGCAAGGTTGTTGGCTGATTCCCAGAAAGCAAAGAAGTAAAGTAGGGAGGAAGGAAGAAAAGAAGGAAGGAAGAAGGAAGGGAGGAAGAGAGAGAAAGGAAGAGTAAGTCAATGAAAGACTAAATCAATGAAGTAAGTATATGATGCTTATGCATTATGGAATGTCATAATTATTTTGAAAAGTTCCTCCCTAAATTCTGGCATGCTACCACTAAATAACTGCTAGTGGAGGGGAGGGTAGAACAAAGAGGGCACCCTTATGCTAACAGGCAAATATTTTATTCAAAAAAGTGTAAGAAATCTTTAGTGGAAGGAGAATGAAGGGAGTGAAGGAATGTGAGTATGGTCAAAATACTTGATGTCTGTGTGTGATAATGGAACAATGAGTCTTGATGAGACTGGTCTGGGAGGAGGGATCAGGAAGAAAAACTATAAAAATTTTAGGACTTTTATTCTATACATGAATAATCTTTGATACAATTTAGATTTTAAACCATTATTTCCACATATGTAGCCTTAAAATCTTTCTTGATCTTCTCACATATAAACATTATTTCCTACCTCTTGAGATTGGGTGCTTTCTTGACCTGTGATTTCCATGGTCAATATTTTCAATTTTGTGTCTAAATAGAGAGGGTTTTATACTCTAGAATCCAATTGATGTGCGGTATCTAAGTACAAAAATGTTTTTAAAACGGAGATATGTCTGTATTAGACATAAGCTTTGAGAAGTATGTTTGGTAACAAGCTTACTTATGAAAAGTTCTGGTCAATGCAAATATAACACAAGCCATATATGTAACTTAAGTTGTAAAAAATAAAATTGGTAAAGTTCATTGTGATGATATCTTTTATTTATCTAACACCTCAAAATTGATCTAATATATTCACAGATATTCTGTATTCCTCGTATTTTCATACTGAATTTGCAAATAAGTGTACATTTTATACTTACAGCACACCTCAAGCTATGTATTACAGCTCCATCAGAAGTACATTTTCAAGTGCTCAAATTAATCAAATGTTCTAGTTGTTGGGTTGATTCAGTATCAGTAAAACTGCCTTCAAAGTAGTTTTGTATGAATTAAAATTCAAACCTACACTTATCTAAAAACACGACATCAACAGTCATTCTTACAGAATTTCATAAGAGAGTTACATATACTGTCTATTAAAATTAAAACCTTGAGTATACTGGTATTAGAAAAGGTTTGAGTTTTTACTGATATTATGGAACTTTTAAATTTCAACATAAATTCCTGTATCTGTCTAGGAACTAAAAAGAGACAAGCTTTGCTTTCCATGGCTGTCTTGAGTATCTGTCAAATATTCCTTGACTTTCAGACAATTTTTTTTTTGCATTTTCCACCATTTACTCTTGTTATCAAAAATAGTTCAACTCTTCTTGCAAAACAAAAACAAGATAGTACATACTGGACACATACATCACATTTTTCTTCCTATGGCTTTAGCCTACCCCCACCCCACCAAAAGAGACCAAAAAGAAAAAAAAGAAAAGAAAAACACACGCGCGCACGCACGCACATACACACACACAAAGACGAAACAACTCTACCTGACCACATTCACAGAAAATGACACAAGGATACACTACAAAACAGAAGGTGGTGTCATGGGCTCTGTGTTCCAAGGATTCTTGTTCATGTCGTGAACGCGGTGAGTAGCCATCATTGAAGATGCTGTGTGCCAAATCAAAAACCTAACTCCAACACTTGTCAGACAATTTTTTAAACCTCTTCTAATAATTAACCAATGATCATTGACTAAGTGTCCAATGTAGTTCACTGAGTAAATTGTCTATTTCTTTCTGTTGCTTCATAAATCAGGGTGAGATCCTAACTATTAAGCATGTATTAATTTCTCCACTCTTAAGACTTTCCACATCCTTTGCTTCGGAAAACTGAGACAGATACTTTGAACTCAGAACTCTCAGTGGAACATAACAATAAGGGAAACATCTCTGTTTTTTTGCTCTCAAATTGCATTAAATGTCAAGAACACCATTCCCACGATTTAAAAAAAAAATCCTCATCTTTTTCATAGGCGGTAGAATTCTACTTACAGAGTCCCCAGAGATTGCAAAGTATCTGCATCACGAATTCAGTAATTTAGGCAGAGAAATGACATTTCTCTATCAAGTCTGGATGTGGACAGTCTCGCCAGCTGCTCTCTGGGGAGCACAGGACCACAAGGCAGGGCAGGACCCGAGCTCCCAGCTCAAGCAAAGCACAGGCAGTCAGATCTCCAGCAGATGGCTCAGCGCTCATCCGCCTACTTGAGTCTCCCTCCTACAAGCTTGCCTGTGCCAGCCAAAGACAGCATCTGGAAGCTTCTCCCAGGGACTTGAAAGACGGTATCTGTATCTTGTTTGCACTGGCAGCGGCCAAGGCAGATGTGTTTTCTTATATTTTGATATGATTCAACGCTTCAGCCCTGTTTCTTGAAGATGAGGACCAGGGCTAGGTGTTAGATAAAAGGACAGGAAAGCGTGCAAAGTTTGCACACACACACACACACACACACGAGATAGGGGAGAGGGAGAGGAAAATTCATGCTTCCCAGGCATTTAATGAAGCCAGAATTAACCCTTAGTTTCCAGTTGACCTTTCTGGCCTGCTCATGAGCGCTGTTTTAAGGAAAGGATCATCACATAGCATTAGGATGAACAATAACAGCGAAAACTATGATTCTGATCCCGTATGGTCACTTGAGTGGTGAGAGTGTCATAGTAGAAATACCTGTTTAGAGAGTGTGTGTATACAGTTTATTTGAGGGGAGGGGTTCTTTCATGAATGAAGCCTCTCCAATTTGAAAATAGCTGTTCATTCTCTGATGAACACTGAGCCACGTAAAATTGTAAGGTTTGCATTCACCTTTCTCAGTGAGCAAAAGCAGAGTTCACACACTGCTTCTAATTTTATCCTTCCTACCATAGGGGATGCACCAAGCTTGCTCAAGTAAAGCCTTGGGACCCTATTAAGTCACCAATTCCTATGTTGGTATGATCCATTAGCAATATTTATACTTGACTCTCAGATGCCTACATAAAAGCTCAATAATTTCAACAATGTGGTTTCTCCTTAAATTACCTGTCAGCAATACCTTGATAAAGTATTTTGACTAAAGTACGTTTACTCTAGATGTGAGCCTTCTTTATCTCTCTCTCTTTTCCCTTCCATCTCCTTTCTTCCCTTAGGTCTTTCCTTCCATCATCATCATCCTCATCCCCAATCATTTTCTGCATTATTATTTTCAGAGCCTCTTGAATACTAAGCAAGTGTACTGGAACTAAGCAACATCCTCGACCCTGTAATTTTTTTTTAACCCAGAGCCTTGGACAAGCTAGGCAAGGTCTCTAATACTCAACCTCAAAAAGGTTTTAAAAAGAGCTGCAGGCTACTTATGTTGAATGAATTAACTGAGAAATGGTACCCTCATTATTCAGCTTGATCTCTGCCACTAAATTAGTAAGAGGTGTAGGATACCAGAGAATCTAATAATCAAGAGTTTGGTGCTAAATTTACATGACACCAATGGAACAACAGGTGACTCTTAAAACCTTTCTTTATATCTCATGCCAACATTATCGTTAAATCATTTTATTAAATGTAATTTAGTTATTTATAAATACTCTATCTATTTTTGCTCATATAAATAAATTATGATAATGTTTATGCACCAGCCAGTCTCCCCACATGCCTTTTCTAAGGTAATGGAAAGTTACTGAAAATCATTACAGAATAATGGGATTGGTTGTATAATATTTTTACATTTACAATCATCATTTATTCTATCTTTAAATAACAGAACTATAGTGCAAAGCAATTATTTTTCCAAACTACCTTTTAGCTGATATACCTTTGTGATTGTGACTTCTAAGTTAAACAAAGTAATAACTTAAGATAAAAATGAAATATATCACAGTGTTTGTCATTTCAAGCAAACCTAAATGCCACATTAGATTGGTGTATATATTAATAATTTCTCTAACCTTCAGTATACTCATTTTGAATATTATTATTTGATGAATCTTTCTTAAACTTCAGAATTGTTAGTTTATAAGTTTAACTTATGATTCTCCTGTTGTGAAATTTACTTGTGAGGCAATGTACCATTTGGATTATGTAAAAATATTCCCTATAGTTATGTTTTAGTTTCTATATTTTGTTGCATATATGGTAGTATTTTATAAATTAACTAAGCTTATGACTACAGAAATAATGTCAATATAAATAACTTTGAAGTTATTAATATCAACATTGTGTGTGTGTGTGTGTGTGTGTGTGTGTGTGTGTGTGTGTGTGTTTGCTGGTCCTGGGACTTGAATTTCTGGCCTTCTGCTCTTGTTTAGTGTTTTTCCTCAAAGCTGGCACTTCACTTGAGCCACACCTCTACTTCTAGCCCTTTGTTGCTTCATTGAAGGTAATAGTCTCTGGGATTTGTGCATCTGGGCTAGCTCTGAGTCCTGATACTCAGATCTCAACCTAGGATTACAGACACGAGCCACTTGCACCTGTCAATACACAACAGTAGAAAGCTTCAAGTGTAACTCATTTACAAAGTATAAATTGGTACAGAAAAAAGTTCAAATAAATATTGAATAATAATAATGTATAATAAATACTGAATAGTATCACAATATAAAATAGTTTCAGAAAGCATGAGGTGAAGATGATTCAAGAAGATTCATATTTAGACAAGATGTTTGAGTAGATAAGAGAAATCCAAATAATTGATTTGGATGTTTGAGTAGGCAAGATGTTTAAGTGAATAAAGAACACAAAATGATGATATAGAATTGTAGAATGAGAACTCTATTTGGAGTATGGATTTAAAGTTTAAATTCAATGGATGTAGTTGAAATCATACATGTGAATGAGGTTATATAGGATTTAGTGAAGAAGAAAAGGCTACTTCACTAAGCATACTGACTTAAATGCTAAAAGATAGATTAAAAAAACTTTTTTTAAGGATTGATGCATTAAAATCTGCATTTCTTGAGACAAATAGCAGATTACATTCTAGGTGAATAAAATGGATCAGGAAAACATTATCTTTACTGATTGTTAATGTTCATTGTGAGCAATGACATTATTGCACAGTAAAATATTGGAAGCTATGTAGGAAAAAAAAATCCTCATTCCCATGTTCAGTTTTTATTTTAAAATAGGGAATTGTTTCCTAAAAAGAAAAGTGTTAAAGTCAAGTGTATACAATGGTGTAAAATCTAAAGGCTCCCAAAGAGACAGAGCTATGCTTTTCTTCTGAAAAAGCTAGTACTGACATTTTCAAATGTCATTCTTGTCTTTTGTCTCACATACAAAGAGGCACAGGTGAAAGGTTAGGCTTAACAGTTATACTATTGGCCGATGTAATTTTACAAGCCCCAAAAGAAAACAAAGCTTTCAGAGAAAGAAAAATTATAAATACAATGGCAAGGTTATGGCTATGGTGTCAGACAACTGAACATGAAAGTGGATGACACAAACTAGTGGTGAATCTATATATCCCTCATGTATTATCTTCAAAACCTGTCCCTGATGGAACTGTAAATTTTCCATGGAACAGCCTGAGGAAAGTAACCTATGCAGAGTTTGATATACAGTAATATTCTAGTTGGCTATCAGTCATCTCTTCTACCTGTTAATTGCATATAATGGTTTGGGAAAAATTCTCTTTGTTCTGGTATCAATCTGACATACAGAGAAGCAAAGGACAACATCCACCAACTGGTTCATGCCAGTTCACATCGCCCCCCCCCGCCCCAAACACCCAAGTGGTGGCTACAAAGAAGGGTTTAGGGTCCTGTCATAACTCAGGACTGCCTTCCTTTTAGACATTATCCCAAGACTACAGCCCCGGGGAGAATCTTACCTGTTTTAGACAAGCCAACTAGACTCTAACAAATTGCCTCAAACCAAACCCACCATCTTGCCCAGTCACCATTGGTCAAATTCCCTAAAGAAAGGAAGAAAAAGAGGGGAGGGGCAATACAAAACAGCTGGTCCCTGACCACACAATGGACAGCCAGTTTCTGGGTCCTATTGCTCATTCTTCCTAGTGGCCTTTACTTCCTCTTTGTTAAATAAAGTCTTACCTTACTTACTATAACTGTGTTCATTGTTCCCAGCCTTATTTCCATATTGTTGGAAAACAAGAACCTACCACACGTGTTCATCACAATAAAGATTGTTGGTTCTTCCAAATATCCTTATTACTGATTTCTTTATTTCTCTTGTCTTAGCACACTGTAGGGCACCGCTTGCAGCCTTAAGAAACAATCAGCTGGCCAGCCTATTTTCCCAGCCCTGGAGCTGCATGGCTGTTAGCCCCGCCTGCCTTCAGAGTCCAGAACCGGAAAGGTGGCACTAACTGGCCCCGCCTCCCAGCTTTGGGACCACGTTGCAGCCAAGATGGCCGCTGGTGGTGAACCCAGAGGCAGTCCTGTGTGCTGTGACGTAGATTTAGGCCGCCCTTAGGGAGGTCCCTTGGCCCTCCACCCTTGATGGACAGCCCAGGCTGCCAATCATAGCCCCTAGCTAGGTGTACTACACCCCTCCCCTTCCTGCCGCTCTCTGGCCTTTATAAATGTGGTTCCTCCCTGAATAAAGTGGAGACTGTGTGGCATCTGCCAAATTGCCTGATTGTCCTTCCGCCGAAGGGGGGCTGGGTGCGGGCCGTTCACAACTCTTTACCTTCTCTTGGCTTGCCCCGTTGGGGTACGCTCCCCGCCTCTCCTGCTGGCCAGGAGAGCGCTGGGGGCGAAGGACCCCGGCAGCACACTGGGGAGATTATTGTCTGATGTGGAAGAACAGATATTTTCTTTTCTGTTTTAATACAGAGTAGGATTTCTAACATTACATCGTTAACTAAAATTTACATGTCTCTGTTTACAATTGTACTAATTGTAAACTTAGTTCAACTACATGTGAGAAAACTAAAATAACTCTAAGAGCTATCACTTTACATTAAAAATTCACAAAATTTAAGTTAAAATTACAAAGAAGTATCACTTTTTTGAACATAAATATTTCCTCTTTATTATTATGTCAATAAAGAATGTTGGACTCCAATTCAAGGCTATACAGACTCGAGGCTAAGGGCAAAACCTGATTCTTAACAATGTACTCAGTGTGACTTGTACCTTGTAGACTGTCATCCAACAGTAGATGCTGTCTGCGTGGGTACAGTAATAAGGTCATCAAGTATGTCAGATTGACAGTCATGGGTTATATTAGTGTGCTCAGGTTATCCTAATTAAACACCATGTACTAGGTGGCTTGCACAAAAGAAATTTATTTTCTCACAGTTTGATATGTGGCAAGTCCAAGTAGCAGGTCAATTCATTTCTGGTAAAATCTCTCTTCCTGGCTTGCAGGTGTCTGTCTTTTCTGTGTGTTCTCACATGGTGTGAGGAAGAGAGCTGGAGAGGGACAGATACTGTGTGCAAAATGCTCCTCATGGTAGCTGTTTTCCACATGATAATTTACAGGAAATAATGGACCCATGAAAATTTCCCCAAGATGATAATTGTCATGTTTTATTATCATTATGATTGTTACTTTCAGTACTTATATACCTAGAGTTGCTCACTGTATCTTCTCAGTGGAAGATTTTGAAGGACTTTTATTTGCAACATATTTGGACCATCCAAGATGAATGGAACTTTCCTATTTTTCTGCCTACACTATAAGGAATGTGGTTACTACTATTTCGGAAAGACACTCATATAATGAGGTCTAAAATGTAATTCCCATCTCATCACATATTCTGACTGTTTTCAGGATGAGTAATATCTGCAAGACCAAAAAGCTCTTAACAATCTGCCATCATCATGTATGCAAAACTTTAGTGTGTTTTTTATATTGACTAATACTCCGTGGAGCTATCTCAAAGCCTGAAGCAACTTCAAACGATATAATGATCACACAATTCTCTACTTCTTCTGCAGAATAAAAAAACAATATGTACATGTCAACTCCAAGTTCATAGCTCCATTAGCCAGAAGAGTGGTGACATTAATAGAGGCATTTTGTTTGTAAGCTATGGACTTTGGTATCATACATAAAAACTATCATATATTATTTGAGTTGCAAATGCTTGGGAATATACTAAGCCTCTCACCTAATAGTCATAATATTGGATTTGTCTGCCCACATGGGAAATAGTCCTCCTTTCTATGTGTTGATGGGAAACTAAATAATCTTTGCTGACTTAACAGTATAATTACACGTAGGATATAGGTTAAATAATTTCCTTCGTTTGGTGGGTTATACCTGTAATCCTAGCTACTCAGGAGGCTGAAATCTGAGGATCACCCATCAAAGCCAGCCTGGGCACAAAAATCTGTGAGACTTTTATTTCTAATGAACAACAAGAAGCAAGAAGTAGAGCTGTGGTTCAAGTCGTAGAGTGCTAGCCTTGAGTAAGTTCAGGGACAGTGCTCAGGTCCAAAATTCAAGTCCCAGCACCTGAAAAAAAGTAGAAAAAATTGCTCTCATTTAAATTCTTTTGTTGTTCTATGTTTTTCCATTTTCAAAACACTATATGACACTAAAGTTTGAAGCCCAACATTCAGTTGCATTGAGTTTTAAACTTGAATATCCAGTTGTTAAGACATACAGGAACTCCTTTGTCAACATCTTTTAATTTCAGTGTCTAGCTTGTCTACTAAATGTCCTTGTCATTAACATTTATCAGTTCTGTGGTTCTGTTTTTTAATTATATGTTTCTGTAATGTGAATGATACCCTTCAAATTGGATTTGGGAAAGGTCCACCTGATGTCTGCTATTGGGTCCTCAGCCCCAACATTTTAAAGAAGTGTTCTATTGTTGAGTGTCTTGGACATTCATATGAATGCCACTTCTGGAACATTTCTCCTTGGGAGGAAATGGATTTGGAAATTTGTAAATTGTTTCTCTCTACTTCTTCTTTTAATCTCAATCAAAGGTTTTATTTTTCCCCAAAACTACAAATACAATTTTTTATCCCAGCTAAACTAATTTTAATTTGCCCATCAACTCTTATTCCTCAAGATACTTGCTTTTACAAAGATATTTTAAATTATACATTTGATTTTTTTTTCTTTCCTTCTGCTTTTTTCTAGTGTTGAACAATTGCAGCCTGGGCAAATCCTTTCTGACTCATAAGCCTAGATGAGTTCTATGGATAACCCCTTATTCAAAGTAAGATTTTGTTCTTGTTTTCATGTCATTGTTCAGTGATCATAGTAAGGTTTGGAAGCTGAGACACTTCTTGGTAAATGCTCTCCTTTGTGTGAATTTAAAAGTATTTCTATGATAATTATAGTAGATGAGGAACTGGGGTTTTTCTTTGCAAAACTGGATTTTTCCTGATCACTTATTTTAATTTTTACTGGTGATGATTTACTTCATTGATTTTTTACTTCAAATCAGCCTCTTTATTGCCTGCTGTTATAAATCAGCTTCTTTCTCCAAACTGTGTCTGTCTCCCAGATGTCCACACCTGTGAAGACATCAGTGCAGACATGTAAGGAATAGCTTTATTGCTAATAGGTAAAAACCTGTCAATATTCTGTGGTATGGCAGAGTTATGGCGCAGGAGGGAGATGATACACTAATAGTTTCATATTCTAACTACACATGCTCTGAAATGTATGATCATTAGCTGGATTACTTGTCACATCTTGGTGAATGGCCCACCCAAAAGGGAATTCTTTGGTGGTATCCCAAACTTTAAGAAAATGGCAATTACAAAAAAAAAAAATCCAGAAATACTAGACTATGAATGGCAAACTTGCTTTAATATTTAAATGTTGTATAATTTAGTCACTCTAACTGATTTCCATTTAGGGACACGATTTTATGACAATTGTCAATCTTGGCAAAAGAAGTGATAGAGAAAATATTTGTTTTTCTAAAATCAGAACTTGCTGATTCTCATAGTGTATGTGTGTATTTGTGGATAATATTGTTCTTTTGAATTATTGATAGCTTGCTTCATGCTTATTTCATGAAAAAATTTTCAAGGAAAATAAAATTGAAGAAGTTTTCACAAGGAAAATAAAACAGAAACCTGTATAGTACTTACAGTATGGATTCAGTTAAAACATATTCAAAGCTAAAGTATTACAACTGTGACACAAAGCCAGCCAGATATTTAAAAACATGAATATATGTTCTTATTTTTGCAACAGTAATAACTAACTTTATTTGGAGGCACGAAACTATTAACTGTTCACTAATACTAATTCTACCTTAATAAAGATATTTCCCTTAGCTGGGCAGGGCTGTGTACATCTATAACACCCATACTGCTGAAGCAGAGGTTGGAGAACAGGAAGCTTGAAGCCAGCCTAAATGATATAAACAGCCAGACTCTGTCTCAAAAAAGCCAAAATACAGTTGGGCCCCAGTGGCTCATGCCTATAATCCTAGCTTCTCAAGAGACTGAAGTCTGAAGATCAGGATTTGAAACTAGCCTGGAAAGAAAAGTCCCTGAGACTCTTATCTCCAATAACTACCAGAAAACCAGAAGTGGAGCTTTGGTTCAAAGTGGTACAGTGCTAGTCTTGAGTGAAAAATCTCAGAGACAGCTCCCAGGCCGTATGTTCAAGATCCATGACTAACAACAAAAGAAAGAAAGAAAGAAGACCAGATGCCAGTAACGAATGCATGTATTCCTAGTAACCTGATAGGTCTATCTGTGAATGATTTTGGCTCAAGGTCAGTCAGCATAAAGTTTGAGGAACATCTCCCCTCCTCACACACACACCAGCAGCTGACTGGACATTTCTGTCTGAAATCTCAGCTTCAGTGGGAAACAAAAATAGGATGACCATGGTCCAGACTGGTCTGGATAAAAGCAAGATGTTATCTCAAAGATAACCAGAGAGAAAAAAGAAATTGGAAGTATGGTTCACTATAAGTAAATAAATAAATAAATATAAATCCTTTAAAATGATAATACATATAAAGAACACAGACCCTGGAACATACCAGTAAGATGGGCTTCAAATCTATTAGAACAATCATGATAAATGTGTGACCTTATTGCTTGCATTACTGTATTGATGTCTATAATTGCTTTCAAGTAAAGATGGCGATCTGTGCCTATTCCCCATACAACCAATACCTTTCTTTCTATGCATGATGGCTTATAACTATTTCTCCTCCACTCACAAAAGTTTCAGGTTAATTGAATAGTTTGAACCGACTAAAATTAAAGACAAATAAAATATTTCAAGATTATTCTCTGGATCCCAACAATAACAACAATCTCAATACTGTCAATTTAATTGTATTATTTTTAAGACTCTGACTATTGTATGAATCAGTTTTCAAGTGTTCTAAAGTTATCCAGTTAAAATCCATTGTGCCTTGAACGTACTTATCACCTCCAAAACACATTTAATAATATGTTTTCAGAAACAGTTGACAATCTATTTAGCAAGAGTAATCTGAAAGGTGATCCTATATATTTTGTTACTCTCAGCTCCAACAAGGTTGTGACAAATTTGTCTTGTTCCAGACTGCATTTGCACTGTCTAGGGCTGCCTCCTTTTTTTCCCCTCAGGGCCTTCTCTGTGTATGTTATTGTACTTCATGACACACCATGTCTTCTAGGCTCTGTTGGCCTTACTTTAATCGTTTCCTTTCTATCCCTCAGATTCTACAATTCTAGTTGTCCTGTCTTTAACTTCATAGGTTCTTTCTTCTATCTGATTGAATAGTTCTTTTGAATCTTTTTGGTAACCATCTACCTGCCAGCATCACAGTTCTTACCTGACTCATACCATTAAATCATGACATAGCTTCATTCAGTTTGTGTTACACAATACATTTCTTTCTTGACTCACTATGTTGGAATGTATCTTATCAACAAAATGGAATTCTATTTGAGTAGCAATAAAGTCAAATGCTATAAAAATCCTTTTTTGTTGTATATCTGTAAATCATTGTGTTTAGTATTAGTAGACTTTGAAATACTTATAGTGATTTATTTGGTCATATTTTGGGACTGATAAGATTTATTGGACCATTAGAGACTCTGAGTCACTACAAGCTGCGAGTAATTAGGAAATCTCTCATTTACTACCAGTGTTACTTTCTCAGGTTTGGTGTTCCATGTAACAAATGGAGATAATTTTCTTCCTTGTGACTCAGGTAGAGCCTACACAGTGTCAGAAAGCATTCCATAGCTGAGAGCATTGTATAGATAAACATGAGGGTTTGGCCAGCAAACAAGTGATTGGTAGGGTCTGCAGGTAGTGTGTGGATCTGGTGTCGTCTCTCACTGCGCATTGTGAGTCTGGCAGCCTGCTCTCCTGGTCCCTCTGCAGCCTCCTCAGAGGTCTGTCAGTGCCTAGAGAAAAATCTTAATTGGCTTCACTGATCTTCAGTTAGAGTTCCCCAATTGTCTGTTTCTCCTCAGGGGCTAAATGATGAATGAACACTGAACTGTTCATTTTTCATATGGTTCTAATTTGCAGTAACAATGAATCAAAGGGGAATAAGCTGATAAAGCAGTCACTATTCACTATTGTAAGTCAACTTTCTTATGTAATAAAATGGGACAGTTTAACTCAAAAGCACAGTTACATTGGTTATTTCCTTAAAGGAATGGAATATAATTAAATATCCACTGATTTTCAAGCTTTGAATCATTTAGTGAAGTCTATTACTAACACTTTTTTTTATCCATCCTGACTTACAACATGGGATTCATCCTCAGTTCTTGCCAAATGGGAGAGACTAAGCCCTGAGTTTTAGGAGAGAAGGGACAGGTGGCTCACACAAGTGGAAATAGGCACAATGAATTCAGCAGTTGTGCAGACTGTGCAAACGGAAGAACAGGAATTTCCTCATGAAAAGAAACAAGCCGGAAGAGTCAAGTTTATATTGATATCTTATAGTTAGTTTTATGTAAACAAAATTGTTTTTGGTATTTCAAATTACATACAATTCCTATTATTGTCTTTTACATTCGAAATTTAAGTATTAGCCCTTTTTTTCCCCTTTGTCATTATCTTCCTTCTTCCTTCTACCACATTTCCCTTCTTTCCTTCTCTCTTCCTTCCTTTATTCTTAGAACCTTGTGATTAATTACCCATTTGGGTTCAAATTTGTGCTCTTACAAGTCTCTGGAATTATAAACAACTTACTTAATATTTTTAATCCCATTGTTTTTGTAGGTTAATATATGTAGCTAGGGTAGCTCACTGCTAGACATTGAGCAAGCTTCACTTAATTTTAATTAACATTATTGTTGTACTGATGGTCTCAGTGTACACAGCCCTAAAATATAGCATGTGGATATTAAAGATAATGAGTAGCAAAAGGTCTTTCAGGGCTGGGGATATGGCCTAGTGGCAAGAGTGCTTGCCTCATATACATGAGGCCCTGGGTTCAATTCCTCAGCACCACATATACAGAAAATGGCCAGAAGGGGCGCTGTGGCTCAAGTGGCAGAGTGCTAGCCTTGAGCAAAAAGAAGCCAGGGACAGTGCTCAGGCCCTGAGTCCAGCCCCAGGACTGGACAAAAAAGAAAAAAAAAAAGAGATGAGCAATTTAAAAAAAAAAAAAAAGGTCTTTCAGATTTTTCCCTCATCCCCTCTCCCCTGAAGTGAGTAAAACTCATTCAATAAAATAACTGGGAACCTCTATAGCCCTTTGTAAGGGTAAAGTGCTCATGATTAGAATTAGTGTCTTTTGATGGAGAGGCTAGGGTGCTGCTTTGCATCTTCCATCACTTCAGAATATAGTTAGAATGGTCCATCTAATAAACAGAGAGTGGCCCTGAATACACATTGAATCAATCTACTGCTACTTTGATCTGGGGTTTTTGAGACTCTAGTACTTGGAATACCTTTAATTGTCCTGTTCACATGTCAACAACTTTATTGTGCTTATATTGAAAGATAATTTTAGGTACACTGTACATACTAAAAAGAAAATAGATTTCTTTGTCCAATATTTTGAGTGTTGACTTGCTGCTTCAATGCTTAAAACTATGAAAACTGATCCCAGTGTTAGTGGCTAATGAATATAATCCTAACTACTTAGAAAGGTGAGATCTGAGAACCATGGTTCAAAGCCAGCCTAGGTAGAAAAGTCTGTAAGACTTTGATTTTTAATTAACCACGGAAAAGCCAGAAGTGGACCTGTGAATCAAGTGGCAGAACAACTAGCCTTGAGCAAATAAAAAATCAGGGACAGAGATCAGACCCAGAGTTCAGGTACTAGAACTGGCACAATAAAATAAAATAAAAATAAAAACTATGGAAAGTGAAACTTTAGACCGAGCTTACCAATTTATTTTTGTATTTAGTGTTATTATTTTAATACTTTAAATTTAATGCTCATGAATTTGTTCTAATACATTTCATGTTTTCTTTTATACAATCTCCTCTTCATCCTTATTTGTTTTATTTTATATTCTTTATTGGCTTTGTCAATCATTCAGCAACTTTTTCACAGAAATTTCTTGGTTAATGCACTTTCTTAGTCTCTGTATATCTGACATTGTCTTCTAGTTTAATTGACTTTGTATTGAAATGTTAACTTGGCAGGCAATGTAATTCTGAGTTCAAAATTTACTTCCCTTAAAAATTCTGTATAATTGTTCCACTGTGTTCTGGCATTTAGTTGCAAGAGAAAAATCTGAGATCTGTCTGACTTTTGCCCTTTAATAGATACAGTACCTTCCTAGTCTAAGGTGTACCTTTAAAATTGAAAAAGGAAAACAAAACATTTAGACATAACTTAGTGATATTTTAAAATTTTCCAGGATAAGGGAAAAATTCCACAATTTGCTTTTACTTAAAATGTTGAAGCTTGTGTCTTTGGGAGTCAAGGCAATATTAATCTACAATAGTGGATGAATACAAGGAAAAATAAATCAAAATCTAAAAGAAAACTTGATGATTACCTCATTTTATTTGTGTCTGGTAAATGATTAAGACAGGACATCAAATATAGTACCCATACATTTTAGTATTAACTTCATTATATTACCTGGTAACAAAAATAAACTTTAGGTTTTAAGGTTGGATGACATCCATTGCTGTTGCAGTTTGGGCAAATCTTGACCATCTCAAGTCTCTCTTCCTGTGGAAAACTCACAAGGTTAGTGTGCAGATGAGCTGTGACAATGGCTATACAAGTTGAAGCACAAGACTCAATGTCTATGCTCCTTGGGTAGTGCTTCCTCATTGAGAATCTTCGAAGTGACACATCATATTGTTTTAAATGCTTGAGGGAAAAAGGGACATGCCTCTTCTTTGATAGGACTCCTATCTAGCAGAATAAATTGAGCCTATTCACAATATTAGAACAAACAAGGTAAGTGCCAGGAGAGGTGAGTGTGAAATTGCTATGGAGACAAAAGAGGAGAGAAGACTAATTTAACTCAAGAAGTGTAAAGATTTCTAGGAATGATGATTTCTTAGAAAATCAGAGCTGTGAAATCTGCCAGACAAAAATTTCAGCAGAATGAAGAAGAAATCTTCAGAATTACAGGTAAAAACAGGTGTGAATTTGCAAAGACCTGGAGTCAGAGAAAACTGAGGAGTAGTAAGCACGGAAAGTATCACTTTTCAGAGCCAGACACAAAGAACCAATTATATGGATTATTTTCATGGCTTGGCCATTGGACAGGGAGCCTCCTCCTTGTTTCCAGCTGAAGCTGAAAGGAATCTTTCCGTCAATGGATTCTGACCCCTTCCATTAGACTGTCTTTTCAAGAGTTCCAGACTGAATAGATGTGGGGCTAAGTACAGTGTGTACACAGGCATAGGTGGATAGCCACCAAATAATAGCTGGTCAAGGTTCATCTCAATGAATGAATGGAAAACCATAACAAAAGCATGCATTTAAGAGCCGGATACAACTACTTATTATACTTAGTTTTTCACATTGAGCCAAAGTGACTTTAAACTTGTAGATTTGGATACTGTTCACATTATATCACTTTATTTTCTGTTTTAACCTTGTTTTCAGGGGATACATTTAGGAAAGACAACCAAAATCTGGTTTTATTAGGAAAAACAACTCCAGGAGTATGTAGAATTTTGACTGGAGAAGATCTGAACATTTGTTTTCCTTTGCCTAGATCAAGTTGAGTTAGACTGCAATGATCCTTCATGTTGCACAAACCAACACAGGCAAAAGATACAGGAAGCATTTAAATGTTCATGGTTCAGGGATAGAATAAGCAATACTATTTGAATTTGAGAAATGTTACAAATGAAGCTTAGGTAATGAAAATTGGGAACATTCACTGCCTTAGACTTTGCCCTTATAGATATTTTCATCAATAAGATGAACTGACAAAAATAATTTTACCATATCCCTAATTTGGTTAGACAATTTACTGATGTAAATAAATTCATAGGCTTAAAGGATGGAAAAATATTTTCCATGAAAATGATAACCAAAAGACAAAAGATTTAGTTCTATTTGACTAAAATAGACTCTAAGTAAAAAATGATCACAGACACAAAAAAGGTTGCAATGATGCAAATAAATACTACTAGTACTACTAATAATAACAATGTAGTGACCAAAGAATCAGTTCAACAGGAAATTCAATATTCCATTTTAATAATGAGAAAAACAACCTGCAAAAGAGATGAACAAGGATATATAGGCCTTGAGCAATATTGTAGGACAAATAGATATGCATACACACAATGCCCAGTCAAGAGCAAGAGATTCATATTGTTTTGCAAATAACTTATCAATATATCATGTTATGCAACAGAAAAGAAATGAACAAATTTAAATGTCCTTTCTTTTCACAATGGAATGAAAGGAGAAATCTTAATGAAAATGAAAAACTAAAACTATGTGCAGATTAAAAACATATTATTCAAAGCTATTGAGGCAAAAAGACATCAAAAAGAAAATTAACAATATATTGACACAAAATCCACATGCCAAACTTATGGTTTTAGCATAAAAATATTAAGAGCTTTTAGTAATAAATGCTAATATTGAAAAATTAACATTAACAAATTAACAACCTAATGGTAACTAGAAAGTAGAAAAAGAGGAACAACTAATCTAATGTTATAAAAGGGAGGAAGATAGTAAGAAAGATTAGAATGGAACTAAGCAAAACAGAGATTATGAAACAGTAAAATACATTAATAAAACAAAATTTGTTTTGGGGGAAAACTCATAAAATTTACAAGCCTTCACTGAATTAAGGAAACAAAGAGATTAAAATAACTGAAATCAGAAGTAAAACAGGAAATATTACAGTTGATGCCACAGAAGTAAAAAGCAATACATAAACACTATTTTTACATGTCAGTACATTGTATAAGTTATAAGAACTGGATAAATTTATACAAACCTACAACCTCCAAGAATGAATCATGAAGAAATGGGAAATCTGAACAGATCTATTACTAGTAAGAAAACTGAATCAGTAATTTTAAAAATTTCCACCTAAAAAAAGTCCAGGACCAAATGAGAATTCTACTAGGCACAGAAGAAATTCACCAGTCCTTTTCAAACTTCTCCAAGAAATAAAGCAAAGGGAGCAGCCTAGAATTCATTCTATAATTGCAATAGCCCTAAACCAAACCAAAGATACCATGTAATGATGAGAGTCATTGTAAAATTGGTTAGTACAGATGCAAAGATTTTGAACAAAATAAAATTCAACAGTAGCAACTTCCAGGAAGACAGCGGAAGAGCAGCAGAGCCCTAGCTGAGCTCCCTCCGACATCGTAGTTTTCTCACCCCATAGAAACTTTTACTTCTAGAAAGACAGCCAGAGTAAGTTCTAACAGCACAGGGATTCCTGCCAGGAAGGAAAAATTGACTTTGCTTGTCTGAAAACACAGATTTGAGCTCTGGGCGGTGTCCCGCTTCCGCGCCAGTGCCGGCGCTGGCACAGCTCCTGGCACAGCAACCCGCACTCTACGTGGCTAAAGCACACAGCATAGACCAGGGAGAATTACTCCAGATGGCGGCTGAGTGTGGACGACCTGAAACCGCAGAGAAAGCGTGAGTACCTCATGAAAGATATTCTCACTCGCGCCCACAGAGCAGCTACTGGAAGGCAGCCCTTTCCCCACCACCAGAGCAAAGTGCCATCTTTGACACTAGCATAGGGTCAGACCAGATTGGAACTAAAGCGGGCCTGGGGAAAGTGAGGACAAAGGAGACATCTTTGAAAAGGGCAAGAGGGATGGAACAGTGAGAGCCAGCTGCGCCCAGGAGAACACCCCCTGCCCAAGGCAGGAGGCGAGTCCTTGGCCTCGGCTTAGCCAGAGGTGCCCCGCCCTGCCCGCCAGAATTTCTAAATTTAAAGTGAAAGCGGCAAGCAGCTACCGGCGGCACAGAAACACCAGACAGGGGAACAAACAGTTCCGGAGACAGATAAATGATCCCGTCACAGAGGAAGCCCAATTCCCAGCCCGAAACGGAGCTGAATTCCATACCCAGCTCTGCCAGGCGGCTGCCCCGCCCAGGAGGGAGGAACCAGGCAAGCAACTCTTAGCCAGGTAAACCAGGGCAGAGGCGCCCCACCCTGCTGAGTCAACAGCCTATTCAAAGCCAGGCATTAAAGGCTGTGGCCGCACAGCAGACAGAGGAGGCACAATTCCCCAGACTGCTCAAGTCCCCATCTACAGAGGACGCCCAAGGCCTACCTGCAAGCTGTGCGAACTTTTTAAAAAATTTTTCTTTTTAATTTTTTCACTTCTGAAATGTCGTTGGTCATGGAAATCATCAGGAAAGACCAGTCAGAAGGAAAAGAGATTCAAAATCAAGTAGCTAGCCTACAGTCCCGACTAACTGAGGCAGAGGATCGAATCTCAGGAGCTGAAGATTCCCTAGAATCTATGGAGAAAGATAAAAAATCAATACAAATCCAGTCCAATCAACAAAACAGATCACTACAGGAGATTCAAGACATGATCAGGAAGCCCAATTTAAGGATAATAGGTATTGAGGAAAACTTGGAGAAAGAGGTTAATGGGATAGGCAACCTATTTAACAAACTATTAGCTGAGAACTTCCCAAATATCCAGAAGGATAGGCCTATACAAATACAAGAAGCATTTAGAACCCCAAACCGACCAGACCAGAATAAGACATCCCACCGACACATTGTGATCAAAACAGGATCAGTAGAGTACAGGAAAGAATCCTTAAAGCTGTTAGGGAGAAGAAAACCATCACATATAAAGGAAAAGCAATCAGAATTACCCCAGACTTCTCAGCAGAGACCATGAAAGCAAGGAGAGCCTGGAATGAAGTATACCAAACACTAAATAAAAATAACTACCAACCAAGAATTCTGTACCCAGCCAAACTCTCATTCATAGCTGAATGTCAAATAAAAGTCTTCCACAGTAAGGAAAAACTGAAACAATATTATCTCCACCAAACCAGCTTTACAGGAAATCTTCAAAGATGTACTATACAGGGAAAATAATCAAGATCCCAATACAGACAGGGAAATGAACCCTAAATAGTAAACATCAGATCAAGAAATGGGAAGACACAGCTTTTAACAAGATAGTGATAATGAAAGGAACAAAGGATCATCTCTCAATGCTAACTCTCAACATTAATGGACTTAATTCTCCAATCAAATGACATAGGCTCATAAGTTGGATCAAAAATCAACATTCATCTTTCTGCTGCCTCCAAGAGACACATCTATCCAGCAAAAGTAAACATCTTCTAAAAGTGAAAGGCTGGAATCAAATCTATCAAGCAAATGGCCCCCATAAGCAGGGCGGAGTTGCAATCTAGTATCAGACAAAATTGACTTCAAATTAAAAAAGGTAAGAAGAGACAAAGAAGTTTACTACCTACTAGTAAAGGGATCTCTCCTACAGGAAGATATAACCATTCTAAATATCTACACACCAAATGCATGACCACCCAACTTCATCAAACAAATACTACTGACTCTAAAATCACTCATAGACCCAAACACATTGATAGTTGGGGACTTTAACACTCCACTGTCACCTCTGGACAGATCAACACACCAAAAACTGAACAAAGAAATCACAGAACTAAATAATTGCATAGACCAACTAGACTTAACCGACATTGACAGAATATTCCACCCAGCAAGAAGAGAATACACATTCTTCTCAGTAGCACATGGAACATTCTCCAATAGATCACATCTTAGGGCACAAAGAAAATCTGTACAAATTCAGAAATATCAGAACCATTCCCTGTATTCTCTCAGACCACAATGGAATAAAATTAGAACTCAACTCCAACAATCACCACAGAAAATCCTACAATTCATGGAGACTAAACAACACAGTACTGAACCATCAGTGGGTCATTGAAGAAATTAAAACGGAAATTCAAATGTTTATGGAATTCAACCAAGATGAGGACACAAAGTACCAGCTCCTTTGGGACACAGCAAAGGCAGTACTCAGAGGAAAATTTATATCTCTGAGTGCATACACCAACAAACTGGAGAAACAGCAACTCAATAATATAAGGAAGCACCTTAATTTCCTTGAAAGAGAACAACAAGCCAAACCCCAAGTCAATAGATGGAAGCAAATAATTAAACTCAAATCAGAATTAAATCAATTAGAGACAAAAAAAAACATCGAAAGAATCAACAAAACAAAGAGTTGGTTCTTTGAAAAAATCAACAAGATAGACAGACCCCTGGCAAACCTGCCCAAAAAACGAAGGCAGCACACTTAAATAAACAAGATAAGAGATGAAACAGGTAACATCACCACAGAAATAACCGAAATTCAGAAAATAATAAGGGACTATTTTGCAAACCTTTATGCCAACAAATTCGAGAACTTGGGAGAAATGGATGATTTCCTAGAAAAAAATTCATATCCCCAAACTCAATCATGAAGATTTAAATCTTCTAAACAGACCCATATCCAGTATTGAAATAGAAACAGCAATAAATGATCTCCCATCCAAGAAAAGCCCAGATCCAGACGGATTCACTGCAGAATTCTACAAGGCCTTCAAAACAGAACTCACACCAATATTTCTCAAACACTTCAATGAAATTGAAAGAGAACATTCACTACCAGACACATTCTATGAATCCAGTATAACCCTCATCCCAAAACCATGCAGGGACTTATCACGGAAAGAGGACTATAGACCGATTTCCCTGATGAACCTAGACGCAAAAATTCTCAATAAAATTCTGGTCAATCAACTTCAACAGGACATCAAAAAAAAAATCATACACCACGATCAAACTGAATTCATCCCAGGGATGCAAAGTTGGAATAATATACGCAAGTCAGTTAATGTAATCCACCACATCAACCGGAGCAAGCTAAAGAACCACATGGTTTTATCTCTGGATGCGGAAAAAGCGTTCGATAAAATCCAGCACCCTTTTATGCTAAAAGCCCTGGAAAAACTGGAATTCCAGGGAACATTTCTGCATATAATCAAGGCAGTTTATCACAAACCAACAGCAAGCATAACTCTAAATGGTGAAAAACTAAAGCCATTCCCTTTAAAATCAGGAACAAGGCAGGGATGTCCACTCTCTCCCCTGCTCTTCAACATAGTACTAGAATTCCTAGTCAGAGAAATTAGGCAAGAAGATAATATAAAGGGATCCAAATAGGAAAGATGAAGTTAAACTTTCTCTCTTAGCAGATGACATGATCCTATACATAAAGAACCCCATAGAATCTACCCCCAAGCTAATAGAGCTGATTCAAAACTTTGGTAAAGTTGTAGGATATAAAATAAACCCTCAACAATCAACAGCCTTTCTCTATGCTAATGACCCGAAGACCGAGGGTGAAATCAGGAAAGCAACTCCTTTTGCAATAGCCCCCAAAAACATAAAATACCTAGGAATAACCTTAACCAAAGAAGTGAAACACCTCTTTGATGAAAACTTTATAAGCTTGAAAAATGAAATTAAGTCAGAACTAAGGAAATGGAAAAACCTCCCATGCTCCTGGATTGGGAGGATTAATATAATCAAAATGGCAATATTGCCAAAGGCTATCTACAAATTCAATGCAATACCCATTAATATCCCAACACCATTTTTTAATGAAATAGAGGAAGCAATCCAGAAATTCATATGGAACAATAAAAGACCTAGAATAGCAAAAACAATCCTAAGCAGAAAGAACAGTGCTGGAGGAATTCCAATACCCAACTTCAAGTTGTATTATAAAGCTATAGTAATAAAAACAGCTTGGTATTGGCACCGGAACAGGCCTGAAGACCAATGGAACAGAATTGAAGACCCAGAAATGAACCCACAGAACTACGCCTACTTAATCTTTGATAAAGGAGCTAAAACAATAGTTTGGAAGAAAGATAGCCTCTTTAACAAGTGGTGCTGGCAAAACTGGCTCAACACATGCAACAAACTAAAACTAGATCCTTATATATCACCCTGCACCAAAATCAATTCCAAATGGAATAAAGACCTCGAAATCAAAACAGACACCCTGAAAACACTAAAGGAAGGAGTAGGACAAACACTTGGGCTCCTTGGCACAGGACGGAACTTCCTTAACAAAGACCAGAAAGGCTACAAATCAAAGAAAGGTTGGACAAATGGGACTGCATCAATCTGCAGAGCTTCTGCATGGCAAAAGACATAGCTCACAAGATAAACAGAAAGCCCACAGACTGGGAGAAGATCTTTACCGGCCATTTAATGGACAATGGCCTCATATCTAAAATATATGCATACTAAAAAAATTACCTTCCTCCAAAACAAAACCGCAAAGAACCAATAGCCCCCTCATCAAGTGGGCTAAAGACTTCCAAAGAGACTTCTCTGATGAGGAAATGAGAATGGCCAAGAGACATATGAAAAAGTGCTCTATATCACTGGCCATAAAAGAAATGTAAATCAAAACAACATTGAGATTCCATTTCACCCCAGTAAGAATGTACTATATCAAGAAAACTAACAATAACAATTGTTGTAGGGGATGTGGCCAAAAGGGAACCCTACTTCATTGTTGGTGTAAGCTGGTTCAGCTACTCTGGCAAGCAGTATGGAGATTCCTCAGAAGGCTAAATGTAGATCTCCCCTATGACCCCGCAATCCCACTTTGGGGTATCTATCCAAAAATCCACATACAGGGTAAAAAAAGACAAACAACTACAAAAACAATACTTGCAAAACTGTTTGGTGTAAGTGAACTGAACACCTCCATGGGGGGGGGGGGAAGGGAAATGGGGAGGAGGGAGGGGGTATGAGGGACAAGGTAACGAACTGTACAAGAAATGTATCCAGTGCCTAACATATGAAACTGTAACCTTTCTGTACATCAATTTGATAATAAAAATTTGAAAAAAAAAATCACAGTAAAGCCACCAGCACAACAATGTTCATTGCAGCGCAATTTGTCATAGCGAGAATCTGGAACCAACCCAGATGCCCCTCTGTAGACGAATGGATCAGGAAAATGTGGTACATATACACAATGGAATTTTATGCCTCTATCAGAAAGAATGACATTGCCCCGTTTGTAAGGAAATGGAAGGACTTGGAAAAAAATATACTAAGTGAAGTGAGCCAGACCCAAAGAAACATGGACTCTATGGTCTCCCTTATTGGGAATAATTAGCACAGGTTTAGTAGGCAAGTCACAGCAGAGGATCACAAGAGCCCAATAGCTATACCCTTATGATCACATAAGATGATGCTAAGTGAAATGAACTCCATGTTATGGAAACAATTGTTATATCACAGTTGTAAATACTTTCAACTTCCCATGTGTATCTGTAGCTTCTACTATTGATGGATGATGTTCTTGTATCACTTTCCTGCGGTTGTATCTACACTATCTCTGTATCTTATCTGAGTATATTGGAAACTGTCTATTCTGGTATTAGAACTAGGAAATTGAAAGGGAATACCAAAATCAAGAGACACAGGGTAAAAAAGGCAAACAACTACAAAAGCAATACTTACAAACTGTTTGGTGAAAATGAACTGAACAACTGAACAACTCATGGGGTGGAGGGGAAGGGAAAGAGGGAGGGGGAATGAGGGACGAGATAACAAACAGTACAAGAAATGTATCCAATGCCTAATGTATGAAACTGTAACCTCTCTGTAATTCAGTTTGATAAATATATATATATACCTATATATATACCTATATATATAGGTATATATATATATGAAACAGACTAACAAGGGCTCCAAGAACCCAGCTCTATTCTGCCATTGAGCTATGTCATCCTTGATGTAACCTTCTTCCAGCAGGTTATAGAATGTATGGAGCAGCAACAGATCTGGTGTCCTGAGTTGACTTGGTCCAAAGATCTCATTTTAGTCTTCTCTCCTTGGAGTTCTGTCTTGAGCATGCAACAAAATTTCCCACAAGAACCCAGGAAATTTTACTTAAGTGTCTTGCTTTTCTTAGACCAACCCAAGAGTGAAGAAAGTGCTGAGTAACTGCCAACTCTATCACTTCCATATGGGATCTGATCAAACATTAGAAAGCAATTGTGTCACCTGATGAGTTTTTCCACAATACTAGGCTTATTGTTTATTTGTGGTATAACAAATATTTATTTTTTTCTTCTTTATTGTCAAAGTGAAGTACAGAGGGGTTACAGTTTCATATGTAAGGCAGTGTGTACATTTCTTACCAACTATTTCTATAACTGACTCCTTGGGCTCATATTAGTAGTATTAACATTAATGGGCAACTTTGTTTAATATAAATTTTCCAAACCTTTTCATTTCCTGATGAATGGTACAATATCATTTTTTTTATGGATGAGTAGAATTCTGTTGTGTATACATAAATTTTCTTGATTTATTCATCCAGATATCTGGTCTGACTCCATATTTTGGCTATGGTTGTGCTGGTAGCCTAATGTGGCCTTGTTTGTGCTCTATTGAATAAATGCTCAGAAGTGGAATTTCTGGGTCATAGGAAAGCTCTATGCTTAGATTTTTGAGGATTGTCCATGCTGCTTTCCAGAGTGGGTGAATAAGCTTACATTTCTACCAAAAGTGTAATTGAGTTCTCTTTTGGACACATCCCAACTAGTATTTGTTGTTGTTAGTTTTCTTGATGTGGGCCGTTCTCTCTAGGGTGATGTGGAACCTCAGTGGAAATTTACATTGAGAAGTAAGCCAGACCCAGAGAACAAGTTACATGGTTTCCCTCTGTGGTAGCTTGAACTGTGCCTATAAATCTACAAGTAAATACACTGGGTGGTAAGCAAAGAGTTACAAATGAATTAACTGAAGTGTAATAGACTGTATGGAGAACTCAGATAAGGTAATTCTGTAAAAATACTAAGTCAAAGCCCAGCAAAACAAGGGCTTGCAAGAGGGGAGGGTGGGACCAGGGGAAGAGGGGTAGAAGAATGAAGGGGGATGTCGGAATCATGCAGCCAAAAATTCATTGTGTATATACCACAGAAGTGAGAAATACAAGGGAAAGGATGGCTGAAGGGGGAGGTGAAGAAGCCATGACACAGATCACAGTGTATTGTACTCATAAAATGCTTTGTTAAATTGTGGAAAAAAATCAATGCATGGTCTAAAGTTAAGTAAGGGCAGGGGTGGGTTGGGCAAGGTGGGTGAAAATGTCAAAAGGGGTAAGATGAATTAAGATGCATTGTGTTCATAATATGTTTCAGAGAATTTGTTTGTACAACTACTTAAAGATAATAAAAATATTCAAAAAATACATTAAAGTCTAAGGAAAAATACAAAGAATTTATAGGCAGACACTATCTAGCATCATCAATGCTAAGCTGCTCCCAAAGTGATGGCAACAATTATTCTCTTATTACTTCAGGGATATGTTGTTTCTTATTTTCACAAATACTAGTTAAAATAAGACTTTTCGTATTTTATCCACTTGTGTAAGTAATGATATAGAACTAAAAAGAAATATTTTCTATTCTTTGTTATGGATTGTTCTACCAATGCCCCTGTGTCTAAAATTCTCTGTGTAGGAAGAAGTCACTGTCAAAAGGGTAAAATGATGAATCACTGCAGGAAGGCTTAAATCTATCAAAATGTCACCATCAAATTAAGGTTTAATTAGAAGCTGTAAAAAAATCACTTGATGTTGAATCCCAGGAAAATTGTTTTAGATAATTTTTTAATGTTACTATTCAGTATTTTATAGTCTTTCTAGTTCTCTTGTTACAAAATTTGAATGCCAACTACAAGGATTTCTTGTCTATTTTTAAAAATAGCATATTAGAAATATTTGAAATTCCATCTCCAGAGATTTACCATCTTATTCATGTTTGATGGAGTTCTCTTGGACCATTTTTTTTTTTGTAAAATTCACAAAAGGAACTGTGGGCAATGTTGGGCACTGGTAATCTGCAAGCCGGACTACCCACGATTGTCTCTTCCCACTTTCCACTTTCCTCACACACTGCAATGCCATGGCATGGAAAAATTCAGTGAATTTAAAGCATCATGAAATTGAAGATTCCTCAGTAGCATCAAAGCTCCAGCTTGCACTAATAATAATGCTTTAGAGAAACCTAAGAAGTTAAAAGCTTCTGAAAATGCAAAGAAATGCGATATTTAGTGATATTCTGTAACTACCTAAAAGAAAGAATGCTTTTAAAATACAGGTCGTGTTATTTTCATATCATATATAATGTAATACTTGACATATTCGTCAAATATTTTCTTTGCTTGGCTTCTAATATAGCACATTTTCATTCCTATCTTCCTCCTCTTCCTTTATACCTGGGCCTCCTTGGCTTGCTTCTATTCATATTCCTGACTCTACACTTTGGAGAAGCTGAAGAAATATTTCAGGATTTCTTCTCTTTCACTCCATATCATCCCTCTCCTGATATCAAAAAGCATACATCAATTTAGTTACAAATATAATTTTACTTTTGAAAAAAGAGATAACTACAATATTTTGAATTGAGAGACATATACTGACAAAGTGTAAACAATGATTGTATTTCAATGATAGTACCAGGTGATCTCAATCACTTATTTATGCTCTGCTTTATGCTGGAAATTTTTATGGGAGACACTTAAAAAGCCCTTAAAGATTTTTAAACAGATGTAAAAGCAAGCATTTAACATAAAATTCTTATCAACCACATCAAAAAGTTTTTTATTTTATTTGTCCTATTTATATTTTCATATTATTGGAAATAATCTTAACAGAGAAATGGAAAATCTATAAAAATGAAATGATTCATGGAACAGAAACATATCAGAGTGGCAAGAGATGTTATTTTCAGAGAAGGAAAAAATATAGATGAATCATGGAGCTTAGTCACTCATCTGACTTTTTTGCATAAGGACTTTTAAAACCAGATGACAAACAGTTGTCAAGAGATAGATATTTTTATTTAAACATTCATTGGTCCATAAAATAAGTACTTGTGCGTATGTGATGACAAGTCAGCATCACACTAACCACATGGTTCTATGAAGAATGTGGATGTCGGCTCCTAGGCACAGGTCAAAATGTCCTAAGAGCCACGATCACAACAAATCAAAGACTGGATAAATGGATTGTATCAAACTTAAAAGTTTCTGTATGGACAGAGATAACAAGCCCACAGGAGGAGAGGAGATTTTTACCAGCTATACATCAGACAAGGGCTTAAGATCCAAAATATACTGAGAGCTAACAACAAAAATCTTCCCCAAAATAAATCCTCAAAGAAATAACAACCCAATTAATAAATGGGCTAATGACTTAAAGAGAGACTTCTCAAAAGGAGTGACAATGGGCAATAGACACATGAAGAAATGTTCCAACATCTCTTGCCAATGAGGAAATGCACATCAGAAAAACATTGAAATTCCACCTCACCAAAGTTAAAATGGCCAATATAAAGTAACAATAGCAAATGCTGGTGAAGATGTGGCCAAAGGGAACTCTATTACACTGTGGATGGGAATGCAAGCTTTTTCAACCACTCTGCAAAGCACTATGGAGGGTCCTCAAAAACTAAACAAATAGCTAACCTATGACCTAGCAGTACCACTCCTGGGCATGTATTCAATAAAATACAAACAAGGCCACACTAAAGCCACCAGAACAACCGTGTTTATTGCAGTATTGTTTTCCATAGTTAAGATATACAAAGCTTGAAATTTTTAAATCAAGTGGGATTTAAAAATATCTTCAAGCTTGGCCTTCATTATTCTACTTCATACATGATATAAAGTATTTCTGTTTCACTGGCCCCCAATTATACTCTGCTTTTGCCTTGCCCCACACTAGCTCCAACAGTCTCTCCTTTACGTTCATATGATTTCATGAAACTCTGCATATGGGAGAAAGATTTAATATTTGTCTGACTATGACTTATTTTTCTTGATGTTCATGTGCGTACCTGTGTGCTTCATCTATTTTTTCTGGTAAATGATGTTATTAAATTCTTCTTCATAATGAAATAATACCCCACTGTACATCTACATAGCACTTTCTTTATGCAGTCCTCAGTTGATGGCACGTAGGCTGATTTTATAGCCTGGCTACTTCCATAAACATGGATGTGCAGATATTTCTATTCCTTCAGTTATATGCCCCAAAGTGATAAGGCAGAGAGGGTAATGTGTCAAGTTTAAAAAAATTATACCTTCTTTTTTTTGGCCAGTCCTGGGGCCAGACTCAGGGCTTGAGCACTGTCCCTGGCTTCTTTTTGCTCAAGGCTAGCACTCTGCCACTTGAGCCACAGTGCCACTTCTGGCCATTTCCTGTATATGTGGTGCTGGGGAATTGAACCCAGGGCCTCATGACTACGAGGCAGGCACTCTAGCCACTAGGCCATATCCCCAGCCCAATACCTTCTTTTTAATTCTAATTATCAAAGCTACCAATATTTACCGGAAATTGTTGATTAGCCAAATTATTTAATAAGTATATAACATGCAACTAAATATAACTAGCTGTTTAGCATGTTCTTCTGAAACATGAATGACTGTTCTTTCTGTGGGTTGTCTGATAGGTCTGCCTCCTCCTATCATCTCCCCCAGCATTCATGTATAGTACTTACAAAAGAGTATTTACCCTCTTTTGTGGTTGAAAATATTGACTCAAAAGTAAAGATGATTTGGGCAATGGTGGCTAATGCCTGTAACCTGAGGCCTGAAGCCAGGCTGAGCAGGAAATTTCATAAGACTCTCATCTCCAATTAACCACAGCTGGAAGCAGAGCTATGGTTCTAATGGTAGAGTGCCAACCTTAAGTGAAAAAGCTAAGGGACATCATTGTCTAGGACCTGAATTAAGCCCCAGTACTGATAGGAAATTGAAAAGGAAAGGTGAGTCCTTATTAGTGAATGTGATTCATTTTGTGGAGGGAAAAGTATACTGTTTAAAAAAAGAACTACATAACTTGTGAGTAGGGACAGGATGGGGGAAACAGAGAAGACTGAAAGAAGCATTATGCTCATAACCTGACATATGGAATGGTAACCCCTTTATACAACTGCTTAATAATAACAATAAAAATGTAAAATAAAGAAACATCAGACAGTTGAAAATTGGGGAAATTGACTTAAATATCGACAAAGACAAGAATTAAACCTCTCTGTTCACCAGCTAAAACAGGCATCTTGAACACGGTGTTTGAGTATCTAGGGTGTGGAGGAATTTTCCCAAATGTTAGAGCCTACAGGACTGAGCAGTAGGTCAGATCTTCTAAGGGTTGACAAGAGAATTCTAAGTAGGAAGAAGGATAATAAAAGTTAAAGAATGAAAGACCAAACAGGTAAACCTTTCAGAAAAGTATTTTTATTCCTTTTCTTTTTAATCTAGAGAATGTTGTATTTTCCTTACAGAATTCAATTGATGTTGAGCTATTAAACAGCACTAATAAAAATGAGGGATTTAATGGAACACCAAAAAGACCTCTTCAACTTTTTACTTCCTGTGAACTATTCTAGAACACTCTGCTCCTCATTTCCTCTTATTTTCCACCAATATTTTTTATCTCACTAATGTACTGAACATCAAGATATAATTTTGAAGTCAATGGCTGTAAGATTAGAGGAGGAAATCAATTCAGCCAATATAAGTCTATTTTTTTAATAAAGAAGAAGAATGAAGCCACTTTAAAAGCACAATTTGGAGTGAAGAAAGATATCATTCAATTTTGACTTGCAAGAGCTCTAATGTATTTGTACAGCATTTTTCTGAATATCTAAGGTCAAAACCCATACATTCTCATCTTAACAGTAGATTCCTGTATTTTCTTACATTTTTGCACCATTACGGATTTTCAGCTTTAACCTTTGGAACTAGACACAAGAATGATATGTTACTAAAAGCCCAAGTCCTAGGTTAAAAACAAGATAACCAATTTCATGTTTGCACAACGGTTCCTGATTGTGTAATACTTTGGAATATATATACATATATATATGAATATGTGCACACCCATTTTTTTCAGGAACACAATAATCTGTTTATCAGCTTCATTGTTAAAGAATTCAATATAAGAACATATCATAGGCTAGGTGCAAGTGTCTTATACCTGTTGTAATCCTTGTTTCTAAGTAAGCTGAGATCTGAGGATTGTAGTTCAAAGCCAGCCCAATTAACCACCAGGAAAAGAGAAGTGAAGCCTTGACTCAAGTGTCAGAGCACTTAGTCTTGAATGAAAAAAGCTAAGGGGCAGGAACAGCACCTAGACCCCAAGTTCAAGCCACTGGACGAGGAAAATACAAGCAAGCAAACAAACAAGGGAGAACCTATTATAGAGTAGGAAAATAGAATATCATGAATAATAGAAAAAATGGCTTTAAAATTTTAAGATTGTTTCATCTGTAACACTAAGAACCTTTTATCTTGAAGCTTCCATGATTTTGTTTAACTCCCTTATCAAGCTATAACTCATATCACACCCAAATCCCTATCTAGGCTACCTACCCTAGGCTATCTGTAGTCTATGCAGTCTAATTTCCTAGTCTTATTTCCTGTCACTATAGACTTGCCCAATTTGGACATTTCATAGTAGTAAAAAATACAATATAATTTCTTGTGATTATATATACATATATATCATTTATACGTATATATGGTACATACATACATATGGTACGTATATACATATAGTATGTATGTATGGGATATATGCATACATATATGGTATGTATATGTATACATATGGTATATATACATATATAGTAAATCAAAGTTTACTCATATTGTAGCATATATTACTTCTTTTATTCCTATTGATAATATTCTGTTCTGTTAATATATTAGGCTTGTTTTAGCCATTCATTATTTGATGATGATTTGGGTGGTTTCCAACGTTGACTATTTATAATAATACATATTTACAAAAATGAATAGTTATCTGCAAGTTTTTGTTTAGACAACTGTTCTGATTTCTTTTGAGCAAATTGACCTAAGCAGTGGAAATTCTGGGTAAAAGGATATATTTTATATACATTTAAACTCTTTGAGGAAGTGCCCCATTGTGTTCCATGGTGACTGTAGCATTTGTGCATTCCTACCAGCCATATATTCAGGCTCCAAATCCTCCATGCCTTCTCCAGCATTGTTTCTTCTCTTTTTATTAATCACAGGTATTCTGGAGAATATGAAATGATGACTTGTGACAGTTTTGGTTTGAGTTGATCTAATCTAATGGCTAGTAATGCTGAATATCTTTTCAAGACTTATTAACCATTTGTATAGTTTGGAGAAATATCCACTTAGATATTGTTTTCCATGTTAAAGTTCAATTATTTGTCTTTTTTTTGTTATTTAGTTGTAATAGTTACTCTGCTTTCCCCAAATTTCTAAGTTCCATGATTCCTGGCATAGAGTTGATGTTACTGGACTTTAAGACATCTACTTCTTCACAGAACTTTTCCACTTAACCAATTGACTAACTATATATTTTATCCCACAAAACATCTCCATTTTTGAACAAACATCTCCATGGTATATTAAAGCTGGGATTTCAGTCTACCAAAGTTTATTTTTTCTTGAAATGAATGAACACATTTTATATCACCATTAAATGAATGCTGTGCAATCTATCCCATTTCTCTAATTGTCAGTCAATATCAGAGGTCACAGTTAATTCAATGATTTCTCAACTTGGTGTGTTTTGTTAACTTTAAATGGGTTTTGGCTTGTTTCAGACTTAGATCTTTCTCATTTAAACTTAAATCTCTGTGTTATCACTATCCCCTTTAGATTTAAGCAGGATACATCTTTGGAGGAAATGGATCCTATAAAATCTGAAAAGGGTTCTTCACACACCCTGATGTACCTTTGTTCTTTCTGTGCTATAGAAAATCAGCGTGTCTAAGAATGAGTTGCCTATAGTGTATTCAACTTGTCAAGGCATAATGTTCTCCAACAAAAATGAAGCCACAGAATCTTTCTGAAAGGTAAGATGGAAAAGAATAGAATTATTTTTTTTAATTTTATGAAAGTGAGGTACAATAAGTCTGTCACCTACAGTGATCTCCTATGATTTGCCAGTCTTTTGTTGTATGAAGGTGCCTCTCAGCATTCATTCTTCTACTCAGTGGGCAAGGACTGGGAAGGTTAGACTCCAACTTAGTTTTATGTTAAACAAAAACTCTCTCTCTCCTTTTAGCATTCACCTTTTCAATATTATCTACCCTGACCCTCACTTTCCCAACCAAGTTATGTATGATCTACTAGTTTGCTCCTAAACTCTTCCCCTCAGAAAATGTTTTCATAACAAATTGAATATTTCTCTTAATAGGCTAGCATTCTCCTAGGAAAATTTTTATTGACTTATTAAATCTTTGACCCCTATTTTTCTGAGGATAGTAGTAGGTACATACTAAGTAAAACACAAAATTTTAACATGCAAGTTTGTGTGCAGATTGTATTAGTTTGCTTTATTTCTTGATCATAAGCTGTATTACCTAGTTTAACCATCTGACTAAATCATCCCTCTTGATCATTGAGGCTAATGAATAAGCTGGTTTTTTACTGAACAATAATAATAAAAATCGATTCTCATAAACACTTATCAAAAGAATATGTCAAGTATCACAGAAGGGTTTTGAAAAGAGAATCAAAAGATATTTCTTGCTTTCTTTTTGTTGTCAGTCAGTCACAGAGCTTAAATCCAGGTCCTGGGCACTGTCCCTGAGCTTTTCTGCTCAAGGCTAGTGCTCTTCCATTTTGAGCCATAGCTCCCTTTGTGGTTTTCTGGTGAATAATTGGAGATAAGCGTCTCACAGACTTTCCTGCCCAGGCTGGATTTGAACTGCAATCCTCAGATCTCAGCCTCCTGAGTACTAAGATTATAGGTGTGAGCCACCAGTGTCCAGCTTAAAGATACTTCTTAATAATTAAATAATCACTATAAAAATGTAAAATATCTCCCAGAGGAACTACTTTTACAAAGCCAACACTCATGTTAGTGCTTATGAGTCATGTTGCTCTAGAAATATAAGTTTGATAACTTTTCTAATGTAGAAGATGATTGCTTTTGGTCCCAAGACATGTAAAAAACAAACAAAAAAAAAACACTGAACAGCAGCTGCACAGCACACAGGTGATCTCTCAAGCTTTTCACCTGATTTCCTGGAAAACTCAGTAGGCAGTGGACCTGTCTGCAATCTGAACTTGAGAAGGAAAAGAAAGTGCCACTGACTTGTTCATATTGGATTAATTTCCTGGATGGAGATTTATTTCTGTTTTGAGTAGATACTGGTGTTTTCTTTTTTGTCAAGTTCTGCTAATCCCTTTTGAATATAACAATATTTGAACACACACACACACACACACGAAAGAGAACTAAACTGGAACTATAACCAAATTAGTAGATTTTTTTGGAGGCAAGTATTAATGTAAAATACTATTGATTACAAGGACCAGAAAACTTAATTCAAAATGATTGATTTTATATAAACTCAAACACCATATGCAGCCTTCCATATTGAACAGATTCTAATAAAGTTTGGCTCCCTCAGTAGTTGAATCTCTTTGATATGACAGATCATTCCTAATCATGCACCCAAGCCCAATGTACTACCTGATGTCTGGGTTTGTGAATATGTAAGGGATTAGGCACTTAAGGACTGTCTCAGAAACTGGAGATAGAATAAATCCTTGTTTAAAACATATCAGATTAGTTTAACAATGTTTAGTATCACATGTAATAGTAAGGTTAAGGAGAAAACAGGCCCCATAGATGGTTAAAATAGGATTCCAACTTCTCAGTAATTCCTATGACTTTGCTTTCTTCCACTTGTGGAGGTTTTATTAAAATGATGTAAATGCCTGACACTGACCACTCAAACATACCCAATAGATTCCAAGGTAAGTACTACAGAAATTCAGGTAACCTAGCAGGATAAAACAAAGTTTTACTACAATAACAAAATAGCATGATTTTCTTTGCTCTGGGTCATTTAGACAATATGGCAACCTTTATTGGGTACCAGTCACAGAAGAAGGCCATAAGCTGTGTGGCTTAAGCTATTTGGGCATGCCATGGGCTTTTAATCAGCAATCACTTCTGAGCTTAGGATACCAGTTTCCTTGAGTATCACAGAACATAAGAGTAAGGTGGAACACTTGAGCATAAATTGTATTGTAGGAGGGTGAAGGAGGTGAGAGATATCAGTACTTTTCAGTTCACATCCATTCAAAGCTGTCAGGAAATTTAGAGGAGTGCTACAGGAAATACAAAAATGAATTATCCCAAGAAAATCCAGGGTTCTTTTCCTAACACCTGATAATGTGCAAGAAAACTTGCTTTAATGAAATAGTCCCTACTTTATGTTGAAACAGAATGCTAGAAACAATCTATTTTGTTGTCAACATTCTCAGAGGAACTATCCTTTACTGTCTTTTAAATTTGGACATGGATTTTGCAAGGTCTAAACATACAATGTACATGATGGAAAGGAGCACTTAAAATAGAAATGAGTTAAATTAATTATGCTAATTATATGTACATTATGCCTTAAAGTTACCAACAACACTTTCATTTGGATTATAGTGAATGCTTTTACTCTAATCACTATCATCAGCATTGTTATCTGATTCTATGACATCAAAATCCCATGCTCACAACATCTTACCTTTTGCCCTTTGGAGCACCAGGTAAAATGAGGATAAATGAGCCAGGTTCATCTACATGTCCAGTTTCATTACTTCCATCTCATCACCCCTTTCCCTTGATCCTTAGGATTCCTTACAATGTACAACGAAACAGAATTTGAGAATCCTGATGACGTTCAATGACTATTTTTCAGAATGTCAAGCAATCCTGTCGAAATCTCCAGGTACTCAATTAGCATGAATGCCCCCTAAGAGACCATTCCTTTCACTGGATGAGCATATTATCTCCAGAGTCTCCTTCCTGGCCTCTAAAAGAGAAATTTCTATCTCATAGTGGTGTTTGTTTTCTGTCACAAGGCACCGGCGGACAATAATAGCATCTGAAGCAGACAAGATGAAACAGCCAAGCAATTCATTTCTCTGGGTGGACCAGATATCGGTTCAGGGGTCCTATTGGTCAGCCCGCCATGTGGTTTTGTTTGTTTGTTTGTCTTGGGACTTAAACTCAGGGCTTGGGCACTGTTCCTGGGCCTCTTTGTGCACAAGGTAGCGCTCTGCCACATGAGCCACAGTGCCACATTCGGTTTCTGAGTGGTAAATTGGGGAAAGGAGTCTCACCGGGCCTTTCTTGCCAGGGCTGGCTTTGAACTACTATCCTCGGATCTCAGCCTACTCGGTCTAGGATTACAAGCGTGATCCACCAGGGCCTGGCGAGCCTACCATGTTTTTGACAAGTGAAGAACAAGGCTAAAATGTAGGAGAGTTTATAAATAGATGCTAAACCATAATGTCACTATGAGAATATTGCATTGACTGAAATAAATTACTAATGAACTTATATCTGAAAGGCTTTAGATGTAATCCTGTTAATGTATATTAGAGAAGGTCTAGAAATCAGAGAACAAAGATTATCTGTTCTCAGCTATTTTCTTTTGTAGTATTTATCGATGTCAACTAAGTGGATTAAACCAATAGGAATAGAAAGGCAGTTTTAGTATATTTCTTAAATGGATACAATCAACTATTAATCTCAGTGGAGACCCTTTGATTTGTGAAAAGAATGGAAAACATAAGCCTTTATTATGTGCCAGACATGAAGTCTATCTTTTCATATTATCTTCATTTTACTGATGAGGAAATATGGGGTTCTAAATTCTGTGATTTTTTCTAATGCTTGCCACACAGTGTCTTTTGCTCATTTGCTGGTTTTAAGCATGAATCACTAAGACAGAACAACCAATTTCAGTGAGCAAAGTAAAAAATGCCCACAATAATCAAATGTCCAGTGTGCAGGTGGCTTTTGTCAGGGCAAATACATACAATACCGTACTCTAATGATGTCACAGGAAAAGAAATCAAGAATGATCAGGGTTCAGTAATAGGCTCAAAGTTGCATGTCTATGCACGGATGAGTAAAAAGCCAAATGAGCTAAAAAAAAGGAAGGGATTCTTGGGCTGGGGATATAGCCTAGTGGCAAGAGTGCCTGCCTCGGATACACGAGGCCCTGGGTTCGATTCCCCAGCACCACATATACAGAAAACGGCCAGAAGCGGCGCTGTGGCTCAGGTGGCAGAGTGCGCTAGCCTTGAGAGGGAAGAAGCCAGGGACAGTGCTCAGGCCCTGAGTCCAAGGCCCAGGACTGGCCAAAAAAAAAAAAAAAAAAAAAAAAAAGGAAGGGATTCTAACTACAAACTATAAAACCAGTTTCATTTCCACATATCATGCATCAGTTTGGGCTAGCACGTAGGGATGGATGTATTGGCAAAAGTACAAAGCACTTAACCACAATTAAAGATAAAGACATGTGAAGGCATATATGTATATAGATTGAGGAACATATGTCTATCTCCTTTTCTACTAACTGAATATTCTAAAGGCAATTGGGCACTCAGAGAGTTTCTAAGAAAATAGCCTAGAAAATATTACACAGCCTTCATTTTTGCCAAATATACAAACTCAAAGTAGTAAATAAAGTTTAAAATCTGCAGGCAAATCTATTCTTTCTATATTCTCCCATTTTCTTTGTCTATTTGAATACCATATATTTGATTTGTCAAAAATCTGATATAAATGTTTAAGTGAATATCACCAGTATAAATGTATACTGTATTACTACTTGTGAAGTTGACCTGTTATCAAAGTGTATTAGTTATGAGTCAAGTATCTCAGCTTTGTTTCAGTTAATTGGTAATCATGACCTGCAGTGCCTCCCCTGGCTTTTGCAGGGCAAGGCACTATGAAATGAATATTATCTGTAACTCTTACTAAACAAGATTTATTTCTCAAGTGCTGTAAACAATTTATCAACTCATCATTTTGAGTCTTTTATCAAGTTCTATCTTCTACAACTTGGAGAATGCCTTCTATCCTACAGCCTGACAGTTTCTCTCTCTATGGCTACAAAAGTGGCAGGATAAAAATAATTGCATATTCAGAATAAATATCCTAGAATCTTTTTACTGGCCCTCTCTTGTTGGAAAAAAACAACTATGTCAGGTAACTTTTGAAAATTGGGATCTGGTGTTTATTCCTCTCCCCTTTAAATAAAAACTACTGTTTTTGATGTCTTTTTCTTTGCCTTTAATTTGGTTCACCAGTAACAGCGTGCAATGTTCAAGATCTCTGCTAGACTTGTTAATAAATAATTTATGGATTGCTTAAATTCCTTATGTTTTGGATTTTCAAATTCCATACAGAGCTACCCTCATGCACTGTATGACAAACTTTTTCAAATATCAGTATACATTCAGAGTTCCCATCACAAAGGAACTATCTCTTCCTTTGAATTTCCTTGTAACTGAAATGCTGTTGTGTCATTATATCCTATTTGGAATAAGAATTTATTCCTCAGTTCTAACAAAACTGTATGGATGTGTCAAGATGTTTGACAAGGAAGGAAGTCTCTAAGGTCCCTTTAAAACCAAATTACCCTCCAGCTTTTCCTATTTTTTTTTCAATCATTGAAACAAAACTGAATAAATAGCAAGGATCATGAGGAGGATAGAGTGGAGATAAAACAAAACATGAATAGAGCAAAGTTACCAGAAGTATTTTCTACTCCCTTCTGTGGGAGTGGAAGCTGCAGGCCAAAGAGGGCCAGGAAGTAATGGAGATAATAAGAGAGCTTAACTTCTGAGCAGGCACTTCCTTCCTGTCTTTAGCTATTGATTTCCAGGGTTCTACTTAATTTTCAGGCTGAAACATCTTGAACCCAAAAGCTTTAGAAAAGTTTGGGGTTTTGTCTTTTTCTTTTCTGGTGTTTGTTGGGTGTTTTTTTTTTTTTTTCCACCTCTATAACTTAGTCAGCACAGCTCAGTAGAAATACCTTATAAGTGTACAAGTTAACGTATATGGGGTTGTATGCAAGTGTACACAAATGTATTAATTAAAGTATATTCAGGGAGGAATTTGAATGCTACAATTCCTTAAAAAAAGACTCACACTCCAACTAAATTAATACCAGTAAATTTGTAGTTGAATGGTGATGAGGATGAAAAGAAGAAAGGGGAAAAAATGCAGTCATAATAGTTGATGCAAATCTTATGACATTAAGTAAATGGAGGGCAGGGTGGATTGGGAGGGAAGGGAGAGAAGGATGGAAGGTGTAACATCAGTGAAGATGCATTATATTTGTACACTGATTTGTTGAGTGGTAATTCCTTTGTAAAACTACCTAAAGAGAAATATTTTTTAACAATGAAGGAAATATATTGAGGGCCATGAATGTAATCTCAAATAATTTGGTAGTCACATTAAAAAGAGTTAGAAGAAACAGAGAGGGCTGGGGATATAGCCTAGTGGCAAGAGTGCCTGCCTCGGATACACGAGGCCCTAGGTTCGATTCCCCAGCACCACATATACAGAAAAAAAACGGCCAGAAGCGGCGCTGTGGCTCAAGTGGCAGAGTGCTAGCCTTGAGCGGGAAGAAGCCAGGGACAGTGCTCAGGCCCTGAGTCCAAGGCCCAGGACTGGCCAAAAAAAAAAAAAAAAGAAACAGAGAAAATTAGCTTTAATGATAGGGTGTGCTTGATGTTATGTATTCAGATTACTAGTGTTTTAACATTAAATTACATGAGAAGATATGAAGAAGATAGGTGTGTTCTATTTTCAAGTTCAATGTCTGAGATCGGTATGTATTTTCATTATCATTCGAGTTAGCTCCATTTCAAGGGCTTAGTAGTGATATGTGGTCCACTGATTATTGACCAGAACAGCTCTCAAATGTCCTTAGAGTATCTTCAAATGTCTTGGAACATGTATTTTCATTAGGTGTGTAAAGTGTCAGTCATAAATTATCTAATTGCTTTATTCCTCTAGTGTTTGAAATTTTGGAGACAAAATATTTTGCGAGCTATGCATATTTTCATTTAAGTATGAAATGATTTAAAGTGTTTTGTTCTTAATCAAGGCCACTTAATTCACTGTGAACTTATTTCACAAAAGGTTGCCATTTTCATAATTAAGTCAAGCTTCTAATAGTAATTGCAATTTATGTCTGCTTACATAACAAAATACTTTTACTTTTAAAAATTGGTAAATTGAATACCTACTTAGATTTCATTTCATGGACTCCTTCCTGAAAAGACATATTGTATTCCACTAAAAAAAAATATGACCCTTTTCCTTTACTAGTGCCAGGGTTACTAAAGCATGCTGATTCATAAACTGTCATAAATAAAGATCTAAGCTTGGAGACAATATCTGTTGGTCTATTCAATAATAGGCTTCTGAGGTTTGCATTACTGCATTTTCCTTTTCCTGATCATGTGCCTCTGTTCTTAGTCCTGTATGATTCAGGTGTACATGTGTTTGTTTACCATATTAGTCCACACCATTGAATGTGTACTTCCTCAGCAAGAACTAGGTTTAAAAAGCCTATGATTTCTAAATCTATACTGTGAACATATACTATTAATTCCTTCATCCAGCCGCGAGGTTTTAGACGTTAGTGGCATCATGGCACAATTATGTTAATAAATGTGTCTCCAAGTTTGTCTTTTTTTCATGTAATTTCACTACACAGCCTCTATAATGCACTACTCCCAGACAGTTTTAGCTAAGAGTAAGGAGGTGATTAGAAGTTTCATGTGTACATTTACAGAGTAGCTTCTTAGAGACAATTATTTGCAAAGCTAAAGTCAGTGATGTATATATGTGTACACACATATATTCATTTAATCCTAATGGAAAAGCATCATTACATCATTTTGACAAACAAGGAAGAGGAGGCACAGAAATGATTCACTTGCCCTCCATCTTAAGCTAGTAGGTGGACAAGCTCTGGGCATTCTCCCTCCAAAGTCTATGATCCTGTTGACTGCCTTTCCACTGCCAAGTCTAAGAAAGTTCAGATTCCTGGCTGGTCACAGTTTCTCATTGTATAACTGCTGAGCCCTTCCACAGAGGCCGAAAGGAACACAGGACTCCACAGGTGCATGAAACACACAGGAAATACTTTATTAACTCCCAGATGGAGAAAAGGGTAGGGTGGAGATGCTTCAATAGAAATCCATGACTCTCCGCAGAGAGCCCACCCTGGCGTTCATGGCGCCCCAGTCGTGGTAGCGCCTGTAATCCCCCGGCCTCAGCAGGTACTGGCGGCCCCGGTAGTTGGGCATCTCATAGAGGATCCAGTAGCCCTCCAGCACGTGGAAGGAGTGGAAGTCCCCGAAGTGGAAGCGGTCCTGGAGAGAGGAGCAGTCCTCGGAGATCTCGACCATCTGGCCTCGGTAGTCCTCCCGCTCGTAGATCCGGATCCTGTGGGAGCTGGCCTGGGGACCCAGCCAGCCGCAGACAGGGCGCGTCAGAAAACAGGGCCTCACTCAGCCATGGCCGACACCAAAGGTGACCCGTGAAGAGACCGCAGCCCCAGCGCCGCCGCGCGCCGCCGCGCAGCCCGTGCGCCCTGAAACTCGGGGGCGCCGTCACCGCTCCTCTGACACCAGTGCTGCGCCCCGGAGCTTGAGCTCCCCGCACCCCAGTGTCCACACTGGCCCTCCGCGGCGCCGCTTTCAAGAAGCGTACGTCTGCATTTCCCTCGCCCGGTCTTTCAGAGCCTCGCGGTGGGCTGCGGCTCCGCGGGGACGCTAGCACCGTAATTGGCTGTGACAACCGAAAGGCGCATCGCTGGCGACGGGCAGGCGGCTCCGGAGCCTCGGAGACGCGAGGGAAGGAAGCGGCACTGCTTTGCCCACAGAGGCCCAGAGGGGCAGATGGGTGCCATTCAGAGAAAACTCGGCCCAGACAGCCCTGCTTTCCTGTTGGGGCCCTGCGGGTTTCAAAGGCTGGGGAGCCAGAGCATCCTGAAGGCCGGGGTTCTGGTCTCAGCTCTGGCCCTCTCCCATGGTGTCAGGGGCTGGCAAAAGGACTCAAAGGCGTGGGGCTGGATTTGATCTCACAACCGCCTGCCACGCGCAGAGCAGCCTTCACAACCAGCCTTCTGGTCCTTGAAACCTGGAGGCAGAGCCCTGGGTCTGGAATCACAGGGGTCAAGACTGCAAAGGGGAGCCCCAGGTTTTCAGACTCTAAAGCCAGGCTGGGTTCCTGGGGAGCGAGGAGGGAGGGGCGGGGGAGGGGGTTGAACTTCTCATTTCAGGGCTAAAGGTTCCTGATCCTGGAAAAGCTCTGTGCAGCCCCCCTCCCCCCTCCCCCCGCGGGCTCTGGGAACCCCCTGGAGGCTGTGGGTTTGGCCCTGATCCCCATCACCATAGAGTCATTGCTTAGCGAGGACTAGGGGGCAGGAGTCCCATGACCTCCTTTCATCCCATTCAGGCCAGTCTAATTAGCCTGGTTGAGCGGGTTAGCCGAGCGTGGTGAGGCGGTAGCCCAAGCCGCCTCAGGCCCAGGGACATCCAGCAGCGGGCCGTCCCTCCGTCCATCCCCGGGCCCGGACGCTCCGCACCCAGCGCTGCTGATTCCCAGAGGAGGGGACTGGATTTAGCCAAGCAAATTTAAACAACCCATTGAAAGCTCTGTCCCCCGGACTTTTCCAGTGGGAGGAAACCTTGGGGATGGTCCCACAGACGTTGGAGGAGGCGACTGGGGAGCCAGGAGGGAGCGGGGCAGGGGACTCACGTAGGGGATGAGGCGGCAGGAGCGGATGGAGTCGCTGAGGCCCATCCACTGCTGGTAGTCGGGGTAGTCGCCCCGCCGCAGGAAGTACTGGCAGCCCGAGTAGTTGGGCTGCTCATAGAGCATCCAGCAGCCGCTGTCCACGCGCACCGAGTTGCAGCGGCTGAAGTAGGGCTGCAGGTTGGAGTGGTCGCTGCTGCACTCGTAGTGGCGGCCCTGGAAGCCCCGGTCCTCGTAGAAGGTGATCTGCAAGGCGAGGAGAGGCTAGAGGGCTCAGAGGCCTGGGCTGCCCGGGGCCCGCTGGCCAGCGGGGTCCCCTCCCCGGCCGGGCGCCCTGTGGACTCACCTTGCCCATGGCTGGTGGAGGCGGCTGGGAGGTCGAGTGTGTGTGTCTGTGGCGCAGTGTGGCCGTCTATATAGCAGGAGGGCTGCTGCGTTGGCAGGAACAGCACAAAAGGGGCCCCCGGGGAGCAAGGGCACTTTTCTCTGTCTCTTTTCTATAGAATGACCATGGGGTGTGTGGGGGTGTGGGGGTGCTAATTGTATGTTTTCTCTTATGATGCTCCAGAGCTTTCGAACTGATGACCTGGTTAAAAACTTGCAACTGGGGCCTGTAAATGAAACCCATTTAGGAAACTGGGATTGAGCAAAGATGTGGAGTTACTCCCTGAAATGAAATAATTAATCATTTAGAATTTCAAAATGAGTTTTCTCCGATGTGAGGACAGAAGCGGTGGGATGACTGTGTGTAACAGGGGATTGGGCTGTTCTCCTCCACTGGGGCTTTGAAGACTGATGGAGAGTTCCTCTAGGAGAACTTCTCCATCACCCTGTGTCTGCAGCAGAGTCAATCCGCAGGAGAGACAGGAGTTTGTACCCACACAAGGCTGCATTTCACATCAGCCTGAACCCCTCGCCTGGGAGCTCAATGCAATCCAGCTACAACAATAATTGAAATCCCAAACTCTTGCCTCTTCTTCACTTTGTCTACTTTCCCAGCCTGGAAGCAAATCCTTGTTGCTCTCTAGTTCAGATGCTGACTCTCGGAATTGGAAATCTTTCCTCTATGGAGCAGACAACCCTAAGCTTCTCCACTATGAATGAAGTGGTTTGTACACTGTTGGAAAATGGCAGAAATTCCTAGTAAATACACTGGGCCACTCCGAGTAGAGGAGGGGGACAGATGCTACTAATTTGCTCCAAACTTAGCATTATTAATTTTACTTTATTAATAGTTTTGCCAAATTTAGTTTGAAAATGGAATTTTATGACTTCGTATTACTATGGCTACATAATATCATGTTACTATGAAACACACACACACACACACACACACACACACACACACACACACAAACCCTCATCAGTATGTCAGCATTTCCTGGAACAGCTAACTATTTCTAAGTAAAAAGAAAAATTGCTTTTTTGCTAGCACATTTGGAATTGTACCTATTAAGGTTCTTCATCATAATATTTCCATACACATATGTGTTAGACATTGATTTAACATACCTTCCCTATTACTCTTTCCTATCTCCCCTCCTTGCTTCAACCTTTTCTCCTCCTCCCTTTCCCTTCCTCCGCTGCCTACCTAGCAGGGTTCTTTTTACTTTTGTGATCTTGTTTTTGTTTTATGGTTTGGGTTTTTTTGTTGTTGTTGTTTCATTTTTCCTTGGCTTCCACAGATGAGAGAAATTATTTAATAATTGTCTTTGTGAGACTGGCATATTTCACTTAGAATAATGATCTCCAGTTCCATTCACTTTGTTGAAAACAATATGATTTTATTCTTCATGGTTGAATAAAAAAATTGTGTGTATGTCAAATATACATATATATATCAATCATATAAATGTCATCTGCTGATGGTCATTTGGTTTTACAATCACCTGCTGTATATTGTAAGGAAATTAACCTAGTTATGCAAATACCTACACAGTAAGATGACTTTTATTCTTTTGACTATCTACCTGGGATTGGTATACATAGATCCTATAGAAGCTCAATTTAATTGTGTAAGTAATCTCCATACTGATTTTTGTAGTAGCTTGACTAACTTGCTTTGCCACCAACAGTGAATGAGTGTTTCCCTTTTTCCCTGGCCCCCATCATTCCTTTCTTGAGAAAGACAGACAGGCCTAGTAACCTTTCAGTCTGGCACAGTTGAGTCCTGCTAGCATGCCACAGAGAACAAAGCAAGAAATTTCAGATGTAAAGTTCTGGAGAAGCAGACATCAGCTTGTGAACATGAGCCTAAGAAAAATCTCTGAACTACTAGCAAAGAGATGTGTTCAAAAGGGCTTTGACAAATTCAGTCTGACCTAGATGATGATTTCAAATTGGGCTCTAAATTAAAGGTTACTAAATCGCTTTTTTCTCTTACTACTTGAAAGTTAATTAATAAACCACTGCTTTGTTTATTCTTAAAAGTTATTGATGATTAATACAATTAGTCATCCTGTCCTTAAACTTTCCACTATACTCTCATTCTTTTAAAGTATAAAGTTCTGTCTGTCCTGAGCAGATTTCTTTTGTGAGTAACACTTTTTAGGACACTGAAAATAAATAACATCAGCCTCTATATAGCTAGCAATATTTTCCCCAAGGAGGCGGGGGGGGGGGGGCAGTTGAAACCCAGGCCTCATGCCTGCACAGCAAACACTGAACCACCAAGAAATATCCTCAGCCCTTGTATTAGTTAGGAACCATGGAAAATGACTGCTTTTGTTCTTTGCATGGATAAATGAAAGCAAATAGTATAAGAAATATCAGACACAGATCTTAGCAAGAATACAATCTATTTCTAGCTTCTCTTTCCCAAAAGATTTACTAAATGATTCAGTTTTCCTCCAAGCAGTTTGGGGGTAGGGTTGGGGAATCTATCTTCTAGAAAATAATGGGAGCTAAAAAGAAGAAATACTTTTAAATAAAGGATTCATTGTTAAGTATATTGTTGGCAAGAGAAAATGAAAACTGGGATAGCCAGGCTTCCCAAAGGGTTTTCCTAAGGGTTTATAACATGTTTTCCCAAAATGATTTGATAAAATCGACTTCTTCCTTTGACTGTTTTGTTATTTGAACCTTTTGATCAAGATAGAAGATATCTACTCCCAAGATAAGACTCAAACAATGCATTTCCTGGTTTCTGTATTCCTTTCTGAATTTTTTTTTTAAGAATTCTAGAGAATAAAATATTTAAAGCCAACTCATTTCATTTCTCCTCTAAAGTATGTGCTGTAAAGTTAAATTCTGAAACTGATCGGTCTCAGTAAGATTGCAGTTGCAATGGCCTGATACTGAGGTTCCCATTTAAGATAGGTAACTAAACACGAGGTGTTGTTATGTGAGTGTTAATTATCTGAGACAGAGAAAGCACTTGTGCATCACTCATCTCCTTGGTTCAAGCCTTGCTGCTATTTTTGTATTTAGTGTAAGAGCTATTTATTTGTAAATAAGTTCATAGCATTCATACTAATGGTAGAAAATAGTCTCTGGGCAACTCAGTTTACTACTAGGGCTATAGAAATGGTACCAATTAGACAGCAGTTGTGAAATGCAGATTATACAAAGCAGGTACAGAACATCTGTCCTTCAGCTCCGCATTCTAAAACAGGTGCTACAGATAAAGTAAAATTTCCAATTACAAGATCTCAAGAAAAAGAGGCAAGAAGAAATGTATGCATTTTATCAGTAGGCCAGAAGTCAAAGTTACATTCTTCAATATGGCCTTATTCTTGGATCTGGGAAATTATAGACAACTCAGAATTAGCCCAGTATGATCATAAGGTGAGAATGTAAAGAAAAATTATTAATAAATTATGTTGAGTTTCTTTAAAATTCTCATTTTTACCTCCCACTTTCTATATGGTCCTACTTAAATGCAACTATCTCCACATATTCTCCAATTTATATAAACATCATCAACAACACCCAAAGTGAATAAACCACCCAAAGCCCACTTCTCCAAAAATTAAGGAGAAAAAAATTAAGTACTTTTTTCATATTATTCATGTTATCTGTGAGCAGTGACTAGAATATATAAGTCCAGCAAATACCTTCTCTATCCAACATGAAATATACTCAGGAAATATGAAGAATGCTTAGAAAACAATCAAATGTGGGAAAGCCTTAGGTTGGGAGTGATGGTGAAACACAGGTATAATTCAGTTCTAGTCAGGAAAAATGTTGAAAAGGGCGGAGTAGGCCTGATCACTGGACAAAGCAAAAACATGGACATTACAAAGTTATAAAACATGGGAAAGCACTCCTGTACTCTGCTCTAGGGAGAGGGTAACTTTGGCATGGAAATAAGGTAAGGCCTTGAAGATGTTGTCATGAAACAAAAGAAGGATATGAGGTGGGAAAATTAAGGATTCTGCTGAAATGAATGATAATAAATAATTATTACTCTACCACCTCCCTCCACTCACTTCTACACACTTCACAACAGAGTTCACAGAGGACAATTGAAAACTGAAAACTTCCCAGAGTCCTCTCTGTGTTCTGGAATCATTTTCCTGGTAGAGATAAATTAACTAACATACAGTGTGGGAAATAAAGCTGACATTTGAAAAAAACACATAATTAGAATCAAAACATTTCAGTAGATAAAAATGTTTCAATGCATATACATAAAGAAAATATGTAAATTAAATGTTGACAAATAAGAATCTGGAGATGTAAACTAAAGGATCAAAAGAATGATAAGCTTGGAGTATAAGTGAAGGAAATGTTTTATGCTTCTGCTTCCTTCACATGGATTTGGCCAATATTTTGGTATTAACAAGTATCCTCAGATAGATGCTAGCATGTAGTCCTACAGGTAGATATGTCAAGAAGTTAGGAAGAAGAGAAGAAAAAACGTTTTAAAGAAATTAAAATATTCATAGCAAAAAAAAAAAAAAAAGAAGTTAGAGAACTATTCTACACATTACTGCAACCCCACTACTGGCCACCTCTGTCAGGGTTTTGAATCCTAACTTCCAAACATTTCTGAAATCTCAAAGACAAAAAAATGACTCAGGGTCTATTTTCTGGTAAAATTTGCATAAGTATTACACTTATCTCATGTTCTTCCACAATACCTTTATTTTGTAGATAATTTGTTGTTTTATCAATCAAGTGTATTTGAATAAATGTTTTGCTTTCTTTACTTTTCTTTCTAGTTATATAATTGCTAGATAATCCCCCCTGCCCCCTCCCCCCAGTCTGGGGTTAAGCACAAAATGCACAATAAGGCTTTTTGACTTTTAGTATAATGGGCCCATTTAAATGAAGCTATCACTTATAAGATCTTGGGCTAAATCATTTGTGTATTATGATCTCAAACTTTGAGCATTTCTAAAAACAAAGGTGTTGCCATTGTCTAAGTCTGTTATTTTTCCTAGCTACATTTTTCTTATCTCTCCTCTGGACAATTTAATTCTTTTTTTTTTTTTTGGCCAGTCCTGGGCTTTGGACTCAGGGCCTGAGCACTGTCCCTGGCTTCCTTTTGCTCAAGGCTAGCACTCTGCCACCTGAGCCACAGCGCCACTTCTGGCCGTTTTCTGTATATGTGGTGCTGGGGAATCGAACCCAGGGCTTCATGTATACAAGGCAAGCTCTCTTGCCACTAGGCCATATCCCCAGCCCGAGAATTTAATTCTTTAAAGAGTTACCTTGCACTTATTTCTAAGAAGTAGACAAAACAACACTAACCTTATGTTGAGGAAACCTGAAAAATCTCCTAAGATTAGGACTTTCAGAGTATTTTCATTTAATTAATACATATTAGATATTTTAAAAATCAAATGTGAGGAATGAAAAGGGCTACAGATTTTCAAGTTCAAATTACATGTACTTATTATTTGTACTAAATAATTTTCAGGATAATTTTATAAAAATGTATTCTTGCAAGAAAATGTGTGGACATCTCAGATCTTTGCATCATTAGCCAGTTAGTGGAAGAGACCAGTATAGCTTTAGAGCTAACTGCCTTATAAGATTCAAAATGTGTCAGGTGGGAATTCTCAGTGGTGGGACTTGTCTTATAATGTTCTGTTGACAACAAAAACAGTCAGTTGATGATGTGATCAGGGGATCTGACTTCCTGTGTTGAAAAAAATGATTTTCAGGAATGGAACTAACAAAACAAATATTTAAAAAGGACACAGCCTGTACATACTCAGCAAGTTCCTCAGCAGGTGGTTGCTTGCTATGCTATGCAGGCAGGAACAGGCTTAATTGGGTGGAAACGCATTTCAACTATTTGCAGTAGCCTGTATTTCCTTTTGCCTCTCCACACTCTATATAACCATGAGGCTTTCACGGATAACCAAGGCAACATGTTTAATTTCCTCCACATACTATTAACAAAGTGTTTATCTTTCCTCTAAATTTTAAGTCAATTTAGTCTATATATTATGTTTTATGATAACCAGAAAGAAAGCATTTGAAATGTTTGAAATATTTTCCAGCTGAAAAGACTCCTAAAGAAAAATCTAATCCAGCCCTAAAATTAATGAAAGGATAATTCAAAGTCTGGGATGGGGACATGACTTTCCAATGTCTTTCCTTTAGTGTATGAGATTGTTGATTAGCATTGATTAATTCTCTCTTTGATGGTTCTGTAACACAGTACACAGATGCAAGCATGTTTCTGCCATTTTGGAGATTATTATTGAAGAAAGAAAACACAAGCAAGCCCATTTTTCAGACATATTAATATAGTTAGTATACGACTTCTACAACTCTTTTTAAAATTTAATGACTCCTTCAGATTTATTGCCAGGGCAATATAACACACACACACACACACATATGCTATATAAATGACATATGTGTGTGTCATATGCGTACACATATATATAGTAATCTCTGAGTAATATAAGAAATATAATCCTCAAAAAGTAACATTCTAAGTACAAAATATATAAACTATTTATAGATTCTATGGGCATCATTGGATCACCAACAACGCAAGAGAAACTGATATTTGACCCAGTAAGAAGCAGGTACCAAGGTTTCTTTGGGTCAATTTATAAATTTGGTAAGCCAAGCAAATAAAATCTTTGTCTCTTTGGATCAGTTCATAAATTCTATTGTCCACACCTGACACATCACTGAGATACATCAGTAGATTTCCAGTTTGCTACACTGAATAAATTTCTTAATTGAGCTCTGATTTCCTTTACCTCTGCCTTGAAAATGGCTTTGGAAAGGCTGTTCATAGAAGCTGAAGGAAATATCTTCATGCAACCCAGACTAGCAGGTTACCTTCATCCAGCACTTAGAAAAAGAAAAACACATTTGTTAAATAAATCTTTTTAAAAGCTGTATCTTCATAGACACTTTCGATTGGAAACTATAATAAAAGCCTTGTATTTCATCCACTAGGAACTTTAAATATAGTATATGAATAAAAAGCTCTGTTATTTACTAAATACCAGGAGTAGGAATGAGCCTCTGAGAACAAGAAGGAAATTTGTTACAATTAGAGCCACTTTGGTGACCACCTTGAGATTGGTAATGGAGTGATCATCAGGGAAATGAACCCATTGTAGTCCAACAAAAAATAGAAGTGAGAGGATCCAGGCAACATCAGAGCAGCCACAGTGGGAAAATAATGATATGTACAATTTCCTACGTTATTACTAGGAAAAAGGAAAACATAAAAGCCTTGCCTCTGAGACCAAGGGAGGTATAAAATGCTAGTAGTTTGCTATCAAAACATGGGGGAAAATAGAATCCAGTAATACTAGTTTTCTCCCTGTACTGAAAATATTAATGGACTCATTACATGGTCTTTTTTCTAAGATGGTCTACGAGTTAAGAATCATACTCACAGGATAGTAACTGAATTTGAAATAAAGAATGAAAGTAGATACCAAAAAGAAAATAGATACCATGAAGTGGACACAGAGCAAGGGAAGGGGTGACATTGTCAAAAAAGAAATGAACTCTTTACCTGACTTATGTAATTGCTCTGTACCTCATCTTTATAGTAACAATAAAAAGTTTTTTAAAACTGAGCATAAACCGATGTAGCCATCAGTACCAAATTCATTCAACTTTGTAGCAACAGGACAGTCCTACACAAATTTTCCACGGGCTTGGCTCACCCCTTCATTCATTCAATGACCAACTCAATTTATAGGAGTGATAGCTAACTCATTGTCTCTCCCAGAAACTTTTGTTGCATCCAACTATCTTTTGTCAATGAACTATGTATTTCTTTAAAAAAAAATCTTATCTTTAAGTAGCTGCACAAAGGAATTGTCACTTAACAAAGCAGTTTATAAATACAGTGCATCTTGACCAGTGTTACTCCTACCAACTTTCTCACCCACTCCTGACCCACCATCCTTCATTTTGATGTGTCCACGTATGCATATAATATATTTTGATCAGAACCCCAACCACTTCTCTCTCTCTCTCTCTCATATCTCTTTCTCCCCACTCTCCAAACCAATCAGCAAGGTTCACTGTTTCATTTTTATACTCATACATAAAGACTTTTTGACTATACTCACCTTTATTTCCCCTTTTCATTAATAACTCCCCACACCTGGTCATTCTTCTCTTTTTGGTGTACACTCATCGTCCAGAAGGATTTTTTTTCTCTGAAAATTAAGATCTAGAAAATAAGTGTAATACATAAGATGAGTAACAGATTCAACCATTTCCTTATGCATTGGGGTTCTTGTGCCCTACACACCACTAATGCCCACATGATGTGACTGTTGTTCATGTCTTGCACTCAGAAGCCTTGTTAGAAATTCGTTGTCAATCAAAGTATTCACTAGAGATTACTTTCAATTTTGTTAGTGAATATCTCCATCTCCTCACTGAGGGACAAGAAAGATGTGGTCAAGAGCGAAAGGGTGAAGGTGTCAGTTGCTGGACCCTATGTGTCTGATGCATGAGGACAGGAGGGATCTAAGGCCGCAATATTCATCTTAAATGTTAGCATAGTATTGAAACCCCAGTCTTGCTGCCATGAAGAAACTTTTTAACCCTGGTTCTAAGTGGTAAGTTTTCGGAAATCCATACATTGCCTAAAAAGAAATATTCTATTGATTCTACTTCTCAATAAAGCATAACAAGCAGAAAAAAAAATGATGCAGAGAGAAAAACCACTGGCCAATGCCTGTTTTCAGTTGCTCCATGGAAAAATTCAAAAGTTCAGACGTGGACATCATGTTGTCTCAAGGCTCTGTTTCCAGCATCCTGTCCATCCTGCTCTTTCTCAAACTCACCAACCTCAGGTCAACAGCAGTTGCCCTTGCCTGTGGTTCATTGATTTTCTGGAATTAGATTCTCTCTTGTCCTTTAAGCTTCTTAGTCATCCTCTCCTCATTCTTACATGAGTCAGCAATTCGTTTAAGAGACAGTCTGCTTTTAATTTTCACATTGAAAATATGATTTTCCTGGTCAGTAGGAAAAGATACGTACTGATTGCTTGAAGATAGGCTCTGTTTATTTTAAGAAAATACAGGACAACAACAATGTGAAAGCCCTCTGTCCTTTTAGTAACTCAGAGCAACTACACTTATCCTTCCTGAAGCAATTTTTATTATCATGCTGCCTCAGAAAGAAAGGAGCCAGCCTTTCCCCTTACAGATGCACAGCCAGGAGCTTGCCCAGGTCACTTGCATTTGGGGAGCACAAATCAGGGCCTAATCATTAAAATATTATCAATACAAAGTTATGGACTTAAGAAGACTGATGATAATTTCTGTTCACTATGAAATAATCATGATGAGGAATTCTTTTAAAGTAATTCATACAATATCAAACCTCTCAAAATGTATTTGATAAGCCTTGATAGGCAAGGCCCATTAAAAATCTCACTTTTTTCAGTACCAATGATTGAACTCAAAGTCTTGTGCTTTCTAGTCAAAAGCTCTACCTACTTAAGGTACACCTCCAGAAACTTTTGTACTGGTTATTTTCAAGATAGGGCCTAGCTTTATTCTTGGGAAGGCCTGCACTCTCCTATTTCCTTGTATTGTTGAGGCTAAGAGTCAAATGACCATTAGTCTGTTTATTAACTGGGTTATTGTTTCTCTGAGAGTTTATTTTGGGGGGATTTAAATTTTGTAGCTCTATGTATATGTCTAAGGATACGAGACCCTTGTCTGATCTATAGCTCATGAAAACCCTCCCATCCTGTGAGTTTTCTATTTAGCTTTGTTAACTATGTATTTTGCCATGCAGAAACTCTTAGGTTCGATGAAATCACATTTGTCTAGTCTTTCTTTGCTTTGTGTGATTCTGGGTCTTAGAAAGTTTCCCGCAAAGAAATAACCACCCTCAAAGAGACAACATTCCAATGAATAAATGGGCTAATGACTTACAGAGAGACTTCTCAGAAGAAGCAAAAAGTGGCCAAGAGGCACATGAAGATATGTTCACTATCTCTGGCCATAAAGGAAGTGCAAATTAGCACAACATTGAAATTCTACCTCACCCCAGTTAGAATATCTAATATCAAGAAAACTAACAATAACAAATGTTGGGGGAGGAAAGGAAGATGTGGCCAGTAGGGAATGTCACTAATTGTTGGTGGGAATGTAAACCTTTTCAGCCACTCTGGAAAGCATTTGAATGACAGGTCCATTTACAGCTTCCTGGTGGTTAACTGGAGATAAGAGTCTCATGGACCTTCCCGCTTTGAGCTGGAAATTCTCAGATCTCACCCCTGCTTATTCTTTGATTGCAACTCATTGTTCCTCAGGAAGACCTCTGTGATGTTCCAAACTATTCAATCTTGTAAGATGCTCTTGGAGCTGGATGCTTCTCTCCTTGATAGCACTAAATTCATAGCATACAAGATCATTCTTTGCATAGCTAGATAAGTTCTTTCTCCTTTGCCAAACACAGAAGTTCCTTTTAGTCCCTAGTGTAGAAGACAGTCACTGATACATAAAGCATTTGTAGAAACAAGAATCTACAATAGGGGCTGGGGATATGGCCTAGTGGCAAGAGTGCTTGCCTCATATACATGAGGCCCTGGGTTCAATTCCCCAGCACCACATATACAGAAAACGGCCAGAAGTGGCGCTGTGGCTCAAGTGGCAGAGTGCTAGCCTTGAGCAAAAAGAAGCCAGGGACAGTGCTCAGGCCCTGAGTCCAAGCCCCAGGACTGGCCAAAAAAAAAAAAAAAAAAAAAAAAAAAAAGAATCTACAATAGTATAGTAGCTACCATTTTAATAAAAATACTTTTAGTTTGAAAGTTGTAGCTATGTGCAGAAAACGCTACATTTCTTTCTCCAACTTGAGATGAAATTTCAAGATTTATAAATGGTTTGCTGACTGTTGCATTACTACTAAGGAAGTTTTCCGTCAGCACTGTCTACACTTCATGTCATCTGTTCATGGGAACCGGCAAATTTATAAATTTGGCTGTACTACATAAGTTAGTATGTGAGAGCTATTTGATAGTCTATAATTAAAACAGGACTTCCCAGGAAACTCAGAAACAGAATAACTTAGAAAGAGGAGTGTTGGTATACGCACGCTACATAGTAAGGCTTATCTAAATGCAATGAAACCATTTTTATCCTGCTTAGAAACTGAACTTGTACTCTTTAAAAAATCAAGAACAAAACTAAGTATCACAGTGTTTGAGGCTAGAAAGTTCAGTTTCATATCTTTTTATTTTCTACTTTTTTTTTCATTTGTTTAAATTGCCTTTGAGTAGCTGTACAATAGAATTTCAGTTCAACATAACAACTTATAAGTGTAAAGCATCTGGAGGCTGTGAGACTTTCATCTCCAATAAACTACTTAGAAAAGACTGGAAGTCTCTGTGACTAAGTGGTAAAGTGCTAGCCTTGAGCAGAAGAAGCTCAGGGATAGTACTCAGGCTCTGAGTTCAAACCCCAAGACCGTCAAAAACAAACAAAACCAACCAAACAAACAAAACAAAACAAAAACTTACTATTTTGAAAAAGGTTTTGATTTACAGAAAAGCTGTGATATAGTACAAAAAGTTCCTTTATCCAACATATTCAGTCATTATTGTTATTAATGTTAGGTTAGTATGGCATATTTATTATAATTTAAAAATTAATTTACTATGTTATTATTCAATCATACCCTTGTTTTATTCAAATGCTTTAGTTTAGACTTGTCTAAAAAAGACAAGTCTTATTTATTCCAGGATTCCATTGAGCATATTCTCTTCACTGAGATTATTTCATGGACTATGACTTATTTCATGGCCAAGTATGTTCTTTGGTCACAGTCTGTATTCTATACTGAGATTTTCCCCAATTTCCTAAGACTATTTGAAATTTGCATCTATGAAAGAGAATATGTGTTTTGTCAGATATCTACTCGTCAGCATCCTGCTGAATAAGTTTACTTCCCCAGCGAGTTCTCTGTGTCTCACCAATTCATTCTTCACTTCTGTCCTAACATGTAGCAACTGTTGGTCTGTTTACTAACTCTGTAGTTCTACCTTTTCTAAACTGTCAAATAAATTGAATCATACTTGGCATTTCCTTAATGGCATGCAATTTAAGCATCTCACAGCATGCTTACATTTCACCTCTATATCTTCACCTCTATATGATGAGCTGCTTGTTTGGATCTTTTCCCCCTTATTTTTTTTATTTTTTTATTTTTTTGGCCAGTCCTGGGCCTTGGACTCAGGGCCTGAGCACTGTCCCTGGCTTCTTCCCTCTCAAGGCTAGCACTCTGCCACTTGAGCCACAGCGCCGCTTCTGGCCGTTTTCTGTATATGTGGTACTGGGGAATCGAACCTAGGGCCTTGTGTATCCGAGGCAGGCACTCTTGCCACTAGGCTATATCCCCAGCCCTCCCCCTTATTTTTAATGTGTTGTTTCATTTTCTTATTTTTCCATCTTGAGGGTCTTTTATTTCTTTTTTCTTTTTTTTTTATATTTTTGGATCTTAAAGTTATAAGCATTTTCTCTTAATTTGTGTATTGCCTTTTTATTTTTCCAACTATATCCTTTTGCAGAATGTTAGTTTTTGATTCTAATGAAGTGTAATTTTTAAATTATTTTCTTCCATAGACCATGCTTTTATATTATGTCTAGAATTCCAGCACTAAACACAAGGTCACATACGTTTTATCTGTCTTCTTTTAGAAGCTCTACAGTTTTGAACTCTATATTTAGGCTTATATTTTTGGTGAGATTCAATGGTTATATCGATTATACATTTTAAATTTCAGGACTCTGTCAAATAGTTCACCATTTTTCACTGAATTGGCTCTGCTATGACTTAACTAACTATGTGGGTGGAGGATATTTTCGAACTTTCAATTCTGTTGCACTGACATGTAGCAATACTCTTCATTTACTATAATTTCTATAAATCTTGATTGGGCATAATAGAGGTCCTCAGTCTTCATTCTTTTTAGTGTTGTGATGGCTTTGCTTTTCCCATCATTTTTTTTTTTGATTGGCATTGGGATCAAATTGGAAAAGACTGACATTTTAATAGTACTCACTTGAGTATTTCAATCCATGACTTTGAAAGACCTTTCCCCTTATTTTTGTATTCTCTAATATCTTCATTCTTATAGCTCTCTGTATACAAAACTTTACATATTTTGTTATATTTACACCCAAGTGCTTCTTCTATTTCTGATGTTGTTATCGATAATGTTGTTTGTTAGCATTTAAATGTGAGTTTTTATTGCAAGTATATAGGAAAATGAATCATTTTTATATGGACTTTAAAACTTCATTATACTTGCTCATTTCAGAAGATTTTGAATAGGTTCTTTAGATTTTTTTCTATGTAGATAATAAAAGGTTACTATTATTAAAGTTACTTTTTCCTTGTCTTTTTATAATAATTAGTACTTAAAGTCAGTTGTTGAGGAATTCACTGTCTTGCTATGATTGTGGTAAAAAACGTCTCCCAGTACATACTGTAATATTTACTATTTTTAGTTATGTTTTTCCCAAGCTAAGAATTATTCCATTTCTTCCTGGTTTTAACCATGTATGGTTGTTAGATGCTGTCAAATTTATGATCTGTATCTATAAATATACATGATCCTATTTTCCTTTTTCTGTTGTTATGGTCGACTATAATGTCTGATTTTGAACTATTGAACCATTCTTATATGTATGATGGATAATTATAGAGTTGAAATCTTTGTTTTGAATTTTGGAGTTGATTTATTAATATTTTATTAAGCACTTTCTCTGTATTAGGTAGTAATGATGTCAGAAATAGGAGTGGTCTCACTGCTTCTGGGAGTTTGGGAAAAATTGGTACTACTTGTTCCATTAATATTTGGTAGAATTTCCCAGTTTAATCATGTCAAATTTAGCCACTCTTTTTTAGTTGTTATTAAAAATTATTAATTACAGGGACTAGAGACATGGCTCAGATGGTAGAGCACCAGCCAATGAACAAAAGTGTCAGATACTGAGTTTGGCTGTGGTCTTGAAAAAATTATTGAATTAATTTCTCTAGTGGATGAAAACATGTTGAAGTTATTTACTTCTCTCTTTGTGGATTTTGGAAATTGATCTTTTTATTGATCTATGTTACCAAATTTAGAAACATGAGTTGTAAAACCATGAATAGCCATGAATTCAAAGTGGTGATCTCCTTTTTATATATAATGCTAGTAACTTATCTATTTCTTTTTTTATTGGCTAGTCAGGTTGGAGGTTTATAAATTTATTAATCCTTTCAAAGAATTATCATTTGGGTTTATTGATTTTCTTTACTGCTTTTCTGTCTCTGATTTATTTCTGTATTAAATTTTTTTTTTTTTTTTTTTTTGGCCAGTCTTGGGCCTTGGACTCAGGGCCTGAGCACCATCCCTGGCTTCTTCCTGCCCAAGGCTAGCACTCTGCCACCTGAGCCACAGCGCCCCTTCTGGCCATTTTCCATATATGTGGTGCTGGGGAATCAAACCGAGAGTTTCATGTGTAGGAGGCAAGCACTCTTGCCACTAGGCCATATTCCCAGCCCTCTGCATTAATTTTAATGGATTAAAGTGTGAAGTTAGACTAAAAACCTATCATGAGGCTAGAACAAAACTTCTTTGAGAATATTTAATTTAGACAAATATATTTAAAATTATTCTTAATTCTTGGCTCTTTCTTCTCATAACATTAATTTTGAAAGAATTATGTAGTTTAATGTCAAGTTACTCAACATGAAATTGATCCCAAGAAGTAAATATCTGGCTTTATTAACTTCTGATACCTACTTAAGCTTTCAGAATCACATGGGAAATTACAAGTAAGCATCCCCAGCCCCATCTCTTGACCTATAAAACTGAACTACATTGAACTAGAAGTTTGACCTTTGAATGAAATAAGGTAAAGTAGTCATTTCAACACTACAGTGTACATAACTGTTACATACTCATTTTGGTTTCTGTGATGTTCCTCACTTGAGCTGTCTTGTCATCTAGAAAAACATGAACCTCAGTTCTCCTAATTTTACCCTTTTCCTTATAGTTTACAATTTAAAAACAAATAAAGACAATTTTTAGTTTTGTTTGTATGTGGAACTGAGGATTAAATCCAAGGCTTCATACTTCTAGGCAGACTGCAAACCATGAGTTATGCCCTCAAACCTTTTTACTTTGTTTTGGAATCAGGATCTCACTACATTTGCCTGGGGTGGGCTGGAGTTCACAATCTACCTACTTTTACTTCCCAAATGACTGGGATTATAGGCATACACCACCACTCCCAGATTCTATTTCTTCTTTAAAAAACATAAAATATTATATGACAAATGATCCCATTAATCACCAAAAGGCACAATAGGTACAAAAGGTACAATCATTTATTGTAGTGGTTTTCTCAGTTAAGGGTTTTGGAGAAAAATTTATAAACTTAAATATTAGCCATTATTGTGCACCCTTTAAATTGAGATTTTGCTATAGTGGTGGGACCTCCTATAATTCTGCTCTTGCAAATTGTCTTCTATCAGAGGCAATACTGGCCTCAAGAGAAGTGTGAGGGGTGATCTTAGGAGTCAGAAGGTTAATATGGTGAGAAGATATGCCCATTAACAAAAGTATTCACACATGTTTAGATGCTGATATGCTTTCTAGAAAACTGTGAGCAAATGAAGCATTGAGACAAGGTACGTGACACACTTGAGTCACACATTCTAATCCTTTCCAAGTATTTTTTAATTATGAATTTCTTTTACTCCTACATAGACTTTTTTTTTATCACTTGCTACAGAACGGCCAAATGCTTTAATCAGGTGAATTATGAAAAGAGGTCATATTAAAAAACACCCACGAGGCTGGGGATATGGCCTAGTGGCAAGAGTGCTTGCCTCATATACATGAGGCCCTGGGTTCAATTCCCCAGCACCACATATACAGAAAGCGGCCAGAAGTGGCGCTGTGGCTCAAGTGGCAGAGTGCTAGCCTTGAGCAAAAGGAAGCCAGGGACAGTGCTCAGGCCCTGAGTACAAGCCCCAGGACTGGCCAAAAATAAAAAAATAAAAAAAATAAAAAACACCCGTGAACACGTCTTTGAAAAATATACCAGTGTATTGTTTGTGGTGAATGGTGTTTCTAAATGTGAGAGCAGAAGATAAGGCCTGATTGATTAGTCTTCACAGAAAAAAATTTAAGTATAAATTGATTAGTACTATCCCAGAAAATTACTTAAAAATAATCTGACTTAAGGAAAATAAATAAGGTTATTTATTTTTAAATGCATTTTCAGTTGTCAAGTAATGCTTTTTAGAGTGCAAATGGAAATTTTTATGTTTACAATGTGACATGATTGAATAAGGCTCATTTTCACAAATCTATCACCTCATGTGCTTATCATTTTATAATGATTTTGTTCTTTATCTCTTTGTTTAAATGATTATTTTGTAACATTCTAATTTCTTTAGCAGACAGTGGCGACTGAGAACTGTTTTGTTTTTTAAATGTTGATGTTAATTCTCTTAGGGGAAAATAACTCCACAACTTGCTGTAAGCTTAATTTTGACATCTGGAAGCTAGAAAATGGTATCTCAAGAAGAAGCCAGAGAAAATTTGCACAAATAATTGAGGATTTACTTTATATACATAGACACATATATATAATGTTTATTTAATCAATAATTCACTTAAATTTAGCAGTAAAATATGAGTAGTATTATGAACTGAACTAATCAGATAACCTTAGCTATCTTATATAAAACATTTGTAATTTGATTTTATTTAGTACTTATAATTTACTACATTGGCTGCAGATAAGTTTTTAAGAGAAAATATATAAAAAAGTGCTTCACAGGTAGTCCCTCAGGATAATAGCTACCCTTGTCAGTGTTTTATTGATTTAAGAGTTTTACTAAAAGCCGGCAAGTTTGGAATTAAAATTACTTCTCAAAACAGAGTTGGTTGCCTTTATCTCATTGATAATACTATTTTCGTTTTCTTTTCTTTTGCCAGTCCTGGAGCTTGAACTTGGGGCCTGGGCACTGTCCCTAAGCTTGTTTTGCTCAGGGCTAGCACTCTACCACTTGAGTTACAGCTCCACTTCAGTCTTTTCCTGTTTATGTGGTACTAGGAATTGAGCGCTTCATGCATGCTAGGTAAGCACTCTACCACTAAGCCACGATCCCAGCCCTATCTAAAAATTTTTATGGTAAATTGGCTGTATGTTAATTTCTTTTGAATTTTGATTTTTTTCTGTTTCGTTGAAGAAAACAAATCCAATAATTTTTGTGATGCTTATTGTAAGCTACACAATTGAAAAAGTATCACTTCTCACTTTTCCTTCAAGTTAAAAAAATCTCTCAAATTGAATTTCATTTAGTTTTAATATAATGCCTCTTAGAATAATTTTATTTTCCCAAATATCAATCTAATATTTTCTGTCGTTTTCCTGAGTTTCTTCTTTAGTTTATAACATCTCTGCAGACTATCACTGATGGATATTGATTCAGCTAGTATGCCATCTTGAAATGAGAAATTCTTTAATGTTTGACAGTTTAGACACTTTTTAGGATCTGGTCAACATTCCTAGTATTCTGTTCTTCCCCAAATTCTCATTATCTGAGGTACACATGTAGACATTTGTATACCATTTACATAGTTCAACTCCCAAAAGAGAGATCTAAAATTTCCTCCATTAACATTATGGGGGCAATTTGGAAAGATAATTTTGAAATGTCAGACATATTTTAAGTTTCCAATTAGTATAAATCTGTGGTGTACAGATTTACTATGAACTCATTTTTTAGTTATATTTAGCCTATGTATTCTAGAGACAATGTATATTTGCTTCCACTGCTAAGCTTTGCTAGTCAATTTCTCTCACTTAATTGCCTGTCAATTTAGGTACCGACTTTTCTCTCAAGATTTAATTGCCACTCAGAAGATAAACAAATTTTCTTTAGTTAATTATGCTGACATATTGTGAAAGTTCTGTGCACTTATTTAATATTTTTGAACCCACATTTCTCCCTGACTTGTGATTATTTAGAACTTCCATTTTTATATTCAAGCAGTAGCCATAACCAGTCTCTCAGTAACTCACTTTTATTGTTTTGCTGCTCATTTATATTAGATTACCAAGCATTTTATTTCACTTATTTACATTATTCAAGTTAAGATGAATCTAATTTTCTCACCAACTTATCTTTAGTAGCATGCATGTATAGTTGATAACTAACTTATTATTTGCTATTATTCCTAGTTAATATTGGCTGATTATTAATGAATCATGTCTAGTATTACAATAGTCTACTATGTACAGCCTCTGAGATTACTCTTATATCTTTACAACAATGTCACTACTGAAAACAATACAGACTGGATGTGCAATTGTGGGTATGTATGTGTGCTCTTCCCCCAGGGTTTGACCTCATTGCTTTATGGGTTCCATGAAGCAAGTGAAAATGTTACAATTTATTGTTATTAGTATAATCATACAAGGTATTTACTTTTTTCCAAAACCATTTCACTGCATGGGATATTTCTATGACTATCTGTAAACTGTCTGTAAACTTTGTAAATGAAACAGAAGGCCTACTAATTTTGAATCCATATCTCATTCTTTATGTAGTCATACACCAGGGAGATCACCTATGTGGTACAATAGCATTTGTTTTGTTTTAATGCAAAGGTAGCTTCAAGGGAACAAATCTATCTCTTACAATGTTGCTCATGGGATTTTTGTGGAATACATTGCTAATATTATTTATATTTATGTAATTTTTATGAGAAATAAGAGAAACACAGAAGCTAAAAAATATGAACTTTGAATGGACCAAAATACGGGGAGCTCCAAGGTGCAGGAACTGCAGGTAAGAATCACCACACTTGGTTCCCACATGCACTTGAGGATGTGCAAACATTAGCATGGGTTTTCCCTGATTTCTCCTCTCGGACACCACATAAAAATATCTGCTCTCGATAGTGATGTTCTGTGCTTCTGTGGTAGAGCATCAGGAACAAAGATGAGGGAGGGACTCTGAGAGAGAGGTTCAGTCAAGGGTTTGGGGTGGTTCTGATGGTGACTATGGTGATGTGGTAAAGATGCAAACCCTGGCACATTTAGTTGTGAAAGGCTGTGAATGGGAAAAGGCAAAGGGGAGAGTGCAGTTACTAAAGGAAATCAGAATGTTCTATGGAGATCAGTTGATCTCTCCCAGTAAGTCCTAACCCTGGTTCCTGCCAACCATCATTGCCTTTCTGCTTCCACAAGGTCAACTTGCTTTGCTTCCACATATAAATGAGATCATTTAGTATCTGTAATACTGTGTCTGAGTTCATCCATGTTCTTACAAATGATGGAATATCTTCCTTTTAAAGGGCTGAATAATATTCCACTATGCATACATACTTTGTTTTCCTTTATTTATCTGTTGATTGACATTTAGGTTGATCTCATCTCTTGATTATTGTGAATAATGGCCATACACATGTAGATTAGAAGATGATGATTTAAAAAGCAGCATTATGAGGCCCAAAATATTTTAAGAAAGTTGGAGCATAAAATAAAGGAGACTTTCAGGATGTGTGTATACATGCATGACACACATGTCTTGGGGATGGAATTTATGCCCTGGGCGCTGTGCCTAAGGTTTTGTTCTCGAGGTTAGTGCTCTATTACTTGAGCCACAGCTCCGTTTTTGATTTTTAGGTGATTAACCGGAGATTGGCATTTCTTGGACTTTTCTACCCTGGCTGGTTTTGAACCATGATCCTCAGACCTTAGCCCCTCGAGTATCTAGTATTACAGACATAAGCCACCAGTATGAGACAAAGAAGGATTTGAAAAGTACATATTTTCCATTCTTAAAAAGGTAAACACAAAAATGTAATAATCCATTAAACCTTTCAGACTGTTTCAGAGGGAAATTCAGGTATAAACTAGACTGTGAAGAGATTAAAAAATAAAAGGACTCAAAACAGTCTGAAGAAAAATTTCATGTAAATAGCTATTTTGAGGGGCATAATCTTACAAAATTTTGTGTGTCCCTCATTAAGTAAAGCAGAATCAAAATTAGATTTAAATATAATTTTACTTTGAATGAATTTAAAAAACAATGAATGGTATAATTACCACATAATGAAGATATGTTTATAATACATTTTGACTTCTAGCTGATTACTGGTTCAAATGAGATGAATTTCGTATTACATTTTTCTAAAGAGGAATTTGAAAGTGGCTAGCATAGTTGATTGAATTTGTTCAATTGGTACCTATAAATGATCCATTTTAAGACTGTAAATGGATAGATATTTGCAGTTTGTACAACTTCTGCAAGCATGTGCTGTATAAAAGAATGACCTTAAATAAATTTTGTTTTGAAGAATTTCCATCCAGCAGTGGAGAAAATGGGAGGTTTTAAAATTACTCATATAATATTCATATTTATATTGGCTCCATTAGTAGATTACTAATGGTAGAGAAATTTTATTCTGCCTGGATGTTGAACAAAATGGAATCAATCCGATCTTTAAACTTTTTCTGATTGGAAAGCACTATCCACATGTCCATTTTTTTTGTCACTAGAAGGACATTTTTGTTACTATGTCCATGTAGTATAATTTGAAATCAGGCATTATATCTCCAGCATTGCTCTTCCTGCCCAAGATTGCTTTGGATACTGATCACTTTTTGTTTCTGTAGAAATTTATCAACTGATTTTTCTATTTCTTATTTTAAATCTTAACATAGTCTTATTTTTTACTGTCATGATGATGTACAGAGGGGTTCCAGTTGCATACTTAATGTAGTGAATGCATATACATTTCTTGACATACTCGTTACCCCCTTCCTCATTTTTCTCCCACCTTCCCTGCCCCTACCCCACTCCCCTTGCTTTCATCATTTTTTAAAATCTTCCCCTTGATGGACCTTGCCATTCTAGTCTACAATGCTCATGAACTCTATGATTATTAATAATAAAACAATTCCTTCCAGTGCGGGTGATATGTACATCTCATTCCTTTTGCTTAGTATAATCGGTTCCTTCTTTTTCTCTCATTTCTTCCCTCCTCCCTGCTGCCTTTGAGTTGCTTAGTTTGCTCTCATCACTGTCCCTTGCAGCAATGGATTTTTTTCACCCATTTCCCATTCATTCTGTGCCCTCTTCCCAGCTTGTTTCAGATGTGCACATGTATACACCATATGTGAGGTAAAAAATATAGGGTCCTCTAAATATTATAAGACTAATTAAGAAATCCTTTGCTTCCTTATCTTTGGAGTTCTTTTCAATCTGGCTATTAATTTACATACATGTGAATTAATGTTTGGGTTTTCCTTTTCAGTGCCTTTCTCCCAAGACTGACTTTTTGTGGCCTGTCTGTGAATTGGGATCTTGGGTCCTGTTTTCTTTTCAGGTCTCTTTGTTGTTTATTTCTAACACCCACAAATCAGGGAGACCATGGGCCATTTATCTCTCTGTTCTAGGCTTGTCTCACTCAACATGAGTTGTTCTAGTCCTGTCCATTTCCCTGCAAATGCCATTATTTTATCTTTTCTAAGGGCTGTGTATAAGCCCACTATGTACAGGTACAAAGTTTTTTGGATCCATTAATGTGTAGTGGGATATCTGGGTTGTTTCTGTATCTTGGCTATTGTGAGCAATGTAGCAATGAACATGGAGGTGCAGGTGTCCTTGTTGTATCTTGGATCCTGTTGCTCAAGGTAGATGCATAGGAGTGACATGGTTGGATCAGGGTATGTCTATGCTGAGTTTTTTGAGGAATCTCCAGACTGCTTTCCAGAGTGTTACTAGTTTACATTCCCACCAGCAGTGCAGAAGTGTTTGTCTTTCTCTGCATCCTCTCCAGCATTTGTTGTTACCTGAATTCAGAGTATAGACCATTCTGACTGGGGTAAGATGGTATCGCAGGGTTGTTTTTATTTTCATTTCCTTTACTTCCAGGGATGTTGAACATTTCCTCATATGTTTCTTTGCCATTTTTATTTCTTCTTTTGTGAAGTCTCTCTTTAGCTCACTTGCCCATTTAGTGATTGGTTTATTAGGTTTGGGAGAGATTAGTTTCTTCAGCTCTCTGTATATGATGGACCTTTGTCTGTTGCATTGCTGATGAAGATCTTTTACCAATTGGTTGTCTGTCTTTCTAGTTTAGTATGTATGTCTTTAGCTGTGCAGAAACTTTTCATTTTGATGTAGTCCCATTTGTCTAGTCTCTCTCCAGTCTGCCGTGCCCATGGAAGTTCCTGCCTACGCCTATAAGCTGATTTTTCTATTTCTTTGAAGAATAATGTTGGAAAGTTCATTGGAATTACTTTGAATCTGTAGATCACATTTGGTAGCACAGCCATTTTCACAACATTAATTCTGCCAATCTGTGAATTGTGAGGGAGATCTGCTCATCTTCTTCAGTGTTTCATGGCTTGTGTAGAGGTCTTTCAGTTCCTTAGTTACATTTATTTCTAGGTTTGTTTTTAAAGCTATTGACAATGAGATCATTTTTCTGGATTTCTTTCTCATCATGTTCATTGGCATAGAGAAACACTAAAGATTTTTGAAGGTTGCTTTTTCTGTATTCTTTTTTTCCTATATGCTTTTTCCCATATATTTATGAGATCTAAGAGGGTTTTTTGGTGGCACTTTAGGGTCTTTCCTTCCATATCTTTTTCTTACCTTATTGTTCTGGCTAGGAATTTAAGTACTCTTTTGAAAAATAATGAAATGGACATACTTGTTTTATTTCTAACTTTAGGGAAAATTGTTTCAGTTTCCCTCCATTTAGTATAGTGTTGGATATAGGTTTTGGATATAGGTTTGTCACATAGAGCCTTTGTTATATTGGGGGTACATTCCTTTTACTTATATCATCAAAGCTGTTTTCATAAAATGACATTGAATTTTGTCAAAGATGTTTCTATGCATCTTACTGAGATAATCATATGGTTTTTTTTCCTTGATTCTGTTTATGTGCTGTATTACCTTTATTGATTTGTGGAGTGACCATGAAGGGCTATAGGTAGAACTCAGGATGGAGTCACCTGCATTGTTTGCCCACTTCCTCTACTTGTCCCATGCCTACTGGTTGCCCTGGGTGTGGGATTCAGTGCTGTGGACTGTCTTCTCCATCAAGGCTTCTACTCTCTTCTCTAGAGCAAAGGATGCTAGTCCCTTGCCAGGTCCCCACACAGCTTGATAGGTCTAGGAATGGTGTGCACTGGAGGCATGCTGTAGCTTGGCACTATCTGGCCAGCAGGTGTAGCTACTGGGACCTGGGTTGTTCTGGGCTACACCAGTGAACAGTTTTCCCTATTTCTGTGAAGGATGCTCTTTCTGAAATGCCTCTAATAGCTTTGTACTCCAGCTCACCTTGCCTTTCTAAAACGCCCTCCTTTCCATGTAGCTATGTAACTGGAAGTTTTGTGTCACATTTGTGGAGCACCTTGGCCCTCTTTCAACTTATGTATGAATGTTGAAAATATTTTCCTTTCCACAGATGTTACTGTCAAATAAAAGCTAACAATTTTATATGCATTAATATAGATGAAGGGTTTCCTAGACATATTCTGTATCTGAATTTTTTCCTGTAATGAAGTCTAATAAATAGATTTGAAAGCCTTTCTGGAATCAAGCCTCCCTCAGGGGTCACTAAGACTCTAGATATAATTGTTAGGTGAGAGGAATATGATATACATTTATCTGTAAGCACAACTTTTCCCTAGACTCCCAGTGGAGGCTGTTGTTCTGTTTCTTTTCCTGTTTAATACCATTTGGCTTATAAAAAATATAGCCCAAATCCAGTAAAAACACAGGATATGATTTCTTTCCTACTTGTCTTTGGTAGACACTATATTTTTTCCAAGCCTCATTTATTTTACAAAAAATTATAAATTTATTTGCATCTTTATATCAAAAGAAAATTCTATATTTTTATTTGACTTGCAGTCACACTATGTTTAGTTTTGTGATTTCAAATCCAGGATAATGAGCTCCAGATTTCAAACTTAGTTTTCATTTTTAACTTGTGCATTTTTAAAAAATGTAAATAACTAGAAAAGCTGGAGGGTGGTATCTTCTTAAATTGAACATTAAATCAGAGCCCTTATTGGGCTCATAATACATTTCCAATCCATTAATAAGCTATATCAAGACCCACATGGGCCTGGGATGTGTCTGCATTGTTTCTCAGGAGAAAATTATAAAAAAAAAAAAAAAGGAGACTTTTGACTAATGTGATATATAGGCTAAAAATTTGGGTATTGATGTGCTAAGACACAGCAAAATTGAAAAAAAATGGAAATACAACAGGGCAGAGAATACTTTTGGATAAACTGCACACAGAAAAGTACAGGAGTTTGTGAAGTCATTCTTGAAAGGCTAAAGAGATGTAACAAGAGTCCATAAACAGTGATTTTGTGAAGGATATATAAAACTTGATTTCCTGAAGACCTGCCTTTCATAATACATCTTGAAATACTCTCTTCAATTAATCTACACTGTATCTTTCCTTAATATATAGCAGATGCTTGATAACTCTGTTAATAATTTGTAACCCCCTAACACTCCATCCTAGGCTTGTTCCCTGAGTCCCAAGTTAAACAAGAATTCCTGACCAGCATCTCCTCTCTCCTGTACTTCAATATCTGAACATTCTTCAGCTACATCTTCACAGAAATCAGGGTCTGCTTTCACGTGCATGTCTAGTGGCTGGATCACAACCACTCCCTAGCAGTTGTCCCCAGTCCTGTCCGCCTGCTGTGCCCAGTGCTGTTGCTTCTCTTTCAGTCCCATTTACTGTGCCTGTTCACTTAGCCAGCCACTGTTCTGTTGTTTTACCATTATAGTCTAAAAGTCTCCAGGGAAGAAATTATACTTTATTTATAGTATCTAGTAACGTGACTGAAGCATATAAAATACAATAGAATATTTCTGTTTTGTTACATACTAATTGTAGTAATCAGTGAGAATAACTGCTTCTCTCTCTCTGATCTTTATGGTGGTAATGACATCTTCATTATGGTATTTTTGTCATTATTAAATAAAATCAACAATAATGTTGGTCTATGCAATTAGTGGGTGTCATCACAGACATTTAATAAATGCTATTTTAATTCCTTTGCACAGAATGGTGAAAATTCCCTTAATAAAAAGAATAATATCATATTAACTATAGACTGCAGCTACCTTAGTTTATTTATATCCGAGGACAGTGTGAGGTAGGCACTCTCATAATCTCATTTTAGAAAAAAAGAAACCAAGATGCTTCATGTGAAGCAGAGCCTCTGAACTCAGAGTCAGTGAGTGATAAGACCTCAAACTGTGTCCTGGGAGATTTTTCTGCATGGAAGATAGAAGGCACACAAAGCACATCCCACCCATCTTCATTCTGTCCTCTCCTTCAGCTTTCATGTTTAAATCTAAGTACCCAAATACTGCCAGATCTCCACAGAAATTCAAACTGTACTGAATGTTAAGGAGCCTCTGTGGGAAGTTTTATAGGATTAGACTTGCTTAATTGTCTCGTATTCCTATCCCTTGACTCCATTAGCTTTTATCTACCAAAAAGAATATCTTCTAGTTTGCTAAAATTCCTGCCAGGGAACTTGAAATAATATTGTTGCGTTAACACAAACTTGAGAGGAATGCTGGACTTTGGAACTTCCACTTTTTAATCTTTATATAGCCAGCTTGATATATGAAAAATGTATTTGGACATTGTTCTACTACCTCACAAGCAGCTCAAAATAGTAAAAAAACAAAACAAAACAAAACAAAACACTTGTTTAATCATTTCACACTAACTTTTGTATTACATAAAAAGCTTTTACCTCTTATTGCCAAGACTCATGCTTCCTTCTATGGTAATTTGTATATATTACTTAATTTTCCATGAGATAGTTAATGAGGGGCAAGTATTATTCTAATATAAATGTAAAACATTATTATGTGAAATTTTTAAAAATGTATATGTAAGTATCTGAGAACAGAACTTAATTTCTGAACTCAGTATTGAAATTGGGAATAGAGATACATTTCATTTTTTCCTTTTAAGTGCAAATGAAACCCTGGGCATTATACACAAAACGAATAGGTTCCCACAGATGAAAAAATGGGAAACCAACTAGAAACCTCAGAATACAAAAATGTCTTAGCAGTGAATTTCTCGTATGTTCTTTGTGCTTTGTGTGTTGTCATGCAAATAGTGGAGAACTTGGGAACGTGGAAATGCCGATAAAGGCAGATAAAGAACACACCTCAAGGAAAGCCTGCCTGAAGTCTAAGAACCATGAAAAGAAAGTCTAACAAGACAGAAAACGCATAGGCAATAATTATTGTAGTTAGTCAAACACCACAGTATGAAAACAACCCACTCACACTTCTACCAATAATGGAAGAAAGAGAGAGAGAGAGAGAGAGAGAGAGAGAGAGAGAGAGAGAGAGAGAGAGAGAGAGAGAGAGAGAGAGAGCCCGCAGATTTTTCACCTTGCCAGACATAAAGAGATGAAGTCTCCACCAAGGTGGAGAGAAAGGAGATGGAGTTCGAGAGCTAAGAGCATCATCCTTATCAGCTCACTCACATGATTTCAGTGGCTTCCACACTATGTCATCTCTGCTGTCAGATGAGACCTTGTTAGAATGTTGTGACCTTCAGTTTGGTAAGGAGCACCAGGCAGAGAGAAGAAAAGAGATATCCCTGTCCCTCTCCGTCAGAGGACCATACTGAAAAGCTAGTGGGAAGCTCAAATTCCAAACCCCATCCAGCAAGAAGGCCCTTCCTGCTCCAGGTGTCAAGGAAAGCCAAGAGAAGCTGGAGGTCCATACTGACCTTTGGATAAGGAAAAGATATCCTATCTTCCCTGGCAGAAGCAATCCAAGGAAACCTCAGATATTAAACTAAAAAGATGGAGATCTTGATAATTATGACATCATCATCTGACTGTCTAGGTTTTCATTTAAAAATCATTTATCACACAAAAAGATAGGAAAAATCAGTAAGGAGGATTCCATCCAAAGTAAAGGGAAAATAAAGTCTGTGAAGGATTTCATGAACAGGAGGAAAAGAAAAGCTGAAAACTGAAAAAATACTCATGTATGGAACTTAAAGCTATCAAAATCTAACATTATGTATCAGTCTTGCTATGAAATGGGAATAAATAAGAGACAATTCACTGAAAGAGACACAGAGATGGCAAGTTAGACATGCGCATGTTTCCTCAGTAGCCATCAGGGCAATACAAATGCAGATCATAGTAAGACATCATTATACAACCGAAAAGCTAAAATAAAAACAGTGGTTGGAGTATTAAAGGCTGTGATGAATGCAGAGAGGCTGGATCTCTAATATATTGCTGACGGAAAAGGAAAATCATATGAGCATCCTACAAAATAATTTGGTAGTTTCATTAGAAATGAAATGCACACCTATGTTATTATACACCTATCTATTAAGTTGTACTTCTTGGTATTTCTTCCTCCAAATTCAGTAAGTCCAAACAAAAACCCAGGATTGGATGCCAGTCACTCCAGCTACAGTTGTAATCCTAAACTCCATGAATCTGGTCCAGGCTTATGTTTAGACAAGAAACAAGACTGCACTTAAAAATTAACCAGAGCTCAAAAGGGCTCAAGGTGTGGCTCAGTTGTACTTGCTAATCAGGTGCTAAACTCCCAAGCCATGCCTCTAGTCCTTTTTTGCACCAGTTATTTTGGAAACCTTTCTACTTCCTGCCTAGATATGAACCTGGACGTGACCCTCCTACTTTTCTGTTTCCATCATTACTGGGATGGCAGGCACATACCACCAAGCCCAGCTTCTTTCATTTAGATGGAATCTTGAAGACTTTTTGCCCAAATGGGCCTAAAACTAGAATCCTCCTAATCTCAGCTTCTGAAATAGCTAGGATTATGAGCATGGACCACTGTGTCTAGTTAAAAAAATTATCATGTAATAGACAACTAAACTTCACTTATTCACTTACTATCCATCTATTTGTAAGATTAAAATAAGAAGCAACTATGAAACAAAGATTAGACACTAACTGGAGTTCTCATTGAGTATTGATGCATTGATTATCTTATATTTTGAGGTAATCTATTGTGTGCATAATGTTCTTTTTTGAAAAATAATTATTTTAATCAGCTTGCATATTCTTTCATATACTTCATTTGTTATGGTCCAATTTGGAATAAAACTGTGTCCTATATTATTTGAGGAGTTATAATGAGGAAATGAATTGATTATAGTTTGATTTTGAATATCAGGTATAAATATATTCATTATTACAGCTCTATTTCATGTTTTGTTGATTTAATATCTTCTAAAATCCAATTCTACGTAGTATGAATGTTATTGATAGCAATGGGTATAGTCTGATGACAACTTTATCATATAAAACTAATATACAAAGTTTCTAAGAGGGATATTACTACACAGATATTACATGGTAATATAGCTTCATTTTCAGTTAAGATAGAGTTTTCTCACATTTTGGGACCTTAAAAACAGTAAGGTTAGATCTAATTTGTGAAGATAATTTAAATTCTATTGAAAATACAAATGAAATTGCTTCGATCCTAAAGCCCTTTCCAAAATGTTATCTGATTAAAATTGACTAAAATAAATCAGTAATTTGAGGAAAATAAATAAGCTCAAAAATGGATAATTTTGTTCACTTCTCTTCTTACACCAGAAAAATACCAAGGTAGTTTGATGTAATTTTCCTCACCCTCTTTTTAAAAATTTTAACTTTATTTATTTCTTTATTGTCAAAGTGATGTACATAGGGGCTACAGTTTCATACATGAAGCAATGCATACATTTCTTATACAACTTGTTACTTTCTCTCTCATTTTTCTCCTGCTTTCCCCCCTCCCATTATCCCCCCCTGCCCCATGAGTAGTACAGGTGGTTTACAGTATATAGTTTTGTCAGAATTGTTGTTACATTGGTTTGTCTTTTATTCTTTGTCTCTCCATTTTGATATTCTCCTTCCCTTCCCTAGTTCCAATACACGTATATACAATTCCCAGGTTACCAACATCAGTGACAGAGACATCCAGGGTAAAATCATGGGGAAGAAAGACAAAAGAAAAAGGCATAATTTCACATAGTATGGTGAAAATAACAACAACAATAAACCACAGGATAGACACAAGACTTCACCTTCTTTAGAATAACATATATTATGAAGATTTTTAAGAATGAGGAAAAGAAAACCTTCACATCTTCTGTGCTACACTTATTTCAAAGTATCAAGCAGTGATGGTGAGTCTGCAATTGTGCAAGAAAGTCATAGAAACACAACTTGAAAAATCACCCTAGCAAGCCAGGTGTCAGTAATGCAAGCCTGTAACTATACCTACTCTGAAGGATGAGATTTGAGGATTGCAGTTTGAATTCAGCCCAGGCAGGAAAACCCATGAGACTCTTAGCTGCAATTAAATACCAAAAAAGCTGCAAGTGAAGCTGTAACGCAAGTGGTAGACCACTAGCCTTGAGTCAAAATGCTAAGGGATAGCACCCAAGCATTAAGTTCAAGCCTCAGTACCAGACAAATAAATAAATAAAATTATACAATATCATAATAAGATAACTGAAATGAAAACCCCTGAAACATATCAGTAAATAAGTCAGAACCAGGCCTTTCTCATCTCCCATACCTGGTAAATTGAGGAGAAAACACAGCACCCCACAGAAATATGCCCTGTAATTGGAGAATGAATCTTCTCTCTCCATCTTAGAGTGGGCACCTATGGGTATTAGTGATGCAATACATATATGCTCACTGCCCAGGTCCAAAGCTTCATCAACGTTAACACTGCATTTCTAGTAGGATTCAAATTATCTTTGGAAAAAATAGAAATAGGGCATGTTCTGGAGTGCAGAATTGCTCAAAATAGCTTTAGCTAGAAATGCTGAATTTTTTTTTAAAAAGCAAGGATCCCGAAAATCTTAGTTGCCTCTCTTTTATTAATGGGAAAATTTGAAACTTTGACACATAACAGCAGAAAGATATCTTTTTACATGTTTTAAGGTGTATCTAGTTTTAATGTTCCCCCAGAAGTTGTTTTTTTTGTAGTGTTCAGCATACACAACTGAATACCAGTAGTTCATACTTATTGTCACCCTGTTGATATGACATTTAAAAGTATTTATAGATCTATTGTATTTTCTTCAAGAACATAAATAAGATGTTCCCAAAATGTCGAAACCTCAGAAGGAAAGATAGGAAAGCCAAGAGCTTTATAACTGGTGAACCAATGTTCAACTTATAATTACACACTATAAGCCCCTTTTCCTTAGAATTGACCTTTTCAGCGTAGTTCAATTCATCTTCTGCATAGCTGTCATCACACTGTCACTTAGTCTGCATTCATACTCTTGAACAAATGAAAAAAAATGAGGTGGTTCAATAACTCTAAGATATGGATGGTAATGAGTAATCTCAGATTTTCCTAATTTTTGTTTTCAGGTTCATTGATTTGACAAAAAGAACTAGTCATTTAAGAAGTCTTTTGGCTTTGCACGAATTAGACTTCAGTGTGGGGAGTATTTAATATATCTAATCAGTATGGCATATTGGATAGTAATATTGTTATGCACTGATATGCAGATTTAGCATACATTGTTCAATGACAAAACAAGTTATAAAATTATATATGTATTGGGGAAGGAAAATTATTTTTGTTTGCTATAAACTATATGAATAAATAACAGGGCCTATATAAGGATCTGATATATAAGGTTATATATTATTTATACAATGTAAGGCTCCTGGAACATGGAGAGATTGACATTTCTGATAATATGTCATTACATTTAACTTTTATTTCTAAAACATGTGAAAATATCATTGACTTAAATTACAATAGTGATACAATACAATAGTAGTCATAGTAGTATAATATAAAAGTAATAATGGTAGTACAATAAATAGTAATTAAATAGTATTAGATACTTATTTTAAAACATGGGGCATATTTCAAGGGAAAGATGAAACACTTTTATCATTAAGGCCCAAGACTTTCCTGATAAGACATTAAAACATAAAGAGGTGAAATTTACTTATTATCACTCTAAGATTTCTTATAAATGTTCCTTTACATTTTCCGCTATACTGGTTTGACGTGCCCAAATAGAAACTGTGTGTGTTGGGGGGCGGGGGGTGTTTTGTGACCTGGGGTTTTCCAAATCTCTGTTGCTTACTATGGCTGCAATTTTTAAATTAGAGTCTCTACTGGAATCAATATTACTTTGAATTTAAGGCATTCTAAGTAATGTTTTTTTCTTAATTTTAAATACAAAGGGGTTTCATTTAGACAAATCAGGTTATGTGTACTATGCATCTTGATCAATATCACCCTTTCCATCATTCTCCCTCATCTTCCCTAGTCCCATGCATACCCTCAAATTGTGTAGATCAATTTTCACATATGTACATCAATTATAATGATTGCATTTGTTTTTCTTTCCTCTCTCTATTCATTAGCCCCACCCCTTTCCTTACAAAACATGTTTTAGCAGACTAATATTATAGGGGCTTCTACTATGTACCACTGGATACAACCCACTGCTATCCTTAATTTGTGAATATAATATTTGAAGTGATTCTAATTATGAGTACCAGGGCTATAGCCAGAGGAGTAAATGAAAATGTCAGGGTATACCTATTTGAGTTGGTAACATTTTAAGAAAAGTTCGGGTACATGTGTATGCTGGCTATGTAGAAATGTGGGGAAGAGTTTTCTTGGAAGATGACTAGCTGAGCTAAATGACCAAAGGCAGAGGCATAGCTTCATTGCTGAAGGGACTGTAAGAAAGCCCTCACAACATAAATGTAATGGACAGAAAAGAGGATAGTAAAAGAAACTCACAAGAACACTTCATTTTCATTTTTGATGTAGTTGAAAACTACGTGAAAGCGTGGTATGGTCTAGCTTAAGTTGGCAAGAAGAACAGGTTTGGGGACCTATGACTAAAGCAGAAAGAACATTTATGAAATCATTGTAGGAACTAAAGAAGAGATGAAGTGACTTGGGCAAAATGGTAAGTACAGGTGGTAAAAAAAAATTCAGGTTCTGAATATACTTGATAGGTATAACCAAAATGATTTGTTGGTGATAAGAGAAAAAGAGGTCATATATCACTTCATATATTTGGCCTCTGTAACACACACTTCAACCAAGACTAGACTCTCACACATTTCTAGTAAGTAAAAAAAAAAAGTTAGATTAACTAGTAAAAATGTATTAGAGGAGAAATGATACCTACAGATCACACACACACACACACACACACACACACACACACACACAAATTCTCTTGTAAGTATTGCTGTTGCATTGGTTCACCTTTTACACAGCAATGCTTACAAGACAATATGTAGTAAACTAACTGTACAACTCAAGAGAGTGGGAGGAATTGGGGAGGAGGGAAGGTAGGAGAAAAATGAGGGAGGAGGTAACAAGTTTGACAAGAAATGTACTCACTACCTTACCTAGGTAACTGCAACCCCTCTGTACATCACCTTGACAATAAAAATAAAAATTAAAAAATAAAATTCTCTTTAATTTTCTTGCTATCTTGGTGCAATATTATGATCAGTTACAAGTGATAGCTTCATTTTTTTTTTTCATCCATTAACCATGATTGTCAACCTGAAGGAATTGGTTAGGTAGCCAGGTTTGGCCATGCATGTCCAGACATGCAGGAGGAGGAGGCAGAATTTCTTGCAGTCCAAGGCTGGTTCTGGCAAAAACAAATGACAAAAAATGAAAGAGGAAAACCCTTATTTGAAAAATAAACTCCAGAATAAGCAAAGAAAAAAAGAGTTGAGAGCACGATTTGAGTGGCAGAGTGCTTGCCTAGGAACCACAAGACCCAGGAGTTCAAAACTTAGTGCTTGGGGGAAGGAAGACTGCAAAAAATAAGCAAATGCCTAGAACATTAGTAAGGCGGATGTGTTGGGGGGGGTGGTATTTTAGAAAAAAAAACTAAATCTTGAGGGCTCTGACTCAGTGAAGGGATGTATTCCTTAATGATTTCAAAATATTGATAATGTTACAGGATGTGGCAAAAAGTAGGTGGTGGAGCTGGGTATCTGTGACTCATACCTATTACAGGCTACTCAGCTACTCAAGAGGCTGAGATCTGAGGATTGCTATTCAAAGCCAGACTGCGCAGGAAAGTCTATGAGACTCAGCTCCAATTAACCATCAGAAAACTGGCTCTGTGGTTCAAAGTGGTAGAGAGCAAAAAAAGAAGCTCAGAGACAGTGCCCAGGTTGTGTTCAAGCCCCATGACCACCCCCCCACCAAAAAAGCAGGAAGTAACTCAGCAAGTAAGTAAAATACTTTCCTTTACAAAATAAGTAAAATATTTTGTTTTACAAAACACAGGACATTTACGTAAGTATCTATGACAGTTACATTGAAGTAGTTTCAGTTTGTGATAGCACAATTTTAATTTTATTCATGACTGACTATGCCATTTTATAGAGTTGGGACAATAATTTTTAACTTCTGAATGTAAAAGGATTTTTTTGTCATATCATTTTGGGTGTACATGTGTGATAGTGCTATCTCCAGTGATAATAAATTGCTTTGCTACAAAACTGAGTTCAGAAGACCATAATTTTTCCTCACATGGCTGTAAAAATGTTATTTTAATTCTTGACAATATAAAAATAATTTTATTGATAATCAAAACAGGATACTTGTTCCCATGAGCTAGCTAAAGAAATAAAAACCAGGCCCCATTACAATTTTTATTAGATGTAGTGTTTTAAGTTATGTCTTGTTCCTTAAACAATATTTTGGGGAAATTTTTACAAACTGTTTTAGGAAGTTTCCAGATGCTATTTAGCCTTAACTGCTCATTTGTAAATTTCAACTAATTCCTTTTTATGGCACAGACACTGCAAATTTATTGCTCAAGACAAATTGGTTCCATTATTCTTTAGCTCCTCGTGAGTCTGAAAACTGTGACCAGTAATTATTAGACTCTCTGAATGTTTTCAAATTTGTGTATAAACATTTTTATGTGCTTTTTATTTTTCTGAGGGGAAACATATGATACAGCATAAATGAAAATAGCAGCAATAAGAAATCCCATTCCTCTCATCTGTTACCAGTCTACATCAGTCTAAACTTCAAAATTACCTATGAACATAGCTAAGCTGTAGAATTAGGAGTAGACTGTGGTAGCCAGGTGGACACTGCTCTGATATCTTGCTGCAGTGAGCACAGTTGTGTGACCACTAGCTCCCACTACCCTGCATCTACCATAACCCTTTTCCTGAGTTCATAACTGACCATAGCCAAACTGTTCATTCAGCTTTGTTCCCATGAAAAGGATGAGATTCCTCAGATAGACAATTTTGGCTCCCTCAAATTACTTTCTGTATAATTCTCTTTATTTTCCAGACTCCTCAAATAGCGGAACTGTACCAGGGCCTTAACTTCTTGCCAATTCTTGGCTCTCTCTTTTCTCATTCATGGATATTTGTTCAACAAATCTCTGCCACTTCCAAACCTAATTCATATCTATACCTGTAGCCCCATGTCACACCAACCCATCTCTCCTTCAAGATAATCTTCTTTGAATCCTTAAGCTATGATAAATTGTTTCTCTCTCAGACCCTTTGCAGAAGCTGTCCTGGATTCTTGGAACAATGCTTTCCCTCATCTCCATTGCTGACCTCTTTTCTTTCAGGTTAAGAAAAACATCTTCAGCCAGACCTTCCATGATCACCTACCCAAAAGAATAGAATCAGTGACTGGATTTAGAATACAATTTTCTTAATTGAATTTTGACTGAAAATTCTACTCACAGAAGTTGTAAGAGGGTTAAGGTTAGGGAGGTCTTCTAAATACATTTTTTAATCCAAATAGAAGTTTTTTTTCTTACTAAAATCATGGTAATGTTTTCATTTTAAATTTTAAGGCATTTTGATAAAATTTGTAATGAACAGTAACAAATAGTAACAGAGTTCCACTTAGCTGGATTGAAGACTTCCACATTTACAAATCAGAATCTATCATATGTCTACGGTTTCAGAAAGAATAGAAAGCACATTTTCTACCAGTCAGTAAAGAGCAAGCACTATATGCTAGACTAAAGAATTAGCAGAAAACCACCTCAATTGGTATTTGATGTGAAGGAGAACAAACACGGGGCTAATATTTTAAAACCCTAAAGAACGTCTTCAAAATCTTCAATCCCTTTATGTCTGGAACTTTGGATTATTTCCTTATGCCAATTAGTTTTGATTCTGAAAGACAAAGTGAATGTGCAAAATTCCGTGTTTGTCAGTAAGTCCTACATTGAAGTTTTCTTCTGCTCTGAAGAATTCAGTTAAATATCTTATAGCCACAGGAAAGGATCCAGTTGTTAACAGATCAGATAGGCCACATGAAGACAAAAGACAATATAGGGGCTGTGAGTTGATGGTAGTCAAATACGTGGTGTCTTTCAAACTTTGGGGTGCTTATGAGTATGTAGTTTCTTAGACATCCCCATATCATATCGTCTAATTCAGGAAATCTTTGACCCTGACCACATGCCACAATGAAAATATCAAAAAGCCATTGTTTTGCACCATAAGATCCAGAAAGGTTGAATGCTGTACTCAATACTATATTTTTAACATCTAACTAGTGGGCCAAAAGCATAAATATATTATCAGTGAAGCATGGACTTATAATGAAGTAAATCTATTCGGATGTGCTATGTCTGAGCCCTTCAGTTCCCACATTAATCGCTCACATAGTCTTCAGAGGGATAACGCTCAAGAACTGGGCAGGCAGGTTGCAGTTTTATCTCAGTCAGGACCTCACACAAGGCATTTTACGATGGGTGACTCAAAATGTTCTCTAAACTTTACTGAAGACTCAACTCAAACTGTATATTGATTTAGAGGAATTTGAGGTTGAACAAGGATATGTATGTATATACATATACATATACATATATATTTCACTTTGGACTGTGGTAGTTTAATATCAGGAGCTTATTTGATTGAGAGTCTAGGAATATAGGTAGTTGTTCATACCTATAATTCTTGATACTTGCAAAGCTGAGAATGATAGGATCATGATTCAAAGGCAGCCCAGGCAGAAAAGTTTTTGAGACTCTTTGTAAGTGGCCATTGTTCCCATCCCAGAGGTATACAGAATTTATTTCTGGGATTTACTTATGGTAAGTTGCATGCAAAATAGCTTTTAAAATGTATACTTTAAATAAGTATATTATATTTTCTATAAAATACAAGGGAAGTTTAAATTCAAGCTATATTTTTCTCAGATAACTGAGACTATGTAGTCATTCAGGAAGTTCTGAGTATCTGGGGTCTCCTTCCCTCCTTCCCTCCCTCCCTCCCTCCCTCCCTCCCTCCCTTCCTCCCTCCCTTCCTTCCTTCCTTCCTTCCTTCCTTCCTTCTTTCCTTCCTTCCTTTTCTTCCTTCTTTTTGTTTCTTCCTTTGGAAGGACCAAGGACCTGAATTTAAAGCCTTAAATTTTCTAGGTAGGCACCACTCCCCTAGTAGTTTGGCTGGAGATTTTTGAGGTACATTCACACTTCCTGCCCAGGTATGTGCCACGGCAAAAATTTAATTTAGAGTTTGACAAGCCTCCTATTTTGCACTATCTTATTTTACCAGCCAAAAATCTTAAAATGAATTGATCCAAGGAGAATAATAAAAAAAGACTTGACTATGTAGCCTGGATTGACCTAGTATTCCTCTTTCTCTTTTTACAGAGATGCTGTGCAGGCTTATTGTACTACTTAATAAAATCTATAAAGATTTTGAGTGCTTTGCATTTCTACTTCCTTGGTAAAAATTATTGGCACTTTATTATGGAGATCTCCTTACAATTTAGGTTATAGGGAGAATGTCAGACATCTTAATTTATTACTTAATGAAATGTAATACGTGTTAATTTTTCATTTTATATCCCTTTACCAAAACATGATTTTTGTTGTTGCTATAAAGAAAACAAAAGACAGTATCTTTAGTTATGTACCTCCTCAAACAGGTCATCAAAAAAATCATACACCACGATCAAACTGGATTCATCCCAGGGATGCAAAGTTGGTTTAATATACGCAAGTCAATTAATGTAATCCACCACATCAACCAGAGCAAGGTAAAGAACCACATGGTTTTATCTCTGGATGCGGAAAAAGCGTTTGATAAAATCCAGCACCCATTTATGCTAAAAGCCCTGGAAAAACTGGGATTCCAGGGAACATTCCTGAATATAATCAAGGCAGTTTATGACAAACCAACAGCAAGCATAACTCTAAATGGTGAAAAACTAAAGCCATTCCCTTTAAAATCAGGAACAAGGCAGGGATGTCCACTCTCTCCCCTGCTCTTCAACATAGTACTAGAATTCCTAGCCAGAGCAATTAGGCAAGAAGAAAATATAAAGGGGATCCAAATAGGAAAAGATGAAGTTAAACTTTCTCTCTTTGCAGATGACATGATCCTATACCTAAAGAATCCCACAGACTCTACCCCCAAGCTACTAGAGCTGATCCAAAACTTTGGCAAAGTTGCAGGATATAAAATAAACCTTCAAAAAGCAATGGCCTTTCTCTATGCTAACAACCCAAAGACCGAGGCTGAAATCAGGAAAGCAACTCCTTTTGCAATAGCCCCCCAAAACATAAAATACCTAGGAATAACCTTAACCAAAGAAGTGAAAGACCTCTTTGATGAGAACTTTAAAAGCTTGAAAAATGAAATTAAGTCAGAACTAAGGAAATGGAAAAACCTCCCATGCTTCTGGATTGGGAGGATTAATATAATCAAAATGGCAATATTGCCAAAGGCTATCTACAAATTCAATGCAATACCCATTAATATCCCAACACCATTATTTAATGAAATAGAGGAAGCAATCCAGAAATTCATATGGAATAATAAAAGACCTAGAATAGCAAAAACAATCCTAAGCAGAAAGAACAGTGCTGGAGGAATTACAATACCCAACTTCAAGTTGTATTATAAAGCTATAGTAATAAAAACAGCTTGGTATTGGCACCGGAACAGGCCTGAAGTCCAATGGAACAGAATTGAAGACCCAGAAATGAACCCACAGAACTACGCCTACTTAATCTTTGATAAAGGAGCTAAAACAATAGTATGGAAGAAAGATAGCCTCTTTAACAAGTGGTGCTGGCAAAACTGGCTCAACACATGCAACAAACTAAAACTAGATCCTTATATATCACCCTGCACCAAAATCAATTCCAAATAGATTAAAGACCTTGAAATCAAAACAGACACCCTGAAAACACTAAAGGAAGGAGTAGGACAAACACTTGGGCTCCTTGGCTCAGGACAGAACTTCCTTAACAAAGAGAGAGAAAGGCTACAAATCAAAGAAAGGTTGGACAAATGGGACTGCATCAAACTGCAGAGCTTCTGCAAGGCAAAGGACATAGCTCGCAAGATAAACAGAAAGCCCACATACTAGGAGAAGATCTTTACCGGCCATTCAACAGACAAAGGCCTCATCTATAAAATATATGCAGAACTAAAAAAACTACCTTCTTCCAAAACAAAACCGCAAAGAACCAATAGCCCCCTCATCAAGTGGGCTAAAGACCTACAAAGAGATTTCTCTGGTGATGAAATGAGAATGGCCAAGAGACATATGAAAAAATGCTCTACATCACTGGCCATAAAAGAAATGCAAATCAAAACAACATTGAGATTCCATCTCACCCCAGCAAGAATGTCATATATCAAGAAAACTAATAATAACAATTGTTGGAGGGGATGTGGCCAAAAGGGAACCCTACTTCATTGTTGGTGGGAATGTAAACTGGTTCAGCCACTCTGGCAAGCAGTATGGAGATTCCTCAGAAGGCTAAATATAGAACTCCCCTATGACCCAGCAGCCCCAGTTTTGGGTATCTATCCAAAAGACCAAAAGAAAATCACAGTAATGCCACCAGCACAACAATGTTCATCGCAGCACAATTTGTCATAGCTAGAATCTGGAACCAACCCAGATGCCCCTCCGTAGACGAATGGATCAGGAAAATGTGGTACATATACACAATGGAATTTTATGCCTCTATCAGAAAGAATGACATTGCCCCATTTGTAAAGAAATGGAAGGACTTGGAAAAAATTATAGTAAGTGAAGTGAGCCAGACCCAAAGAAACATGGACTCTATGGTCTCCCTTATTGGGAATAATTAGTACAGGTTTAGGCAATTCATAACAGAGCATCACAAGGCCCAAAAGCTATACCCTTATGAACACATAAGATGATGCTAAGAGAAATGAACTCCATGTTGTGGAAACAATTGTTATATCACAGTTGTAACTTCTTTCAACGTCCTATGTTTATCTGTAGCTTCTATTATTGATGATGTTCTTGTATCACCTTCCTGTGGTTGTACCTACACTATCGTTGTAATCTTATCTGAGTATATTGGAAACAGTGTTTATGGGTATTGGAAGTAGGAAATTCAAAGGGAATAGCAAATTTGAGAGACACAGGGTAAAAAAAGAGAAACAACTACAAAAGCAATACTTGCAAAACTGTTTGGTGTAAGTGAACTGAACACCTCCGGGGGGGGAGGGGGGAAGGGAAAGGGGGGGAGGGAGGGGAGTATGAGGGACAAGGTAACAAACAGTACAAGAAATGTATCCAATGCCTAACGTATGAAACTGTAACCTCTATGTACATCAGTTTTATAATAAAAACTTAAAAAAAAAGAAAACATCTTGAATGTACTCTACTAACAGATTTAAAAGAGTTCTGAGCTAAAACTTCTTAAATCACAAAACATAAAACACAAAAAGAAAAGTTGAGATACAAGATTTCTTCAAAATCGTGAGTTACATACATCAACAAAATCACATTTAAATATTTGTAAACAATATGAAAAAGTGAGAAGTATTTGCAGACTAAATTGGTCCACTAATTTGGTATAGAAGTATAGAAATAAATTTATTAACAAAAAATGAAAACTACTGGCTGGGAATATGGCCTAGTGGCAAGAGTGCTTGCCTCCTACACATAAAGATCTCGGTTCGATTCCCCAGCACTACATATATGGAAAACAGCCAGCAGGGGCACTGTGGCTCAGGTGGCAGGGTGCTAGCCTTGAGCGGGAAGAAGCCAGGGACAGTGCTCAGGCCCCGAGTCCAAGGTCCAGGACTGGAAAAATAAATAAATAAATAAATAAATAAATAAATAAATAAATAAATAAATAAAAATGAAAACTAAAACACTAAACTTAAAAATGGGGAGAAAATTTGAATTCACACTTACTAAAAAGAAATACATTATTTCTCATCAAGTAGATCAAAATCAGTATGATGAAACTGGCACCTTAATGGTGAGCAAGTATATGTATAACAAACACACACACTCATAATACCAGCTTTTGGGGAGTATATGTAAGATTTTCTTTCAAAATATGCTTTAAAATTATATATTTTGATCCATTCTTGAATTCATATTTGTATATATGATGAAGCATGATCTTAAGTAAATTATTTTTTGTGTGGATATTAAATTATTCTCACATAAGTTTATAGAAAGATCTTTCCAACAAAAAATAATTAAATAACTTCATTATATCTGTAATCCATTTTTGCCTTCTTATAAAGATCCTGGTTCTAGTACCATAACCTCTTGATTTTTATTACCTTTTGATAAGTTGCTAAGATAATGTACAACTTGACATTATCATTTTAATTCCTTATTGCTTTGAAGACTCTAAAACATTTGCATTTTATATAGACTTAAACCATTTCTATTCCTAGTTGATGGAAAATTTTGTCATAAATAACTTGAATTTCAACACATGCTTTTTATTTAGCTCTTAATATTTTTTATTGATTTTTTCTTTATTAGATTAATATGATGGCATACATTATTATCCAATGTTAAAGCACCTTAGCATAGATGAGGTACACATTAGTCTCTTTTTTTATGAATTGCCATTAATTTGTTAATATTTTAAAAGCATGTCTGTGTTTATTTTCATCAAGCATTCTGAGTTTTTCCTTTTAAAATGTTTTGGAGTAATTGCTTAACACAGCAAATAGAGTAGAGAGTTATCAATCAACTTTCCACTTGCCCACATCCTATATTAATAGGGCAATTTTTCTAAGCAAAGAAACCATTAATTTACTATTAAATACATTCCAGACTTCCTTTCAATTCTATTAATATCCAGTTTCTGATCTGAGATCTAATGCAGAATACCTCACTGGTTTGAGTTCTCATGTTCTCTAAATTCTTTCAAGACTGTAAAAATTTCTCAAATTTTGTTCTTGGTTTTTATTACTTTTATATTTTTAAAGAATGCTGGTCAGTTATTTTATAAAATATCTCTGAATTTGGATCTGCCTGATGTTTTTTATATGTTTATACTGGGGTTATAGGGATGGGGAACATAACACTGAAGTGTCTTCCCTCTAAAATTTTTTAAAGGGCATAATAATACCAGCATTATTGATCACTAAAGTATTAAAGATAAAAACCCTCAAAGTTTACATAGGACAAGAAGATGTCAAATAAACAAGATGACTCCTTAGTTGATGGTTAACAAGTGAGCCAAACTTCAAGTTATTAATTCAAATTAATTAGAGGGAGAATGATTTGAATGGGATGTGAGGGTAGAGCTACACTAAAACCTAACAGAATAAGACAGAACAAAATCAAAGAAAGTACTCAACACATTGGCATTCAATTTTTCTGCAATATTATCTGTTTGGATGAGCCAGAAAAAAAAAATAAAGCCTTCCAAATTCTTTAAGAAATGTGTAGATAAATACTTCTCGAAAAACAACTTTACTCACAGCCAAGTAAACATTTTCATGTGAGACAATAGTCCTTAGGAAAATCATTTGAGAATACATTTCATGACAATAGTCTTTCAGTCTCTCCTCTTGAGGTCAATAATAGATTCAAAGGCTACATGGCGTATTACTTTTATTCAGAATCTGATGAATTCTGGTGTGATCTTTTTCCATTTGAAATATCATAGGTGTGCTACTAGAAGTGATCCGAGCCCTAGTTTGGACTAATTGCCTTGGACCATGGCCTTGAATCTTTGTTGCCTGAGTAGATATGCAGAGTCTCTCAAGACACTATCTGAGATAAAGTATTAGGCTGGCATGGAAACAATCGTATATTCTCACAGTCTATGACTTATTGTCTATAATTAAAGAAATAGTTATGTGATGGTCTAACTTTGTTTTTTGTTTTAAAACTCTCCCATAAATATGAATATCTCTGAGTGGATGGTGATTGAATGTACTCCAAGCTGTCTCTGCTTTGTTTTCTTATATGTAGGTGGTTATGGGTAAAGAAATAGGATTAAAGAGAGAGTCATTGAAATGGTGAGAGGATTTGAAGTTTTGCTTTAGCTTTCTTTTCTGGCTAAGTGATGATTCATTACACAGCAAAAGCTTCTGGCAAAGTCATGAAGAAAGAGACAGCTGAGGCCTCTGCACATATTAGAATTGATTGTATCTCACTTTCCTGAACTCCAAAACTCTTTTCCAACTTTTCTTTGTTCACTCAGAAAGATTTCGCCACTTCCCACTACAAAACCTTTTTGTTGGCAATGACATTAGTACCTCCAAGAAATAAAACCCAAGACTATCTTTAGACTTCATTTCCAAAGAGACCATGTTTTCTACAACATATCAATAAACAAAACAGTTATTTTATAAATAAAGAAATACCTCCCGTATTTTCTCCCAGGGCTTTTTGTTCTGCCACTTTCTAAAAAGGTCACGGATGGTTTAAAAAGAAAAATGTAATGTGAAAGAAAGAACTTGAGACTAAAAGAGACAAAATCATTCGAAGTAGACAAGGTGTACCTGAAAGCCATGAGTTTGGATCTGAGATTTTCAACATCTACTGCAAAGAAAGGGTACGTTTTGTGCTAAAATATTTTTCATTTATTAGCTATGGGAAGCATATACATTTGTAGTTAGAGATAAAGACTATTTCTATGTCTCTATTTCTTTCTTTGAAGAAGACTTTGGTAAAAATTCATCATTGTAAATTTACAAATAATGTTTATGAAGTCCCTCCAAGGCAAAGAAATTGGAATGACAGAAGATGCTTTCTGTTAAGAGAGTTTGGATAGATATAATTCTTGGTGAAAATATACAACATCACCGGTGCCACATTCACATCAGATGAGATAATCAGTCACTAACAAGTAACTGTATGGCTCAAGCTTCCAGTATATCACTGCTTAAAAGAGCCTTTTACAGGGATGCAAATATTTTCAAGGCATGATGTATAATACAAGCCATGTGTATTATTGCACACGTGAAATAGTACCACATGTAGTTGTGTCTTTGAGAAATTGAATCCAATGTTTTTCATCCTTTTGTGATGAGTCTGAAAAGCATGTATGTTTAGTATACTTCAACGTGTAACTAGGTGGGAAAGCAGACAGGGGGGTAATAAATGGTATCACAAAAATCAGGTGGTAAAATGCAGATTTTCGCCACTTTCTTCCAGAAAGTAACTGAAAATTCACAAGGAGAAATTAAAGATTACACACACTTAAGAGATGGAATAAGCAGATTGAGTCCCAAAATGTGCACACCTTAATCCTCAGAACCTGTGAATTTGTTACCTTACAAAAGTGACTTTCTAGGTTTGATGAGATTACAGATCTTGAGATGGGGATTTATGTTAGTAAACTCAATGTCATCAAAACGACCTTGCAAATCAGAGTCAGAGGCAGGTGGGTCAGAGAAAGATATGAGGAAAAAAAACAGGTTGGAGTGGCTGTGGATCAAACTGAAAGTGGTAGGGTGCCAAAGGCAAAAGCTGCAGGTAGCTTCTGGGAGACTGAAAGGTTAAGAAGAAAGGCCATCCCCTATAGCCTCTAGAAAAAGGACAAAGCCCTGCCAATAGCTTGATTTTAGCATGGGGAGGACATATTCCAGATTTCTGACCTTCAGGATTATAGAGTAAGGAACTTATATTGTTTTAAGCCACTAACTGAAGTAAGTTATAATAGCAGTAATAAGAAATAAAGCAGCAGACATATTAATTAGAAACAATGTATGGTTTGGAACAGGGCATATGCTACAAATTGAGAAGCAAACAATTCCTTCCTAGGGGAAACTTACAAGAAAGGAACAATTTGACAGTTCGCCTCATTATGCACTCTCCTCCCAGTTAGCATTAGCTTCTGGCCAGTCAAGAACAGGCTCATGTCCATCAGCATGTCTGTGGATAGTAACCAATCAACAGGTGTCATTCAAGTAACTCGCTTCTATAAAATATGCCAACCCATTTGTCATTCTGAAAGTCTGACATGTTTCCTTTCACTGCAATATGGTAGATTTCTCCTGTGTGTGCTGAAACTGCCTGACCAACATAATTCTTCTTCACTCTCTAGGCAATAAAGTAATCTTTTTCTTTGTACTTCATACAGTGAGGGGAATTTTCATACCTTGGACTACACTGAAGCTTACACCAAGATTGCTTTAATGTTATTTTGCTTGGTTATTTGGCTTCCTGGAAGATACTAGAAATATGACACCTATCAAATAGTCTCTGGGGTACTCTGTGCACAAATTCATTTCTGCTTCAAAATCTACTGGCAGTGGAGTTGATTCCCACCATGTTCTTCTTCCTTCTAATTTCTTTATGTTCTTGCTTTTGATTCACTTTATTGTCCTATGGTTTGTAATTAGGAATTTGTGTACAATATTTCTTTAAAGTAATAGTAGCTAGTTATTTCTACAAAGTAAAATTTATTTATTTATTTATTTTTAGTTTTTATTATAAAACTGATGTACATAGAGGTTACAGTTTCATACGTTAGGCATTGGATACATTTATTGTACTGTTTGTTACCTTGTCTCTCATACCCCACTCCCCACTCCCCCTTTCCCCCACTGAGGTATTCAGTTCACTTACACCAAACAGTTTTGCAAGTATTGCTTTTGTTGTTGTTTCTCTTATTTTACCCTTTGTCTCTCAATTTTGGTATTCCCTTTCAATTTCCTAATTCTACTACCAGTATACACGGTTTCCAATATACTCAGATAAGATTACAGAGATAGTGTAGATACAATCACAAGAAGGTGATACAAGAACATCATCAATAGTAGAAGCTACAGATACACGTGGGATGTTGAAAGTAGTTACAACTGTGATATAACAATCATTTCCATAAAATGGAGTTCATTTCACTTAGCATCATCTTATGTGATCATAAGGGTATAGCTATTGGGCTCTTGTGATCCTCTGCTGTGACTTGCCTAAACCTGTGCTAATTATTCCCAATATGGGAGACCATAGAGTCCATGTTTCTTTGGGTCTGGCTCACTTGACTTAGTATATTTTTTCCAAGTCCTTCCATTTCCTTACAAATGGGGCAATGTCATTCTTTCTGATAGAGGCATAAAATTCCATTGTGTATATGTACCACATTTTCCTGATCCATTCATCTACGGAGGGGCATCTGGGTTGGTTCCAGATTCTCGCTATGACAAATTGCGCTGCGATGAACATTGTTGTGCTGGTGGCTTTACTGTGATTTTGTTGGTGGTTTTTGGATAAATACTCAAAAGTGGGGTTGCTGGGTCATAGGGGAGTTCTACATTTAGCCTTCTGAGGAATCTCCATACTGCTTGCCAGAGTGGCTGAACCAGTTTACATTCCCACCAACAATGAAGTAGGGTTCCCTTTTGGCCACATCCCCTCCAACAACTGTTATTGTTAGTTTTCTTGATATATGACATTCTTGCTGGGGTGAGATGGAATCTCAATGTTGTTTTGATTTGCATTTCTTTTATGGCCAGTGATGTAGAGCATTTTTTCATATGTCTCTTGGCCATTCTCATTTCATCATCAGAGAAATCTCTTTGTAGGTCTTTAGCCCACTTGATGAGGGGGCTATTGGTTCTTTGCGGTTTTGTTTTGGAAGAAGGTAGTTTTTTTAGTTCTGCATGTATTTTAGAGATGAGGCCTTTGTCTGTTGAATGGCTGGTAAAGATCTTCTCCCAGTCTGTGGGCTTTCTGTTTATCTTGCGAGCTATGTCCTTTGCCTTGCACAAGCTCTGCAGTTTGATGCAGTCCCATTTGTCCAACCTTTCTTTGATTTGTAGCCGTTCTCTGTCTTTGTTAAGGAAGTTCTGTCCTGAGCCAAGGAGCCCAAGTGTTTGTCCTACTCCTTCCTTTAGTGTTTTCAGGGTGTCTGTTTTGATTTCAAGGTCTTTAATCCATTTGGAATTGATTTTGGTGCAGGGTGATATATAAGGATCTAGTTTTAGTTTGTTGCATGTGTTGAGCTAGTTTTGCCAGCACCACTTGTTAAAGAGGCTATCTTTCTTCCATACTATTGTTTTAGCTCCTTTATCAAAGATTAAGTAGGCGTAGTTCTGTGGGTTCATTTCTGGGTCTTCAATTCTGTTCCATTGGTCTTCAGGCCTGTTCCGGTGCCAATACCAAGCTGTTTTTATTACTATAGCTTTATAATACAGCTTGAAGTTGGGTATTGTAATTCCTCCAGCACTGTTCTTTCTGCTTAGGATTGTTTTTGCTATTCTAGGTCTTTTATTATTCCATATGAATTTCTGGATTGCTTCCTCTATTTCATTAAATAATGGTGTTGGGATATTAATGGGCATTGCATTGAATTTGTAGATAGCCTTTGGCAATATTGCCATTTTGATTATATTAATCCTCCCAATCCAGGAGCATGGGAGGTTTTTCCATTTCCTTAGTTCTGACTTAATTTCATTTTTCAAGCTTTTAAAGTTCTCATCAAAGAGGTCTTTCACTTCTTTGGTTAAGGTTATTCCTAGGTATTTTATGTTTTGGGGGGCTATTGCAAAAGGAGTTGCTTTCCTGATTTCAGCCTCGGTCTTTGGGTTGTTAGCATAGAGAAAGGCCATTGATTTTTGAAGGTTTATTTTATATCCTGCAACTTTGCCAAAGTTTTGGATCAGCTCTAGTAGCTTGGGGGTAGAGTCTATGGGATTCTTTAGGTATAGGATCATGTCATCTGCAAAGAGAGAAAGTTTAACTTCATCTTTACCTACTTGGATCCCCTTTATATTTTCTTCTTGCCTGATTGCTCTGGCTAGGAATTCTAGTACTATGTTGAAGAGCAGGGGAGAGAGTGGACATCCCTGCCTTGTTCCTGATTTTAAAGGGAATGGCTTTAGTTTTTCACCATTTAGAGTTATGCTTGCTGTTGGTTTGTCATAAACTGCCTTGATTATATTCAGGAATGTTCCCTGGAATCCCAGTTTTTCCAGGGCTTTTAGCATAAATGGGTGCTGGATTTTATCAAACGCTTTTTCTGCATCCAGAGATAAAACCATGTGGTTCTTTAGCTTGCTCTGGTTGATGTGGTGGATTACACTAATTGACTTGCGTATATTAAACCAACTTTGCATCCCTAGGATGAATCCAGTTTGATCGTGGTGTATGATTTTTTTGATGACCTGTTGAAGTCGATTGGCCAGAATTTTGTTGAGAATTTTTGCATCTATGTTCATCAGGGAGATCGGTCTATAGTCCTCTTTCCGTGATGAGTCCCTGCCTGGTTTTGGGATGAGGGTTTTACTGGCTTCATAGAATGAGTCTGGAAGTGAACGTTCTCTTTCAATTTCATTGAAGAGTTTGAGAAATATTGGTGTGAGTTCTGTTTTGAAAGCCTGGTAGAATTCTGCAGTGAATCCGTCTGGACCTGGACTTTTCTTGGATGGTCTACAAAGTAAAATTTCTGTGTTGTCAATGTAGCACTCATAAATAATTCGATCTATGTGTTAATAGAAAATATTAGGCTTTTGTTTTGAAGATATAGTATTTGTTAGATGGTTTTAAATTAAACAGATCATTTCCTGCCATTTGCTTTGGATTTTGTTATTGCTTATTATATAGGCAATGTCTTGTTTCATGTGATTTTATTTTGTCCTGACTCATCTAGTTTTTTAAATTCATTATAAATGAAAACAAAAATTTTATACCCATTGTCTGACAGCACACTGGAATAAACTAACAAGGCCATAATGCTATCATTTCGATGTGGGATGACCTTCAAAACCCATATGCTAAGTGCTTGGTCCTCAGTTTGATGATATTGAATGGTAGTGGAAACTTTTAGATGTGGGGCTTAGAGGAAAGAAGTTATGTCATTGTGGGCATGACCTTGAATGGGGCTATTGGGACCTGACCTTTTCTGTCTTTTTCTTTGCATCCAAGCTGCCATTATTAAGTGACCAGGTTTTCTCCTCCATGTGTTCCCACAATTATTTTATAGCTTTCCCTCATTTTAAAAGCAATGTCAAACTGACCACAAACTGATCCTGAGCCAAAATAAACCTTTCCTTTTTTCTGAATTGTTTGTCTTAAGTATTTTGTCATAGGGATTGGAAAGCTGACTATAGAGAGGGATTAATTGGAGAAAAGGAATCTAGATTTACTATGTCAACACAAGAAACTATTTAGTCTAGAAATTGATAGCCCAATGAGGCTATGTGATATTTTGTTATTTTTATATACTGCAAAATAGCTAAAACATAGGATTCTGATCAAAAGGGAATGATAAATATTTGAGGAGGTAAATATGAATACCTAATTCAGTCTTTCTACAATGTATACATGTACCAAAATAGTTTAATATGAGTTAGATTTTTGTTCTTTCCAGAATTAACTCAATTTAATTCAATGAGATTAAGCAGCAATCACATAATCAATGGGTGAAGTCTTTGAGCTCCTGAAGATGCATATTTTTTATGTGCTGGTACTGGAGCCAGAGCTCTATCCCTTAGCTTTTTTGCTCAGGACTGGTGCTCTACTACTTGAGCCACACGTTTACTTCCAGCTTTTGGGTGGTTAGTTGGAGATAGGTTCTCATAGACTTTCCTTCTCAGGGTGGCTGTGAATCAGAATCCTCAGATCTCAGCCCCTGAGTGGATAGAACTATAGGCCTGAGCCACCGGTGCCTAACCCAAAGATACATTTTTAATTGACATATTTCTGAACTCAAGAAGTGGCTACTATTCACAGCAGGTGTTTATGCTTCCTGAGCATCGTGGACAGTTCTGAGAGGGTATAACTGATGGCACCTCCAACAACAGGTACTGAATCCTCCAGTGTCCCTACACCTTCACTGCAGCTTCATCCTTATCAATAGGAAAAACAACAGCTTATTTTTTAAAATTTAATTTTATTGTCAAGGTGATGTACACGGGTGTTATATAGTTACATACGTAAGGTAGTAAGTACATTTATGTCAAACTTGTTATCTCCTCCTTCATTTTCCTTCCATTTTTCCTCCCCCAATCTCCCCCAAAAATTGTACAGTTAATTTCCAACATATTATCTTGTGAGTATTGCTGTTGCTTTGTCACCTGCCTATTTAGATTCAGACTTAAATTATTCTGCTGATTCAACTGAACTAGTTTGATGTTCTAATTCAGTGAAGGTGCTAAATGAATGACTCTGCTTAGAGAAATACAGCATGGTGAAAAGCAAAGCAGAAAATCTGAATTGCATTAAGGTGTAGCTAAATGTCTGTTGAAAATATATCCACATGGGTACCTTCTGGAAATTTTAAAATTGTTGTCATCTTTAATTTTGAGTAGCATGTCTAATAACATAAATATATTTTTATTAATGTATATTCATCATGCGAAATAGTGGGCTTTATTATGGCATTTTTGAATATGTCTATAAGTGATTTAGATTTTGTTTATCCTCCTTACAGACCATAATTATTTTAATGGGTGTTTTCTAGGACTTATAAAAGTATTAAATAAATACTAACTTGCTACTGACAAAGGAGGCATGCAATGGTGTCCAAGAAGGATTAATTTTTACTTACTGAAGACAAAAGCTAAAATTTTTTAAATGAGAAGGAGCAAGAAATACAGAGCAGTAGTTAAATTACTTTTCTTATTGCCTTGATTGATATTATAGACATATCAAAGGTCTCACTTAGAAATATCAGTGGTGAAGCAATTGAAATCTATTTTTTTGTAAATATTTCAGTGTTTTTCTTTTTTATTTTTTTTTTCATTTCTTTATTGCCAAAGTGATGTACAGAGGTGTTACAGTTTCATATGTAAGGCAGTGAGTACATTTCTTATTCAACTTGTTACCTCCTCCCTCATTTCCCCCTCCCCCCACCTCCCTCTTCCCTCTCCCCCACTCCCACCATGAGCTATACAGTTGGTTTACACCATATGGTTTTATAAGTATTGCTGTTGCATTGGTTTGTCTTTTTATCCTTTGTCTCTCCATTTTGATATTCCCTAGTTCAAATACACGTATACACAGTATCCAGGGTACTAAAATCAGAGTGATATCAGTGAACCACAGGAAAGAAATACAAAAGAAAAAGGGCATCACTTCACATGGCATGTTGAAAGAAAACAACAACAATGATATGCCACTTGTTTCCATAACTTGGAGTTCATTTCACTTAACATCATCTTATGTGTTCATATGGACATAGCTATTGAGCTATTGTTGTCTTCTGCTAGGACTATCCTAGACATGTACTAATTATTCCCAATGAGGGAAACCATAAAGTCTATTTCTTTGGGTCTGGCTCAATTTACTTAGATTTTTTACCTTTTCTTTTTTTATTTTCAGTTCTTTCTAATTAAGCCTAAGGTATTGCTTTGGCTCTGGAAAGACTCACAATGCTACTTTGTTGTTTTATTGCCTGGTCTGTAATTTAAGAGCGATTATTTTTCAATACTTGAAACTTGGTGCTTAGAATTACTTTCATAAGAAAAGTTCTTTTATAGCTGTATGCTGGTGCCACATTCGTGCAAGCCTATCTACTTAGGAGACTGAGAATGGTAGTTTGTAGTGACTCAGCCTGAGCTGGGGCAGTGGTATGTACCTATCAACAAGATTCCTGTAAGGCCGAGATTGGGAAGATCTTAGTTCCAGATCAATCTACACAGAAAAATCAATTCCGTGGGGGGGGAATCTCGATTCATTGTTGTGCACCTGTCATCCTTGTAACTGTGGGAAACCAGAAGTAGTTTGATATTAATCCCGGCATATGCCTGAGCAGGAAGCAAGGATTTATCTGAAAAATAACTAGCAAAAAGCGGAGCTGAAAGCTTAGCTCAATAGTAGTGGCCTGCATAACAGCTGAGAGACTCTGAAATCAAACCCCAGTATCTCCACTATACCAAAAGAAGAAAGAAACAGAAAACTAAAAGGAAAATTATTTTTAAAATAGAACTAAATCATTCAAACACCTCCATCTAATCAGATTGCTAGGAGGAAAAGAAACATCTGATTATTTGTGGTATAAATGCCTTTCACCTCTGCCTAATCTAATTGCTAGGCAGGTTGTGGGAAACAAGAAATGTCTGATTATTTGAAATATAAATGCCCCACAATCATGAGGCACAGGGTTTTAGAAATATATAATCCCAGATCCAATTCAAGTTCCATGAATATCTTAAGTATATTCAAGCTGCAAAAAGAATGTGTTACTTTGATGTTTCAAAGTGTGACATTCTTCAATAACAGCAAAATAAATTACCTACCATTCTAGTCCATTTCAACAAGACACCAAATAATACTAGTTATTGTTTAGACAGAACCAATGTATATTCCAAAGATAATGATCATTTTGAAAGTTCAGATAACCTCTTAATAGTTTGTCAATCAAAAAAACTCATACTCCAGAAAGATACTGAAGTACAATTTAAAAATCTAAGTTTCTATGACTGAACAGAAATAAATTATATACTGTTATTCATAGCAAATGGTAGGTAATAAAGTAATTCCTGGGAGATAGTATATTTTGGTAGAAAAGACAGGAGTTTTGAAATCCAACTTAACATCACAGTCAAGCTTTTGCTGTGCAGACACTTTTAAATTGCATGTGGTTCCATTTGTCAATTCTTATTCTTGTTTGGTGGGCAGTTGGTATCCTATTCAGAAAGTAATTTCCTATGCCTATAGCTTCCAGAGTTTTCCCTATGTTTGACTGTAGTAGATTTAATGTTTCAGGTTTTTCTTCAATCCATCTGGAGTTTTTTTTTTTTTACTTTTTCTTTATAATTTTTATTTTCTTTAAGTAATTGTACAAAACAGTTCTAATTCAGCATGTCAATTTATAACTACAATGCATCTTGAACAATGTTACCCTTTCCATCATTCTACTCCCCTAGCAATCCCCAAACCACAATCTCCTCCATCATTTTCTTTTTTTTTTTTCATTTCTTTATTGTTAAAGTGATGTACACAGGGGTTTGAGTTTTATTTGTAAGGCAGTGAATACATTTCTTATTCAACTTGTTACCTCCTCCTTCATTTCCTCCTCTCCCCCTCCGCATTTCCCTTCCCCTCCAGTGAATTGTAAGGTTGGTTTACACCATATAGTTTTCTAAGTATTACTGTTGCATTGGTTTGTCTTTTTATCCTTTGTCTCTCAATTTTGGTATTCCCTTTCCCTTCCCTAGTTCCAATACACGCATATACAATATCCAGGGTCCCAAAATCAGTTACAATAATATCAGGGGTTGATTTTTGTACACAGTGAGACAATTCTGTTTTTCAGTTAGCATGTATTTGCAATATCAGGGGTGTTACTAACATAGTCTCACACTTGCATGCAATACAGTTTGATCAAAGTCACCCCTTCACTGTACTCCTATTGAGAGCATTGTTAAGTGAAATATGCCAGACGTAGAAATACACATGACTGCACACCTATGTGGAATAGAAAAAGTTACTCTCATTGAAATTGAGAGTAAATTAGTTGTTAGGATTTGATGGGAGAGTTTAATCAATGGATAGATTGAGTTAGAGTAAAATTTTCTACTATATACTGTTTCATAATAAGATTACTATAGCTCACAATTGTGTACTGTAAATTTCAAAAAACTACAAAAAAGGCTTGAATATTTTTGCCAGAAATAAGTGATAAATATTTGAGAAGATAGATACATTTGAACTGATTATACATTGCATACTAGTGTCACCAAAACATCACTTTGTGTCTGTAAATATGTAAAAAAAAATGCAGTTTTATGTATCAGTTGCCATAAATATTTATTTTTAAATTAAGAAATAAAATAAAAGCACTAATTATATAGTAATGCTGCTGTGATTTTTGTGTGGGGATTTTCCCCCTAAATCATAATGTCAAGTGGATGGGTTGAAATTAAAGAACATGTTATCGTTAATAGTTAAGGCAAAACCATGTTTTTATGTGAGTTAATGCCACATGCAGCAACTCCCGAGAAATGACTCATAATGCTTGTTGTTTCTAATAGATTATTCGTTTTCTATTACTTTACAAATAGGGAACATAAATTAAAAGGGAAGAAAATGAATATAGTTAAAAAATTAGTATATAATATGTTTTTAAAGCATAGTAACCATAGAATCTGATAGAGAAAAGGAACCAAAACAATTAGATAAAACATATTAGCTCTTTGCTCAAGCTATTACATAGTAAAAATAGCTTGTATAAGACTCCAAAACGTTTGATTTAGTAAGGCATTCTTTGTCCTGTGTGTTAATCTATATCTAAGCATTATCTTTTATGTGGAAGAAGACATATATTCAGAGTGTTTGAACTTGCTCTCAGACCAACCTCTTCCCTCAATTATAAATATTTTACTTTCTTTCCCTTTTCAGTAAAATTGTTAAATGCTCCTAAATTTATTTTACATCCTCTTGGAATATTTTGTGTCCTAAGGATACAGATTAAATGAAAACAGGATTTATTTTACATCCTCTTGGAATATTTTGTGTCCTAAGGATACAGATTAAATGAAATCTCTCTGACAATTCTGTCCATTTTTATTCACTGGGGGCGCACTGCTAATGTTGACTTACTGCTGTGTGTATCTCTGATAAAGCTTTCCTTGGCCAGCACAGACTGCAGATTTTCTTTCCTCATCTGAACTCTTTGGTGTCTGGATTGGCCATTCATCATGGTCTGCTCTAGCTTGTGACGTATTTTCTAGCAGCCGGCTAGAAAGTAAAACAAGCTGGAGAGTGGGCTGCTGTTTCTGGTGTACTGATATTTCACAGAAACTGAACAAGACAATATCAGCAAATAAAAATACCCCAAGAAGGGCTTTTTATTTAACAAGTAGATTGCTTTTATTTTCTCCATAGAATATCCTTTCTATGAGATGAAATTTTTGTTTTGTAAATGAAGTATGAGTCATTTAGACTTGGAAAGAGTTGTTTTTTAAAAGACAATTTATGAGGGTGGAGGTATGGTTCAGTTGGTACAGTGCTAGCCAATGAGTGAATCAGGTACTGAATTCAAATCTCAGTCTTGAGAGAGAGAATTTACCTGAGCCGGGTATGGTGGCTCAGTCTTGTAATTTCAGAAATTAAGAGGATGTTGTAAGTGGATAGAAAGCTAAAAAGATTAAAGAAAAAAAACCAAAAACTTTTTTAAAGTAAAAATTAAAATTTAATTTACTTGAAATGTATCTGTTTCTTTGGAAAGATAAATATCTGAAGAAACAATTAGTTAAAAAGAGGGCAGTGGCTAGGAATGTGGCTTAGTGGTAGAGTGTTTGCCTAGTGTGCATGAAGCCCTGAGTTTGATTCCTCAGCACCACATAAACAGAAAAAGCTGGGGAGTGGCGCTGTGGCTCAAGTGGTAGAGTGCTAGCCTTGAGCAAAAGGAAGCCAGGGACAGTGCTCAGCCCCTGAGTCCAAGCCCCAGGACTGGAAAAAAAAAAAAAAAAAAGAGGGCAGCCAGGCCAGTGGTTCTTTGGTTCTTGCCTGTAATCCTGGGTACTCAGGAATCTGAGCTCCGAGCAAAAAAGAAGCAGAGAGACAGTGCCCAGGCCAAGTTCAAGCCTCCAGAGTGGAAAAAAAAAAAAAAAAAAGCAATGATTTTTTTTTTTTTAATTCTTCAACTACAATGTAAATGGGTTTCAGGAAATATGTTCTGTTCTTACCATCCCAGAGGGTTTTTTTTTTTTTCCTGTTTTTGTTTGTTTGTTTTTCTGATTGGCTTCAGCATTCAATTGCAAAGTGAAATATGGTTTCAAATCTCAACTGGAAGAGTTCTTACTTCTTGCTTATTCCCCTTTATGTTACTGTAACCAAATACCAGATTCTGGGTTTTGAAAAAAAAAGAGCTGTGTTTAGCTGATGGCTCTAAGTTCAAAAACATGGGAGTCCAGTCCTCTTAACAATGACTCAAACAAAAAGAACTGTATTGTTAGTTGCTAAGCCATACAGACACCTTTAGAGGGCAAGACCTCTATTAACTCATGGGCAAAGTGTCCTTTCTTTTGTCTTAGCTTAACTTGAAAGTTGACATGCCCATAGGCATCCCTCTCCACCACTTTTCTGACATAAACTGACCTGGCTCAGAACTGACATTTTAGCCCATAGTGGGAAAAAGCCCATCCAGTCAGCGGCCAAGCCCACTGACCATTGTCTGGAATTAAGAGCCCACCGCAGCAACAAAATTGAAAAAAGAAGAAAACTTTATTGAGACAGTTCCTACAGTGACCAGTCAGGGCAGCAGCACTAGCTCAGGAGTAGATACTGATAACTCCGCCCAATCTTACAGGCTAGCTTTTATAGCAAAGGTCACATATTTAGGCTTAGCCACTCGCAGGTGGCCAATGGGATTAAAGCACATATAGAGAATTGCATAATCATAGCTGGCCACACACAGGTGGCCAATAAGGTCACAAGGTGCCATATGATATCTGTTTAAACTAACCTATTCTATTCTAAGTTGGCACATATTGGGAGAGCAATGAAATTACAGGTTGGCTCAAACTCACTACCCAGGTGGTTGAGCAGATTAACATGTTTTTCTGCTTTTGCTTGACCTTTGTTCTGCCTTAGTGCATTCTTTAGAAACTGGAGGGGTTTCCAGGAGATAGGGGCCAGGCGCTCTTTACATTTAAGGAATCTGGTCTCTATCAGGGTGTGGGCTAGTGTTTCTTTGCAAGCAAGCAAAGGTTACACTGTCCCTATCAGCTAAGATGAATGCTCTAAATTTAAAATGGAGTCATACTAGCTCAGGGTCCACTCCAAGCCTTTGGAACGTGTACTCAGTGACATGAATTTAGGCAAGCCCGAAAATGTGTTCATCTTTCCCTCTTGAGCTCTGATCTCTGGAATGTGCTGGTGCCTAATTTACTTTCTCATATTAACTTTTATAGGGTCTATTAAAAAAATCCTCATGCCTTGTTCTACAAAGCATTGTTTTTTGATTTAAATTTAGTGCTCTCCACACTCACCATTATTTTATTATTTGGTCATAGTTTTTGCCTTTGCAACTTGCAGAGAGGAAAACTCACTCACAGGACTTTGGGAAGATGCAAATCTCAAAACATGCTGCTTATTTTGTTCCCATATCCCACCAGCAAGAAGGAAACCATGCTAAGAGAAAAGATGGTGAATTCATTTGTTATATGAGACTTAGTAGCTGGAAGGAGCTCACTCATCACAGAAATAAGGAATTCTGAGCAGAGATGTTCGTTATGACCTGGTTTGTCTGAGGAATTCTCAGGTCATAGGCTTTGGAATTCTTTGTTGTTTTGTTTCATTTTCATTGGATGTATCTCTATAAAGACCTTACTCTCTTTTCTGCCAAACTATCCCGACTACAGGTTATTCTGTGGCCTTAGGAAGGTTTTAGCCAAAAAGTTAAGGAAGAAAAAGAAAGCCTCTTCAAGTTACGATCCTGGAAATCATCTTTGAATTACCAGGTTCTCATGGTAGACATCAACCTCCAAATATACATGGCCCCAAGCTCTGCTCTTTCTCCTGTAAGGCTGTGCATCTCTGTGAGGGGAAAAAATAGCCATAGAAGAAACTTTTGCATTGCTTTAAATTTTGCTAAGCATCCTCTCATGCCATCAGTCATTCCTGCAAGACACTTATGCCAGGATGATTCATTCAGGTATTTCTTTAGGGTGTCAGAGGGTACTGATGAGTGAAGACTCTCAAGAGTTATTTGTTGCTCAATCATCTCCTGAGTTGAAAACAGCTCTTATTTTGTTTTTGGCAGAGAATTTAATCCATGCATTTTATTCAGATACTTCCCTCAGTTTTGGCCTTTGGATGAGTAATTCAACTCAGATCAGTAATTTTCCCTCTAAAAACATGGCCACTAGGTTAGAATAATTGAAATACAAGTAATCAGTACAAAAATTAGTACACAATATTGTTATATAGCGCTCAGGAAAATTTTATGCTTTGAATTTGGGGATGCTTTATTAAGCTTATACATTTTATGAAATATAAGTATAAATTTATGCTTACAACCTTTCACGTGAGATTGTATATTTTAAGAGATGAAAGAATAGATAGGTTTTTTTCTCTGTCAGTTGTGGGGCTTGATCTCTGGGGCTGGGCCTCCTAAATAGGACAGTTTTGTTTTTAGGAAATCAGTTCATTATTATGGTTAAATGAGCTCAACTGGTCATTTGGCTTGAAGGGATACTAACATTCTATCAACTTTGTGCAAACTTAATCAGAGATTTTCTACTGAAGAAGTGGATTTTTATGTAATTGCAAATTTAAAATACTTTGATATTTAGCCAAAAAATGTTAATGGATTTAAGGATAGAAGACAGGAAGGAAATTTATTTACTTGCATGTTCTTTATAAACTTACAGTAGAATATGCAAGTGTTCTCTAAATGTGACACTTGTAAACCCACTAATGTCACACAACTAGAAATAACACAAAATCTTTTTAGTTTTCACTGAACATCAGTTTCCAAGCAATTTTAGCTTTGGGATTAGGTTTTTCAAAATGTAAAATTTTGAAGGCAGATCCATTGAAAAAAATGAACTTACAAAACTAATGAAAGAAGGAAATAGAGTCATACCTAAGAAATTAAATCCATAATAATAATTTTCCCTCCATGAAGTCCAGAAGACTATTTTTGTGAATTCTCCAAAACAATTTAGTGTTCAGGCTAATTTTATCCATATTATTTAAATTAAAGAAAAAAATTAGTGTAGTTCCCAGCATAACTGTATTAGGACAAATCTTTCTTTCTTTTTTTTTTTTTTTTTTTTTGGCCAGTCCTGGGCTTGGACTCAGGGCCTGAGCACTGTCCCTGGCTTCTTTTTGCTCAAGGCTAGCACTCTGCCACTTGAGCCACAGCGCCACTTCTGGCCATTTTCTGTATATGTGGTGCTGGGGAATCGAACCCAGGGCCTCATGTATATGAGGCAGACACTCTTGCCACTAGGCCATATCCCCAGCCCGGACAAATCTTTCTTTTTTTTTTTTTTTTTTTTTTTTTTTTTTTTTTTTTTTGGCCAGTCCTGGGCCTTGGACTCAGGGCCTGAGCACTGTCCCTGGCTTCTTCCTGCTCAAGGCTAGCACTCTGCCTCTTGAGCCACAGCGCCGCTTCTGGCCGTTTTTTCTGTATATGTGGTGCTGGGGAATCGAACCTAGGGCCTCGTGTATCCGAGGCAGGCACTCTTGCCACTAGGCTATATCCCCAGCCCCGGACAAATCTTTCTTGATGTCAACATTTACAAGGAAATTATATCTCTTAGAAGTAAGCCAAAGTTTTCTCCCTGAACCTAGAGATGACTGTCCTAACAAAATATTGTTATATAGGAACCAAGATAATAAATTATGTCCAACTAAATTGTGTATTTTATTGTTTATTGTTGTTATTAAGGTGATATACAGAGGAATTATCGTTACATAAATAAGGTAATGAGTAATTTTTTTTGGACAATGGCTTTCCTTCCTTCCCCAGATCTCTTCCAATTTTTCCCTCCTATTCCCACCCATAAATTGTGTAGTTCATTATTAACCTAATATTTAGTGAGTACCACTTCCATAGATTACTTTCTTACAAGGAAAAAATAAACCCTCTTAAGTATGAAATAACTTACAAACTTTATCTTCTGTGCCTGAAACAAAAATCTAAGGTGATCTTATATTCTCATTGTTTATCTTCTTCCAGTATTAATCTATTATTTTGCTTGTTGATGACAGAAAAGAGGGTGTTTAGGCAAGAGTATTCTATGTTTAGCATTGTATATGTGAAATTTTTGCATAGGTGGCCTAGCATTGTATGGGGAACTTTAAGGATGATTCTTGAGGTTACTCCATTAACTGAGATATCTAGACTAACAGATGTACTTGCTTTGTTTGAGGGAATTTCAAAATAGGTGAGAAAGAAGAGTACCAGTTGCAACTTGTAGATAAAGCATGACAACCAAAAAGGTAACTTTCCCCAATAACTCTCTTTCTTCTCTTCCACCTCTTATTCCACTCCTAGTTTCTTTCTTTTGAAAATGTGATTGGCTTAGTGACTAGACAATAAATTCAACATGCAGATTAATGGCTTTGAGTGGTATAAAAGTTAGCAGCCACTTGCTTTTCTCCCCAAACCTCTTAGCATGTACTGCTCACCAAAATACCAATGCCTTTCTCGTATATGCCCTTGAAACTCCTCTTTTAAACACTCTCACCCTTAAGTGTTCTTCAAGTAGTTGAGTAGGGATGACCATAGTGCTGAGGAGTGAGTGTTCTATGAAGTTCTTAAGAAATGAGGAACAGAAGTTTTGTTGAATAAGTTTCTCAGTTTTTGCACTCTCAGATGGGGAATCTCCCTTGTGGAATCCGGGTTGTGTCTCAAATATTACATTACTAGATTGAATCCCAGTCGCCCCAAATATTTAATATATTCATATACTACCTGTTATGACATGTCCTTCCTTATCTCACTTCTGTAATTGTTTGATTGAAATCTTTAGATTATTACCTTTAAGATGAAGATCACTGAATCAATGTCCATATTAATCTGGTGCTCAAATCTTTCTTTGGAGGGCTGTTTCTGGCAGAATGGTTATCATTTTCTCATCTGACCAAATCTTTGCCAGCTGAGATTAACTTTGGTAAATTTCTTCAGTGAGCAGTATTTTCTTTTTTTTTTCTGAGTGCTAAAAACAAAGAGCCCATTAAACTCACTAACACATTATACACATTAAGGATTCAAAGGATTTGAGACAGGCAGCATGTTCATACCATGGTATTTCTGGTGGTCTGAAAATCAGTCGCCTTTTGTGCTCTTTCCTCAGAATTTCTGCACTCAGGGTGCCGGACAACCCAAGATGAAAAACGGTGTTCTGATAGTTAAGACATCATTGCAGCCACGGAATAAGGAAGGAAAAGTGATAAAAGGGAGCCTAGCTTTTTTGTATCCCCAGAAATCCTTCACATTTTACGTGTATAAAATTGGGAAGAACTTAGTACATGAGCACACTTATCTGCCAGGGGGGGCTGATAAAAGAAGTCTTTTAGCTGAGTGCATTGTAATACCAGTTTTCATAAGTAAGGAAATTGAGGATAACAAATAGTATAATGGTGACCAGCTTCTTCTGCCATATATTCCTTCTCAAAGTATTTTAAATCAAATTTTTAGTTTTAGTATATGGTATCACAGCTGTTCATAAATTTCTATCAATTTAATTTTCCACCAACTGTACACAAAAGCAAAAATTTTACCTACTGTGAGGCAGACTGCTTTTGTCAATCTATTAAACCTTCATGAATAAGATACATGCATACTTTTTTTCAAATATGCCGTGACTATTCACTATTTTTTAGCCTTCTACATAAAGTTTTTCAAACCAGAAATACTTCAGAAATAGTAGTATCTTAGGCTTAGATAAGTAATGAAAGGACAAATCGATATTAACTGAATAAACACAATTCTGCAATTTGTTTGTCCACTTATTTAATATGGTATTGTCACAGATTACTTTCAAGAGGATGTACACAATAAAAGATGATGCTTCAATGCATTGTTGCTATGAGAGCAAATCCTAGCCAAATCTTTGGTCACTTCTCTGCTTTAAAGCTACCTGACCCATCTGAAGCATAAACAGTTTTTTTTACTGTACCCTTTCTTTTAAATATAGTATCTTCCTGATTTCTGTGGCATCTTATTTTCCTGTTCTTTCTTTAGCTGACATCCATTTTCAGCAAGTTGAACTGAGAGGCTCCTGGAACAAGCTAACCCTGCAAGTGTGCCTGTAAGGGATATATGCTGCTACCTTTACCATACTAGGATTTACAGACCTGGGAATCAAAGGCAAAGGGGAGAATGAGAATGGTCCTATCACTATGACTTCAGTGATTTGCTAATCAGACATTTTATTCTCATCCTTATGCTACTACGCTCATCTGTGTAAGAAGTAAATGCTGAGATCAGTTTCTTCTGGAGTTGAAGAGGCCATGCAGACAATGCAACACATCTACGTGTTTTCTTTGACACAACTGACATTTAACAGAGAGCAGTGCTGTGAGAGCATTGCTGTAACTGGAATCATCTTTCTTGTCTACATCTCCTCTCACAGGAGCTCATTCTAAGTCTGCTAGTAATGTTGCATGGTTGGGGTAATAATAGGGTCCCACTCTAGTTACCATATATGTTGTGAAAAAGCACCTAGGGAGTTTTGGTGGAGTTTGCAAGGTGAGATATTCAGCCCATTACTAAGGCTGTAGATTTAAGCAAGAGAGGACAATCGTGCATCATCATTCCATAAAAAGTAAATAAATTCACAGAATGGAAGATGTACCTAAGGAGTGTATACAGAGAGACAGAAAAGTGAAGATACTACATTTCTGAAGAACATCAACATTTTAAGGAGAAGGATAATGTGACAGATGTTGGAAAAGTAACCTGAGATGGCCTTGTGACTAAGTTTTGTGAAGTTGTGTGTCTAAGTCGGTGGGTAGCTAGCAACATTCTGGTGTTTAACTTGTCAGGGAAATGTTTTTACTTACTTTTTTGTGACTTGAAAGCAATCTCAAAACTAACAAAGATTAAGTCTTGCAGAAAATCAGCTATTTTGTTACCACAATATTGAAATAAAATTGTTCTTATGACTCGTTGGAAGAATTTTATTGAATGTCTACCTACTGCTTTGAAAGTGATCCACACACACTATTTTAATCATCTCGACTGAATTGAAATGTTAGTATTATTTATCTCATTTCATTGAAGAAACAAATATTGAAAATCGTTTTGTCTGCAAAGAAGTCCCATAATATTTCCAATACTTAGGAGGTATAAACAAGTAAAACTTCACCTCATTGACCATCACAGCCAGCATCCTTGTCATCTAATATTTTATTTTTATTTATTTTAATTTTTATTATCTTTAAGTGGTTGTACAAGGATGACATTTAACAAAACAGTTTATGAATAAAATGCATCTTGATCAATGTCATCCCTTTCAATACTGCTACTCATTCTTCCCCTACTCATCCCTGCCCTTGCTCTTCTCAATTTGATAGAATAAATGTTGAATTCACAAATGCATTCTCCCCCTCTTCTCTGCATTCATCCACTCCTTGACCTCACGCCACCCTTTCCAATGACATTTTATATAATTCTTATATTTACTTGGAAATATCTCTCTATGAGCACAAGGGTTGTTTTTTTAAAATAAGATATTAATGGGTTTTGTCATTTCCTCAGTACTAGTTTTCGAAATAATCATCTGAAGCTAAAACTGAAAAAAAATGAGAGGATATTTTATTTTATTTGCAAAAACTACCCATGTTGAATACTCTACTCACATATTCTGATAAATCTTTCCTACGAGAAGTTCAGAGTGAAGGATGCCAGAACTTTCCTAATTATTTTTGCTAACTAATATGATTTCCTCTGGTGAAATGGCTATGGAACAATGAAATGCTTTAAAAGAAAATCCATGGGAAATCACTTTAACTCTCAATTGGATTAAGTTTCTGCAGTGCTTTATTTCTTCTTCCACAAAAGTTATTTTCAGAGTGAGCAGTGGGGCAGGCAGTGCACAGAACACACTGCAGGAGATACGCAGGTGTGCTTGTCTAGGCTTGTTTTGGCTCTTGACTCTTAACCCACACACCTCAGCCTCATCTCTACATTGTCTCCATGATGAAACTTCTCACAGGAGCTCTCAGATGAAACAAATTAATAAAGTATATGGGAAGAGGGATAAATTCTGCAGTGTAACAACTTCCACCAATATTCAGAGCCATTTTAAAGCATTTGCAAAGAACATGGGACAGTGATATTCGTATTACTTCCTGTCCCCCATCAATCCTCTCTATAGTGTCCTTCCTGGATTAGAAGGACAAAATTGCTATTAAATTAAAGAGATTTGTGATATCCACTAGCACTGAATTTCAGTGTAATAGTGTAACAAAACTGAATGCATAAAACAGTCTAGAATTATATTAGTCATAGACTGAGCAAAAAATTCTTTCAAATAATAGAAAAATTTTCCTTTATAACCATAGGAACATTCTGGGAAATTTCTGACCACCGGTCTTAGGAGTAATGTGGTAGAAACTTTACATGTTTTAATTATAAACTCACATTTCAGATTTTCATAATGATAATAAGCTCACCATTTTTATTTCATAAGACGTTCTTCACTTAGTTTTTAGTGTCAATGCTGTTCCTTTGCTTTTACAAAAGCCTTCAAGGATGCTTATTATTGATGATCAGTTTCTCTTGAAGCTGTTATTTCTTCTTATTTCTAATGTAAGAATTCTTTATTATTCTGCATTTCTCTAAGATGTTTATACCCCTGCTTTATTATTCTTTTGTAAAATCTTTTCTGCCAAATGTATTTCTGAATTTTGGTCAATCTTAGTCAAATATTTGAATTGTGACACCATTTTCCTTATAAGCATTATACCATTTTCTCATGATACAGTATTTTCCAAATAGTACAATATGATTTTTGCTGAAATTGGTGAAATATCTTTGTCTCATGTTTCTCTTGTCTGTAAGCTTCTTTCTTTCCAATTTAAAGTTACACCTTTACATGGTATTTGGCAGTGTCTTTTTCTTCCCCATAAATTTAGTTTTATTACTGGAATTATTGGAAGGTACTAGGTTAGTGTTGAAATTTGCAAAAGTTATCTATGTGCTTACTTGTAATGTTTAAAGTAAATGAACACATACAAGCATACACACACAGCTTGTTTTCTGCTATATTCTGACCTTGTGGTTCAATATTTATCTGACTTCCTTTAATTAAACTCATAGCAGTTTCTGCTCACTACAGGACCATGTCATGAGAGGAAGCCATGTGTGGGCCATAGTAAGAATCCATATGACCCACACTATTCTGGCTCCTTTAAACCACCGACTAGCTTCTTGCTGCACCTACAATTGGAGTAGGCCACTTTGTGCTGTTCTCACATTGAGGTGGCCAATGGATAAGTCTGTTGGCTACTTTTTTGTTTTTGCTGTCCTCAAGTTATCAGATGCTCCACTGCTTTCCTATACATGTTGTGCTTTTTGCACATATTTCTGTGTGCTCTTTGTTTAGTTTATTGCTTTTTGTGGAGGAAGATGTTGAAGCTCATCTAATATTCAAGGGTTCATTTATGCCTTTTTTTTTTTTTTTTTTGGCCAGTCCTGGGCCTTGGACTCAGGGCCTGAGCACTGTCCCTGGCTTCCTTTTTGCTCAAGGCTAGCACTCTGCCACTTGAGCCACAGCGCCACTTCTGGCCGTTTTCTGTATATGTGGTGCTGGGGAGTCGAACCTAGGGCCTCGGGTATACCGAGGCAGGCACTCTTGCCACTAGGCTATATCCCCAGCCCCTCATTTATGCCTTTGTCTTCAGAATTTCTATTAGCTATCTATGAATTCTTCTTCTCTTTAGTACGGCCAAATGTAGTAATTACTGGTTGGTCAAAAATTTTCTGCTGAGGGGCTGGGGATATGGCCTAGTGGCGAGAGAGCTTGCCTCGTATACATGAGGCCCTGGGTTCGATTCCCCAGCACCACATATACAGAAAACGGCCAGAAGTGGCGCTGTGGCTCAAGTGGCAGAGTGCTAGCCTTGAGCAAAAAGGAAGCCAGGGACAGTGCTCAGGCCCTGACTCCAAGGCCCAGGACTGGCAAAAAAAAAAAAAAAAAAAAAATTTCTGCTGAACATAATTGGTCAGTTACTTTTCTTTTGCAGAAGATCTGAAATATTACTGTCTTCTTTCCTTCTTTCCTCAAAGATTGGGGAGGGGAGTGTGGAAGAGAAAAACCTGGGAGAAAATGAGGGAGTGGGTGACACAGTTCAAAAAGAAATGCATTCAGTACCCGACTTATGTAACTGTAAGCCCTCTGTATATCACATCTAGAATAAAAATTAAACAAGAAAAAAAAAGATTTGTTTAATGGCAGGAAGAAGCACAATTACTCACTCTAGGTTTGTTTATCAATGTTAAAATAAAAACTTGGTTTATATTTTAGTTTCATAGTTTCCAAACAATAATTTCACTAATAAGCAAATTTTTATTAAATTTGTTTTATAAACCAGCAAGAAATGGGATATATGTATATACAATATATGTATATATATTAAACATACACACATATATGTAATTCACAGTTCTACACATTTTAATTTTGAATATGATTAGTAGTTTGTCTGATCTTGAAAGACATGTTTGAAAAATATCAACATATGAGATTTGACTCCCCCTAGTTTTTACCCTTGGAAAATTGTGCTACATTTTTTTCATAAAATTTGAATATAATTTTGTTTTGAAAATAAAAGCAAATATATATATATATATATATCTGTATAAGATGTCAGTCAACATCTATGCCATGCCTCAACTTTAAGATGTGCTGGGGCTTTTAAATTAGACAAGCATCAGCCCTGTTTTTCATCAGGTGTAGAGTTTGAGCAAGACACCTTATTTCACTTAGCTCACTGATCTCAATTTTCTTTTTAAAAGAACTAATAAGGACCTTACATGTGTGTCCTGAATTTTCTAATAGCAAAATTAAATATATCTAAAAGCATGTAACATAATTTTGAGTCATGGAAACTTCCCTTTCGTATTTTTACTTTTTTCCCCTTAGGCTGTAAATGCCATCCAACTAAAATATTTCATTGCCTCCTCTGAAAGCACTACAATAAATTTTAGTCTATTTAAATATGCTTTTACTGTCACTTTGATGGTTATGAAAGGTCAAAGTAATATTGTAAAAGGAATATTTGACATCAGGATGGCATTTTTGATAGATTTCTTTGTGGTATGTTTTGAAATATATGAATAACCAGGACTACTGTTACTCTAGTTTAACATGTTTGCTACTCTAGTTCTTTTTTTGTTTGCTTGCCTCTTCTTTTTTTTTTTTTTTCCAGTCCTGGGGCTTGAACTCAGGCACTGCCCCTGAGCTTCTTTTGCTCAAGAATAGGCACTCTATCACTTGAGCCACATTGCCATTTCCGGCTTTTTCTGTTTGTGTGGTACTATGGAATTGAACCCAGGACTTCATGCATGCTAGGCAAGCACTCTACCACTAAGCCACATTTCCAGCTCACTACTGTAGGTCTTTAGGATTAAAAAAAATAAGCTTAAACTAAATACCACATCATTTAAACAATGTTACACTTAATTTGGCATTTTTGGAAGTTTTTCTGACATTTGGAATATATGTTTTCATTTATGGTATCATCTAGATTGATATTGATGTACATAGAACTACATGTACATGTACATACACACACACACTAAAATCAAAATAATTTCCTTGGTTCAAGTACAAAACTATTGAATGTGAGTGGCAGCATTTGCTCAAGTCATAGAAAAATTGTCTTGCTAAATGTGGCTAAGAATGATAAGTTTATCCCATTATCAGGCAAATACAGATCCATTGAAAATTTCAACAGTAATGAAAAGATTATTTATTGATGCAATGCATAGTCTTGATTTTTCAGCAGCAAAATATTTTATGAAGCCAGTAATTTACTGACAACTTTAATCAACTGAGTCAGTTATGCTTTGAAAACATAGTTAAATTCATACATCATTTGTAGTAAGTTATAAAATATTAAGTGGGCATCCTCTAGGAAACTTTCAAATCCCCACCTTGAGAAACAATATCTAGTTGTGTGAAAAAGAATTCATTAAGGAATGTGACTGGATCTTCACTAATACATTATCATTAATGTGATGATGAATAAGCTAAAGGTACATTTATTATGAGATGCACCCATGATATTTGATTATTTTAATACCATAGTTATGACTTACAAAATAATTAAAGACCTTGATATATTCTCCTGTACTCTGTGAAGGACATACCAATACTCAAACAAAACATCTCAAAGCCTTCCTGCTGTTTCCTCCCAACTATTTTCTAGTTGATCTTAATATTCATGTTCTAATGATATTCATTTGCCTCTACTCCTTGGCCATCATATGCTGGTCTTCCAGTCTCTCTGGACTTATTTTCCTTCTTTGTTCCTTATCGATTAATATACATACTATATTAGACAAGGCATGCCTTTTCTCGGAGAAGAAAGAAGACATAGAAACAAAGCTGCATCCGTGTATGCAAGGATATGCAAGTGGTATAGCACTTGCCTAGAAAGCACAAGGTCATGAGTTCAAATCCTAGGATGACAATAAAAAAATTAAATAACTGTTTCAGAGATGGAAAATACTCCCCTGACTTTGCCAAAATATTAGTTTAAAGCCATCAACAATTTTTGTGTAACAATTTTATTAAATATAATATCTTTTTAGTTGAACAGGTTTATGATTTATCTTTCAGGAAGTACTTTGACATCATTTATGAGAAATGTCAGTACATAAATTGACAGGAAATTATATGAAAGGAACAAATTTTAGTGAAAAGAAAATAGACATAATTTGTTTAAATGTGGATGATCTAATCACTTGTCAACAAATCCATGTAACAGATTTTCTACTAATTAGAATGTTAGTAATGCTAACCACAAAAATATATGACATTTGCAAATCATTTCTCAGATATGTTAAATAAGTCTTGACACTCTCCTAATTATTACTAACTTCTATTTTTGAGATATAAACACATGAGAGATGTTTGTTTCTCCCACTGCCTTAAAAGGCTGGTCCCATTTTGAGTCTAGATAATAAGGTAAATAGTATTATTTATTTGGAAACAATATATGCATTGAAGGACAAGAATACAAGAAAGTCCTTGCCTCAAAAAGCTAAATGGTATTCATAATAACAGGGTAGAAAATTTTGATGAAACATCTGCAGCAACATAAAACATATTTTCTATTATAATGCTACTATAAATTGGTTTCGCTCCAAAAATCCAAATTATTTTGTAGTAGCTTTTAGGAAAAATTTGATTTGAGTTATACCACACTCAATCATACTAATGGTTAATACCACACTAAAATATCAAGCTCAAATAATTTTATATGGCTTAATGCCATGATCAAAAATTATATTTCTGACAAAATAAAAATATTATCTCCACTTTGATCTTGTTAATGCATTTGAGATTTCTGAGTTGGAATTTATTTTAATTTTTAGGTTTTTAAAGTTGATTTCCTTTGTCTATTAAAATATGTATATTTAAATAGGTATATTTAAAGCACTTCAGGAAGTTAAAAAAATAACTAAAAATGTCTGAGAATTGCTCGTGCCTGTAGTGGCAGCTAATCAGGAGACAGCAATCAGAAGGATCAAGGATTAAGGCCAGGCAAATAAGAACCACACCTCAACAACAAAACAACTTGGATACCACAGTGCAGTCTGTAAGAATATCAATCGAGGCCGAACAAGGAAAAAGGGGACTATTCTACCTGAAAAATAACTAAAGCAAAAACAACTGCCCAGTGCTCAAAAAATTTTTAAAGAACAAATGTATGTATACATTATATATATATATATATATATATATATATATATATATATATATATATATATATATATATATATATATATATATATACAAAAGGTCCCAGAGTAAGCTAATGCCAGTGACTCACACCTATAAGCCTAACTACTCAGGAGGCTGAGATCCGTGGAAGGATCATGGTTTGAAGCCAGCTAAGGCAAGGAAGTACCTGAGACTCTTACCTCCGATTAACCAGTAACAAGCTGGGTGTACAACTGTGGTTCACTTAATAGAATGCCAGCCTAGAATGAAAAAGCTAAGGGATGGCACCTCATCCCTGAGCTCAACAAACGCCAGTACCAGCACACACACTCACGCACATATGTGTGCAAACATGCATGCGCACATCTACTGGAATTCTTTAAAGCTTTCCATTCTTATATAGTTCATCCTTTGGGATCAGTATCTCATTAAAAGATCAAGAATAATCATCTAAACACCATTTCAAGGAAAAAGTCATCACTTTTGCTAACAGAGGGCAAAAATCCATTTGCCTAGCACCAACAATTGGCCCTCCAGCACTCTTAAGTTAGAAATACTGGTTTTGATGAACAGAATGAAGGTGTTTTTCTTAGAATGATTTCTAGACTTCTTTATTCAATCCTTTTTTATTTCAGCTTGGTTTAATAGACATGAACATTTCTCAACACAAAGTTGAAGGAAGTTTCCTCTTTGCCTTATTTTTTATTTCCTTGCCCCAGATATTACTCTCTAAAGAGAAATATGTCTGGAAACAGGTGGGATATCAATAAAATTATTAGACTATGACATGGTTGTTTCAGGCAAACTTCAAAGGAATTCTAATTTGCATTTCTACCATTATATATGCCTCTGCACAATCTGTTTCTTTAGTATGTGTCAGCTGCCAGCATAGAAAGGTATAATGAGTGTTACTTTCTTCTGAACTTGGAGTCTTTGGTGTTAGCCCGAATTTACTGTCTGTGTGGTTCTTATGCTGGTGACCTTAATCCACCCATTCTAAAGAGTGATAAGTCTTCACAAGCTTTCAGTGACCCTGCCTTCTCTCAAAACAGATCAAAATAATTTCCTGGACCTATAGCAGAATATGCTGACACTTTGCAGTGTCATCTTATACATTACTTGGTAATTATTACCTAATTTGCTTAATAATGTATATAATGAGGTCTACATTATTTAAAAGAAATTCTTTTTTTTTGGCCAGTCCTGGGGCTTGGACTCAGGGCCTGAGCACTGTCCCTGGCTTCTTTTTGCTCAAGGATAGCACTCTGCCACTTGAGCCACAGCGCCACTTCTGGCCATTTCCTGTATATGTGGTGCTGGGGAATTGAACCCAGGGCCTCATGAATACGAGGCAGGCACTCTAGCCACTAGGCCATATCCCCAGCCCTAAAAGAAATTCTTAGTATTTTACTGACATTCACTCTTTCACAAGATTTGATTTTCTCATCCACATAAGCCTAGTAGCTACTATCACTCTTCATTATTTTAACTTAAGAAGATACAATATTTACAGTGTCATTTGCCCTATTTTTCTGTTAATTATTTTCTTGAATCCTTTTATTTGCTTCAATTTGCTAATTTTCACTTTATTTTCCCCCATTTTTCTAAATTATTTAATTCAATGTGAACATTTGTAAACTTAGGTGGAATATGTCTACCATTGTGTGATGGATTCATTTCACTTATTATAATAACATCAATGTTTGTCTATGTTGTAGAGTATTTCAGAATCTTCTACCTTCTATAAGGCTAAACAATGTTCCATCTCTGAATATCCTGCTAGTGTTTATCCATTTCCCCATAACTTCGTGTCAGGGTTGCTTCTATTCCTAGCTGTGATGAGCAATACTTCTGTGATCATTGCTATACAATCATCTCTTCAAGTTCCTTCTTAGATTTACGTCCAGAACAGGAATAGCTGAAACATAATATATATGTAAATATATAATATATGTATATATATTTTGATTCAATATATGTTGAATATTTAGTATATATACATATAGAATCAAAAATATTGAACAAACACACACACCCATGTATATATACATATATATTCAGCTGTCTTAACAGCTGAATCATATAGTGATCATATTTTTATTTTATTTTGAAGGTATTGCTTTACTATTTCACATAGTAGCTGTGCCTTTTTTACTCCCACCAATTATGTGTAGGGACTCAATGTCCCTCCATCTTGAACAATCCTTGGTAGCTTTCTCCTACTTCTGAAGTCATCTTCCTTATGGCTGTGAGATGAAGTGGTTTTCTAAAAGTGGTGCTCAATATCTTATTAGGACATTAGGAGCTATTAGAGGTTTCTTGGGATCATTTCCACAAAAATATCAAAATATCAAAAATATCTCACTGGAAAACAACTAGACATTTTCCAACTTTAAATTTAGAAGAGATGAACAAATTTAATATGGTTTCACCTGACCTTTTCTAATAGAACATAAACCTTGGTATGGTGTGGTTATTGTACATAGAGCAAGACAATCTTCTGTTGCATTGAAAAGAAAATGGATAAAAGTTGCCCCCTACCACTCTTCCTGGGTTCCTACTCACACAATCCTTCATATTTTCTGTAGAGAGATGCAAACACTTCTTGACCTCAATAGTAAGGCAATAAAAAACAACTCAATTTTAAGCTAATGAGAATGGCATAAACTAGTATAGTGCTGAATTGAAATATCTATTAGCAAGGGCAGAAGGTTATGTGAACACAAGAAATGAGGGAAAAATTTTAATATGAAATGGAAGTACCTATGTGAATATATTAATAGCATGATATATTTTAAAGATATAAATAATAAAAGATTTATAAAATTAATAGTCATAAAATCTCAAAGAAAAAGGGTTCAAGTTTACATTTCAGAATTTAGCTTGCAAATCGAATTTTACTTTGTTTTTATCTTTTTGTGTGTTTGTGTCAATCCTGGGGCTTGAACTCAAGGTCTAGGACTGTCACTTAGCTTTTATTCTCAGGGCTATTACTCTACCATTTAAGCCACAGTTCCATTTCCAGCTTTTGGGTGGTAAATTGGACATAAGAGTCTTACATTTACTAAGATACCATTTCTCATTAAATAATATTATACAGTAGATTTTGAGGAGCAAATTTTTTTTTTTTAATTTTGACAATGAAACAGCAGAATAAATTGGTTTGTGGCTGAAACATCCTTTTTCCCCCACGGGGTAGAAACCTGAAGCGCTCATCTATCAAAAGAACAAACTCAGTCTGAGCCAGCTGCCCGCCCCCCCCTCCCTTGGACAAAGCCAAGGACTGGCATAAGGGCAGGAGGAAGGACACAATCAAACACGAGCTGGTGATGACGGGTACATTTCCAGTAAAGTACAATTCTCAAAGTTGCCGTAATTACAGAAAGTGGTAGCACTCACGTTTTTTAAAAAAAAATGAAAGTCACAAACAGTAGCTCTCCAGCTTGAGGAGCAAATGTTTTAAAGAAAGCTTACAATGAGATTTTAAACGCTCTACTTTATTGCTAAAATAAATTCACAAGCATATATTTAAATGTTGTACAATACTGTTATCACTCCTTACAAATCAACAATAAAAGGTTCATTATAAGAAAATATCAATATTAGAAAATAATTCTAGGAGTAAAACAAATTAATTACATTTCATTTGAAATGTTCAGAACTTCATTTTTAAGGTTCAAGTCCAACATACTGACAATTACTTTCTAGAATTTAATTCAAGAACAGGTGCTTGAAAATGGCTAACCACCAAGGAGAAAAAGAAATCTAAATACCAAAAATTGTTCAGTCAATTGAAAACCTATATGAATATAACTTGCCACGCAGTATTAAAATTCATTCTAAGTGCTGATATAGAAAACAAATTAAACATGTTTATTTCCACTGGCATTAAAATGGAAAAGAAAAACTTGAGACTGATTTATCCTTAAATACTATTCATCAAAGTGCTCAGAGGAAAAAGATGCACTAGAGGTTAGTTAATCTAGATATTGAAAACAAGGCACAAAAACGCTAATACCAACCTCTTAAATGAAAACAGTGTGTGGAACTAGCTATTAAAAATGGATAATTTTATACAGTAGTCAGAGATAGGAGACAGCAGTTCAAGACCAGCCTGGGGGGGGGGCGGGGAGAAGTTAATGAGATCTTATCTTATAAATCATGGTGGCCCATGTCTGTTTCATGAGGCAGAGTTTAAGAGGATGACGATGTGAAGCCACTTAAGGAAATACTAGCATGAGACTCTATCTAAAAAAAAATCTAAAAGCAATAAAAGCCCAGGAGTAGAGATAGCTACAGATTTTGAATAGAATTGTGCACATTGAGCTACTGTATCTGAAACCTAAGGAAGTTTAAATCTTTTGCAAAATATTAAAGTCAGTTCTGTTTGGCAAACATGTTCTACAAGCACCAGAATTAAACAGTCATATACATAGAAAGATTGCTTTCTCTTTTTGAGTGGTACAATTATCAATTTTTTAAAAACTCATTTACTAAATATACCAAAAGGAAGTTGTATCACTTAGTAATAACTTGTTACTGTTTCATTCAGCACTTAAAAACTGGGGGTGGGACCCATAGCTAGTGGTTGATGCCTGAACCATAGCTACTGAGGAAGCTGAGATTTGAGAATCAAGGCAGGAAAGTAGGTCAGTCTTACCTCCCCATTAAGCACCAGAAAACCAGAAGTAGAGCTGGAACTCAGAGATAGAGCACTAGCCTTGAGCAAAAGAGCACAGGGACACTGCCCAGGCCCTGAAAGTCCCACAATGGACCAAAACCAACCAACCAAACAAAGACAAAAACTGGGGATGGAGAGTGTGAAGGAGAAAACAGTAGACAAAGAGAAGAGGGGAAGAAGGCAGTCAAAATTCAGTGTACATCCTACCAAATTAAGAAGAATCAGGAAGGAGGGGAGAAGGGAGCAATGAACATGTATTGTATTCATATACAGTTTTGTTAAATAACACTTCCTCTGTAAAACTACTAAAGGTAATAAAAATAAATCCGTAAACCAGAGGTTGGTGGCTCATTCCTGTAATCTCAATTTATTAGGAAGCTGAGATTGCAGAAGATGGTATTTTGAAGGTAATCCAGGAAGAAAAGTCCCCCAAATTCGATTTCCAATTAACGGGCAATAAACAAGATTTGAATATGGCTTAAGTAGTGAAATACCGGATATGAGTGAGCAAATCTAATGCCCTGAGTTCAAACCCCTATACCAACAAGAGTAACAAAAAAAATCTTATTACAGGAGGCTGTTTGTAAGTGAGATTTTCGGTCAAGAGTAACATAAACTCTAGAACTTGAAACTTGCCATTATTGAGTCTGAATGGTTTTTTGTTTTTTTGTTTTTTGTTAAAAACAAACCCAATTAACTGCAGAAGAAAGAAATATATTTTATCAATCTCATGGTGTGATTCTATTATCAGCCCTAGCATTCTAAACAACAGCATACACATAATATATATAATATATATTATATATTGTATATTATATATTATATATTATATATTATATATACACACACACCTGCTTTCTTTTTTTTAATTAATCTTTTTGTTCCTCTTCATCATTTCACTTTTTGCTAACAAACAAACCAGAGAAACATTTTATGTTAATATTTTTTTGGTATTGTAGTTGTGGTTTACTTTTTGTTAAATTTAATTTATTTATTAATTGAACACAAATTTTTTTGACAAGGTGCTATGCAAAAAGGGTACAGTTACATAGTAGGGCAGTGTGTACATTTCTTGTGATATCTTACACCCTGTTTTTCTTTCTCTTCTCTAGGTCAGGTAGACATATATACAATATACAATGTATCAAGAACATATACAGTAGCCACATGGCCAAGCCCAAGAAAATTCGCGTAGGGCTTTAAATGTAATGTCGATATTAAACAATATGTCGACAGTAGTCTTATATGAACGTACATACATAGCTTTTGAGCTATTGTATTCCACTGAGAGATCGATTTTTGACCTTTATATGTTGAGTAGTTGTTTGGTTTTAGTTACATACTGTTGGGTTGCTGCCCCAATCCTGTGGGAAATACCATTTGAAAAGCAGTTTTTGGTTTCTCTCCGTCTCCCTTTCTTTCTTTTTTTTTTGGCCAGTCCTAGGCCGTGAACTCAGGGCCTGAGCACTGTCCCTGGCTTCTTTTTGCTCAATGCTAGCAGTCTGCCACTTGAGCCACAGAGCCACTTCTGGAAGTTTTCTGTATATGTGGTGCTGAGGAATCAAACACAGGGCCTCATGTATACGAGGAAAGCACTCTTGCCACTAGGCCATATCCCCAGCCCTCCGTCTCCCTTTCTTAACAGTCATATAGCAGGGAGATCAAGCCCCTTTGTTTTCTGTGTTCTAGGCTTGTCTCGCTCAACATTATTTTTTCGAGTTCTGACGATTTCCCTGCGAATAACAATATTTCACCATTCCTAATCGCTATGTAGTATTCCATTGTGTATAGGTACCATATTTTTTTGATCCATTCATCTGTGGAGGGGCATCTGGGTTGTTTCCATATTTTGGCTATTGTGAATTGTGCCACTATAAACATGGAGGTACAAATGTCTTTTTGATATCTTGGGACTTGCTGTTTAGGATAGATGCCTAGGAGTGGTATGGCTGGGTCATAGGGTAGGTCTATATTGAGCTTTTTGAGAAACCTCCATACTGTTCTCCAAAGTGGTTGGACTAATTTGCACTCCCACCAACAATGGAGAAGGGTTCCTCTTTCCCTGCATCCCCTCCAGCATTTGTTGTTGGCTGAGTTCAGAGTATAGGCCATTCTAACTGGGGTGAGGTGGTATCTCAGGGTTGTTTTTATTTGCATTTCCTTTACTGACAGGGATGTTGAACATTTCCTCATATGTTTCTTTCCCAATTTTATTTCTTCTCTTGTGAAGTCTCTCTTTAGCTCCTTTGCCCATTTCCTAATTGGTTTATTGGACTTGGAGGGGATTAGTTTTTTGAGTTTTCTGTATATGACAGATATTAGGCCTTTGTCTGTTGCTGTGCTGGTAAAGATCCTTTCCCATATGGTTGGCTGTCTTTCTGTTTGGTCGCTATGTCCTTAGCTGTGCAGAAACTTTTTATTTTGTAGCAGTCCCATTTGTAGACTCTCCTCTATTTGTTGTGCGCCTGGGACTATATTCAGGAAGTTCCTTCCTGTGCCTATAAGTTCTAGCGTCTTTCCTACTCTGTCCTTCAGTAGTTTCAAGGATTCAGGTGTGATATTGAGGTCCTTGATCCATTCTGAGTTGATCTTGGTGCATGGTGATAGGTTTGGGTCTACTTTGAGTTTTCTGCATATGGCTGCCCAGTTCTCCCAGCACCAGTAGTTGAAGAGGCTATGTTTATTCCATTGTATGTCTTTAGCTCCTTTGTCGAATATCAGCTGAGTGTAAGAGTGTGGTTTTATTTCTGGATCTTCAATTCTAATCCATTGGTCTTCTGATCTGTTTTTATACCAACACCAGGCTGTTTTTGCTATGATGGCCCTGTAGTAGAGCTTGAAGTCTGGTATTGTGATACCACCTGCACTGCTTTTTTTTGCCTAGAATTGCTTTGGCTATTCTAGGTCTTTTGCTGTTCCATATGAATTTATGGATTGCTTTCTCTATTTCAGTGAAGAATGTGACTGAGATTTTGATAGGTATTGCCTTGAATTTGTATAACAATTTGGGCAATATGGCCATTTTCACTACATTGATTCTGCCTACCCATGAGCATGGGAGGTCTTTCCATCTCCTTGTGTCTTCTTTGATTTCCCTTATTAGATTTTTGTAGTTTTCATTAAATAGGTCCGTCACGTCCTTGGTTAAGTTGATCCCTAGGTATTTTATTCTTTTTTTGGCCCCAGGAAATGGAATTGTTTCCATAATTTCCTTTTCTTCTTGTACATTGCTGGTGTACAGAAAAACTGCTGACTTTTGTGGATTGATTTTGTATCCTGCTACTTTGCCAAAATGGTTTATTAGGTGTAGGAGTTTGGGGACTGAGTTTTTTGGGTCCTTCAGATATAAGATCATGTCGTTTGCGAATAGGAATAGCTTGATTTCTTCCTTGCCTATGTGGATCCCTTTGATGTCCTCCTCTTGCCTTATTGTTATGGCTAGGGATTCCAGCACTATGTTGAAAAGAAGTGGGGAGAGTGGGCATCCTTGTCTTGTTCCTGAGTTTAGGGGGAATGATTTAAGTTTCTCTCCATTTAATATGATGTTAGCAGTTGGTCTGTTGTATATGGCTTTTATTATTTTGTGGAATGTTCCATCTATTCCTGTTCTCTCCAAAGCTTTTAATAAGTATGGATGTTGTATTTTGTCAAAGGCTTTTTGGGCATCGACTGAGATAACAATGTGATTCTTGATTTTAGTTCTGCTTATGTGGTGAATTGTGTTGATTGATTTACGGATGTTGAACCATCCTTGTGACTGTGGGATGAAGCCTACTTGGTCATGATATATAATTTTCTTGATCAGTTTCTGGATCCTGTTAGCTAATATTTTATTGAGGAGCTTTGCATCTGTGTTCATTAGTGATATTGGTCTGTAGTTCTCTTTTTTTGTTGGGTCTTTGCCTGGTTTGGGAATGAGTATGATATTAGCTTCATAGAATGAGTTTGGGATTTCTCCCTCTGTTTCTATTTCGCGGAAGAGTTTGAGGAGTATTGGTATTAGCTCCTCACTAAAGGTTTTATAGAATTCATTGGTGAATCCATCTGGGCCTGGGCTTTTCTTTGTTGGGAGGTGCTTGATTACCTCCTGTATCTCACTGTAAATTATTGGTTTATTTAGTTGATTTATTTCTTCTTGGTTCAGTTTGGGCAGTTTATACTTCTCTAAGAATTGATCCATTTCTGTAAAATTATTGTTTTTTACTGAATAGAGGTTCTGGAAATAGCTCCTTATGAGTGTTTGAATATCGTGTGTACTTGTTGTAATTTTTCCGGTGGAGTCCCTGATTTTATGTATATGAGTCTTGTCTCTTCTTTTCTTTGTAAGTCTTGTGAGGGGTCTGTCAATTTTATTTATTTTCTCAAATAACCAGCTTTTAGTCTTATTTATTTGTTGAATGGTCTTTTTATTTTCAATCAGATTTATCCCTTCTTTAATCTTTGTGATCTCTCTCCTCCTAGTCATTTTAGATTTGGTCATTTCTTGTTTCTCCAGTTTTTTTAGTTTCATCTTGAGGTTATTCACCTGCTCTGCTTCCATTCTTTTAATGTGAGTGCTGAGGGCAATGATCTTGCCCCTCAGTACTGCCTTAGCTGTGTCCCATAGGTTTCTTTGTGACGTATTTTCATTGTCCTTGTGGCTTATGAATTCGTTAATTTCATCTTTAATTAGGTCTGTGGCCCATGTGTTGAATAACAGTGTGGGGTTTAGCCTCCAAGAATGTGTATAGCCTCTGTGGTAACCGTTGTTATTGAGGGTTACCTTTAATCCACTGTGGTCAGATATAATACATGGGATGACGTCAATACTTTTGTATTTGCTGAGGTTCTTTGTGTGGGCTATGACGTGGTCTATTTTGGAATATGATCCATGTGCTGCTGAGAAGAAGGTGTATTGGGTCTCTGTAGGGTGGAAGATTCTGTATAGATCTGTCAGATCCATTTGGGATATGGTGTTACTTAGGACCTCAGCTCCCTTGCTGATCCTCTGGGTGTTGGATCTGTCTCTTGGAGAGAGTGGGGTATTAAAGTCTCCCACTATGATTGTGTTTGCTTCTATCTTGTTCTGTAATTCTGTGAGAATTTGCTTGACATATTTGGGGCCTCTTTTGTTCGGTGAGTATGCATTTATCACCGTGATGTCTTGATTCTGGATTTTTCCTTGTATTAAAATGTAGTATCCTTCTTTGTCTTTTTGAGTTGATTTTAATGAAAAGTCCAGCTCGTCTGAGATTAGGATGGCTACACCTGCCGCTTTGGTAGGTGCATTTGCTTGGAAGATCTTGCTCCATCCTTTCATTCAGAGCCTGTTTTTGTCCCTTGCTGCAAGGTGGGTCTCTTGTAGACAACAGATGCCAACTTTTTGTTTGCGGATCCAATCTGCCAGTCTGCTCCTCTTTATCGGTGAGTTTATACCATTTATATTCAAAGAGATAAAGGATAAGAGTGTTTTTTCTCTTTCCATTTTCTTGTTGGGCTGTTTTTTCCTCTTTTTTTTTCTTGTCTTTAGTGAGCTGCTCTTTCTGTCTGTGTTTACTGTACATCTCTGTTGTGTGGGATTCCCTTCTTAGAATTCGCTGTAAGGCTGGTTTTTTATTCACATACTCCTTTAGATCCTCTTTACTATGGAAAGATCTAGTTTTCCCTTCGGATGTGAACTCCAATTTGGCTGGATATTTAATCCTAGGTTGCATATTGTTGGCGTGTAGAACTTGGATGGTGTTCTTCCACTCACTTCGCGCTTGGTAGGTTTGTGTGGATAGTTCTGCTGTTATTCGGATCCCCTTCCCATTTTAGAAAATTTCTTTCTTCATTTGGCTGCATTTAGAATTTGCTCTTTATTCTTGAGATCTGAAGTCTTGAATATTATGTGCCTTGGCGTGACTTTTCTGGGGTCTGGCCTGGCAGGGGTCCTATAGGCTTCGGTTACCTGGATGGGGTCCTTTGTGAGATTGGGGACGTTTTCTGCACTAACTTCTGCTCTGGTACTCGGCTCCTTCTTCTATTCCAATTATGCGCAGATTATATTTCTTGTCCATTAGTTCCTGGATCAGTCTGCCCTGAAGCTTCACTGTTTCTTGGAGTGTGGTAATTTTCTGGTTGTTGTCAGCTGCTTCATCGTCCAAGAGAGAGATCTGGATTCCATATGGTCAATTCTTTGTGCTGTGGATTCAATTGCGGAGTTTATGCATGTCAGAGAGTTACTTATGGTTGTCAGATCAGCTCTGATCGTGGAAATTTCTTCCTTTAAAGAGTTGTATTTTAAATCTATTTTTTCATGCATTGCACTTCTCAGGATGTTAAGGTCTTCTTTAATGGAGGTTTGCATTGTATCCATTTTTGCTTCCATTTCTTTCTTGGCTTCCTGGATGTCCTTCAAGACTTCCACTCTAAACTCCTGGAATTGTTTTCTAATTTCATTTCTGACGCTTTCCATCATTTCTGTTAACATGGCCTCATTTGCTTTTTTATTCTCCATCGCCTCTTCAGTCGTGCTGCTTTTTGGAGCTGGCGAGTTGGCTTGCCCTTTGATGAACTGTGTTATATTTCCTTGTGATTGCGCATCTGGAGATCTGTGGGTGGCTTCCCTGGTTTGGTTTTGTGCTGGTTCCTGCTGGTCCATCAGTGGGAGCCTTATGCCCTGGTGTCCTGGCTCTGGGTTTGTGTTTGGCTGTTGCACCTTGCTTCCCAATGGGTGAGCGTGACCTTCTCAGTTGTTGCTGAGGTGGTCACTCTCCCTGCATTGGGGGGCCGGTAGGTTCCATGTCTTTCTCTGCGGGACAGTGTCCTGCCGCTGTGCTGTGCTGACCCTAGCGTGCCCCTGTTGGGGGTTTGCTGGTCACTGATTCAGCGTGGCATGGAGGCTTATCTCTTCTTTGGTTCTTTTTTCCACTCTGTATCTTGGTCAGAGGACCTCACCTGTCAGGCAGTTTGCCTTCCTGTGTGGAGCGCTCCCTGGCCGGTGTTGTTGAGGTGCGGCCCACCCACTTGTGCGAAATGTGCCAAACTGAGTGGGCACGGGCTGATGGACAGCTCACAGGTCCTGTGTAGACGTGCCTACCAGAGCGGGCGCTGTCGCCGGGGGCCCTGCCCACCTGTGCAGGGTATGCCTACCAGAGCGGGCACTGTCACCAGGGGCACCGCCCACCTGTGCGCTGTGCGCCCACTACAACAGGCCCTCCCGCTGTGGCCCCGTCCACCTGAGTGGGGTACGCCTACCAGAGCGAGCCCTGGGTTGTTGGGTTGTGCTTGTGCTCTCCCGCGAGTCTGCTGTGGGGGGAGGTATGTGTGGAGCCCAGTGGGATCAACTGTCCGTGCGAGGGTTAGCACCCTCAGACCTCGCCTCCGCTGTGAGGAGGAGACGTGATCAGGCCCAGGTGTCCCTGCTGTGCTGTATTGCCCACCAGCGCCTGTGGTTTTAGTTGTAAGAGTCCATGAAGTCCAGGCGCCTCGGGTGGGGCTTGCACTGCCGGCTGTCCCCCGGCCCCTGTTGGGAAGGGGGCAGGGCCAATTTGGCCAGTTCCTGCTCCTGGGCAGCCTTGGGGCTGCTCCGCCCTTCCCCTGCTAAACTCCTGTGACTTCCCAGCGCCTGATGGGAGCTTCCTGCCTGATTTGGGGGTTCTTTGTTCCCTCGGGGTGGGGAGGGGGAGGGAGGGAGATCTAGCTTCTTTGTAGGGTTTGGGTCTCTGATAGCTGGTCTCCCGTTGGGGGAGGGGGTAATGGAGGTCTCCTTTGGGTGTGGCGAAAGGTCATGGTGGCATCCCCGGCTCTCCCCTTCTGCACCGCTGGGTTCCCCAGCCGCTTACATCTGTTCCTGGTGTGGACCCGAACTTCCCGTCTCCACCGTCGCTGTGTGTCTTGGTCCGCACTCTCCCTGGTGTCTGTGGAGTCCCGCTATCTGGAATCTGCACTCCCGGCAGCTTGTCTGCTGATCGCCGGGTCCCCTTTCCCAGCCTGGCCCTGTTCGGGCCAGGGTCGGCTGGTGGGGGGAGGGTGCCCCGTAGATTCTCCAGCTCCGTGTAGGTTTTCGGCTTTTCTTTTTTGCTTCTTTTTGTTTTCCTGCATTTCTCCACTGCTTCTGGCTGCTGGTTTTGCTGAGTTCTTGATGGGGTGTTGGGTGCTGGAGTTCCCAGCGCGCTATTCAATTGGAGTGAGAGTCGGGGTGCCTCCCTACTGTGGCGGAGCCATCTTCCCGGATCTCTCCCACACCTGCTTTCTTGGTGATTCATGCCAATAATAAATATTCACATTAGAGATCAACAACTTATTTGTCATCCATTTATTCTGTAGCCCTGTTTGTTTCAATTATGTTTCTTTCAAGAAGAAAAGCGTCTTGCATTAAAAGTTTTGTCTTCAAACAAGCTGGCCTACTTCTTGGAATGATTCTCTACCTAGTTGAATAAGCCATGCTGTGGAATAGTCTCATGATGATAATTTAGAATAAATTTATTCTAACTCTGATTTTCCTAGAAAACAATTAAAAGAGGATCACTAATATCTCTCAACCATAGAAACTACAAAATAACAATTACTAACTGAACTTGGGCTGGTTTCACATAGGGGATAAAATAAAAAATAATCAGGAAAAGTCACTGGTAGCATGCAGTCATTAAATAGAGGGTATAAAGTCCTTCAACATATATAGATATATGTGTGTATGTATATATATATATATATATATATATATATATACACAGATTTATACATACATATGAGGAAATATAATACAACCATAGTCACTTTGAGTTACATATACATACAAAACTTCCATAGGAGATGATATTCATAGGCATTTAACCACTGGATCTGCATTTTGAAGGTTGTTGTGACTGTGGTATGGTCTACTGTCTTCATAAGTACTGACATTTATTTCCACTGAGTCCCTTAAGCAAAAGAACTAACAATGATACTAAACATCCTGGAATAACAGTGGGAAATTTTACCAATGGAAAAAGACTTCTGGTCAGTAAAGTATCTCTTTGGGGGCTGGGAACGTGGCTTAGCGGTAGAGTCCTTGCCTAGCATGCATGAAGCCCTGGGTTTGATTCCTCATAAACGAAAAAGCCAGAAGTGGTTCTGTGGCTCAAGTGATATAGTGCTAGCCTTGAGCTGTGCCCTGGTCCAGAGTTCAAGCCCCACAACCACCAACAACAACAACCAAAAGAATCTCTTTGAACCATGTGTCTCATTCAGAGACTTGCTTGGTTAAGGTAGTTTCTCACGTAAGAATCCTCACTAGGAGCCATGTGTTCCATCTTATTTTAGCTGTCCAGAAATGAACACTGAAATGAAAGTCAGCGATAAAATTCTGTGTGTGTGTGTGTGTGTATGTGTGAAACTGAACCAAATCAGCTCAAAGGGGACAGGCCCACCAGTCAAAGGGAGGCATGTCAAGGTTTTACACTAAAATAATTAAGAAGAATGAGACTGTTGAATTATTACTGGAACAGAAGTCTTTTATTGTCTAAGAGAGCATATAATACAAACTGTAACCCAGTACCATATGAAGGGCAGAATTCAGTCATTTTGTCATACACAGGAAAGAATCACTAGACACAGAAGACTCAATATTCAACTGTTACCCTTTCCTTGGCTCTTCTCATATCACAGCTGTGTGATTTATTACATCAGGGTAACCCAGATCTCTAACTTAGAAGCAACGGATTCCTTTTTGATGAGCAAATGTGCTTTGAAAGTCTATTTTTATTAGAAGTATCAAATTAAGTAGTAAGAGGGAGAAAATAATCCTTAGAAAAAGTAGACAAAGTAGTGGAACAAATCCACTTGCATTATAGATGTTTTAGGTAGTCTAATTTAAAGCCTGCATTTTCTTGAACCAAAATATTAGTCTCGATCAACATTTTCCCATGGTTGCAACAGAAGATTTTGATTAGCCACTTTTAGTCTCATAAAGATATGTGCATGATCATCCTTACTTCTAGAACCTGGCAACTGGAACATTCAATTATGAATTAGAAGTGTGACATGTTAATGAGCAAAAAGTGCCTCTCTGGCATGTTAAATATTTATGTGGGATTGCCTTTAGACATTCTTATAACCTGTACTTGTTTTGCGCATGCTTGCTTCAACATTTTTATTTCAAGATCATGAGTTGAATATAATAATTCCAGAAAAAAGGCTTTCACTCAAAAGACAATAGAGGCAGACATTTTCAATGTCTTTTATTGTTATACTTTCAAATATAAAAGACAATTTATCAAGAGAACAATTATAAATACATATGCACCTAATATCAGGACATTTAAATATATAAAGCAAGTTCATTTTTCAACATTCCATTTTCTCCCCCTCACTGTAATATGAAACAGTAGGACATTAAGGTTGAAAAATACTTTTTGAATCATTTGTTTCAACTCCCTCATTTGTGGAGTTAGAGGTTGTTTGACTTACCTAAGGTTGATACTGCTAATTACTGGCCAACCTTCCAACCCATACATGTCAAAAACTGTTATAAAATGTTCTCTGTCACAATGTTCTTACAATAATTATAGTGTTTCTTTTTTCATGTATCTTGATGAAAAATTTCTTGCATTTTGTGTGCTTATTTTATTCAAGATCTAAGTAAACTACCACCTGTAGTCTTTGTGTTTATTCCCTGCTCTGAAATACAGATATGGCATTTAGAGAAACTTGTCATATTTATGTATATGAAGAGATCTATAGAATACTAAAATGTTAGAGATATGCAGAATATAATTACATACTGTATGCTCAGCCCCATAAATTGACAATGTGTCTTAAATTTCTTCCCTACATCTTTAATAGAAAGATGTTGCTCCTTAAGGTTAGCTGTATTGGCAGCTCAAAGAAAAAAGTGTACAAAATTTGAATTCACTTCTATTGAAAATGTTAACATTTGGGGCTGGGGATATAGCCTAGTGGCAAGAGTGCCTGCCTCGGATACACGAGGCCCTAGGTTCGATTCCCCAGCACCACATATACAGAAAACGGCCAGAAGCGGCGCTGTGGCTCAAGTGGCAGAGTGCTAGCCTTGAGCGGGAAGAAGCCAGGGACAGTGCTCAGGCCCTGAGTCCAAGGCCCAGGACTGGCCAAAAAAAAAAAAAGAAAAGAAAAAAAGAAAATGTTAACATTTTATTTACATTTTCATTTTACTTTGACTATTATAGCTCTTGCCTGAGTAATTTCATTAGACACAAGTGATTTTTTCATTTTTTTTGCCTTGTTGATTAAATTATTAGTGATGCAATGCAGCGTGTTATTGTTAAAAATCACTAATGGCCTACTACTACTTTGTCTTTTTAATTTTGCTCCCTTTTTTCCAGTTTCTCTTAGTGATTTTTTTAAATTGACTAGTCTATTTATTGTCAAAGTGATGTACAGAGGGCTTACAGTTTCACATGCAAGGCAGTGAGTACGTTTCTTATTAAACTTGTTACCTCCTCCCTCATTTTTCCCACCTTCCTCCCTCCCCAATTCCATCCCCCCGCCAAGAAGAACAGTTGGTTTACAGCAACTTCTTCTTAGTATTGCCTTCTAAGTATTGCTGTGGCATTGGTTCTCCTTTTACCCATTTTGGTGCTTCCCTTTCCTTCCCTAGTTCCGAAGTGAAAGGGAATATCAAAATCGAGAGTCAAAGGATAAAAAGACAAACGACTACAAAAGCAATACTTGCAAAACCGTTTGGTGTAAACCAAATGAACAACTCATGGGGGGAGAGGAAAAGGGGGAGGGGAGAGAAATGTACCCAAGGCCTAACATATGAAACTGTAACCTCTAAGTACATCACTTTGACAATAAATAAGAAAAAAAAAAGAATAATCACTCTTTACAAATGTAAAAAAAAAAAAAAAAGTATATACCATACCCAGGGTACCAAAATCAGTTACAGTGACATCATAAGTAAAAACATGGGGAAGAAAGACAAAAGAAAATGGCATTATTTCATATGGTACCTTGAAAATAACAACAATAATGATAAACCACTTATTTCCATAACTTTCAGTTCATCTTAGGTGTTCATTGAGCTATTGTGATCTTCTGAAAGGACTATCCTATACATATAGTAATTATCACCAATGGGGGAAACTGTAGAGTCTATGTTTCTTTGAGTCTAGCTCACTTGACTTAATATCATTTTTTCCAAGTCTTTCCATATCCTTATGAATGGGGCAATGCCATTCTTTCTGATAGAAGCATAGAATTCCATTGTGTATATGTACCACATTTTCTTGATCCATTTATCTACTGAGGAGCATCTGGGTTGGTTCCATATTTAGAGATAGTAAATTGTGCTGCGATGAACATAGTTGGGTGGGTAGCTCTAGTGTGGTCTTACTTGTAAATGCCCAAACTTGTAAATGTGTTTGTGTAAATGCCCAAACGCAGGGTTGCTGGGTCATAGGCATGCTCTATGTTTAGCTTTTTGGTGAACCTCCTCACTGCTCTCCAGAGTGGTTGAACACTTCCACCAACATTGTAGTAGGGTCCCTTTTGGCCACATCCCTGCCAGCATCTGTTGTCATTTGTTTTCTTGATAATGGACATTCTTACTAGGGTGAGGTAGAATCTCAATATTGTTTTGATTTGCATTTCTTCAATGGCCAGTGATGTTGAGCACTTCTTCATGGGCCTCTTGGCCTTTCCCATTTCCTCTTTAGAGAAGTCTCCTTTAGCCCATTTGTTAAGGGAGCAGTAGTTTCTTTGAGATTTGTTTGGGGAAAAATTAATTTTTTTAGTTCTATGTATATATTAGATATGATATCCTTGACTGTTGTAAATCCTCAAAAAATCAATGGCTTTTCTGTATGCCAACAATGCAAACAGTGATGCTGAAATCAGGAAAACACCCTTTTGAAATAGTCTCAAAAAATAAAATAAAGTACTTAGGCATAACCTTAACCAAAGAAGTGAAAGACCTCTATGATGAAAACTTTAAAAAATCTGAAAAAGGAAACTAAAGTAAAACTAAAGGAATGGAAAAAAACTTCCCATGCTCCTGGATTGGGAGAATTAATATTGCAAAAATGGTAATACTGCCAAAGGCTATCTAAAAATTTAATGCCATGCCCATCAATATCCTAACACCATTCTTTAATAAAATAAAGGAAGAAATCCAAAAATTCATATGGAACAATGAAAGACTCTGAATAACACAAGCAACCCTAAGCAGGAAGAACAGTGCTGGAGGAATATCAATGCCAAACTTCAAACTCTATTACAAAGCTATGGTAATAAAAACAGCGTGGTATTGGCATAAGAACAGGCCTGAGGACCAATGGAATAGGACTGGAAACCCAGAAATGAAACTACAGACCTATGATCACTTAATCTTTGATAAAGGGCCTAAAAAATAGGATGGAAGAAAAGCAGTCTCCTCAACAAATGGTGTTAGCAAAATTGCTTAAGCACCTGTAAAAACCTAAAGCTAGATCCTTATGTATCAACCTGCACCAAAATCAATTCCAAATGAATCAAAGCCCTCGATGTAAAAGCAGATACCCTGGAAACATTGCAGGAAGAAATAGAAGCAACACTTGGGCTCCTTGGCACAGGGTGAAACTTACTTAATAAAGGCCTAGAAACACAGCAACACAAAGGAAGGTTGGACAAATGGGATTGCATCAAACGTCAGAGCTTCTGCACAACAAAGGACATAGCTAGCAAGATAAATAGAAAGCCCTCAGATTGGGAGATTTTCTCAGTTTTTTAAAAAAATTTTTTATTTTTATTTATGAAATGCATGAATCACTGGGGATCAAACCCAGGGCCTTGCACATGCTAATCAAGTGCTCTACTTACGTCCAGCCCTACTTTTCTCATTTTCTATGGGTTTGCATGCAGTCATAAAGTTTGAATTTATTACAACTCAACATCTTTTAAAAATCACTGCCTTACATATGAATCTGTAACCCCTCTGTGCCACACTTTGATAATTAAGAAAAAGTTTAATAATAAAAGACCACAATTGTAAGCATTAGGAAATGTGTAATAGGAGATTTCTCCAGAATCGAAGTTGGTGACCTATTCAGAGCCATTTGTCCCTGTGAACAGATTGGGAAACGGATTCTGTTTTCCCAGTTACTGTGCACAGCTAACATTTTAATAGAAAATTTCTCTGCATTTGTTGGGGAAATGTGCTAGGATATTAGGGTGAGGTGGGCAAAGGCCATTGCTCCATTTTCAGGTCATAGTTTTGGAATGTTTTACCAAAATTCTTTCACACACTTTTAAGTTATCCTATGTAAGTAATAATGTAAAAAGGGACCCTCCAATTTTATTACTCTTTAAAACAGTAAATACTTGCTGTTGTACTCCCAGATTTAATGAGAGACCCAACTCAGTTTTTCAGTGAATTTCACATAATTTTTAAATTGGTGAGATTTTTCTTGAGAACTTGAAATGATGCAGTCAATGTTTGGTAATTTTTAGCCTAAGTTCAGGCCATTATAGAGATTGCTTTATTAGATATTTTCAAAGTCACTGTTGATTGTACTTACCCATGTTAACATATGAAAACTGTGTTGGTGTTTTACTGTACATATTCAAATGCACATAGGAATAGAAGTGTGTTATGAATCTAGCTTTCTTTATGATGTTTCTGTTAGGTGAATCAAAACTTCCTTCTCTACTTGTACATAGTCAGACTTTCTATTCATCTTAATGTTACCTTTCATTCTAAGTTCAATTTTGAACATTATTAGTTTTGCAAGCTCAACCACAATTTGACCATTTTATGAAGCTTGAAGTGGATTTATGCAGGAAATTTGATACAGAGTAATGGAATTCTTATTAAACTTTCAGGACCAATGCAAAATAACAAAAATGTAATGGAATCCAACTGAATTATAGAAAGATTATGTATTGACAGTCATAAGAGGTTTTCTTTCTTAAGTGTTATTTATCTTAAGGTATAATCCGGAAGCGTTTGCAAGATAATTTTTGAATCTATTAAGTCAACATGACTTCATTGACTTTTGAATAATCTTGGTACTACAAGCAATAAAAGAACCATTATTAAACATTTGCAACGTTAAAATAAATAAATAAAAATAAAAAATAATCAGTAGCTGTAAATGAGTTTGAATAGCTTTGTACTAATTAAATTTTTGGTTATTCTTCACTGCTTTCCTATCAGAGTTCTTATCTGATTATGTTTCTTCCATCAAAAATGCTCTACATGATTTGAAAAACTAAGATATGCTTAGGATACAATGCATTTATCTGACAGCAAACTCACTGTTTCACAATTAAACTTTATTCTCTTTTCTCAAAATACTGACACAAATAGTAGTTTAAACACCTGTTATTTATTAGGTCTCTATTTTATATATTTTTCACAAATGGATGAGACAAGGTATCACATAGTATATGATTCCTACCATTCATCGTGATGCTACAAACTTAAAAAATAAATATAATTCTATTTATATTTGTATTTGTGACTATCTCTATAGCTCATACAGGGGTCATTTCTTTGTATGTCTGTGAATAGAGGTATTCCTTCTGCTGTAGCTTATTTATCTATACTGTGATATAACATTTGTTTTTGTCCATTGAGAGCACATTTCAGTCATGAATGTAGTTGCCACAAGCACACTGTTTGAATCTTGATAGAAGCAAATAGATTGACTGCTAATCAAATAGATTAAAGCACTAAAACAACATTCACCACTTATTCATTTTGTGAAGATGCTGAACATATCTGTGGTATGTTTCTGGTGCAGTGGTTTGTTTTCTCTGCCAAGTCACCATTGAAATTTTTCCCAACCCTCTATCCACCTCATTTTATATCTTTCTTCTTTAAATTCCCCTTAATTCAATCATAAGACTTAATTATTAAAGAAGGCTTTGTGAGCCAATGAAGATGTGTGTCCTTTTCATCATAGATAGTATGAAACAAAATGTCCATGATCTTCCTACTTCATTGAAGAATTGGTGTTGAACCCTATACACATGGAGGAATATAGCCACCCAAATGCCTTGCATATTATGAGCTCGATGTTATATTCAGAAAGAAAATGTCTTGTGACTAGCTGAAGGACAAAAACTTCTGAACACATCCTCAAGTATTGGGAAGATAAATTAAGAAACATCTGAGACTAGAGCACATGCTGAAGGCATCATCCACATCTGATTTTGAATTAGTGATGGATCTGTTGTATCATTTCCCTCCCAGAAGCCTTTTCCTGGTGTTCTGCATCCTGAGATGAAGTCTGGATATGGGTATCTCTGGGAAGGATTTTTCTATTCATTCCTGCTCTCTTCTGAATAGCATCGTGAACCAAATGTTCTGAGACTTATGCTTGTCAACCATTCTCAGCTTGATATTTAACTTAAAATAGGAATATTTTTCTTTGGAAATATTATATCAACTATAACATATACAATTTTAAAAAATAAAATTTCTGTCTATTCTGTGGTTTGTAGGTTACATATATACATTTAAAAAGAAGTAGCATTTACCCAATTTATAGTTTTCAAGGTTTTAGCCGCTTCCAAAGAAAATTACGTTTTCTTCTTTATATGAATTACCTAAGGAAGGACATAAAAATGGAGGGAGAAAGGTTAGCAAATGCAGTCATTTTATTAAATGTATATTAGGTAAAGACTAAATTATGTAACTTGAGGGTAAGGATGGTGTCGGGCTCGGGTCGCCTTCCCTGGCGTGGGGTTCAAGGCTCAGCTACGTTTCTCACCCCTCCCTTTCTCACCCTCTCTCCTGGTCACCCATCCTGCAGGTAGCCAGGATGGGGCAGGGGAGTCAGCACTGACCTCAAGTGCGCGCGGCCTAACGAGAACGCTTACCCACCTCCTTACCGGTAAATAAAGCCAGGCATACGCGAGTCTCGGAGAAGCTTCAAGAGCCAACTGATTTATTAAGGCGGGGGCAAAGGGAAATGATAGTGAGAGAAGGTGATCGGCCAGGACGCCGATAGGCTGAGAGCTATCACATGGTCCCCTCTTGAGCTAACTCGATAGCGCCACGCCAGGGAGAGATAGGGAGGCGCCTGGGCTGGCGAGAGAGTTGGGGGCTGGGTGCAAAGCCAGTTCTTCTGGTTCCGTACCCAGAAAACCGTAGCCTGCTTCCGCATTCCCCTAGGGCTGGGGGGAAGGGCATCAAGCCCCCCATCAAGTCCAAAGGCTGGATCCCAACAGATGGGAGGGGAAATATGGAGGAAAACAATAGAATGAGATGATATAGATTAAGATGCATTGTACTCATAATTTATGAAATTGCAACCTCTTCATGCAATTACTTTTTAGTAATAAACTTTAAAATAGTAAAAGCAATAAAAAGCTAATTTTTAACCTAAAAGTAAAAGTGCTCCAGAGACAGAGGACAGGGACAAATCTCCATCTCATTTTTGCTCTTAGAGGTGATAATAAGGTACTTTGGAGAAACTCTAAAATCCAACTCTCACAGTATTCAAACTGCCACTGAACCCAGTGTGAAACCAGTAACATTCCTTTAAAATTTAGGATCAGAAGTAGAACAACTTGTTTTTAAGTACCCGAAGTGTGCTTGTTCTATTAAACCAAATATGATAAACATCTATGCAAAGTATCTTATATAGCTCTTGGCCTTGAATATTTATATTCCAATTATTTTTAAAGATTTTCAGTGCTTGAAAGTTTTGGTAGGAATTTAGAGCATTAAAATTTGGTTAAATTGGGCTGGGGATATAGCTTAGTGGCAAGAGTGCCTGCCTCGGATACACGAGGCCCTAGGTTCGATTCCCCAGCACCACATATACAGAAAACGGCCAGAAACGGCGCTGTGGCTCAAGTGGCGGAGTGCTAGCCTTGAGCGGGAAGAAGCCAGGGACAGTGCTCAGGCCCTGAGTCCAAGGCCCAGGACTGGCCAAAAAAAAAAAAAAATTTGGTTAAATTGCCATACTATATTAGAGTACTTAATTTCACATCTTGAGAAATAATAGGATATCACCTATTTTTTCTCTTACACTTCTCTATTACCAGTGCATGACTGTAATACATGATCTAATTAAATATTTTAAAACAAGTTTGTTCCACATCATGCCACTTATCACTTAAATATAAAAGTTAAAACATAAAAAGAAATCAAAGATAAAAAATTAGAGTGTTATTGTAAATTCCAAAAAATTGCCTTAGACTTTTTTGGTAAAATATTTCTGCTTCTTTTCTGTTAGTGTCTACAACTGGCTTAGAATTATGTAGCAATCAGGTGTTTTATACTGTTTAAAGTGAAAAACAGGGTAGAATGAAGTGGAGAAATGGGAGGCAGAATGCAATCAAGAATTCAATGGATACACTAAGAAATTAAGAAAAGCAAGGGGAGAGGTAGGTCAGGAGGGGTGAGTGAGAATATTGAAAGGGGTGACATTGATCAACGTGCATTGCATTCCTGAACTGCTTTGCTAAATGACAAATCCTTTGTACAATTATTTAAGATAATAAAATAATAAACACAACTGTAAAGAAAGACATGTGCTAAGAGAAAAATGCCATAGTGCACAGCCTATAAGCTTGTGGGGCATGTTCATAATGTCACACTGTAGGGCAAAGATCCACAACTTTTCTCACAGGTAGTGCAACAATCAATGCTTAATAATGCACAAAGGAAGCACATATAGGGCAGATCACTGTGAATTTAGTATTTCTTGAAGGAAATTTGAATAATGACTTGATGAACAGAGCTCCATAAACAAGCACAGCCACTTTACATCACTCCCTCATGTTGGTTGGATAGCCAAAATAACTGCTAAATGAAAAACCCTCATGGCATTAAAGAAGCCTTTTACGTTTTAATAGGTGGTTATAAGTTCCCTCGCATAATTCTCCCTCTCTCTTTTCTCTCTCTACCTCCCCACTCCCCCTCTCTATCTCCACCTTGTTGTCTCTCTAGCCATGCATGGAAGACTTGAATATGCAAAAAACATATCAGGATGGTTAAAAGCTGACCTTAAATTTGTATTGCGGATGCAGTAAAGTATTCTACAGTAGTTACAAGTACTTCAGTCTAAAAAGTGACTCATAGGCGATTCTGAGAACTGGGAGGAGGGGACACACTTGGGCAGGTTTAATATAGTTATACTTGTACTTATTAAATTTCCATTCCTGTCACTAATGGCCACCCCTCCTTTGTTCAAGTGGTTTTTGTAAGCACTAAAAGACCATGTAATTGCAGGCTAGGACTAGGGAAGAGTCAATAACATTGGCGCATTCCCCAGCCCATCACTATCACAGGAGGAGGAATGGGCACCCAATCCTGTTCAGTGTATGATTGCATATGTGTAGCAAACACAAGTTCCAAGAATTTTTCCCTTCCTTATATAAGATTTTTATTCTTGAGGTGATCGGTGGTGTTCACATCTTTTGTCTCCTGTAGTATTTTAACTCCTTGAAATCATTAGCAGAATGTGCTTGACATAAAGAAGGAGTAGAGGAATGAGTCAATGCATGGTGAATGGGTGGGGTACCTAAACTGTGAAGGAAGGAGGGAGAGGATGAGTGGATTGAGACATGAGATATGCATTTAAAACATCATTTATTGCAGACAATGATTTGAAATAGTTTGGATCACGGTAGAGCGTGGAGGTATCTTCTGAGCCTAAAAAGAAAATAGAAATATATGAAATTGTTGAGTCTAATACATTAGGAAATAGTAGAGCCAAAAGCATGTGCCATCTAATGGCATTACATTTATAAAATGCATATTATAAGAATGTATAAAATCTCACACTGAAAGAGATGCCATTTCATGCTAGCCAGCTAGGTTGCGAAAGATGAAACTTAATGTTAGGCATGCTGAGCACAGGGTTAACTCCTGGGGCTTGTGTACTGGGAAGGGCCAGCCAGTGTTCCTCTGTGTTACTTTGTCTGTGGAATGTCCACTGTCATTGCTCATCTAAAGTGGTAGTATTTATATTGCATTTAAGTTAATTTTATTTTATTGTTTGGTCTTGTACATTAAGGGATGAATAGACCTTCAATTTGGGGAACTTTAAGTTTCAAGCTTCTCTACCACAGTCTACAGCAGTCTTCAGAAATCAGTACTGTTCCAAATTAGTGTACAAAATAGCGTTTATCTGTCCTCCATCTCTGTGACCCCCACACATCACTCTTCCCTTTTATCATTTTAAACATGTCTTTGAGCTAATTCTTTTATTTTAGGCTATACAAGTAAACACTTGAACACTTTTATATCTTTCCTCTTTATTTGATAAATGATTATATATCATAAATGATTTCTTCATTTTTTGTTAACAGCATATCCTTGAGCTTATTTCATCACTATCTATGAGCCCATCGCTTGAAATTTTTTTGTATTCACATAATTCTCCATTCTTGACATGTATCATAGTTTATTCAGTCAAGGATATATGGTCATTTGGGATCTATTTTGTATGTTGCTATTACAAACAATATTTCATAAGGACTTGTGTATATATTATTTTATCAGATTATTTTTCCATAAATTATACATAAAATACAGTCTGAGATGTGGACTTGCTGTGTCAAATGTGAAGTGAATGCATAATTTTTGTAGAGAGCTAAATTTCTTTCCATAAAATAGTATGAGACAGCTTGGTTTTCTACTGGCTTTCCAAGAAAATATGTGATCTCATTTTTATCACTTTTCAATCTGACTACAAAAGTGTTCTCTATATGTAGTTTTAACATAGGAGGACAAAGCAAAGCAATAATATGTACCTTCTCAAATATTTATATTTTATAAGTTTGACTTCTGGGAAATGCATTTATCTATATTTAAAACATAGCATTCCCACCAAATCTTTGCCAATGCAGGTAGCTTCCTCTAATTTGATCTAATCATCAAAGACTTTGTAACTGTGCTTTGTGGCTGAACTCTTACTGTAGTAAGAGTTTATGGATATTCATTGAATGTATTAAACAACAAAAATCTTTTCTTGCTAATGGAAGAGTTAAATGAAAAACTGTTGAGTAATTGAGATGATTTGATTCTCTTAAATGCCTTGTTAAATAATTGAAATGGTTTGATTTGCTTAAACATTTTGATTCTGAAAAATAGCTTTATAAGGTAGAATCTTCAATCTTAAAAGTTAATAGTGTTATGTTTCATAGATGTGAGTACTTTGTGATTTTCATGTTGATTGCATCATGAGAAGTCATCCTGTGCTTCTTTCTAGGGTCCAGAATTATACAAATAAGATGTTTCTTAGATGATAATTCAGTTTGTAAATTGTTATGAAAATACAAAAACACAAATAATATCTAAATATATTCAAGAGTAATTTGTAAAACTGTGCCTTTTGTGTTTACTAAAGTTTCACAGCAATTAAGGGTGTGGTTTATTGGATTCTCAGTTGTCTCCTTCATGACAGCATCTTACAAATACATGTTGTTAATCAGCACTGCATATTCCAGAATCAGTGTCTCCCTCAGCCTCTCCCTTATCACACCACATAGGAGCCTGCAGTTTCCTATGTAACTTCAGGATGACCACAGAATGGGTTCAATTATCTATTAAACTCAAATAAACAAAATGATAACTAAGACCTTAGCTATTTTACCTTAAAATAGCTGTTAGCTAAAAAACTAATGATTTTTCAATTTGGGATATTACTAGCAAAACAAGATTTATTTGGGCTGTACTTTGAAGTATAACTTTTTTTTCTTCCTTTCTTCTTCTTTTTTTTCTTGGTCACTCATGGAGCTTGAACTTGGGGCCTGGGCTCTGTCCCTGAGCTCCTTATAGCTCACAGATAATGCCCTAGTGCCCTAACACTTAGAGCCATAGCACCACTTCCTGTTTGGGGTCATTAATTGGAGAGAAGAGTCTCACAGACTTTCCTGCCCCAGCTGACACTCAACTGTGATCCTCAGATCTTAGCCCCCTGAGTAACTAGGAATAAAAGCAGTACCCGGTGGCTTTTTCCTGTTTTACGTCACTTTCACTGAGTAGAAAAATATGTTCCCACAAAGACATGCACATTCAAAGCTGGGAAATTTGTGAACATATAGTTTTACATGGCAAAAGACTTTGAAGATTGAATTAAACATCTTAAGATTGGGATAATCATGGATTATCTGAGTGACTCTAGTGCAATCACAACGGTCTTTGTAAGAAAGAGGCAGGAAGGTTAAATGAAGATGTGATGATGGAGTCAGTGATGCAATGATGGAGTCCAAGATGGGATGATGTGAGGAAGAGAACCATAGACTAAGAAATATAGTCAGTCTCAAGAAATAGAAGATCAGAAAAGCAATTTTCCCCTCTACTCTCCTGATGGAATGAAGTCCAAAGGGACTCCTAAAACTATCCTAAGTTAATCAATTTCTATTAATATATGCCTGGCTTCTCATTCATTGTTATGAGGGACTTTGTTGCTTTCACATAAATATGTGACGACTAGTTGAAGTCCAATTGTAATATCTAAAGTGAAATTGTGCTTATTTTAACTCTAGGCCTTGCAACTTTATCTAGTTGGTTGAAAGTTTCAATGTGCAATGATGAAACACAAAATCTGTCTTTTATAACTCACAACTATATGTTTAGCCATATTGATTAACTTCTGCAATCTTAGTTTTCTTATCTGTGTTATGAGAGGACATCAAGAACTTCTTAATGTTTTTTAACAACTAGTTATGAGGCACATTCTGTAACAGGGGAATTCTTTTCACTGCTGAATGTGTTGTCCTATTAACCTGCTATTCAAGACTACACACCTAAGAACATGGAAAGCTTTTCTCAGTGTGCTGAAGTGTGAAGCATTGGCAGTGAAGCCAGAAAAGATGGCTGCTTGGCAAGTTTCCTTGTCCTGCCATGTCTTTTCTGTGTCAGTGATGCAGAGATAATGAAAAATGTGAAAATACCACATGTATTTCTGTCTATGATGGGTGCTTAATAAAAATGATCCCATTTTTTTCTTCACCATGTTTAAACCAACATATGTTGGTTTAACCAACAATTATGGAAGAATCTATTATTTTTAATGACAATTAAATACATTGGTAGGTGCCTTTACTTAATAGCTACCCCCAATTAAACACAATAAACGAAAAATCCTATGATAAAAATGTTTGGTTTTCTGATTTCTAATTACTCATGGCACAAAGGTAGATGAATTTTATCCACTGTACTTCCCCTTTAAATTCATCTGTAATTATTTCACACCTTATGAAATACAATCAAAGAAAATACCTTCAGGGCCTGGTAACATTTCCAATATTTGACCTGTGATATCACTATTTATTCCCCAACAGTCATCTAGAAATATAAGTTGATGGAAACACCACTACTAAAAGAAGAATTAACAGCTACACTAAAACCTGGTATGATTGGAAAAACAAGTTCTGACAAACTTTGTACAAGCTGGCGAGGTCTTCCCATTGAAGTTATTCAATATTTGGACTTAGACACAAAAACCTCATGAGTATCTTTCCTGAATATGCCTTGCAGTCCACTGCTGGGACTATGTCTGTATAGCATCACTACTGTGGAAATAAGCTGGCATTTGCTTGACCATTGAACTACTGGCTTGTTTTTGGCATAGCTGGCAATCATTTTACATGTGCAAATATCATGAGAGAAGGGTTATGAGATTGATCTCATAACTAAAAACTGCACAGTGAAGTTAATCAAAGAGAGAATAAGGAAAGAAAGAGAACACATGGAATAAAAACAGTATCTGTTTTAGATGGTTAGTCATAGCTCTTCGACCATGTAGGGAAGATGCTGATATGATGTGTTCCACCATAAAACAATATGTTCTGGCAAACCACTTGGGAGAAAGAAGTCCTCATTCTCTGGAAATAGTTTAATTAAATCATATTAGAAATTTATAGCCTTAGGTATCAGAAAAACTTCATAATTTCACAAAGGAGGCTCTCTAGCTTGTCAAGAATAACACTTGTACTCACTATTGTGAGAGGTATCTTTCCAATGTTGCTCTCTTTAGAAAGCTGCACATTTTTACAGAAGATAAGCAAAAGGAAATTGGTTTTTCTGTAAGAAAATTTTTCCAACTCTTTCCCATATATGTTTCTCCCCAAGGATGTAAGTAATGTCCTATTGGAAACAACTTGGGGATGAATTTAAAGGTGAAATATCATATGGAAAAAAGGACTTTGAGGCTAAGAAGATCAGAGCTGAAATGAATAACGTGTCAGTGTGTGTGTGTGTGTGTGTGTGTGTGTGTGTGTGTGTGTGTTTTGAGAAGAGTTAGATTATTTGGTGGTGAGTTTAAATTTGAAGAACTAAAATGAGAAGAATATAATGAGCTATTTGGTCTTATTTTCAGTCAAAAATAGCAGGTGTGTTAATGCTCAGAAAGAGACATTTTTCTTGGACTGAATCTCATGCAGGAATTTAATTCAAGGCCTTTGTTTACAAAGGAATAATACTGAATTTATATGTAGATAGAGAAGGGTTAAGAGTTGCAAATAAATCTTGGCTTATTGATGTAAAGAAGTAAGATGGAAATAGTGCATCTCTGTAATTTGGTCATTTGCAAAGAGCATGAAAAGTTTAGGTTTGTACAGTGTCGATCTAGCACTATCATTTTCCATCTGCTAACTATTTCTTGTTATTCAATTGATTCTCAAATGTGATTCTTTTTTTTTTTTTTTTTTTTTTTTGGCCAGTCCTGGGCCTTGGACTCAGGGCCTGAGCACTGTCCCTGGCTTCTTCCCGCTCAAGGCTAGCACTCTGCCACTTGAGCCACAGCGCAGCTTCTGGCCGTTTTCCGTATGGGGAATCGAACCTAGGGCCTCGTGTATCCGAGGCAGGCACTCTTGCCACTAGGCTATATCCCCAGCCCTCAAATGTGATTCTTTAATTGTGAGGTTAAGAAGAAGGCAGTGTGGATAAACAGAGGAACAGAGCATAATGGCTCACATGTGAACAACCCGGTTGCTAGGTAGTTGTGAAGCAAGGCAAGATTCTAATTTTTGATCTTCTAACAACTCTAGTTTTCTGGGTACAACCTTCAATCCCTGTACTGAAAGTGTTATAACCTTTGGAAGGAAAATTCTCTTACAAACTAAGATTTGTCAAATGAAAGTTTTACAAGATCTGTTTACCCATTAAAAATGCAGAAGGAGAGAGAGAGAGAGAGAGAGAGAGAGAGAGAGGCATTGTCCAAAAAGAAATGCACTCATTATCTGAGTTACATAGGTATAACCCCCTATATACCACTATAATAACAATGATATTTATAAAAAAGAAAAAGAAAACTAATACAAGAACTGTTTTTGACATGGACTGGGCCATTTCTCCTCCTTCTTCCTATCTGTAAAAGCATAGAGTTGTAGAACCTAAAGAAACATTCTTCAGGAATAGAAGCCAGTTAAGAGGTTGTAAAAGGAAATAGAAATTAAGAGAGATTAACTAAATAATTATTTGAAAACACACACCTCAAGTTTTGGCCTGATATTTTTAAAAGAGTAACAGAATTGTAATAGTATTTGAAAAGTATGTAACAGTTTCAACATACGTATATCAATTTAATGAAACATAACTATTTAGATACTGATAAACATGTTAATATTCAGGAAATAGTAATGCAATTGATATCAAATGTATAGAGATGTTAAAGATACCTTACCTATGAATATCCTTGTCTAAGACTGAAAATATTAACCCCTTCCTATACATTTGATACTTTACTCATTGTTTGTTTCTAAGTAAATATTCTTTCTGCTTTAAATTTGATTTAAGTTAAGAAAACAAGAATCTTATAGAATATGGGCTATCAAATCCAAACTATCTTCTAGTGTCAAGTATTAAAGAGTTGATTTGGGGCTCTGGTGATTGTAACATGTTTTTTTGTTTGATTTTGTGTTGTTTGTGGGGCTTAAACTCAGGGCCTGGGTGCTCTCAGGAAGTTTTATACTCAAGGCTGACTCTGCAACTTGGGGCCACAGCTCCACTTCTAGTTTTCTGGAGATGAGTCTTAGGATTTTCTTTCCCTCCGCTGTATTGGGACAGCAATCCTCAGTTCTCAGCCATCTGAGTAGTGTCGGGCCTTTTGTTCTTTTTACTTCAACCCCAACCAAGATCAAATAGAATGCAGTTTCCACACGAAGGATATTTTATTTTGCCGTGCTTTTCCTCCCAGTGCTTAAAATTGGACTGTCTAGGATAAAGAAACACGTGGTGAATACTCGCTGAACAAAGTAATGAATCACTTATGATAAGAACAAGGTGACAGAGGCCTTGTGCTACAACCAATCACTAATGCTGCCACACACAAAAAAGGAGATGAATAATGACAACCTGTTGGAGTCAAGATGTCTGTTCTGCACCGTGCTGTGTGAATGACTTGGCAGTGATTTCACCAGTGGCTCTTCACCACAATCAACCCCTCAGATAGGCTAATCGAGAGCACAATGCTTGCGTATTTAAAAAATCTCACTCCTAACTCTTTTTGTGTTTGTCATTTCTCAAAATTATGATGCAAGCAAAGTGAAGCTGATAGAATGGTTATGGTCTCTTTTTTCTATATTTGTTCATTTCTCCTTTTCCCTCCCAACTTTCTCATTATACTATAGCCCTCACACTTTATAATCAAGCAAAAAAGGAGAATAAATCCTGCTAAAATTGTTTTGACAGTGGAGGGTATGAGTTGTGGGAGAGTGATGGAGGGGGATTGATGAAGGTAAAATTGTATACTTCTAGGAAAATATCCCAATGAACCCTGCCTTGCATAATTAATATATGTTAATAAATTGCTTTAAAAACTGGTAACCATGAAAGGCTGCTAAAAATGAGTAAAATATGTGAACATTTAGAAGGAACCATTAGGCTTGATGTGATGATAATGTGCGCGTGCATGCACGCGCGCACACACACCCCTTGCTACTCAGGAAAATTCAGGAAAAGTACCACAGTCCCAGGTGACTTTGGCAGAAAGCACAAATTCCTATCAGAAAAATAACTAAAGCAGAAAAGGGGCTAGCGATAGTAGGAGAGACAGGCCTGGCAAAGGCACCATCCTGAGTTCAAAATCTCACTTCTGATAAGAAAATGTAGAATGAAGGAAGGAAAGAAGTGGAGGAGGGAGGGAGGGAAGAGGGGAGGGAAGAAGAAGAGAGAAGAGGAGAGGAGTGGAGGGAGAGAGGCAGGAAGGAAGGAAGGAAGGAAGGAAGGAAGGAAGGAAGGAAGGAAGGAAGGAAGGAAGGAAGGAAGGAAGGACACTGTTAAAATGAATATTGTGGGTCGCATACAGAAGCCCAGTTTGGATATGTTAAATATCTATTAGACATTTAATGGAGATATCAATTTCCTAGTGTACATCTATGAATTTGGAGTGGAAGGGAGAAGTCTAATTTGGAAATACGTATTTCCACTGACTTACAAATTGTATTTAAACCATGATAATAATAGGATCATTACAATGTGAAAGATGAACAGAAAAATATCAGCTGCAAAGACTGATTGATTATAGGAACACATATATCAATGTTGAGAGATGAAGATCAGAAGACATACTAGGGGACTGAGGAGAGGAGAGAGGGAGGAAATGAGAAGAAATGGTGTCTGAAAACCAAGTGAAGGAATTTACTTCATGGAAGAGTGACCAATTGTACTGAATGCTGCTAGCTGAGTATGTCTCCAAAGGATTTAACTCTTATTAAGCTTTATTTGAATTAGTAAAATAATGACACATATACTAAAGTTACTCTTCATTAAAATTATGTTGAAAACCAGGACCAAGAACATGGTCAGTGTAGGAGACACAGGCAAGCTATCTTACACACAGGAATCTGTGTGTAATGATGGTCCATGACCTTGGAACTTCTACCTCCTGTGTGGATGAATGAAACCAGAATGATAACCATCATTGGCATGGCAGTTTCACTGTGTGAGCACCCTTCTCTTCTCAAAGAATATTCAATAATTTATGGAGCTAGAGTGGGAGAAGAGACTTTCTCCTAAGCTCAATATTATGGTCTCATTGGCAAAACTTTTAGAGTTTTCAAAAAAAATTGTGGTATCACTTACAGTCAATGAGTCTCAACAGAGGCAAGTATTTTCAGTAAAATGTAGACAGATCACAGATTATTGTAAGCATCATTGTGAAAATTAATAACGCAATCTTTCCTTAATTCATTTCTTAACATTCAACATCAAGTGAATTTTTAGTTTTTAATGAAAGGTTAATTTGGTTCATGACTTCTGGATATTTTAATAAATTCAAATTTTTCTATGAAACTTTTTACTTTACACTTTGCAGACTTTGAACCTTGAGCTATTCCCATAGGGAGAATTTCTGCCATAGAGATTTCACTTGAATAAATATAACTCTTTTCAACTTTCAACTTAATGCCTAAATATATTTAATGTAATTATTAAAGTACTTAGAATGGATGGAATTTTTTTTTGCATTATGGAGAAGACCAAAATAACCCAATACTATAAAGGAAGTGGAGGATGACAGGTAGACAAAGGAACTAAGCTTTATAAAAAAGGGGAACAGAGAAAAGTAAAAACGTACTTGGAGAGTATTTGAGGCATAGTTCCTCAATCTGCATTTTGCTTCTGGACTCTCTTCCCAGTATTCTTTCTTCCACCACAGTTACTGTCTTTACAAAATATTTACACCTATGTTTACATATATTTATGAGGTTCAATGCGATACTATGCTTTTATTTAAATATATATTGGATAATAATATAATCAGAATAATTAGCATATCCTTCACCTTAAAGGTCTGTTATTTCTCTGGGGAAAATGCATTCAGAATTCTTCCTTCTAAGTATTTTAAGGTGTATATGGCATGATTGTGAGCCACATTCACATTCATATTAGAACTCATTCTTCTAATCAAATAATAATAATGTACCCAATATTGGACCTCTCCTTTTATCTTATTATTCTTCCCAGCCCCTGGTGACCAAAATTCTAACTCTCAACTTCTATAAGATTAACTTGTACAGCATTCCTACAGGAGTAAGGTCATATGGCATTTCTCTTTAAAGCATAACCATGCCATCTGTGACACTTGGATTTCCCTAGGCAGGAGTTGTGAAGCTTTTATTCTGCCCAGGGCCATTCAGACATATACAACATCATTTTTAGGCCATAAGAAATTATCAGAACAAGAATATGGCTGCAGGTAGCCAGTGACAAGCATATGAGTAGTCCATGTGTCTGTCCCATCGCATACTGAATGATTTGTGGACCTTATATTGGCCAGAAATTCCTCTAAGGTGCAGGATAATGTGTTGAGGGAAATAAGTCAGTCACAGAAAGACAAATACCACAGTTGTTCCTTAAACACATTTAGAACCCTCAGAACAGGGAACCTTGCCATCCATGTATTTTCTATTTCTATTTGCAGGAACTGAGAGAAAATATCTCTTTGATTATAGCTCAATTACATTTACTGTTTAAATAACTTGTATTTCAGCCATACATTTTTCAGAAAGCCACTCTGGTTTGGATATTAGCATGCTTAGAAATATTAGCACAAAAAATTACAGGAAACAAATTGTGTACAAATTCTTTAAATTTCAAAGATACTCATTATGCTTTATAATGTTTGGTAAATATAGTAGAAGTATATACACCATATCAAAAATGACTTTATCAATTTCAAATGTGTAATAATGAGTCTAGTAAGATTGATTAGTGTACAACACACATAGTTCTTTCAGAGGTAAACTTGCACAAATCCCTTACAACCACATATAGAATAGTGCACATAAATAGAACCATTCCAGTATCCCAGAACGACCCTTATTCTTTCTTTTTATCCATTCTCTCTTCCCTTAGGTGACAATGCAACCCTGATTTTAAAGCCATAGATTAATTTTGCCAATTTTTGTCATTTATATGTGTAATTGCACAGTGTTGAAATTATTTTATATCTGCTTCCAGGCAGATGACTTTTAGATTAGTATGCATCTTGTGATTAGTTGAACATTCATCCTCAATGGCATATAGTTGCATAGCATTTTGCTGTGAGGACAAACCACAAGTCACTGTACTCAACGTTTATCATTGGGATACATTCCAAAATTTTGAGACTGATGAAAGTAATGCATACGTATTATAATGAATTTTTGAAAATAGGTACTATATAATCATTTCTCTTGCATAGGCTAGATGTGGAATTTATAAAGCATAGGTCTAGCAAAAATGAACCTCTACTGAATAGTAAATAATGACAAACTAAAAATTAATACACTGGAGAAGTAGGAGAGAAGATAACTACATATTCTCAGCAAGTGAAATTAGCATTTCACTCTCTCAAACATTTTCCATTTCTACCATGAGAAGCATTCAAATTCCTCTTCTCTAGTTAATGGAAATTTGGTTATAGGTCATCGTAGGACTATAGTTAACATACAGAAATTTAGACCCAATTCCATCTAGCTAATTGTGTTTCAGAAGCGTCTTCTAACCTTGTTCTATCTCCTTCCTCCTCTCCTTCCCAGTCTTAAGTGGAAACTACTCCACTCTCTGTGTAATTGATTTAGGAAAATGATATTATATTAAAGAAATACATACATCCCATGTTCGTTACAGCTTTATTTACAATAGCTAAGTTTTGGGATTAAACAAGCCTCCATTAATGGCTGAATGGATAACAAAACTAGCATGTATACACAATAAAATATCATTTGACTATAAAAAAGAATAAAACCTGTCATTTGAGGCAAAATAGGTGGACATCAGACATCATGTTAAATGAAATAATCCAGGAATAGAAAGATGACATATTTTCACTTCTTTGTACAGAACTTGGTTTAGGGAAGGATGTGTGTTCTAGGGTGCTGAAGATTTAATCCACATGCCTGGTGAGCACTTTACCATTGAACAATAATACCCTCTTTGAGTAAGCAGGCAGTAGACAAAATGGAGTTAGATTTGAACAAGGTAGATTGCTCTGTTAAAGACAGAATTATTATTGTTTCTCCACAGCTTATTACTTGCTAACTTTGTGGGATACTTATTATGTGTTAACTTCTTGAATCGATTTATGTTGATTCAGTTCCTCATTATAAGTAGATGCTCATTTTGTGTTTGATTTGTTTAGATTTTATTTGATTTTTTTATATTTAAAAAGTTTTAATTTCAGTACAATGAAGATTGTTATAGGTTATGGAAACAACAGATCTCTTGGTTCTCAATAATTTTCAGGAGTGTAAAGGGCCCAGTGGTTGGATGTATGGACGGGCCCCATGATCACCACAATTCCATGGTGTCTAACCTTGTCTTCTTCTTGTGGCTTCCTTGGCATGGACTACCCTTCTTCCATTTCTGCCTGCCCCAGGTCTTCCCTCTTCTCCCCGGGTGTCTGTTGCAGGTTTCTAACCCTCCTCAGCGATCTGGAGCAACTCCAGTGCTGAGACTCTTGTGGGTGGGGTCTGGGTTTCTCCATAGCAGGGCCAGCACCAGCCTGGCCACAACCACGGTATTTTTTGGCTACAAGGCAGCCACCAGGTCGGCTAGGCTCCCGCGGAAGGGAAAGGTCACTAGAGGCCACGATCCCAGCCAGGGGAATGGGGGAGGGGCTGTTTTGATTTTAGAACCTTGTTTATAAAAGCTTCCCCTAGGTGTCTAAACACATAGATCTGCCACTCAATAGCATGCACTGACTATCCCTTGCAGAGTCCTACATTGTCAGTTTGTATCAGGCAGGGGGCATGAGTTAAAGACCAAACTCATTATCTTAAGTACCACGTACTGCAGTGCTGATACACCTTGGGTGCCTGGGACCACTTTCTCATACACCTCATGGTCTTGCTGAGATGCTCTATTGCCAGAGTTCCCTTATTTCATAGGGTAGATCTTTCATATCTATAGGATCTCTACAATTCTAGGAAATTGTGTGGTTAGTCAATTCCCATTATACATATAAAAATGGAAGTTGGGATGTCTGGGATTGAGTAAAACTGATTGAGATTTATTATACTCATAAATTGGTAGATTGATTTAAAACCCACTTGTACAACTACTTAAAGATAAGAAGAAATCTTTTTAAAATAAAAAATTCTCATTCAAAACTAAAAGTTTTTGTTTTTTTAGGGAAAAAAACAAGCTGGGTACCAGGAGCTGACGACTGTAATTCTAGGTGCTTGTGGGGAGAGGGCAAAATTGTTGGGATAAGGGTTGAAAGCCAGCCTAGGCAGGAGAAAAAGTTCAGGAGACCCCTTCCCAAGGAAGAACTACTAAGCTACCAAGAAGCCTAAAACAGTGGACTCACACCTGGGCAGAGACCTATTTCAAAATTATTGAGTGTGAATCAGAATTGGAGGCATAGGTCAGTAGTAAGAATGATGCCTAACAAGCTGGAGGGTCTGAATTCAAAATCCCAATCCTGTCTTGGTTACCTGATTTCTGGAAAATTCTGAACAATTAAAACCTTTTTATGACCTTTGGATGCTTGATGCCATGTCTTTATAAAAGGGCAAGTTTCCAACATAATGAAGACCAGAGTCTTTCTGACCCAATAAAACTTTATGAACCCTGAGATCAAAACACAAGAGCTTAAACGGATCAGCTGCCACTTTCTATATTCATTTCAAATGTTTAGCAATTCAGGAGTAGCTGGTCTCAGACAAATCATTTAAGGAGTGTGCATACTGAGCTTGTCTTTGCATGGTACATACAGACTGGTCAGATGTAAATTAACAGGTGTTTATCGTTTTAGAGATCATTTCCAGAGGACGCTGTAGGACTGGGAAGAGTAAGTTCATGGCACATGGCCTGAGAGACGAACAAAGTACATTTATTAAATATTTAATCTCGCCATTTGGTGACAAATTTCTTGCTCATACACTCAGGACTCAGCAGCAAATGTTTGCTGCAATCAGAGCTGTTTGGCTCATTTTTAATTTCATCTAATAGGATGGAAAAGTGTTATGTGATATTCTTTTAAACAAACAAAAGCAGGGACCAATTAGTAAGAAAGAGTAGCTCATGACTGACACTCCACACTATCCTTGTGACTGAAATTATGAAAGACACTGTATCAGAAGTGCCTTTTATGGTATCTTCCTAGATGATAGGAAATTATTTAACTGATAAACTGGTTCCCTAAGCCTGCTATTAGTCTGGCTTTCTAAAGTGCAGGTAAAAAGGAAAAGAAATACCAAAGAAATCCTCTATAAGTTTCATAGTTTTCTCAGGCATGAACTCCCTCTTCAAGCTTCAGAATCCTCCTCAGAGGATTGGAAAATTCAGAATTGGCTGGGTTGTTTCATACCAGCATTATATAAGCTGTTTGTCTAATGAGGCTAGAAGTCTAAATTGTAGAGAGAACAAAGCTGAGTAAATCCTGGTTTCCAGTAGTTGGCAAAGCGAGAGAAATGCTAAACCACTCTGCATCTGAACAGCATCAGAAGTCAGAGTATGACTCAGAAGTCATCCTCATGGTGAGACAGTGACGAAGCTGTGCACATTATTCACCCTTTCCTTTGCTTATGCCTTGTATATATAACACAAGACACTTCTCATGCACTGCCAGAGAACAATGATTTCTTTATCTCTTGAGGCTATAGAGATTTCATCCGTGGCACTATGTAAATTTTTTATGAAATATAGTATGTCCAGGAGTATTATGAATGAATGCCAACTTAGCACTTGCCTTATCAACTTATCATCTTGAGCCAAAATATCATCCACTAAAAGTGTCAAAACTATGCAGGCCATTTGTAAAGAATATATCAGACTTTTGTAATATATTATACTTTATCTGTACATTTATAGATCCATGAGATATGGTTTAGTTCTAGCTAAGTTAAAAAGTCTATGGATTTCAATATTGTGGGGATAGTTCAAATAAAGCTCAAAAGTTGGACTCCAGAAACAAATCAGTTTATCCTTGTATATGTTGTATATATTGTATAATCCAAAGGGTGCACCTAAACAAATGCTCTCATTGATTTCCCATGGTCAATGGTGTGTGTTTTTTCATGTTCTTATGGTGTGTGTGTGTGTGTGTGTGTGTGTGTGTGTGTGTGTGTGTGATGGGATGATAGTGTATATGTGTGTGACTATGATGATGGTTTCTATGCTGATGATATGATTAATAACAAAACTGAAGCCTTAAATTATTTGATGTCACCATTATTTCAAGCATGTAAATACATGGGAAAGGGCCAATTGATTCCAGAGAGTATTATAGTTGTCTACAGTGAATGTATTTGCTGGAAACTGGTATTCATAGAAAGTAAATATTATGGTACTTCACATTTGGTCATTCATTTCCAACCCCACTCCCTCTAATATCCTCATAACATATATATAGCATATGTTCATGTGTGTATATAATATACATATGTATTTATGTATGTCAAACCTCATGAGAAAGACTTCCTACTTTTATAGTAGAACTTTAATGCAGACACACACACACGTGGCGGGGGAGAGAAAGGGAGAGAGAGGGAGGGAGAGACAGAGAGACAGAGAGAGAGAGAGAGAGAGAGAGAGAGAGAGAGAGAGAGAGAGAGAGAACCAGTTGTACCTTGAATCTGGAAATAGAGAAAATGAGTCTGTGGGTTTCACTGGGCCTGGAAGAAGCAGTCACCAGAGAGCAGATCCAGTAAAACTCATGAGGTTAAATTTTTTATCTTCTCTTTCAGACACCTAGAAGAACATTCCCAGTAGACATTGGGAGTCGTATAAGCTGTTTACCACTATCTTGGGACCTGTCTTTATCTAACCTAACTCTCACAGCATCCCTTTATTGAGGAAATGGTATCTGCTCTGGTCATTTGAACCACATGTGAAAGCTTACTAATGTACTGGGACATGGGTTATTCACTGAGACCAACAGAATGGAGTGATTAACATGAGAAAAGAGAAACCTCAGCCTGAAAGTTATATGGCATACAAGTTAGGTCAGAGAACAGGGGTTCAGGATAAGAACCATTAGGATTCAGAAAAATGTAAAATGTTGCTTAGATAGAAAAGAAATCATCGTCGGCATGTCCCTGTATGCATTACAGGAAGAGAGCCCATGATGTGCATTACAAGGGACTAGATATAATACAATATATTGAATGAGCATGCACTGTCCATTCTTGTAAATCAAAATGCACTTAGAATTTGAGAAGTCTTCTCAGTAAGAATTTTTTAAATCACCACAGATAAAACTTTCCTCTAAAGAAATTTCTATTACTTTTCATGGAACTATGGTTTTGTGGAGCATTTTTTGAAATGCTTTTATAGATTAGGAGCACTATGTAAGGCCATGCTTGAACTAGGTGAAGATCTCTACGGAACTCAAAAATGTCAGTTATATTACTGCCTATTTCCCTTGTTGAAGACATTTGCAGCCACTCAGACATACCATTAATAAATTTAGACCTCAAAGATCTAAATGCTTTATTACTGATGCTTTCAAAAACTCCACTGACATGATTCTTATGTAAAGCCTAATGGTACTTCCAAGATGAAGGACTCAATACATATTCAATGTTCATTTCGTTTCCTAAGTTTATCTGAGTAATTAAGATTAAAGGCTGTGTTTATGAACGAATTTGCCTGTTGAAATTTTTTATTTTGTCAAGAATTACCTAGAGAAAACAGTAGGCTCTCTTTCAAGTACTCAGGAAACTTGAAGAGTTGGGTTCCTAATGAGAACTGCAAATATAATTAAAATTATAAAACACTCAAGAACAAGATGTACCTAGGAAAAAGAGAGATAAGATTATTGAGTTCAGAGAACTATTTGCCACTGTGGGAATATATACTATATGTTTAGTGTTTTATATTCTCTGGGCATAGATTTCTAGAGCTATACATAGCTAATACATGTCATATATTTGCCACATATATGATAGCTATATCATGGAATGATATATCAACTTAATGCATAAAAGGAGCTCCACAGTTTTCTGTCATCATTCCTACTAAATGATCACACAGTGCCACTTCTGGCTTGTTCTGAGTAGTTTAAGTGGAGATAAGAGTCTCAGGGACTTTTCTGTCTGGGCTAGCTTCAACCTGTGATCCTCAGCTCTCAGCCTCCTGAGTAGCTAGGATTACAGGGTTGAGGCATTGGCACCCAGCCCGCATATGAACTTTCAGAAGACAATTCCATCTATAACACCAAACAAACTTTTTTCAAGTCAAGTATTTCAGAAGCAGAATATTCTCACTGATAGAATATATTTGATAACTGGAGTAACCCATGGTAAATAATATAGATGTTCTCCTTGACATCTCTATAGGGCAAAAATATCAGAAATATGTAACAAAGTGTTTCAAGTCTGTTTTTGTAGAAGCATACCCTCTTGGCCACCTTCCCACCAACTCCTGGTACAGTGAGCATGTGTAACAGTAACTCCCTTTAAGTCTCTGTGGACCCATTGTTCATGATGGGCAGCAGAACATATAATACCTGGCTGCTGGATTCAACACCACTGCTAAAGATGCTGGAATTTCAATCTTGCAGTACTGGTGGATGATGTGAACAGAGGCCTGTCCAACATGGATCATCTCAGGTAGAAAGAAGCCTACACACAGCCAGAGATGAGGGAGCTCCAAAATTCTGGCCAACTTAGAGTTGGGAGGATAGAAGTGGGCAACTTGAAATGAATCGGATGTTTCCTTTTTTTAAAAAAACAACATAGGGGCTGGGGATATGGCCTAGTGGCAAGAGTGCTTGCCTCGTATACATGAGGCCCTGGGTTCAATTCCCCAGCACCACATATATAGAAAATGGCCAGAAGTGGCGCTGTGACTCAAGTGGCAGAGTGCTAACCTTGAGCAAAAAGAAGCCAGGGACAGTGCTCAGGCCCTGAGTCCAAGTCCCAGGACTGGCAAAAAAAAAAAAAAGAAACGATGTTGAGAAAATGGAGAAAATTGGATATCCACATACAAAAGAATATAATGGAATGCATATAAAAAAACATACTCTCCTTTCCTATTTTGTTGTTAAGATGATAAAGATAGATATTTTGATAATGGGGGGGTCCCAAATATATCATACTCAGAGCAACCTGTAAACCATCATCTAGCAACAAGATGCCTAACAAAAGCTTGGTCTTCTTACCAAAGGACTAGGAAAGAGAAAGCTTCACATAAGAGAAATATTTTACATCATCACCCCACCATAGCAAAACACTATAAATAATACTGTGACTGCACTTGTACCCTACTCAGTGAAGTCTGGTGGAAACCTACCCTTCCACTCTTATAATGCTATAAGAAGTTGCTTCCACCTCCATGCTTAGACAGTAACCAAGAAGGCCAAGTGGGGGGTTGGGACTTCCATAGCAATCATCCAGTAACAAGATTCCATCTATTAGGAGTGGAGTTCAAGGGGTAGAGTACCAGTTGTGTGCTAGAAAACCAACTGAGAGCTTGGGTTCAAGTCTATGTACCAACACACACACACACACACACACACACACACACACACATACATGCATGCATGCACACACATACACACACACACATTCTTGTTGTGAACAGAAGTTATTCTCTGTATATTATTCTTCTTCCTTCCTTTCCTTCCATTTCTTATGTATTACTAACCAGGAATCAGAACTCCCCTTTCTGTGTCACAAAGTGCTTATCATACTGACAAAAATTGGGTGATCATTTTGTTCCTTTTGCCCAATCTTTGCTACATGTTCAAAGATTAGAAACTCATTCCTACTGATCACAACTTCCTACACATTCACTCCCTCTTCCCTATGTATAAGCCAAAAGTTTTCGGTTTCCAGAAATAAAGAAGATCTTGGTTACTACTCAACTCTCATCAATGTCATTCTGCACTTCCTTTAAATCCCTGAAAGCCTGGTGCCTGGATCTGGAGAGCTTTCTGTTTCCTTTATCAGAGCGATGTAGGAGTCGAAAAACTGCCGAAAATGGGTGAATGTAGTATTCCACCCACCCACACCCCACACTTCTCAGCAAAGAAACTCTCTAAAGCAAATATTTTAAAAATTCAGGATGACTGAGTCATGGTAAAGGAATTATTTACTACCTTAGTAGTTGTCATTTACATTGCTATTTTATTATTGTTTTTCTTTCCCTCTCCTTGTAGGATCCACGTCTATTCCTGAGAGTGACATTGTATATCTTTGCTTGGTCATAAAAGCCATCCATTTACGCATTTTTACCCAGCTAATTCTGATATTGGAATAATATTTACAGGGAATTAAGCAAAAACTATTTCCTTAACTACTTAGCAACTACATGTTGAAATCACAAGCAGAATGGGGATCACTATAAAGGAAAATATTCTGTCTTATTTATAAAAATCTAGAATCACCTATCTTGTGTAATTGAATGATTTTTTAACTCTAAGTTTAAAAAATTGCTAGTATTATCAAAGACATGAGGGAAATACAGTTTCCCATTGGAATATGGGAACAGCTGGAGCTGACACCCATTTAGATGCTCTCACCACTAGATCTCAGCCGCTTTAAACATTAGCTTTATAAAGTAATTGGCTTTCAGTGCTTTTGGCTGGTAGGTCCTATTGAATGAATTGGGAAAGTGCTGGGTTTTTCAGATCATTGGGAAAGTGTTGTGGTCTAGCTGTTTTCTACATCAACCACTGTATCTCCTTTCAACTGAAGTCACTGCTTTTCCTGAAGCACAGCATCCTTGACAGGCCTCCAATACAGAAGCCTGCATCAGTTCTGTGGCTACTGCAAATTCTGAGGGGCTGATGTCTTCTTGGATGGCCCAGCAAAATACTCATATGATGCATCCAGAGCATCTTATAAATTGAGCTACTACATTTCTTTAATTTTGTTTTTGAATTCAGGGCTCAGTGCTTGCTTGGCAGGTGCTCTGCCTCTAGAGCCTGTCACCAGTCCTATGGCTACCATATCCAGTGTAATGCTTTCTTTCCAGAGAAACATGTCTTGAATGAAGCAAGAAAAGAGCAGATAAACTCTCATGTGTGTTCTGGGAAATCATGAGAATTACAGTCTCCTCTATTGATTTATATTGGCCAGGAACATATGTCTCAGTCATTCTCTAATAATGACCAGTCTACTATCAGCGGTATGGTGGTATAATTGTTAGTTACATAGTACTTTTCTCTGAAAAAAAATCCATATACCTAAAATTAAGAAGGACACTCAGAGCAAAGGATTCTTTTTTTTTTTTTTTTTTTTTGGTCAGTCCTGCAGCTTGAGCTCAGGGCATCACTTCTGACTTTTTCTGTTTATGTGGTGCTATGGAATTGAACCCAGGGCTTGGTGCATACATACTAGGCAAGCACTCTACCGCTAAGTCACATTCCCACCTTTTTTTTTTTTACCAGTCCTGGGACTTGAACTCAGGGCCTGGGCACTGTTCCTGAGCTTATTTTGCTCAAGGCTAGCACTCTACCACTTGAGCCACAGCCCCACTTCCGGATTTTTCTGTTTATGTAGTACTGAGAAATCGAACCCAGGGCTCCATGTATGCTAGGCAAGTGCTCTACCACTAAGCCACATTCCCAGCCCCAAAGGATTCCTTTTTTCAAAATTAAATCTGCTAAATCTGAAGATTGTTAATGATCTGCCTTTGCTGTCCTCTCCTAAGCTTATAGTTTAGAAGATGGAATTTATGAAGTTTTCATCTTGCAAATAAGCCATCTCACAACCCCATACCCCACATACGTGGTTAAGAGAAAGAACAGGATAGTACAAGCTCATTCTTTGTTTTCTTGCACCTGTAATGACATATGACTTCCACTTAAATTCCATGTTGGAATGAGCTAAAATAATCCTCTTCAATTCAGATTGTCTATAGACACATGGCACATGGATGCATTGTGAATAAAAATGCTCTTTGCCAGACAGACTCCTTATGTTTACTTGCTTATTGGGTATTTTTCCCTAATCACATGAATGTGATAAAGATATCTTGAAAGAGATATCTACACACATTTAAAAATATCTTGTCATCTAAAATAGCCCCTGAAATAATTATACACCTGTGGTCCCATTTGATGATCTGGGATGGCCCTTATGGTCATTTGGTGTAGCTACCACCAAGGAAGAATATCTCAATTTTGTGCTGTTTTTTTCTTCATTTCTTGGTTATTTGTAGAAAAGTAAAAAAATCAATTTCTTTTAGTTTTTAAATTATATTTGGGAAGGCTGATAGAGACTTCTGGTTTACAATGTTTCTTCCACTCTTCTCCTTTGCCCTAGTCTTTCATAAACTATCCCTACAGTCTATAGATCTAGTTGTTGTATATTTATTCCCTAAAACTTAAACTTGCTTATTCACAAAAGCAGCTAGTATCTGACAACAGGAAATGGAAACAAAAGAAAGCAAGTAAGAGTTCATTTATCTCACTGAAAAAATTAAGTAAAGAAAGGTATGGCTGGGCACTGGTGGTTCATGCCTGTAATCCTAGCTGCTCAGGAGGCTGAGAGCTGAGGATCACGGTTCAAAGCCAGCCTGAGCAGGAAAGTCCTTGAGACTCATATCTCTAATTAACCACTAGAAAACTGGAAGTAGAGCTGTAGCTCAAAGTGGTAGAGCACTAGCCTTGAGCTGAAGAGCTCAGGGACAGTTTCCAATCACAGAGTCCAAACCCCAGGCCTGACCAAAAAAGAAAGAGAGAAGGAAGGAAGGGGAGGAAGGGAGGGAGGGAGGGAAAGAAAAGGAAGGAAGGAAGGAAGGAAGGAAGGAAGGAAGGAGAGAAAGAAAGAAAGAAAGAAAGAGAGAAAGAAAGAAAGAAAGAAAGAAAGAAAGAAAGAAAGAAAGAAAGAAAGAAAGAAAGAAAGAAAAGAAAGAAAGAAAGAAAGGAGTGCTGGAGAGGAGAATTTACTGAGAAATAATAAATAGCTCTCTTTGAGGGAGGAGGTAACAAGTTTGACAAGAAATGTACTCACTACTACATAACTGTAATGCCTCTGTATATCACCTTGACAATAAAAATTAAAATAAAAAAAGAAATATCTCTTTTCTGTATGTGGTTTCCTTTGAGTATACTAATTCAGTCCTTCTATTTGCCTTTTCCCTTTTTTCTCTATCTGTCTCTGTCTCTTTGTCTCTGTCTCTGTCTGTCATCTGTCTGTCTATCTCTCCCTTTACTGTTGTGGAACTTGGCAACATTTTTATTCTAAATCATCACCTGGAAAGAAAACATTCTTCCATAATGTCACTAAAAACAGCTCCAATGGAACACAGTCATTACTACACATCATAAAGCAAGTACAAGGTATTTCCTTTGTATGTGTTCTACTTTTCTTTCCAGTTATATGAACATAAATTTGTCAATAAGGTATGCTTCATCTGGTGGCAATGGAAGAGGGGGGAAAAAATCAAGCCCTAGCTTGAGATGTTGCTAAAACTGAGAAGTTTGAGAGGATATTTATCAATGAGAACCGATATTTGCAATTCAAATGATAAGTTTTCAGAAACTATTGCAGAGTTCCCATTTGCTGACACCTAATCCAATGACCATAACTTGATTAACCAAAGTACATCTCAGTATTCAGAAGAAACTTTAAAAGTCATTTCAAACATGTCTATCACACTTCACTAATGGTGATCCCAAAAGGAAGTTGTAACAATACCTGTAAGAATTCTATTCTCTGCACTTCAATTCTTCTACTGTTATGCAGTTGATCCAGACATCTCAGCTGTACAGCCTGTCAACCTCCACTTTTCTTTTCAGAGCAGGAATCAAAAGCTAATGAATTCACATTATGCGATTTCTTTCTAACTTTCCAGTTTTTATCTCTTACCTCATTCTTTGGATGCAAGCAATACTTATCACAATGCCTATGAATCATATGGGAGAAAAACACGATTTTGCTAAGAATATAATATAAATAGAAGAGAAAAGCTTGAGAAGGCACAAAATGAAAATAGAACCAACATATATTTCCATGGATCAGGAGCTGTACAGTACACTGGTACCTCAGTCATTAGAATCCCTGAAGGCAGAAATATGTCTCCTGTCTGTTTACTGCTGAACCCTCACTGGGGACTATATAGTGCCTTGCCCAGAGTAGAAATTCAACAAATATTTCATCAATAAAGAATAAACTGGCTCATCTAGCTTACATGATGACATTTCAATGGAAAGACCAGTCAGGACACCAGAATGAGAGAAAATGAGGAATAAGTCAAGGGAATAAAATAAGAAAGCAATCTAACCAACCTGGTTATCCTAAGTGCATTTGATTCCTCATTATCACAAGGTACCTTCTGAAAGTGTATAAACTGAAGTACAGAGTAATTCAAGAGTTTTGGAGAAAAGGCAGAAGAATGTGCTCACTGGCTTCTAGCTCTTCTTTCTTCTAGTTGTTCTCTTATTGGTTCCCATTAAAATTTTCAAACTCTGAGAAGCTATTGGAAAAGCCACAGTCCAGCTAATGCACAAGTACAGACCCAGCTCTTCACTAGAACAGGAGTGACAACTTGGCTCCAAATCTTGGACAAAATGAAAACCATTTCTCAGACATTACTAGCCAAAAACCTCAGCAGTGTGCACAAGCAAGATGATATAAACTATTTCATTCCTACTGGTAACCCAAATCATGGAGCAAGCAAGGTGTATGTTGCTGAATTGGAATTTCAACCTAGGCATTTTGAGTATAAAGCTGTCTTCTTCCACATAATATTCTCTTAGTATCTTCCTAGTTCTAGGTGTTTAAACTGAATAGAAAAACATGCAAAAATTAAAGAAGAAGTAGAATTGAAACCATATTAATACAACAAACTACACATCACACACTCCATCTGTCCAGAGCAGTGATTTTTGAGTTTCTGAGTTCCTTTTCTTGGAAGTATCTCCCAGTTTCATCAATCAGCAATGTATTTTCAGGCACATAATTAAAATTTAATGTGATAAATAATGTCCAGTTGTCTTTATGTGTGTAAGACAGGACCATACTTTCTCTTTAAATGCTACAAGGAAAAAAAATGGTTAGGGAAAGAACCAGAAATAAACACATCATCAGCATTAAGTCTGTTATTTACTCACTGAAATCATGTGTAGATAATTGGCAATTTAAAATAAACACGAAACACTTTTTTGCTCATTAAACTGTGAGGGATCCTGAAGAATCAGAAGGCACCTAGAGTTTACAGCTAATTTATAGTCCTCCAATTTCTGATGACAGTATTTTCATAGCAGTAGGATGCAATCAGGAAATGAATCATAATGTACCTGAGGGCAACTGTGGGAAGCCTTTCCAAGAAATCTGCCACCTTGAGAAGGGTGGAGAAGCACAGTGGTTACTACAAGCCCAGAATATTGCTAACATAGAAATCAGCACAAGACTTTGAAATAAGTGATTAAAACCCAAATTGGAATAACTGCTTCGGGGATCCTTTTCTAAAGAGCCATGTGGTGTTGGGTAAGTGGAATTTACTAACTTATAGAAGAACTCTTCCTATCAGATTGACAGCCCTCTGTGGTCTAGAGCCTTGGTGTGGTATAGGACTTCAGACAGCTCCTTCCTAGGCACCCTCCAGAGCTTCTGCTTCATCTCCAACATTAACATGCTCTTTGCAAAAACACAGAAACCCCCTGGTCTTTCTCCGCTTTTTTTTTTGTTGTTATGTTGTGTTTTTGTACTTCTCAGCCCTTAAAGTGAGCCCTGGGTTTTCCAATTCTAATTCCCATTTTCTGTGAAAATTCCATGAAAGCTGACTGAGGATACTCTACCAAGAGGACAGAAAAACAGGGTTATAAGGTGGTAGTTGTGCAAAGCATTTAAGGAACTAGCACAAAATGCCTAGCACAAAAGCCTGTAGTTTTATTTCTAGCAAGATTTGTAACTTCAGTTCTTCAGATTGTCAATGATTGCTTCTAGTGGTTTCCCCTCCCTCCAAGAGTCCACCACTCAGAGATAGTCTCAAGCAAAAAGATGGGTTTATTGGGGAAGCAAAAAGCGAACTGACCGGCCAGGGATGCAGCACAAACACGGGAGCTGAAACTATGCCAGTGAAAAGCAGGCTGACTGGCTGGGGACACAGCGCAGCCTCAGGAGCTGCCACCGTGACCCTGAGCAGTCTTCAAATTGGGGTTTATAATGGTAAAAGCATAGCACAGATGTAGGGGCTTGACGCAGGGGTACAGCAAACAACAGGTGAAGCAAGCCTGGCACAGATGTAGGAGGTTGACGCAGAGGGTAGCGCAAATAACAAGTTAAGCAAGCCATTTACAGAAGCAGAATTTTGGAGTTAGGTTGACCTAATAATCAAGATGGAGTCAGCTCTATTCCCCCCAACATTTCATACCATGTTTCCCTAATCAAGATGGAGTCAGCTCTACAACACATTCAAACCCAATACAAATATAGAAATACAAGTAAATATCGCGAAATACAAATGCCATTTAATCTTCTACGAACTTGGTTACATGATCAGTATTATAGGGTAAATGAGCTATAAAATTTCTATTGTTCTGCAAGCACTGTTGGTTCACACTTGTAATCTAGCTAGGAGGCTGAGATCTGAGCATCTCGGTTCAAAGCCAGCAGGGCAGGAAACTCTTGAGACTCTTATCTCCAATTCAACATCAGAAAACAGGAAGAAGCACTCTGGCTTAGTGGTAGCCTTGAGCTGAGGAGCTCAGGGACAGCACCCAAGCCCAGGGTTCAAGCCCCAAGACAAAAAAAAAATTATATTGTTTCAAAAACATCTTTTGGGAAACAGTTTAAGCTTTTAAATTCTTATCAAATTAAAATTACACAAGTGGGAATTTAACCAGGAAGACTCTATGTAAGAATATTGCACTTGAGAGGAGAGACTGAACATTACAACACCACTGAAATAAAATACAGGAGATTTGAAATGCAAAAATAATAAGTGGAAAAGTACTGAGGAATGTTGAGAATGAGGTTGTCAAGGAAATTAGACCACTAGAACATCTTTTTTTATGTGTCTCAAACTCAGTATTTGAGACTTTCTCTTATTGGCTGGCCTTCTATCACTTGAGCCATGCTCCAATCCCTAGACCCTTTGTTTGGGCTAATTAATTATGATCAAAATTAAGTTACTACTGTCTCACTAGACCAACAGGAAATAGAAGACATAACAAAACTTTGATAATGATATTTCAAAGAAATGGGTCTCCAGCCATTCAGAAAAACTTTCCCCTGTTGTAGAGCTGAAAAGAACCTGGAAAAAAATTGACATCTTAAAGGAACAAAGAAAGAGGGAGGGGTGACACTGTTCAAAAAGAAATCTACTCTTACCTAACTTATGTAACTGTAACCCCTCTGTAGAATACCTTTATAAACAACAATGAAAAATGTTTTAAAGGAACAGAAAAATACTTAAAATTGTGGGGTTTCAAGAGCTGAAAGAAAACAACTGTTGGCTCCAGATTAAATATTCAGAGAATATATGCTTTAGGAATGAAAAAGAAATGAAGACATTTTCACTAAAAGACAAAACAGAATTTGTCACCAGCCCACCTGACTCTAAGAATAGCCAAGAATTTCTCTAGACAGTAAGGAAATATTAAAACAGAAACTTAACACTTGAAAGGAAGAATAAGCAAGAGAATGGGGAAACATTACACACCAGCTAGTTTTCTCATTTTCTTTTTTTTTGTCCCTGGCTTCCTTTTGCTCAAGGCTAGCACTCTACGATTTGAGCCACAGCACCACTTCTGGCTTTTTTTCTGTAAATGGTGCTCCCACTAATCCACATGCCCAGCCCCCTTTCTCATAAATTTTAACAATGATGTTTAATAGTTATTCAAACTTGATGGTTTCTATTAATCACTGAACTTACTGATTCTTTATTGAGTCTTTCCTCAGTTCTACTATTGAGTCCTTCAAATAGGTTTATTTTTGTTGTGTTTTACAATTTTATTATTTCTGTTATAATCTTAATAGTTTTTGCTCAGCTTCAGCTCTGAAGTGGTTAAAACTGATTTCACTGTTTTCTGGTCATATATAACAGGTTTCTACATTATAAATTTTCTATCCCTGGAGACAGTTTAATCCTTTTATGATCAAAAACCTATTTGAGAAAATACATGAAGCAAGGAGTCGCTTTATAAGAAAGGGAGCTATGTACATTAAATGAGAATCAGTTACTTCTATTTAAATGGAAGCTATTTCCTCTGCATTTCACAAGCCAAGGTCTTATATTTTCATTCATTTATTTATTATTACCCACAGTTCTAGAGGCTGAGAAGTTCAAAATCTTCAGATGCAATGTCTTTGATTTCTTTCTGTATCCTCACATAACTCAAGGGGTTATTTTACACTGGTTAAAAAATTATTGGCACCAATCTTACATTTAAATGAGATCAGTGCCAACTTAGGCTCTGAACACTTCCCAAAGGTCCTTCTTTCTAGTAATCACATTGTAGATTATGCTTCAATGTACAAAGTATGTATGAATACAAACATTTAGAAAATAGCACTTTAGTTGCTGAAAGTCTTCAGGCTTAACTCGTCTTCATATGCAGGACAATGCTAGGACATTCTTTTTTAATATAATTTAATTATATTGTCAAGGTTATATACAGAGAGATTACAATTACATACATAAGGTAGTGAATATATTTCTTGTCCAACTTGTTACCCCCTCCCTCATTTTTCTCCAACTTTCTCTCTCCCTCTCCAATCCATCCTCCCCAAGTTGTATGGTTCATTTCCAACATACTGTCTTGTGAGTATCATTGTTGCTTTGGTTGGCCCTTTGTCTTGGTATATATTTTTTTGCCTTTCAGGAAGGTCAGATCAAGTACAGCGGGGAGAGTAAATAGCTATGTATCATGTGGCCCTAAACTAATTTAAGTTAGCTTAAATTCTAAATAAGTGGATAGGAACAAAACAAAACCAATGATATGGAGTTCGGCTTGTTTCTACTTTCCCAGGAGATTGAGGTGCATCACTAAAGTGTTGATTTGTCCTTTCTCCAATTTCTTGATGTAAGCAGTCAGAGCTATAAAGTTTCCTCTGAGTACTGCCTTTGCTATATCCCAGAGGAGCTGGTATTCTGTGTGTTCACTTTTGTTCTTTCTCTCTTTTTTTATCATTTATCTTTACTTATATAATAAAAAATGAGTCCAGGTAGAGTCTACAAACAACTTCATTCTAATCATGCTTTGTAATGTCTACATGATGATATTCAATTTCTTATTCTTCTCTAAATATTCCATTTTACTATCTTTTCCCCATACTCCACAGTAATGCTACTAATAAGGACAGAACATGACATTTCACCTGGATCTTCCTGTTTTTTCTGCTTTCTTATGCCTTTAAAAAGTGTACTATTTGAGGATGGCACCCACAGGGAGAGAGAGGTGAGGGAAGAACGTGATGGGGAGGTGACTATGACCAAAGAACATTAGATGTATGTATGGAAGTATCACAATAAGCCTTTTTTTTTACAAGTGATAAATACCAATAAAATACATTCATATTCAGTTTTTTTTTTTTTTTTTTTTTTTTTTTGGCCAGTCCTGGGCCTTGGACTCAGGGCCTGAGCACTGTCCCTGGCTTCTTCCCGCTCAAGGCTAACACTCTGCCACTTGAGCCACAGCGCCGCTTCTGGCCGTTTTCTGTATATGTGGTGCTGGGGAATCGAACCTAGGGCCTCGTGTATCCGAGGCAGGCACTCTTGCCACTAGGCTATATCCCCAGCCCCATATTCAGTTTTCCTTGCTGCAGTAAGAGCTTTGGCCAGTCTCAACTATTACATTCTCCCCAAAATCAAAACATTTCCATCTTCTATTCCACTTTATTTTTCTTTAGTTTTTTTTTTAATTTTTATTGCCAAGGTGATGTACAGAGGGGTTACAATTACATGCATAAGGTAGTGAATACATTTCTTGTCAAACTTGTTACCTCCTCCCTCATTTTTTCCCAACTTTCCTTCTCCTCATCTTCCCCATCCACTTATTTTTCTTAATTCAGTCTCCCTACATAGACCAGGCTGGCCTTGAACTTGAGATCCCCCTATTTTTGATTTTTGAATAAAGGCTTACAAGTTACATGTCTATGCCACTATACCAAGTTTAACTTCTTTTTTAAAAAATTATTCAATTAAAGAATGTTTGACATGCAGAAATCTTTAACTGAACAGTTTGATAAGTATGAAGACATCTTTTTAAGTTCAAAATCAACTTAGAAGTAAGGGTAGAATTGATATTTTTTGTTCATTTGCTTTATTCTTTTAATATCCTGCTTCCCTGTGAGCCACAAAAGTTTTATGAGCCACAAAAGTTTTACGAATTACTAGAAAACTTTAGAAGAACAAAGTTAATGAGAATTGTATTTCATGTACTGGGTTGAATGGCTCACAGCAGTTATGGTGGCTTTATTGGAAAAAGAGGAACACAGAAATGATACCCTCCATTTCTCTTAAGCATCTTTTTCCCTTCCATTTCTTTATTGAGAGTATTGTTAGATGCTAGACCACCTCAAAAAAACAAGTCATAATAAAAACAAAGCAGTATCATGAAGATCATAAAAGTTGATCATTTTAATAACCATCTGCAGTTAAAAGCAGAAGCCACATTTAAAAAACTAAATGCTTGGACCAACATGTATTTTATCTTTCAATATTACTTTATATTCCATGTTAATACTTTTATGAGATAAGGATTTGAGAATTTGGAGTAACTTTTCTTTTAAAATCTCTCATTGTACTCAAAAAGTAAAATAGCCAAATATAATCCAGGTTTCAAACTTCTAAGTTCTCATACTATTTGTAAAGCAAATACCACTTATCATTAAAAATGATTTAGTGAATTTCTTAATAATTGTTCAGTGAATGCTGCATATCCTTTTAAAAGTAAGTTTGTTGTGAAAACAGTAGAATTCAAAAGCTAAACATTAAAAAATCAAGTTAAAAATAAGGCATGATTTTTAAAAAAATGTGTAGAAAGTATTTTCTTAAACCAAAGGCCTGTGTTTAGGTATAGATTTTCCAAGAACTTTCATAGGAAAAAAATAAGGTTTTAAACTAATTGAGTAAGTGCATTTGAAATAATGTCTTTTAATTACTCAGTGCTCCAGATTTGAGGGCACTGGTAAAAATATGAGGAAAAAAACCCTGAATTCTCCTGCATTGCATAGTGTTTCCAAAGTCATGGTTATGGCCAGGGTGAAATATGTAGGGATAATTTATATTTTAGCATTCATAAAATGCCTTCAGTTTGATTCATGACTTAATGTGAAAACAGACAAAAAGCCCTGAGTTCTCCTTCATCTTTAATTTTGGGGCATCTCTTCTTTAAGTCATAGTTGAAAGACATTTGGTATGGACTGAATTGTAAACCCTCAATATTTTTGTATTCAAGTTTTAATCTCAAATGTAATGATATTTGGAGATGAGGCATTGGAAAGTAGTTAGCATTCAGGTCATAAGAGTGGGATTTTATTGAGATGAATGCCCTCATCGGAACAGACATCAAAGAGTGTTCTCTCTCTTTCTTGCTTTCTTTCTCTCTCTCTTTCAATATAGTCTCCCATATGAGAGAAGAGGGTCATGAAGAAGAGAGCTCTTATCAGATTCTGACAGACTATGAATACACCTTTGCTAAGACCTCTAATATCTAAAAGTTTAAGCAAATGGGTTTTCTCTCATTTTTGCCAGTTATAGTGTTTTGCAATGGCAGCATTAGCTAATAAAGATAGCATCCAAATAAACTATGTGGGCCATATTAATTTAGTCAGGTGGCCAAGTAGAGTGGCAAATATTGGTTGTGGTTGATAACTGAGTGTTCTCTGCTATCCATTTTGAAATACAATCATTTCCTTCATCCACCCTCCCCCTTTCATTATGCTTTTCCATTTCTGGACTGCCTGTGATATTTTCCAGCCATAACTTATTTTCCTCTGGTGTCAAAATTCTTTAGCTAAGTGTGTGTGTGTGTGTGTGTGTGTGTGTGTGTGTGTGTGTGTGTGTGTGTGTAATCTTTCATTTATGTCTTAATATCTCACAAAGCCAATGACTTATTAATTGCTCCCTCTATGCTAGAGGCCAATCTACCTAATCATTTAGAAAGGAAGGAGAATGATGAGAGATACAATAACAAATTAATAACTCAAACACAAATGAGAAGTGGTAGAAAAGCAAAAGGAGAAAGAGGAAGGAAAGGAAGAAGGAGAGGAAGGAAGCTGGGAGAAAAAAAGAGTAAAAACAAACAAAAACATTTTCATTCTATCTCAAGAACAAGGACAGACAAGAGGTCATAAGGTCAAATGACTTAGTCAAAGTTACTTTGTGTACTCTTCTCCCAGGAAACCATACCTGATACCAGTAGTCAACATGGATGAAAGGTCTAAGGAGACGAACTGGAAGCTCTTTATTCTGCATGTGAAAACGATGTTGTGAAGGTCACATTACAACTAATGCATGAGAGGGTTGAGTTAAACTTGGATGATTGGGCCAACTTTTGGCTTTTCTTCCTGGATCTTCAAAGACTTTGTTTGAAGTGACAGACAAATAATAAGAGAGACTTACAGGTCCTTTTTGTCTTGTATTCCTCTCAAGAATCAGAACTGGGAAGAAAACTCTAGAAAACCAAAGCTTAGTGTACTAAGAAACTAACTTGCAAGCTGCAGTGCACTGGTCAAATTGCAGGCAACCCAGCACATCATCTGCTTGCATTACTTTCTGATTCTTTAGAATTAGTCTCACTTTCAGGATGAACACAGAGGAAAAGTAAACTAATTCCTATCTATGTAAATCCCTAAGTTCTTAATACACCAAAGTTCTGTGGGATTCTACTTCAATTTTTCAATATTACATTGTTTTTCATCCAATGAACTTATCAGTTCCCTGTGATTATAAAATTGGGGTGGGGCCAAATTTTTAAAGCATTTTACCTAAGTTAGTTCACTATACAACTTAATACAGAAAAGCAACACATGTGTTGGGTGCCTAGCATCCATTCTTTTTTTTTTTTTTTTTTTTTTTTGCCAGTCCTGGGCCTTGGACTCAGGGCCTGAGCACTGTCCCTGGCTTCTTTTTGCTCAAGGCTAGCACTCTGCCACTTGAGCCACAGCGTCACTTCTGGCCATTTTCTATATATGTGGTGCTGGGGAATCGAACCCAGGGCTTCATGTATACAAGGCAAGCGCTCTTGCCACTAGGCCATATTCCCAGCCCCCTAGCATCCATTCTGCACATAGGCTATGCCCCTCATATACAATCTCTTTCAATATGCTTTATTACTAATATAAAATATTACTTTACAGCTGGACATTGGTGGCTCACACTTGTAATCTTAGCTATGCAGGAGGTTGAGATATGAGAATTGAGATTCAAAGCCAGCTCAAGCAGGAAACTCTATAATACTGATATTCAATTAACTACCAAAAGCTGGAAATGGTGCTGTGGATCAAAATTCTTTAAGCACAAAAGTTCTGAGACAATGCCCAGGCTGTGAGTTCAAGCCCCAGGACCAAAACAAAATAGTTACTTAAACACAGGTTAACTGTATACAGAGGTACAAGACTGTGTTAATCATTCTATCTAAATCAGGAAATGATAGAATGGCAAGTTCTTTTGCTCTACTGTTTATCATTTCAAAGTTTTCATTATATGAACATTCAAAGCAGATTATTAAACTACTACATAGTGAAATAAACTATAGAGTAAACAAGAGAAAATTGTTAAGAAAAATGCCATTTCTGGCAGCATGCAGAGAACACTGTGCAGTTATATCTGCCAAGCTTATTCATGGTACTATATTATTAGCACCCCTAGACTTAAGTATTTCTCCTTTTACTTACATAATCATTTTTCTTTAAAAATATTCCTCATGCTGACATGGATACAAGTCTTCCTCACACTGACTCAGGAATCTCTTTTAAAAAATGGGAAATATTTAAGACCTGTTTAAATGTCTAGTTGATCGTAAAATTAATTATTTCATATTTCACCATTCTCTGTAGGCTTTTAACATATGTACCACTATTAGCTGAGCAAGCTTCAGAACTTTCTCTTCCACGCTTCCATGAGAAGGAAGTGGTATGGATGACATAATATCATAACCCCATCTCTACACCCAGTCACATGCTGCACTTTCTGCCTGGATGATAGAATTCAACATCTGATTCCTCCATATCAGGTGGAAGGTGTCTTAATTATGACAATTTGGTAGTATTTTCCCCCAGAAATGCAAGTTTTCTCTATGGATAACATACCTGTAGTTTTAGTAGCTTAAATGTAAACTTGATAAAACTAATGAAATACTAAAATTAGTAATAGGATGCAAAATTTGTCATGAATTTCAAAGGCCTATTATTCAACCCCCATATGCAATTTATTTAATCATAGGTTAGAGGCACATGGCTATAGAAATAGTTGCTTAGAAACATGAATGTTATGATGGAGGATTCTGAGATCCTCTGTTGAATGACTGGTGAATTATAACCACTGAGTTCTAAATTGCGGAGCTGTTGATACAATCTTCAACAGTGGCTATAGCAACGTGGGAAGATCATTGAGCAAACAGTAATATCTGCCTAGATTATTCATGGAGCTACACTATTACCATTTGAGAGATAAGAACATTTCAGGTGCCAATCAATAGCCGTTCTGCCACCTGGACCCGAGGCTTTCTACCTTTTGTACTTTGTTGGTTATGAGGATTTCTCATGTAATATTATTTACTCAAGATAATATATATTCTCTGTGGCAGGATAAAGTCAAAAGATGTCTTTCTACAAAATTACACTCTTTGAGCTTTCTATGGAGTTTTCTATACTTCAGTTACTTCATTTGTAACCACTTGCATAACACCCAACGTATTTACCTATAGGTTCATAGGCTCCTTCTACCTGTCCCAATACAATCTTCACTTCTCCAGGTCTGAATTACTTAGCTTAATGTAATTTTTTCCAAATCTTTCCATTTTCTTGTGAATGGTACAATAGCATCAAAGCCCAACACAGTAAGCACTAAGAAATGGGTACTTGTGAGAAGGGATGGGGCCAAGGGGAGCGGGGCAACCTTATGAAGGGCTTAAGGGAGGAGGAATGCAGTTAAGAACTTATGGAATATGCCACAAAGTTAAGAAAAGTGAAGGGAAGAGGTGGGTGGAAGAAGAGTAAGAATGTTGAAAGAGGTGACAGTGATGAAGGCGCATTGCATTCATAAACTGTTTTGTTAAATGGCACCTCCTTTGTACAACTACTTAAAATAATGCTTTTGAACCTAGAAATTTAAAAAAAAAATTGTGCTGCCTCATTGTCCATGCCTGGGAAACAGTAATGCACCACAGGATTCTTCCATGTGTGGCTCAGAACCCACACTGTGTTCCAAAATCTTCCCACCAGTGTGCCCAGACACATGGGTCTCTTTATATTATACTCATGCTGGGGGAACTGCTATGGATTTTACTTCTGGCTTGAATATGTAAGCTCATTCATTTAAAGAATTCATTTTGAAGGGTCATAACTAAGGATATGATTCAACCAGCAGAGCTGGAACAGTGTAAAAATTCTCTTCGTGGAAAACGTGATTCTGGAAGTAAAAGACCTTTCTCACCAGGTAATGCTAAGGTTTTATTAACTATGGCTTTCTAAAGAATGTCTAGAAATGTTAGAGTATACTGTACTTTGGGAGAATGACTTCTGTTAGCCTTCATCCTTTCCTTTTTCAAAAGGAATTTCACACATTTAACCTGCCCCTCAAGTGCCAGTATTATGAGGACATAAATTTGACTGTCAGTGCTTATAACTTTGATTTCTGACTTGAATTCAGCTTGTAATGGCAGAAATATTTCTTCTTTTTTGGTTCCTAAAATATTCAAAAAGGCTAAACAATATCTGATACACACTTAGCATTCACTAAATATTTGTAAAATGCATAATAAAAAGCATTGAATCTGGGGCTTGGGGATATGGCCTAGTGGCAAGAGTGCTTGCCTCATATACATGAGGCCTTGGGTTCAATTCCTCAGCACCACATATTCAGAAAATGGCCAGAAGTGGCGCTGTAGCTCAAGTGGCAGAGTGCTAGCCTTGAGCAAAAAGAAGCCAGGGACAGTGCTCAGACCACGAGTCCAAGCCCCAGGACTGGCAAAAAAAAAAGCATTGAATCTCACCAAAGAATTCAAGATCCCAAAGGACATGAAATTTCTGGATGAGAATTTGGTATGACTCCCCTAATGGAATCAAGGCATAAATTCCTTCCCAAACTCAATCGCACTGTTTTGCTAAGAAAGTGATTTTTTGCTTAAATCAGCAACATGCATGCATAATTGGACTCATACTTTCCCACTTTTCCTGGACCCAGGGAAGTGGTTACCCACTTCATGACTCGAGCCTATAATCTTAACTGTTAAGGAGGCTGCAACTTGGAGTATCATGGCTAGAGTTCAACCCAGGCAGAAGAGTTCACTAAAGTCAGTCTCTAAAATAATCAACAAAAATAGTTCTGGAAGTATGGCTCTAAAGGTAGAGCAATAGACTAGTACATTTTCTCAGAGTGGTGATGCCTTGATTTCAAACTACAATAGAAAAAAGGAAGGAAGGAAAGAAGGGAGGGAGGGAGGGAGGGAGGAAGGAAGGAAAGAAAGGAGGGAGGGAGGGAGGAAGGCAGGCAGGAAGGAAGGGAGGGAGGGAGGAAGAAAGGAAGCAAGGAAAGAAGGAAGGAAGGCAGGAAGGATAAAAAGGAATACTGGATGCTTCTTTCTGCTGCCTTGTATAGTACCACAGAAACTATTGCACAAATTTCAATATTACTGTGTTTTTTATTTGACACTGCTAGTTGCATAAAACTATACTTTTGTTATAAAAGAAAAATAAGTACTTATTTTACCAATACAGTTAAAAGGTTACTATATTTCTGCAAATGCATTTCTAAACGATAATCATTATATTCTCCTTTCCAGTCCTTAACTTTCAATTTGATAAACTCTGATTTAGACTGTAAACTCTGGAAATTACCACAATGAACTTGTTTCTCCTACTCAACCTCACTCTAATAGGTAATTTTAAGTTTTACATTTTCCTCACAATTTTCCCCTGTGGAGGTGCATCACCATATCTAATGGGGCCTTTTTGGCCAGAGATGTTCAATATTTCTTCATGTATCTATTGGCTATTCTTACTTCAGCTCCAGAGAAGTCTCTTTAATTCCTTAACCCACTTACTAATGAGTTGGTTGTTTCTTTGAGGATATCTTATTGAGGGAGGTGGCCGTTAATTTCTTAATCTCTAAGTAAAAATTTGATATGATACCTTTGTCTGTTGTATAACTAGTGAAGATATTCTCCCATTTTGTGGGATTTCTTTTTTTTTTTTTTTTTTTTTTTTTTTTTTTTTTGGCCAGTCCTGGGCCTTGGACTCAGGGCCTGAGCACTGTCCCTGGCTTCTTCCCGCTCAAGGCTAGCACTCTGCCACTTGAGCCACAGCGCCGCTTCTGGCCGTTTTCTGTATATGTGGTGCTGGGGAATCGAACCTAGGGCCTCGTGTATCCGAGGCAGGCACTCTTGCCACTAGGCTATATCCCCAGCCCGCCATTTTGTGGGATTTCTATTTACCTTGCTAGCTATGTCCTTTGCCATGCAGAAACTCTGCAATTCGATGCAATCCCATTTATCTAGCCTTTCTTTGATTGCTGTTTCTGAATCTTTATGTAGGAAGGTTCAACCTGTGCCTAGGAGAACTAGCATATCCCCTGTCCCTTCCTGTAATATTTTGGGCTATCTACTCTGACTTGGGGGGCTTTGATCATTTGGAGCTGCTTCTGGTGCAAGGTGATATACAAGGATCTAACTTCAGTTTTCTTTTTTATTTAATTTATTTATTTATTAAACAAAATTTCTTTGACAAGGTGTTGTGCAAAAGGGGTACAGTTACCTGGTAGGGCAGTATGTACATTTCTTGTGTTATCTTACACCGTATTTTTCTTTCACTTCCCTAGGTCACGTAGACATATATACAATACACAATGTACCAAGAACATATACAGTAGCCACGTGACCTATGCCAAAGAAAATTCGCCTAGGTCTTTAAATGTATTGTCGAAAATAGACAGTCTGTCAACAATAGTCATATGAATGTACATACATAGCTTTTGAGCTATTGTGATCCACTGCGAGGTCAATTTTTGACCTTTATATGTTGAGTAGTTGTTTGGTTTTAGTTACATAATGTAGGGTCACTGACCCAAACCTGTGGGAAATACCATTTGACAATAAGTTTTTGGTTCACAGACCTGGTCTCTACTGTCTCCCCGTTACCCCACCGTAACAGTCATATATCAGGGAGATCATGCCCCTTTGTTTTCTGTGTTCTAGGCTTGTCTCGCTCAACATTATTTGTTCAAGTTCTGACCATTTCCCTGCGAATAACAATATTTCACCATCCCTAATTGCTATGTAGTATTCCATTGTGTATAGGTACCATATTTTTTTGATCCATTCATCTGTGGAGGGGCTTCTGGGTTGTTTCCATATTTTGGCTATTGTGAATTGTGCAGCGATAAACATGGAAGTGCAAATGTCTTTTTTGATATCTTGGGACCTGCTGTTCAGGATAGATGCCTAGAAGTGGAATGGCTGGGTCATAGGGTAGGTCTATATTGAGCTTTTTGAGAAACCTCCATACTGTTCTCCAAAGTGGTTGTACTAATTGGCACTCCCACCAACAATGAAGAAGGGTTCCTCTTTCCCTGCATCCCCTCCAGCATTTGTTGTTGCCTGAGTTCAGAGTATAGGCCATTCTAACTGGAGTGTGGTGGTACCTCAGGGTTGTTTTTATTTGCATTTCCTTTACTGGCAGGGATGTTGAACATTTCCTCATATGTTTCTTTGCCATTTTTATCTCATCTCTTGTGAAGTCTCTCTTTAGCTCTTTTGCCCATTTCCTAATTGGTTTACTGGGCTTGGAGGGGATTAGTTTTTTTTTTTGTTTTTTTTTTTTTTTTTTGCCAGTCCTGGGCCTTTGGACTCAGGGCCTGAGTACTGTCCCTGGCTTCTTCCCGCTCAAGGCTAGCACTCTACCACTTGAGCCACAGCGCCGCTTCTGGCCGTTTTCTGTATATGTGGTGCTGGGGAATCGAACCTAGGGCCTCGTGTATCCGAGGCAGGCACTCTTGCCACTAGGCCATATCCCCAGCCCAGTTTTTTGAGTTCTCTGTAGATGACAGATATTAAGCCTTTGTCTATTGCTGTGCTGGTGAAGATCCTTTCCCATATGGTTGGCTGTCTTTCTATTTTGGTGGCTATGTCCTTAGCTGTGCAGAAACTTTTTATTTTGTAGTAGTCCCATTTGTCAAGTCTCTCCCCTATTTGTTATATCCCTGGGACTATATTCAGGAAGTTCCTTCCTGTGCCTATAATTTCTAGCATCTTTCCTACTCTGTCCTTCAGTAGTTTCAAGGATTCAGGTCTGATATTGAGGTCCTTGATCCATTTTGAGTTGATCTTGGTACATGATGGTAGGCTTGGGTCTACTTTGAGTTTTCTGCATATGGCTTCCCAGTTCTCCCAGCACCAGTAGTTGAAGAGGCTATGTTTATTCCATTGTATGTCTTTAGCTCCTTTGTCGAATATCAGCTGACTGTAAGAGTGTGGTTTTATTTCTGGATCTTCAATTCTAATCCATTAGTCTTCCGGTCTGTTTTTATACCAATACCAGGCTGTTTTTGTTATGATAGCTCTATTATACAGCTTGATGTCTGGTATTGTGATACCTCCTGCACTGCTTTTTTTGCCTAGAATTGCTTTGGCTATTCTAGGTCTTTTGCTGTTCCATATGAATTTATGGATTGCTTTCTCTATTTCAGTGAAGAATATAACTGGGATTTTGATAGGGACTGCATTGAATTTGTATAACAATTTGGGCAATATGGCCATTTTCACTATATTGATTCTGCCTACCCATGAGCATGGGAGGTCTTTCCATCTCCTTGTGTCTTCTTTGATTTCCCTTATTAGATTTTTATAGTTCTTATTAAATAGGTCCGTCATGTCCTTGGTTAGGTTGACCCCTAGGTACTTTTGGGGGGGGGGACTACTATAAAGGGAATTGTTTCCATAATTTCCTTTTCTTCTTGTACGTTGCTAGTGTACAGAAAAGCTGCTGACTTTTGTGGATTGATTTTGTATCCTGCTACTTTGCCAAAATGGTTTACTAGGTGTAGGAGTTTGGGGACTGAATTTTTTGGGTCCTTCAGATATAATATCATGTCATCTGCGAATAGGGATAGCTTGATTTCTTCCTTGCTGATGTGGATCCCTTTGATGTCCTCCTCTTGCCTTATTGCTATGGCTAGGGATTCCAGCACTATGTTGAAAAGAAGTGGGGAGAGTGAGCATCCTTGTCTTGTTCCTGAGTTTAGGGGGAATGATTTAAGTTTCTCTCCATTTAATATGATGTTAGCAGTTGGTCTGTTGTATATGGCTTTTATTGTGTTGAGGAATGTTCCATGTATTCCTGTTCCCTCCAGAGATTTTAATAAGTATGGATGTTGTATTTTGTCAAAGGCTTTTTGGGCATCGACTGAGATAACAATGTGATTCTTGCTTTTAGTTCTGTTTATGTTGTAAATTACGTTGATCAATTTACGGATGTTGAACCATCCTTGTGACTGTGGGATGAAGCCTACTTGGTCATGATATATAATTTTATTGATCAGTTTCTGGATCCTGTTAGCTAATATTTTATTGAGGAGCTTTGCGTCTGTGTTCATTAGTGATATTGGTCTGTAGTTCTCTTTTTTTGTTGGGTCTTTGCCTGGTTTGGGAATGAGTATGATATTAGCTTCATCGAATGAGTTTGGGATTTCTCCCTCTGTTTCTATTTCGCGGAAGAGTTTGAGGAGTATTGGTATTAGCTCCTCACTAAAGGTTTTATAGAATTCATTGGTGAATCCATCTGGGCCTGGGCTTTTCTTTGTTGGGAGGTTCTTGATTACCTCCTGTATCTCTCTGTAAGTTATTGGTTTATTTAGTTGATTTATTTCTTCTTGGTTCAGTTTGGGCATTTTATACTTTTCTAAGAATTGACCCATATCTGTAAAATTATTGTTTTTTAGTTAAGAGGTTCTGGAAATAGTTCCTAATGATTGTTTGAATATCGGGTGTACTTGTTATTTTTCCGGTGGAGTCCCTGATTTTACATATATGAGTCTCTTCTTTTTTTTTAAGTCTTGCGAGGAGTCTGTCAATTTTATTTATTTTCTCAAAGAACCAGATTTTAGTCTTATTTATTTGTTGAATGGTCTTTCTATTTTCAATCAGATTTATCTCTTCTTTAATCTTTGTGATCTCTCTCCTCATAGTCATTTTAGATTTGATCATTTCTTGTTTCTCCAGTTGTTTTAGTTTCATCATGAGGTTATTCACCTGCTCTGTTTCCATTCCTTTAATGTGAGTGCTGAGGGCGATGATCTTGCTCCTCAGTACTGCCTTAGCTGTGTCCCATAGGTTTCTTTGTGATGTATTTTCATTGTCACTGTAGCTTATGAATTCATTAATTTCATCTTTAATTTGGTCTGTGGCCCAAGTGTTGGATAACAGTGTGAGGTTTAGCCTCCAAGAATGTGTATAGCTTCTCTGGTAACCATTGTTATTGAGGGTTACCTTTAATCCACTGTGGTCAGATATAATACATGGGATGACATCAATACTTTTGTATTTGCTGAGGCTCTTTGTGTGGGCTATGACATGGTCTATTTTGGAGTATGATCAATGTGCTGCTGAGAAGAAGGTGTATTGGGTCTCTGTAGGGTGGAAGATTCTGTATAGATCTGTCAGATCCATTTGGGATATGGTGTTACTTAGGTCCTCAGCTCCCCTGCTAATCCTTTGGGTATTGGATCTGTCTCTTGGAGAGAGTGGTGTATTAAAGCCATCCACTATGATTGTGTTTGGGTCTATCTTGTTCTGTAGTTCTGTGAGAATTTGCTTGACATATGTAGGGCCTCTTTTGTTTAGTGAGTATACATTTATCACCGTGATGTCTTGATTCTGGATTTTTCCTTGTATTAAAATGTAGTGACCTTCTTTGTCTTTTTGAGTTGATTTTAATGAGAAGTCCAGCTTGTCTGAGATCAGGATGGCTACTCCTGCCGTTTTGGTAGGTGCATTTGCTTGGAAGATCTTGCTCCATCCTTTTATTCGGAGCCTGTTTTTATCCCTTGCTGTAAGGTGGGTTTCTTGTAGACAACAGATGGCAACTTTTTGTTTGCAGATCCATTCTGCCAGTCTGCTCCTCTTTATTGGAGAGTTTATACCATTTATATTCAAAGAGATCAAGGATAAGAGTATTTTTTCTCCTTCCATTTTCTTGTTGGGCTGTTTTCCCCCTTTTTTTTTTTCTTGTCTTTAGTGAGCTGCTCTTTCTTTTGGGCTCTGACTATTGTAGTTTCTTTCTGTTTCTGTCTGTGTGTCCTGTACGGTTTCTGTTGGGTGGGAATCTCCTCTTAGAATTCACTGTAGGGCTGGTTTTTTATTCACATACTCCTTTAGATCCTCTTTGCTATGGAAAGATCTGGTTTTCCCTTCGAATATGAACTCCAGCTTCGCTGGATATTTTATTTTAGGTTGGCAATTGTTGGCTTGTAGGACCTGGATGGTGTTCTTCCATTCTGTTTGCACGTGGTAGGTTTGTGTGGAGAGGTCTGCTGTTATTTGGATTCTCTTCCCATTGTAATAAATTTCTTTCTTTGCTTTGGCTGCATTCAATATTTGCTCTTATTTCTTGAGATCTGAAGTCTTGAATATTATGTGCCTTGGCATGGCTTTTCTAGGATCTGGTCTGCCAGGTGTCCTATAGGCTTCGGTTACCTGGATGGGGGTCCCTTGTGAGATTGGGGAAGTTTTCTGCCATCATTTTATTGCGAATATTTTGAAATCCTCTGCTCTGGTATTTAGCTCCTTCTTCTATTCCAATTATGCGCAGATTATATCTCTTGTCTTTGTCCACTAGCTCCTGGATTAGTCTGCCCTGGAGCTTTACTATTTCTTGGAGTGTGGCAATTTTCTGGTTCTTATTGGCTGCATCATCGTCCAAGAGAGAAATTCTGGCTTCCATATGGTCAATTCTTTGTGCTGTGGATTCAAGTGCGGAGTTTATGAATGTCAGAGAGCTATTTATGGTTGCCAGATCAGCTCTGATTGTGGAAATTTCCTCCTTTAAAGAGCTGTATTTTAAATCTATTTTTTCATGCATTTCACTTCTCAGGATGTTAAGGTCTTCTTTGTCGGAAGTTTGCACTGTATCCATTTTTGCTTCCATTTATTTCTTGGCTTCCTGGATGTCCTTTGAGACTTCCACTCTGAACTCCTGGAATTGTTCTCTGATTTTGTTTCTGAGGCTTTCCATCATTTCTGCTACCATAGCCTCAGTTGTTTTTTATTCTCCATCTCCTCTTCAGTCATGCTGCTTTTTGGAGTTGGTGAGTTGGCTTGCCCTTTGATGAAATTTGTTATATTGCTTTGTGATTTGCGCATCTGGAGATCCGTGGGTGGCTTCCCTGGTTTGGCTTTGTGCTGGTTCCCGCTGGTCCTTCAGTGGGAGACTTGTTTGTGTCCTGGCTCTGGGTTTGAGTTTGGCTGTTGGACCTTACTGCCCAGTGGGTGAGCGTGCCCATCTCAGTTGTTGCCGAGGTGGTCACCCTCACTGCACTTGGGGGTGGGTAGGTTCTGTGTCTTTCTCTGTGGGATAGTGTCCTGACACTGTGTTGTGCTGACCCTAGCGTGCCCCTGTTGGGGGTTTGCTGGTCGCTGATTCAGCGTGGCGTAGAGGCTTTTCTCTTCTTCGGTTCTTTTTTCCACTGGGTACCTTGGTCAGAGGGGCTCACCTCTCAGATTGAGAATTGCCGCTGAGAGGCAGCTCGCCCCCCTGTGCAGAGTGCGCCTACCATGGGCGCTGCTGCTGGGGGGCCATGCCCGCCTGTGTGGCAGGTGTTGCAGCTTGCCTGCTTGTGTGCTCCCACAGGGGGTTGGGCAGACAATCCTCCTGCTGGAGGACTAGCACGCTGGCCCACGCTGGCCCTCCGGGAGGCGCGTGCGTGTGCACTCTAGTGCTTCCTTTGGGGGCGTGTTGACCCGAGTTGTTGGAGAGTGCTTGTGCCCTCTCGTGAGTTTGCTGTGGGGGGCGGTATGGGTGGGCCCCGGTAGGATCAAGTGTCCGGCACGGGTTGGTGCCCACAGACTCTGCGCCTCCGCTGTGAGGAAGGCATGTGCTCGGACCCAGATGTCCCTGCTGGGCTGGTATTGTACACCCGTGAGTCTGTGGTTGTTGTTCAAAAAGACTGCGAGGACCAGGTGCCTCAGGTGGGGCTTCCAATGCCTACCAGACCCCGGACCCTTGCTGGGGAGGGGCGGGGCCAGTGCAGCCAGGTTCTGGCTCCTCTGCTGGGGGTTTGGGGGGGATGCCTTGGCATGGCTCCTTTGTTCCCTTGGGGTAGGGAGGGAGCTCTAGCTTCTTTGTAGGTTTTGGGTCTCTGCTAGGGCTGGTCCCTCTTTTGGGGGCGGGGAGGGCAATGGGGAACTTACTGGTCCTGGATTGTGTGTGTGTCTCGCATTGCTGTGGGCTTTTCGGGGCTGGGTGTCGGGGTGTGGAGATCGGTCATTTGGTGGTGGCGGTCCCCGCACTCCCCGTCTGCGCCACCCGGTTCTCAGCCTCTTGGTCCCACGCCACAGTCTGTCTGTCTCAGTTGGTTTGCACTCCTTCTGGGGTCTGTGGAACTCCTGGCATGATCTGGTGGCTGAAGGTCTGTGGCCCCGCTTGCCGAGGCTGGGTCCCCTTTTCCAGCCTGGCCCTGTTCGGGCCAGGGTCAGCGGGTGGGGGATACCCCAGATATTTTCTGGCTCCATGTAGGTTATAGGCTCTTCTTTTTTCGTTTTTGTTGTTGTTGTTGTTGTTTGTTTGTTTGTTTCCTGTGTTTCTCTGTTGCTTCTGGTTGTTGGGTTTGCTGGGTTCTTGATGGGGTGTTGGGTGCTGGAGTTCCCAGCTCGCTATTCAATTGGAGCGAGTTGGGGTACCTCCTTACTGTGACGGTGCCATCTTCCCACCTAACTTCAGTTTTCTATATGTGAATAGCCAATTATGCCAGCACCGGTTGTTGAAGAGGCTCTTTCTTCCATCCTGTGCTTTTGGCTCCCTTATCAAAGATTAGGTCACCATAGGTCTGTGCGATCATGTATGGGTCTTCAATTCTATTATATTGGTCCTCAAGCTGGATCACATGCCAGTACCAAGCTGTTTTGTTGCTGTTGTTTTTATGGTAGTATTATTCTCTCTTATTTTATTTTTTTTTATTGTCAAGGTGATATACAGAGGGATTACAGTTACATATATAAGGTAGTGAGTACACTTTTTATCAAACTTGTTACAAGCTGTTTTTATAACTACAGCTTTGTAATAGAGTTTGAAGTTTAATATTGATATTCCTTCAGCACTACTTTTCCAGCTAAGGATTGTTTTTGCTATTCAGGGTCTTCTATTATTCCATATAAATTTTTGGATTGCCTTTTCTATTTCATTAAAGAATGTTATTGGTATATTGATGGGTATTGCATTGAATTTGTATATAGCTTTGGGAAGTATTTCCATTTTCTTGAGGTTAATCCTCCCAATCCAGGAGTACGGGAGGTTTTCTACTTCCTTAGTTCTGCCTTAATTTCCTTTTTCAGGTTTTTAAATTTTTCATTATAGAGGTCTTTCACCTCTTTGATTATTACTTTTCTTTCTTACTACAACCTAATTCAGTAAAATGGGCCATGAGTAGATAGAGCTAACCTAAATTATAAAGCCATCAGACAGTTAAAACGGAGTAACCACCACTGAGATCAAAGAATAGAGCATCATATTACATTCTGTCATATTTCCATTGTATGTCAGTTTAAAAGGATTTCTAACATTTCCCTTGATTTTTGTCTTTTATTCATGAATTACTTAGTTCATTACAGAGTTTCCAAACATGTGGCTTTAAAGAGGTTTCTTACTGATCTCTTTTTTATTTTAAGGTTAGTAAATATTCTACATGTTGTTTCAATTCCTTGAGATTTATTTGTTTATTTAGTTGGTATTATGCTAGTCCTAGGGCTTGAACTTAGAGCTCAAGTACTGTCCCTGAGCTTTGTTCTTCAAGACTATGCATTATCACTTGAGTAATAGCTCCAGTTCAGAATGTTATGGTAATTAATTGTAAATAAGAGTCTCATGCGCTTTCCTGCCCAGCCTGGCTTTGACCTTGAATCCTCAGATCTCAGCCTCCTGAGTAATAGGATCACTGGCATGAGCCTCCAGCAGTGCCCCATTCCCTGAGATTTAGTTTATGGGCTAGCATTAAATTTTCTTATTTCTTTCCTTCTTTATTTCCTTAGTTAGTTAGCTCATTCGTTAATTAGTTGCCAGTCCTGTGGTTCGAAACCGTGGCCTCCTGCTTGCATAGCTCATTTGCTTGGTTGGTGCCCCACCACTGTTGTTATACCACACAAGCCATACTTTCACATGACCACAGCTCTTGTAACTTTCATGGTTTCTGATTTCTCTGTGCCCTAGTAACTCCATTCTTTCCCTTTGCTTCTCTAATCCCAGGGATGCTAAGAAACTTCACTATTGCTAATACTTGCACTTGACTAAAACTTGTTTTATTAAGCTCTTTTAACTGGTCTGTAAGACGTATCTTTATTAAACTCTATTTAAACAAATTTCCTGGATATTTTATGGTCTTGGAGCCCCAACTGATGCAAAACCAAACTCCCATCCCTTATTTCATATATTTTAGTGATGCCAGTTACAGAGTAATCTTTCCATGAATTTTAAAAATTAACTCTTAATCTGTTTAGAGTAAACAATAATCATCTATGGATCTTTCATAATGAAACACCTCACCTCAATAGTAATGTTGTCCTATCTGAACTACAGATTGTATCCATTTCTAAAATTTATTTTCCATTCTACTTATCATAAACATTCTTCATTTAAATTTTAAAAACATAATTATAAAATATAAGCTCCGGAAACTATGTATTTTTATAAGTTATAATTTATTGCTCACATTTATTAAATATTCTCCTGTTTCTTTCATTGTCTTTTACTTTTTTATTACTCAAAACATACTTAGAATGTTTGTGAAGCTGTGGTATTCAAAATGCTGTCTGGATAAAATGACAAGGATTATAGATGTAGCAATTTATTCAAGAAAATTTTAGTATAATAACTTTGTTTTTCAAATTGCAGTATAAAACATGCTATTTTATTCAAGTTATAAGTGCCAGAATTTCATTTTGAATTTTGTAATTCAATGTAACAAAATGATAAAATAAACTATCTTCATTGGTAACTATGATAAAGGGTCATGCCCATTTTTCTAATCATTAATGGTTAGATTCAATTCAGTCAAAATGTCATATTGAAACATACTTCAATAAGCAAAATAATTCATATCTCTTCTAGGTGTTTTTATTAAAGGAAGCAGAAAGAAATAGCAGAAGATAGAATTTTAAACTGTCTTCTATGCATTGGACGTGGAGCTAATTGCTTTTGTGCTCACTATTTGGTTAATCTTCACAATGACTCAATGAAGTAAATATCACACATAAGTCTTAGAGAGGAATACACAGGGTCAAAACATTAAAGTAGCTGGTGCCATTCACAGAGCTAAAGAGTTCTGTTCCAACAAATAGAAGTTCCAGGATTCTAAAAAGAATTTGTGAAAAACAAATGAGATAACAGAAAAAGAAGTTAGAAAGGCCTTGAACTTGGTTTCTGAAGATGTGAATTTGTACCTTGGATTCCTACATTGACTAATTGCATCCTTGGGTTAGTCATTCAAACACTTTTAATGTTAACCTTTATTCATAATGGAGTTAGAATCAAGTTCAAATGATAAGGTAGATATTATCCTTTTTAAGTAAAACTAAAAGCAAGGAATTTGTCTTAAGTCAAATAGCTAGATCAGTTGACTTAAGACAAATTCTCTGATTTTGGACTAAATAGTCTTTTTTTTCTGTTAGTTATTCTCATCATAAAATTCAGACAGACGACTATATTTACCAGCCATGTGACCCACTGCAGAAGCCTGGAGAGGTATGAGATGTACACAGTGAAGAAGGAGGCCACATATTTTTATGGAAAGGTCTATCTGAAAAGTATTAAGTATGACATTCATATCTTCTCATGTTCAGTAACTTCAGAAAAGGTTAGACCATAACAGTATATATTAGATGCATGGATCCTGAACCCCACAAAATGCAATTGTTTTTATTACACAAGTTTTGACCATGTTACCATACATATCCAAAAGTATTTGTATGAGGCCGATGTAAGACATAAGCTAAAACCACTTTGTAAGGTATAATGTGAATGGTGGAATTCACATCCTTATAAACACCTTCTTGTTAAATAAGCTATGTTCTTGGGAGTATATTTAATTCTGTAATGACTTTGTCATTATTTTTATTGCTTCTACTACTGAAATAGTTTGACATTGAATGTACTAGTCTCTCCTCCATTTGGCTGAATCCGTAAAATCAATGTTTCCTTCTTTATTGAAAATGCATTTCTGAAAAAATCGATGGGAGAAAAAAACGCTCCTTTGCCAGGGAAGCCTCAGAAACAAATGACAAAAACATTTGTGTAAAAGGTGAAAGACACATAGTTTCCTTTTGGAAACCAATCATATGACTTTTTCTCTATTAACTGAAAGAACATATTCTACATAACATATCCCCAGAAATTTCCTCAAGGAACTTCTGTTTCTCAAAAAGCGACATTAAATTCATAGTTTCACTAAGAAGACAAATACACTCTGATTAATCCTAAAGCACAGAATTTTATCATTAACCAAAGAAATCTACAGCCCTTGTTAGTTGAAAATTGCCAGAATAAATGCATTGATTTTCCTAAAGGGTGTTTTTTTCCAGTCCTGCTGCATTGCTAAAACATAAAAGGCAGTGAGTGTTTAGAGCATGTGGAAAATGTTTTACTTTTTGATTTGGAGCTCCAACTTCATTATGAAAAATTAGAAGTCCAGACAGATTAGTTTAAGTTATGTCTTTGAAATGTACCAGGGAAGTTCTTTCTATGTGATATGGCATTCCTGTTGATGACATACATTGAAACAGAGTATATTTTTCTGGAAATCTTCTTAGTATAAGAAACATAATCTTCAATAAGTGAAGGTCTATCTATTACATGGATCAAAAAAATGAAGGTAGAAAAGAACACAGGGAAGAGAGAAAAAGAGAAAGGGAGAGAAGAATAAAGGAAGAAAAGAAGGGAGGGGAGGGAGGAAAGAAGAGAGGGAGGGAGGAGAAAGGGAGGGGGAGAAAGAATGGAAGAAGGGTCAACTAAGAGATCATCAAAAACTTTCATGATGGCAAATTCATAAAATAAGCTGTACTGTATGCCCAGGATTTAGAAATTAGGAATCTTGTCATCTAAATCTACAAGAATCCTGCAAATATTTGTTCACCTTTTACACAACTTTTACATTTTTTTCTATTCCATTTTTCTCATTAAACTTGTAAAAACACAATAAAATTGTCAGGAAATTTACAAAACTTATGTTCCTTTCCTCAATATACTTACATATAACAACATTGTGTTAAGGACTTGAAGTCATATTTGCTAAATGATCTGAACACATGAAGTAGTGCAAATAGAAAAAGTGGTTCTCATTATCTTGTGCACCGAAATAGAGTTCTGTTTAGAGATGACACAGAGCTAACACCTTTGCTGGGTTAGTATAATCAGTAATCTACAGCAATGACAGAGGACATCTTATTACTGAACTCCAAGCAATCATTCACACCTAAATGGGTATCAGTGGTATAAAACCAACTGTTTGAGTAATTAAGGTTTTTTTTTTCTATTCTAATTTCAGTTTCTAGTTCCATTATTCTGACAATAGCTATCTTAATTTCCTAGGATTCTAATGGGTATTGAAAGCAAGTATCTGCTAATGTAGACCTTGACAAATTGAATGATTTATTTTCCACTAAGAGATACTGGCAAAGATAGATGGTAGGTGCAGAAGCATATGATATGGGAAACTTAGAAGACAGCTTAAAATAATCAAAGAAAGGAACTCACATCCATTAAATTTAATGTCATCAAGGCCCTGAGCTAGATAACATGAAATAGCAAACTTTCATGCTTTGACACCAAGTGGAACATCAATTTAAAAGGATGACTCAGATAAAGTTTCCTTCTTATAGTCATATTTTTAATTGCCTTTGAGGTTTAGGGAAATGGGTGCAAATAACCATGGTTAAAACCTCATGAGTCAACCCTTCAAGTAAATTTACATACTATAAATTTGCTTCTGTTTATTAATTCATTTGAATAGATAAAATATCAAATGTGCATAAACAACTTTTGCAATAAATATTTAATCTCCAATTACCCAGACCTCATCTTATCTAAAAGCATATGTTTACCTCTGTAATTTTATCTTGCAAGAAATGCATTTAAAATAAGAGCAGATGTTGTCATTTAAATTGTATCTATTCTAAGAGAATCTGTATTATAAATATACTTCAGAGCATGACAGATTAGTTTTCTTTTTAATACATTTTAATTCATTTTAACATTACCATGCACAAAGAAGCCCAGAATTTCAAACAATCTAGAATATGACACACTTCACTTTATTTAACAAAAGTACAATTGTTGCTGATAGAAAAATATTAGGAAAAATAAAAACTGTGCTAATCATGTGATATTAGAAACCTTGATCTTCAAATCGATGGACTCATGCATTCCTAAATAATGCTCAAATCATAGGTAAGACATCTTTAGGTTTTAAGGAGTGGAGCATGGTCAGATGAACTGTTGGGCATTTATTTACTATATGAACCAAGGGAGTTTAAAAAATCCAAACACATATTTAAGTCTTAGAAGAAGAGAACAACTGTTGAAAGCTTTCCAGTGACTCTGGAGCCCTTTGTGATCCAAAAAAGAAATACTCGATACCTGTACATCATTCTTTAAAAGTCAGCTTTTGCTCCTTCTTTGTTCTATTGGTTTCACTATAATTATGACTAAGCTCCTTCACTGTTTGTAACTTTAATATCTGTGCCATACCTCCTCTGATTCTACTTCTCTCTCACACAATCAAAATGTAACCAAAATGAGTACATGAATGAATGTATTAGTCATTATTTCTCAAGGAATTATGGAGTTCTCAAAACAAGTCACTACAGAGACTGCTGGCCCTGGTTTAACCTCCATAAATAAAAGGCTGAAGGGTTATGCCGACCAGCAGGTTAATGAAAACCAAAGCAAATAAAACTCTTGGTGAATTACAAAGCAGAAACCACTATGGACACATTACTGAACCTTTAGTGCTTGCCTTCTGCCTAATTGTGCAAGGTTATATGTTATGTAGTATAAAAATAAAGAAAATCCATCTTCCTATAGAGGTTCTGTTCTCAACTAAATTTTGTTAATTTTTTAAGTAAAGTGTCATGTAAATTGTCTACCTAAGAATCTGGGTTATACTTACTCCTTAGGTTTATGTGAATTCTCTCTCTCTCTCTCTCTCTCTCTCTCTCTCTCTCTCTCTCTCTCTCTCTCTCTCTCTCTGAAACATTCAGGCTTTGAGCTACCATGGGCTATCAAAAACATTAGTACATGAATAATCAAGTTAACTTGCTACTTCCTTAATGTGTCATAAACCATATACCGCAGAGATAGTATGTGTTTATGTATTATGTATCTAGCTTTCATCTACAGCTATTCAATACATATTCCTTTAATATTACAGAATTCTAGGTCATGTTTTATAGCTATTCAAAATGTTTTATTAAATATTGGAGAATTTTATAAAACACAAGAAGCAGTTTATGACATGTATATAAACACTTTCAGAATTAGTTCAATTACCTTAATATTTTTTAAAGTATGGCATTCTTAATGTTAAACACTGTTATTGGATTAGAAATTCATGACGTACATCTAAGAAACAAATTTTGTAAACATTTTCCAAATTTAAATATTGCTTCTTAATGTCCAAAACATCTTGAAATTCAAAAAAGTTCTATGTTTCTACATAAATAATCCTTACCAGAAAACAAGAATTATTATCAATAAAATATATTTGGATATATTGTTGCCTCACAGTTTTTCATTCCCATTGCCCTTATTAAAATGCAAGGTTTTTGAAACTCTGACACCAGTGCCTAGAATATTTATTTAGTGAATTTATTTAGTGCTTTCAAGATTTGATTGCTTTAAAATAACAAGTGACTTCAATAATAAGCAGAATTAACTTACACTTAAGTTGTGGATCCTTGGAAACAAGTTAAAGCTGATTGTTTTGTAAAAGCAATTGGTAGCAAGCGAAAAGGCTACTAAAAGTAGCATAGATGGACCTCAGGAAATTCTGTAACAAAGAGAGGAAGAAAAAGAGTTGGCTGATTGAGTGTACCATTGAGAAGACTGATCGTTAGAGAATAATTAAAATAAAACCTGTGTTTAGAGAGGAGTGAGAAGATTAAAGCAAGAGAATTTGAAGGTTTGAGAAAATAGGAGCTATCCTTTTGGAGTAAAAATGAATTGACAAGCTTAACATTAGGCAGAATAGAAAAGGATTAAGAAAAGAAGACATGAGGAGGGGCTTGTCTTTGTAATGGAATTGAATAGTAAGATAGTAAGGATATGGTATGAATAAACACAGACAATTATTCATAATAAGCAACTGAACAGACATTCAATTTGCCTACCAAGAATACTTTATGTAATTAATATTAATATTTCTTGTTTGGTTAATCAGAAAAGGATACATCAAAATTCATTCTGAATGTGTTTTATTGTCTCCTTGATGACCCCAAATTCTTAGATCCTACACACATATTAATACACATAAATATGTATATAACATATAGCTTGATATAGATATAAACTTTTCCCTGAAAAAAAACCTGTGTTGATGGTGACCTTCAGTATGCAATTTTAAAAATCACAAACAGGCTGCTAGCATAATTAAAATTAAAATTGTAAGCCATTAATGTAAGATCATTTAGGCATGAAAGCATCTGTGTCAGACATTTACTCATTGTGTCACATGAATGAATAAGCTTGAAAGCAGAGCTTCCTCTCTACACAGATTTATGTTCCCTTTTTGGTTAATGGACCTTGAATAGGACTAGAAAATGCAAAATATTTTACCTAAATCATCCAGAAATATATTGACAAATATATATGCATGTGTGTATGAACACATACACATATACATACATAGAGTGGGTTGTGTGCAATTTTGAATAAGGTTTCCCCCCAAATCAGGAAATCATTTGACACCAAGCAGATTTAGTCAAGGTTGATTCACTCTTGCAAAACTCTATAGTCATTCAGCAGTTGTCACTAGTAAACTTGCATCGAAAGATACCATTTAAGTCGTAGAAGGAAAAGCATATACCGTGCTATGAAGCAGCAAACAAAATCCTCCCTGTGTGTAGACAAGGAAGTCACTAAAAGCAGCACCTGGTCATGAATAACACTGAGTTAAGTGTATCCACTGTGGCAGAGTTGTTTTAAGAGGTATTTTATCCAGCTCCTTTGTGTTGCCCATACTTGCATTTAGCGCTAGCACTGAAAGTTCGAAGACAAATGGTGACCATGATCCTGCTATATGTCCAGTCCACTGTGTTGGAATGACTTGCCTACTGAACTCAGAGATGAATAAAAGTAAGTCAGGATCCCTCCCTAACATGGATGGGACCAACCAGCACAAGTCATGAAGAACAGAATTACCTAGGAACAATACACATGCTCTTCTGTCTGCCACACATCAGAGACTACTGAGGAATCCTTAAGCAGTGCTCTCTAGTCATCCTTCATCATGTGGAGGGTTAGTGCTGAATGACAGTAGCTGCCAGGTTGTATGGCACTGAAAGTCAACATCACTCAGTGATGGGCTCACTGAACTTCTAGATAATATTGCATGTCTGGGCCAGAAATGCCCTACGGTCTCTTAGGTTGAAGAATCTTGAAAGGTCTTACACAATCCCTGCAGTTAACAGTTCATTAGAGCTGAACCTAATTGTGAACAACTCAGCAGTGCAGATACAAGTCAGTATCATTTTTGCCAGTAGTGACATTAAGAAAGATGTTAGCAAATCTAGGGTGTGGCTCAGAGTTCTTGGGTACAAGAAATATTTCTGCATGAAAGAAGACGTTTTCACAAGTTTCAGGAGTAACTATGGCTAGAAAGTCCTTCAATGCAGTTTTGCAAGTTGAACTTGTTAGTTCAAATTGAATTGTTGTCTATTCTGCTTATTATATTTAACACAATTTTAATATAGAGTAGAAATTGTTGTAAAGGGCTGATTTTTTTTCCAAAATAAACTTTTTGTCAAGCATTCAGCAGTCTTCTAGCTATAACCATTATGCTATTTCATCTAGTTTGGTTACCTATATAATTCATGCAAAGGGTGATATAAATTATGTGACTTGTTTTAAATGAAACTGAAGAAGTTAATCACAGTTTGGGAAACTTTGTTAGTTGTCACCTATTGCATCCCACAAGTTATTTCTTTATTCATCTTCAAAACTTGCTTATTTTACTTCAACAGTCAGGTAGAGATATTATTTTCTGGGGCTGGGAATATGGCCTAGTGGCAACCCTGGGTTCGATTCCCCAGTACCACATATATAGACCAGAAGTGGCGCTATGGCTCATGTGGCAGAGTGCTAACCTTGAGCAAAGAGAAGCCAGGGACAGTGCTCAGGCCCTGAGTCCAAGGCCCAGGACTGACAAAAAAAAAAGAGAGAGAGAGAGATTATTTGCCAAATATTTGCATATAGATGCAAAATTATAGTTGAGATATTTTTGCTATCCATACACTTTCACCAGTGTTGTTGAACTAATGGTTGTTGTGGTACTCTAATGCACCCACAACAATGTGAAGTATTAAAGGAACAACTCAAGGAAATACATTTTCTTCAACTGTTGGTTAAAAATACAAATGAAAGGGCTAGGGATATAGCCTAGTGGCAAGAGTGCCTGCCTCGGATACACGAGGCCCTAGGTTCGATTCCCCAGCACCACATATACAGAAAACGGCCAGAAGCCGCGCTGTGGCTCAAGTGGCAAAGTGCTAGCCTTGAGCGGGAAGAAGCCAGGGACAGTGCTCAGGCCCTGAGTCCAAGGCCCAGGACTGGCCAAAAAAAAAATAATAATAATAATAAAAATACAAATGAAAGTGATGAAAAAATAAACGAAATGCCATCAGTGGTATCCAAGATGACAAAACATAGTACAGAAATGAATGGAGAAACAAAGTTAAATTGTGCCACATACAGACATTTAAATCTGATTACTCTAAAGTTATCTATGAATTTTTAAAATATACACAAAACAACAAACCAATAAAGCATGAAATTCATTAAAATCATACAGGATTTGAGATAATAAAAAACAACAGTTTTATCAAGAAGAACATGATTGGTTTGTACTTGTACAATGACAAATGAATCCTTTCCTATCCATAATGAAAATCACTGGAACATTTCCCCTTGTGGTAAGATAGATTTATTTATGTTTATGTCTCGATCCATTTTATTTTCTTCTCTTTACGTTATAATAATGTTTTACTTTTGTTCGGAGAAATGTCTGCCTCTTCCTGGAGTAGTACTGAGTGAAGAAAATGAGCAGTTAAGACTGCTTGTAAAAAGGAGAGAGGGGAGACCTGTGATTTGGGCCACCCAAACCTCCCACCTTGGAGGTTCTGTCATCCTGTCCTGGCACATGCAAGCTCTAGATGGAGTTAAGGAGTGAAGGTTTAAATCCACTTATAATAAAAATCTACTTCAGTCCAGAAGTCCTGTAAGAGATAAGAGTTCTTAATAGTATGGAAGAAAGAGATGTATGAATGTCAGCTAGGTGATGGGAGAAATATCATGATGATTTATGACAAAAAGATTTATGACAAGAAATCAAAGTAGCTGAGCCACACTTTACTCTTCTTAGTTATATACTTTAAAAATAACAAAATTGACCCACAACTAACAGGACATGAGGTTTGAGCATAGTTTTTAAAGAATATTTGGGGGTGCCAACTTTTCAATTTTTCCCCCATACTTGCATCTGCAATTTCATTTTGGGTTTTTTTTTTCTGAGATTTCCTCTTGCTAAGAGTCATACTAGGCATTCCTATGCAAAAGAATGTAAAAGGAAGAGTCAGAAGGTGGTGGAGGAGGAGGAGGAGGAGGAGGAGGAGGAGGAGGAGGAGGAGGAGGAGGAGGAGGAGGAGGAGGAGGAGGAGGAGGAGGAGGAGGAGGAGGAGGAGGAGGAGGGAGGAGGAGGAGGAGGAGGAGGAGGAGGAGGAGGAGGGGGGGGGGAACATCTATTTTGGGGCTGTTAATTCTATTTTTCTAATCTGTAAATCTATCCTGATGCTACCCCTTCCTCATTACTATAGCTTATACTCTTAAAATTACATAGAGTAAGTTCTCCCTAGATAGTGAAGAAGAAAACATTTTTCACTTTATGGTATAACGTGAGGGTTACTCTGATTTCAAAACAAGACAATCAGAACAAAGAAATAATATTAAATACCAATAAATCACTTGAAAGAAGACTATATTTTTTCTGTTAGAAAACAAAATACAGGAACATGTAAACAAATAAATCATTTGGGCAAGTGGGTTTTATTGTCTGGTGGACACAAATATATTTTAGCATTTCTACATTATTAGCATTCCTACATAAGTTTTAGATTTTTTTTCTCAAATTTTTATTATCAAACTGACGAAGTTTTAGATTTTTATTTAACTTATTAAGCTTTAGTTTTCTGTATCTTATTTTGATTCTTTTTTCAAGATTCTTCATATTTATTGAATTTTACTTTTATACACTGCATTGTTTTCCTTACTTTGTGTAACTATTTGTTTATATTCTCATTGAGCTCCCTTAACTGTTGGTTGAGATGCTCTTTGAATCTATTCAGAGTTTTAGTCATCTCTTCTTTTATTTTATTGATTATTCTTTTAATTATCACTTTGATTTCTTCCTCTGTGCATGTGTTACTGTGGAATTGTAGACCTCTTCTAATGTCATGCTGCCTTGCTTGTTATATATCTTTTGCTTCTGCATTAAGGTTTGTGGTTTAAAAGTCAATTCATCAGTTTTAGTCACAACCTTACCAAGTGTTCACAGTGTTTATGTATGATTTGCAGTAGGATGGATTTAATGTAGTTTCTCCATAGTAGACTTGGTGATACCAATGGCCAAGCTTAGTGGCCAAGCTGTTGCCTATATCCTAAGTGTCCCAGTCCTCATCCCCCTGCACCACTCTGATAAAAGAGAACTAGCTGAGGTCCTGTGTGTTTCTTTGGGTTTGTTGGTGTTATATGTGAGGATGGGTCTTGTTGAGGGTCAGTTATCTACCTCTGTGTTGCTCCCACCTTGGGAAGCACCTTCGCCTACTGGAAGTCTACTGGTCACAAGGTGCCCAGGCTCTGGGCTAGTCAAAGTAACATTGCTTCCACAGGTTCTTCTGTTTGTGCCTCTATGGACAGCAGATGGGCTTGCCACTAGCTGTTCCTCTAATCTACTTGGTCATAGGAGTAGCAAATAACTGCCTGACTTCTACATGAATGATGAAGAACTGAGGTTTCAGGTGCTCCAATAGGTCTCAGTTCCTTCAAACCCTACCTAGCAGTTTGTCATCCTGTGGTAATGCGGAAGCTGGAGTTGTCATGTGTGCCCCAAGTTGTGTCCTTGGAATCTCATCAATAATCTGCTGCCACCTCCCTAAAGCCACCAAATAACTTGGTGATGATTTTGCAGTGATCTTCAGGCAATCAAACTTGTTCTAGCCAATGAAATCAGGGTCATTGGTCTTTTAACATCAGAGCCTTCATTGCTGGTTTGGATTCTCAACCTTCCTATGTCTAAACTTTATCCTCTTCCTGGATCCCTCTGTGACTGTTTACTGCTTAACTTCCATGCCTGTGGCTCACTCTGCCTGGCAGCCCTTTTGTAATGAGCTCATGTATTCTGATCTCTTCACACCTTCTATAACCTTGTTAGCATGATCTTTGCCATGCAGAAACCTTTTAGTTTGATGCAATCCCATTTATCTTTGGCTCTTATACAGAGACACTTACGTAGAATTTAGTTTGAGTAACTTTTCCCCACAATACATAATACAGTGTTTGAGGACAACTGGATTTATGCTTACCCTGCAATGTAATCTTCCTACTGGATGTGGGAGACAAATAGATTTGGAAGTTGTTTTCATGTTGTTCATTTTGTCTCCCAAGTTGAACAGAAAGAAGTTGATGTCAGTCAAAACATATCAAATATCTTGATTTTTCTTCAGTAATGTCATAACAGCTCAGGAGTAAAAGAAATTAATATTCTCCCAAGGGAAAAAACTGGCACTGTTTTTAACTCAAGACAAGAGCTGTTTGAGACTCAGAATGGATACGAAGATTCAAACTTCTTGGAGCATTCTGTTCCAACAATCAAAACAGATGTATGCATCACAGAAAGACTTTTCTGCCTGCTTAACCACCAGTTGTTGTTGTTGTTTTAGCCTGTTTCAATTAAGTTGAGTACATATTAATGCCGTTCACTTAAACATTGGTTGATGGGTATGTTGTCACGGAGAAATAAAGTGGCATAGCTGCCTTGCCATGTGCCCATCCCTATTCACTTTTTCATTTTTCCTGGTTATATTCTTCTCAGAGTAAGACATTCTCTCGCTTACTCCTTCCCTCAGTCTTCTTTATTTTGTAGGCTATACATTGAATTCTTGTCTGCATTTTCCCTGGCTTCATTCCTCTTCCCTTTCTTCCCAACCCCACACACCCCACTCCTTTCATGTACGGGCTTCCTGGTGTTTTCCTTAGAAAGGCAAAAATCAAAGTTCAGCAATGTAAACACCTACTTTGGGGGATATAAACAGAAGTCTACTGAACAAGAACTTCCAAAACATGGTTTCAAGTTTCCAGTCCCTATGATCTACTGTGAAGACAGAAGTTAGTATTGCTAAAATGTCAACACAGAGAGATAAGTTTGCTGCCAAAGTAAAAGACCACAAACACACCATGGTAATATGACTATTAAATATTTATTGTAATATGCATTACATAAAAATACAGATTTCATCTCTTCAGTTAGATTTCTAACTTTTTTCTTTGGTTGTGACAAAATGCTTGAGATAAAAAGAATTTTGAGGAAAAGCATGCTAATGTTGACTCCTAGTTTCAGGATTTAGCCAATGGTTGCCTGACCTAGTAAGAATGAATGTGAGACTGGGAAAATGTGCTCACCTATGGTGAATCAAGAAGCAAAAGAGAGGGATAAGAAGTCAAAGTTCACTAGGAAATGGAAGGGGAACATCAAAATGGAGAGACAACGGTAAAAGGTGAGCCAATGCAGCAGTAATATTTACAAAACTATATGCAATAATCCCACTGTACAACTCATAGGGGTGAGAGGGAACTGAGGAGGGGGAAGGAAGGAGACAAATGAGTGAGGAGGTAACAACTTTGATAAGAAATGTACTCACTGCCTTACATATGAAACTGAAACCCATCTGTACATCACTTTGATAATAAATTAATTAATAAGAAAAGAAATCAGAGTTCCCATAATCCCTCCAAAGCTGTGCACCCCAATGAGCTGACTCTCTTCCATTAGGCCCCACTTACTAGTAGCTACTTACTAGTAGCATTCTAGTAGCTACAGGATGCCAATCAAGCCTTCAGCAAATTCACCTCTGTACAACATTTAATAGACAAACCAAAAGCATCCAATATAAGCTGCTTATTAAATTTCTACCAACTTTCTCTACATAATCTACTTCAGATACAATCTTTTGGACATATACAATAGCTCCATGAAAATAATATTGCCCTGCTATGGCTCTATTGTAATATAAGTAAAATACAACAATAGGAAATAAATAGATAAATACACATACAAACAGCTTTCTATATCTGCAGTTTCTGCATCCAAAGATTCCATATTTCTAAAGAAATTCAAATAAGTGCATTTGCAAACTTTAACAAAAATATAATTGTTTATCTAATCATTATATCATATTGATTATTAGTTATTATATGTAATCTAGAAATTAAAGTGTGCAGAAAGATGTGCATATGTGATTGGTACAAACCATGTAATTGTATAGAAGAGACAAACTTTTGTGTATTTTGGCATTCACAGGGGTCCAATTCTACTTCTGGACATTTACCCAAATGACCACAAACAAGGCCATACTAAAGCTACCAGTACTACCATGTACATTTTAGTATTATTTACCATAGCCAAGACATAGAATCAACCAAGATGCCTCTTAGGGGATGAATCAAGAAACTGTGGTATATACACACAAAGGAATTCTATGCTTCCATCAGAAAGAATGACACCACCCCATTCATAAGGAAATGGAAAGACATGGAAAAAATTATATTAAGTGAAGCAAGCCAGACCCAAAGAAACATAGGCTGCTTTGTTTCCCTTATTTGTAATAATTAGTACATGTTTAGGATAGTTCTAACAGAGGATCACAGTAGCTCAGTAGCTATGTACATATGACCTTATAAAATGATGCTAATCAAAATGAACTACATGATATGAAAACAAGAGTGGTTTTTTCCTTAGTGTACTATATGAAGTTTTTCTTATTTTCTTTTTTTTCCCTCCCCTTTGGTTTACCTCCTGTTGTCACTGTTTTTTATTTCAGTACCCTTTGTATTTTATATGTTTATCTGATTTCGGGATGACTAGGGGAATCACAGAAACGGTGAGACAAAGGACAAAGGGTGAACCAATGCAATAGTGATACTCACAAGACTCTATGTTGGAAATGAATTTTATAACTTGAGGGAGAGGGGAACCAGGGGAAGGATAGGGAGAGAAAACGAGGGAGGAGTTAACAATGTTTGACAAGAATTGCACTCATTTCCTGACTTATGTAACTCTAACCCCTGTGGATCACCTTTATAATAAAGACTAAAATAAATAAATAAATTGGCTTCTCATATATTTGTGTGATATGTGAAGTCGACTTAAAATATAAAGCAAATAAATGTTTTTCTTAAATGGAAGTCTTTAGTTAATAATCTCAACACTAAGGAAACTCCTTCGGAATTACCTTAAAAAAAAACCATGCACTTGATAGTACCCCTAATTCCAGCACTTGAGAGGCTGAGATAGGAAGATAATGAGTTCATGGCTAGTGTAGGGTTACAGAGCAAGTTATAGGCTGCACATCTGGCTGCATAGAGATGCTTTGTTCAACACTAAAACAAACATCTTATTTTACCCTCACGGTTGATGAGTGCCACCACTTTAAAAATGAAAGTCAGTGCCTATGTCATGTATAAAAGTCTTATGAATGATTCATAATTTTGTTCAAGAGGAATATACATCAAGAACCATGCAATGTTCATACATTTAACCCTTAATAATTATTACTTAAACTACACAAATACAGGTTTATACCATGAACAGATGTTTTAAAGTTGAAATGAGATCCCTTTGGGGCTGTAGAAAAAGAATGTAAAGAAATTATTTTAATACAAAGAGCACAATGATTATAAACTAGACTACACAGTTTTTCTATGAAACTTTTTTGATTCCTTAAAATGGAAGGGTTGCCTTGTCTAGTTATGCAGGCCAACATCTTGTTTTGCATGCCACTCCAGTAAGAGAACAGATCACAAGGCACAACAATATGAAGCAGACAAGAACCATCTTCCTACTTTCTCACTTTTCAGTATCCTCTGGGGATCCCATTAGGAAAAACTTCCTTCAGAAAGCCAATGCCCAAATGCACTTGTTAGAACAAGAAAAAGAGGAGAGAAAGGATTAGGCAGAGAAGAAAACGGTTTAAGAGCAATTGAAGTAGAGGTGGTCAGGTTCTGATTCTGCTCACTTTCTACATCTCTCTGTGATTCAGTAACTTCAGTGAATAACATTTCCCATACCTAAGGAAAAACATTGAGGAGAGGAGAATTTGAATTGGAGTGAAGAAAAGGAAGAAAATGTCCGTGGATTTTTTTTCTCTTTTAAATTATCATTAAGTAGTTGTACAAAGGAGTTGACATTCAACAAAGCAGTTTATGAATACAGTATGTCTTGAACAAGGTTCCCACCTCTTTCAATACCCTCTCCCATCCCTCCCTACCCACCCCCTATGTAGGTTCTTGAGCTCTCTTGCTCCAGCCCTCTGCACATTTACAGTGTATCTTACTTGTATTCTACTTGTAATTCTTACTCGTACTTCTTACTTGTACTCTTACGGTTTTTGCTACAAGAAAGAACAAACAAGCAAACAAAAAGAAGGGGAAGAAGAATGGGAGGGAGGGAGGAAGGGAGGGAGGGAGGGAGGGAGGGAGGGAGGGAGGGAGGGAGGGAGGGAGGGAGGGAGGAGGAGGGAGAGCAGGCAGGAATAAAGAAGGGAGAGAAAGAAGAAGAAAGAAAGAAAGAAAGAAAGAAAGAAAGAAAGAAAGAAAGAAAGAAAGAAAGAAAGAAAGAAAGAAAGAAAGAAAGAAAGAAAGAAGAAGAGACCTAGAAAGAGAAAGAAAATATTTTTAGGAAGGTAGATAAAGTGCTGCAGATTGTCTCTCCTTCTTCTAGATTCGAGTAAGTTTTCTGTATTGCCCTTTCTTTGTGTTGGCACTGTCCTTTCTATATGGCAAACAGTACCCAATTGTCCCCATGCTCCAAGTTTTTGCAATAGAAGATATGATAGATATGCTTGTTACCCAGGAAAAATGAAAAAGAGAAAGAATATGTTTCCTTCAATAAGAAAAAAAAAAGGGAAATAATAGGAAAAAAATTACCTCTCAGTCTTGGGGCCACGTGTGGCTAAGATGGTGGCACCTAACAACAATGAGCAGCTGCTACAAGTGTCTTTGGTTATAACCCGGAGGCGGTTCTGTGGGCCATGACCCTCTGGCTCTTCAGCCCTTGATGGACAGCTCATGCCTCCCCTTCCTGCCGATCTTAGACCTGATTGGCTTCTGTGCCTTGTATTAGTGGCACGTACTTCCCCAATAAATGAGATCTTTTGCTGACTTGACTCCCAGGCCATCTGATTGTCCTCCGGTGAGGGAGGGCTGGGTACGGGCGGCCTGCCGATCCTTTCCTTGCTTGGCTCGTCCTGCTTGGGCGTGCCTTCCCCCATCTCTCCCACGGGTCCGGGGAGCGAAGGGGAAAGGGGGGGCTAAAAACCCCGACAAGGAGATAGAATGATTTCAATTTCTATCGTTTCTGGTTTTGAGTCTTTTTTTCATAGCTAGTCCAGTTACCGATTTGTTAAGTTGTTTAACTGCCAACATATAAATATACTGGATTTTTGTTATTCATTCTGTCATGTTGGTAAACTCATTTGATATAGAGATCTATAGATACTTATCTATTGCTGTTACACAGAGTTTTCAATGCATCTTTGTTTGGAAAAGGCATTTTTTATTCATTCTTGCAATCTTAATATTTCTTTTACTTTTGTATTGACTACAGTTTTTTAAATGATGGTGCATAACAGTGACCAGAATAGATATATTTGTGTTGTTTCTGATTAATACAATAGACTATGGGCTATTAAACAGATTCTCACTATGGGGTTAAAGATGTTCCTTTTTATTCCTAGCTTGCTGAGGGATTTAGTATAAATAAATGTGGAAAACCTTCAAATGATCTTTTATCTATTGGGATGATTATGTATCTTTTTGTTTTGGTCTGTGAATGCATGAACTGTTAGCTGTTAAAGCATTCTGAGAACACATATCATTTAGACACAATGTAGTATCCTTTCTATACTGTGCTACACCTTGTGGGGGGATTTTACACTCTTACATATGAGTCATAGGGGTAGTTTTATCACTTTTGCTACCAGTATATTATCCCATGAAATGTGCTAGAAATTGCCTCCACTTTATTTTTTTAAGATACTGTTTTTAACCAAATACCCATTACTTCAAGTACTATGTAGAAACCCTACAATCATAGCAATTCTTTCATTCTCTGTGTGATCTATTTGTCATATATTATATGAGCATGTATAATAATATATAGTAATAATACATAATAATACCTTACATATTCAAATCTTTGCATATTCAAATCAGTATTCATGACTAATTTGAAGATTTAAAGAAGTGAAACTTTAGTACAATTATATAGATATATATAGGCTTATATATTGATTAATTATTTATGTAGTTATCATTAAGTAGTTGTACAAGGGAGTTTCAGTACAACTCATCAATTTATGGCTATAATTCATCTTGAACAATGACACCGTTTCATTAATTCCTTCCATTTGTTCCAACTCCACCCACCCCTTCAAGTTACCTGATATACTGAAATGTATGTTTCCGCACTTGTGTATTGTCTCAGCTCACTGTCTGTCTCATTTTGACTATGATTCTGTGGTAGCTACACTGAAGCTCCAGTAAACTGTTCATAAGTGGTAGCAGCAAGAAACAATTACAAATAATTTCTGTCTATGGATATTCAAATTTTGTCCTCCCAAATGAAGCTTGATTGACCTCACTACTTTTCCTTCCTTTGCTTATTTCCCTTGACATTCCTTCACTCTGAATAGACCTCTGCTCTTTGGTCTCCTTTAAACTAGTTGTGTATCATCTCTGTGATTTTGTCATTAGTAATAATTTAAATATCTCTTTAGTGTTTGTTTTTATATCTATGTAAGAGTTATAATTTTATCCTTTTGAAATTTATCCTTTAGGAATAGCAAAGCAGTAAACAAATAATACAAAGAGCATGAACAATTTCTTCCATAAAATTCAAAATAACATCACTAATATGTGAACCTTGTCCATACATATTTGCCTGACCTTTTATAGCATTTACCACATTCTCTCTTTGTCTGGAGTATTTGTTGTCCTTGACCATTTCTCTCAACAAAGATTATGTAATGGATTATTCTTTATTTGCCACACAGCTCTAGAATCAATCTTCTCTCTCTCTTTCTCTTTTTGATAGCATCCAGATTTGCTTTTAAGAACTCATTCCAACCATAACACTTGGCTGGGATTGTCCTGACTCAAGAACTTCTGACCTCCATAACACAAGTGACATATTCCCATCTGCTTTGCCCCTGTAGCTGATTTATGCGACTCAGGTGGGTATGTGAACCAAAGTTGGTCAATAGAGTGATACTTAAGCCTTGGTTCAATGGTTGCAGAAAAAATATATAGGTCTGAGAGATATTGAAAGAAATAGAAGCTTAGCCATAAGGAAAGAAAACATTACAAGGACTCTGAGACTAGAAGACAGAATAGGGAGTAAACAAAACACAGCAGTTTCCAGACTCAGTATTACTGAACCATAGTGCCAAATCACTTTGAGGCTTGTTTTCCCTCCCAACTTTACAATCACATAATTGAATATTTTATTTTACTGTTTTTAGTCCAATTTGAGTTAATTTTCTTTGACTTGAGCAACTACTATTTCCTGTGTGACAAAAATTCTGAGTTTTGTTAGAGCAGAAATTCTGATCTATTTTCTTTAGAGTTTATAGAGCACAAAATATTTCATACGTAGGCATTCAAAAATGTTTTTGAATTTTGCTGAATTTTATATTTTCTTCAAAAAAAATTCTCTTCTTCCAATCTTTGCACTCCATTTTACTCTAATTATATGTTTGTATTTTAAAGGCCCTAATTCATTGTCCCTACCTAATTTTCGATTCTCTCCAGTACATAGTCTTTTAATAGTATTTATGGTATCTTTCTATTCCTTTGCATGTTGATCCAGGTGTCTCAGTGTGTATTTTTCTTTATAGAGTGCTCATGTTGTTTGCAACTGATTTTTGAGATCTTCTTAACTGCCAAAGCTTTTCATACCAGAGAGACACTCTGGCCCACTTAAATCAACAGCTTTATGGTGTTCACAAGACATTTTGCCTATAATTTTTCCCATTAGCTTTTAATAAGAAATTAAAATAAATCTAGCTTGGTCTTTATCAACTGATGAAGGACTCCCTTTATATCTAGATTGAAGGAAGAAAAATTATAAGTAGTTTGAATAGTTTTAAATTTAAAATATTGAATAATTTGATGTACTGAAATGTTAAAGACATAATGATAAACCAAGGAATACTAGAAGTACAACGTAAGGTAATAATGGGATGGTGTCCAGGTGGGAAAATAATGTACATACAACTTAAAGCATACCAGTGATGTTCTACTTCTTAAACTGAGGGATTTGAGATTGATCACCATACTTTACAGGTATGCATTATTTACATTATTGAATGTTTGAGATATTTCATGACAAAATGCTTTATTAAAAGAGAATTGCATGTTCAATGTTTATATGCAGAACTAATAATAGTTAAAATGAATTTGAAAAGGAATCAAAATTGGGAGAAATAACTCAGCTTCATGTTGACGTACTATTAAGGTAGAGTAATAAAGACAATATTGTATAGAAAAGGAGATGCAGTTATATAGGAGAGATACTTAGTCAAATTCTCTAGCACAATAGAAAGGTTATAGTTAATGATAACTTACCATCGATTTAACAATAGTGAGAAGAGGTGACATTGAACATTCCTAACAAAAGAAATGAAATATGAAAAGATGAAAATGCTACTTGCTCCTCATTTAATATGAAATTAGCAGTTGGTCTGTTTTATATGGATTTTATTGTTTTAAAGAATCTTCCCTCTATTCCTGTTCTCTCCAGGGCTTTTAACATATATGGGTGTTGTATTTTGTCAAAGGTTTTTTGGATAACAGCTGAGATGATAATGTAGTTCTTGGTCTTAGCTCTGTTGATGTGGTGAATTATGTTCATTGATTTGCGAATGTTGAACCATCCTTATGTCTGTGGGATGAAGCCTACTTGATCATGATATATAATTTTCTTGATCAGGTTCTGAATCCTGTTAGCTAATACTTTGTTGAGAAGCTTTGCATCTGTGTTCATTAGTGATATTGGTCCGTAATTCTCTTTTATGTTTTAGCTGCATCATGAGATTATTTACCTGTTCTGATTCCATTCTTTTAATTTGTGCGCTGCCTTTGCTGTATCCCATAGGTTTCTTTGTGATGTATTTTCACTGTCATTGTGGCTTATGAATTCTAAAACCATTTCCCCTAATCTCAGGAAGAAAACAAGGATGACCACTCTCCCCACTTCTTTTCAACATAGCGCTGGAATCCCTAGCCATAGCAATAAGGCAAGAGGAGGGCATCAAAGGGATCCACATTGGCAAACAAGAAATCAAACTATCCCTATTCGCAGATGACATGATCTTATATCTGAAGGACCCAAAAAACTCAGTCTCCAAACTCCTATACCTAATAAACCATTTTAGCAAAGTAGCAGGATACAAAATCAACCCACAAAAGTCAGCAGCTTTTCTACACCAGCAATGTACAAGCAGAAAAGGAAATTATGGAAATAATACCATTTACAATAGCTTAAAAAAGAATAAATTACCTAGGGATCAACTTAACTAAAGACGTGAATGACCTATTTAATGAGAACTATAAAAATCTAAAAAAGGAAATTAAAGAGGACACAAGGAGATCGAAAGACTTCCCATGCTCATGGGTAGGCAGAATCAATATAGTGAAAATGGCCATATTGCCCAAATTGTTATACAAATTCAATGCAATCCCCATCAAGATCCCATTAATATCCCAACACCATTTTTTAATGAAACAGAGGAAACAATCCAGAAATTCATATGGAACAATAAAAGACGCAGAACAGCAAAAACAATCCTAAGCAGAAAGAACAGTGCTGGAGGAATTACAATACCCAACTTCAAGCTGTATTATAAAGCTGTAGTAATAAAAACAGCTTGGTACTTGCACCGGAACAGGCCTGAAGACCAATGGCACAGAATTGAAGACCTAGAAGTGATTTTTCTTTCAAAAGTGCCCTTTAGTGGCAAAGTACAAATTAACATTTCAGTGATTTAGAACAATAGACTCATGATCTGCCAAAATAAATTGTATGTCTGCCTAACAAAATTATGCAGACATGCCTCTTGACCTGAGGATAAAGAACTTTAAAATTGGGATCTGCCTAACCATGATGATAAGTAGATTTAATCCCAGGAAAAATCATGTGTATCAAAGTGTTACTCAAATCACAAGTAAACAAAAAGAAAAAAAATGCAGAAATAAAATCCACTTAAAATCCTTTTTCCACTCAAAGAGAATAGAAGGCAAATCATGTTAACAACTGTTTATTGAAACACCTTCTCTTCCGTTTTCCCTAATGATTAGTACCAAATAAAATTAACTAAGTTTGAGCATGGTGGTACATGCCTACAATCTAAGCTAGGCATTCAACAGTTAGCATTTTGACAAAATGAATATTGGGGAACTGGAAAGTTTTATGTGAGGCTGTAAGGGGAGGGAGGAGAATAAATGGAGAGGAATGGGGGTGAATGAGTCCTAATACTCAATACTCACATGTGAAAATGGAACTAATTCAGATGGAAAGGGGGAACAATGGAAGCAGTGATACTGACCCCGGTGTATTGTATGCATAAATGGACATGTTGAATCCAAGCCCTTTTGTACAACTATTTAAAGATAACTTTAGTTACTTTTTAAAACATGCATATTTTTGGAGTCCTATGTGATATTTCAATACATCTGAATATTATATGCTATTTACATTAGGGTAAATTTATATCTACCTCTTCAGACACGAATCATCTTTTCTTTTTTTTTGAAATGCAATTTTTTTTATTTCCAATCCCCTTTGGGGGGACATTTTCTTTTATTGAGGTGAAATTCATATGACATACCATCAATCACTTCGAAGTGTACAATTCCAGTGGTATTTAGTGTATTTGCCATGCTGTACAACCACAAGCTCTTGTTTTAAAACATCACTACACAAATACATCCCATACCCAGAAAGAGGCCATGCTCCACACCCAAGCACCACCCCTAACTAACCTGCAGTCTTTTGTCTCTGGGTTTGCCTGCTTTGGAAAGATATTAATAGAGTTATAGACTATGTGACCTTTTTTTAAAAATTTATTTGTTGTCATATGTGACCTTTTGTATATAGCTTCTATGTACAGTATTCTCAAGGTTCATCTAGGATACACCTTGTGTTAGTACTGTGCTCCTGTTTCTATTTTTGCCAGTCCTGGGGCTTGAATTCAGGATCTAGGCGCTGTCCCTGAGCTCTTTTGCTCAAGGCTAGTGCCCTGCCCACTTGAGCCACAGATCCACTTCTGGCTCTTTAGTGGCTAATTGGAGCTAAGAGTCATGGATTTACACGGATTTACACGTGTGCATGCCAGGTGAAATGCAATTTTGACTTCTGGTAATTAGATACAAACCACACAAGCAAAAGCATTGGTGTTTAAAAGTTCAAAACAATGCAGAAGATGAAGATGCATTTTTGGGGGGGGGGGGGGTTGTAAGAGTGTGGTCAGCTGACTCCACTTTACAGATACTTTCTGAGAAATTATTGCTAATTATTATGTAGCCATTATGTAGCCACTGCCATCCTCTGTTGATGAGAACCTAATGGGAAGACAGGATTTCACGGTGCTACCTAGGTGATGAGTTACATATATCTTGAATTTGTATGAAAATTTGCAGCATTTTGTAATTCATCAAAATTGATGAGAATCTAGTATGCCAACACTAAGTGAATTGAAACACACTTACATCTGTGTATATTTTAGATCCCCCCCAAAATGTGTTGTTATTCCACATTCGGTTGAAATGTCATTTCTAAATGTCCAGTCATTAGAAAAAATCAGAATGTAATTATCTCAGTAAGTTCACTTCCGCAGAGAGGAATGAAAGGTTCATAACAGCCAATATAATTTTTAAACTGGTGTGAGGACTCTTCTTGGGGGGAAAAAACGTATTTTATAATAGCTGTAAGTTGCAACTCTCATAATGCAAATCACCAACGTAGTAAAATTCCAATCAATACTCACAGAAAGGTTTATGACTAAAAGGATGTTACAAAAAATTTTAAAGGAACTTATTTTTCTAATTGTGGAATTGGGATGAAAATGTACCAGACGTAATTTACAGAGAAGCATAAATACATTTCATTTTAGGAAATTAAAATGTGTGAAACAGAGATAAAAGAAATTTAGCAATGTCATAAATTTTACCATGCAACATGTCTGGCTAGGGAGGCCTTATCTGAGGGCCACGTGAATGTGACTGACGCTACATTTATTTCTTTTCCGTCTTGTGAACTTGGGTGTTTCTCAACAGCAGGTTAATATTGTGCCAAGCAATCTGTTCAGAATCCTTACTTCTTGGTCACCATGTGCTACACATTTCCTTTCCTCTCCTTCCTTCCTTCCTTCCTCCCTTCCTTGCTCCCTCCCTCCCTCCTTTGCTCTCTTCCTCTTTCCTTCGTTTCCTCCACCTCCTCTCTCTCCTCGACTCTTTCCTCTTCCCTCTTCTCTCTCTTTCTTGTTCTCCCTCCCTCCCTCATCTCTCTCTCTTTCTCTCTCTCTCTCTCTTTCTCTCTCTCTTCTTTTGTGCTACTGTGCTACTGAGGATTGGATACAGAACCTCACACATGCTAGGCAAATACTTTACCACTTGAGCCATCTCCCCAGAACTGTAAATGGTTTCTTCAAACCCTAAATTCTTCTTTCTCATATTTTTCTTTGCTGCTATATGTTTCATGCATATAAATTTCCTCCCCCTTAATTTCTAGAATTTCTTATATGGTCTCCACCTCAACATTATTTTCCCAGTGCTCTGTCATTTCCATAAGTCCATTTGCCAAAGTTCTCTTTGTGTTACAGAACTTGGGAGAAAAGAAACACCAGCAAAAGCAACAAATTTGATATAACATCAACTAAGGGAAAAGACAAGTCAGTGCATCATGTCTGAATAGAAATTAGTTGAGATACAAGGTGACTGAATCAAGACGGGAATTGGACCAATGCTAGTGCTAGTAGAAGGTGCCGGGCTAAGATGCCATGAAGTTGATGTAGTCAGTGCTCACAGAATCCAGCCTTTCTCCTCTTGCCAGGCAACTCACTAGACCCACATCCCATAAAGGGTGGTCCTTGGACAGGGAGTGCTGTTACTATTCATCATGCTATAAGAAACTAAAACTAGAATACAAATCAACTATGCCAATAAGCACGTAGTTCAGTGCAGCTATTTGCTTCCCTAGAAAGATTTTCTTGATGATGGAAGTACTGTATTAATTTATACTCTCATTTAAGTATCAAGGATTTAATAGAGGAGCTATTTGAACAGTCCTGCATGAGACGGTATTCTGCAAACTCTTCAGATGTTGTGGAGCTCATGTGACTAGTCTCATTTATATACTGTGAGCAGGACCAAACAGGATACCTGCAGTGGACTCCATGGTGCCACACAGATCTTCCTGCTGAAGGTTGACCTATTCATCTGACCAGCCACTGTCCAGTTGACAACTCTTTCCATGTGGAAAGAGCAACCCTCTCTTCATGGAGTGCACTTATTTCTTGGGAACAAATCATGTTCAATCATTTATCAATGCATGTGTATAAAACCCTGGCCCCTTGGCCCAAAGTTGTTCTAGACAATCTTACACAGGCCATCCTAGCTCCAGAGCTCCCTGTAGCTTGGGTGAGGCTTAAGTTGGATTGAATTACTGTTTAACTTCTTTCTAGGCTTAGTCATGCTCCCTTTACTCTTTACACCAATTTTGATTCCAAGCACATTCACTGAAACAAATCCAAAACATGACTCTTCACCTCAGAGCTACTTCTCAAGAAGCCCATTCTGCCACTTCCATTCTTTTCTTTTCTGAGAAGACAGTTCCAGGTAGAGTCACGAAAGACATTAAACCAGACACACAATGAACCTTGGTTCTCCCAGGAATTGCTTTAGAGTCTTAACCTTCCTCCAATCAAAGTTAGAACAAGATACAAACTTTCCCTGCATTCTCCTGAGATTTCTTTTGTTGAAATAGTTCACGGACCCTAACTAACCTACAGCACAGGTTGCGTATGCATTAGCAGCTAAATTAAGTAACACTTTTACTTTAGGTCCAAGCTGGAATGTTTTCTCATTATTTTGTAGGTAGCGCTAGGAGTATACACTTCCTTTACAAGAGTTCCTTACTCTTTCTCTTTACTTTTAGCTTTTCAACTATAATAAAGATATGAGAGTGGGTAAAAGAAAACAAGCTTTACTTGTAGAAAATCCAAATTATTAAATAAATTTATAGTATAACAGCTGAAACAGAAATCATTTATGAAAGTTGTACACACATTCTCAACCTTGAAAATAACCACAAACCTACTGCAGGCATGAAAAGGTGAATTATAATTACACTTGGCTATTATTTCAAATTCTTTTTGAGAAAATAGAACTGACAGTCTTCCACTAAGAACAGATCAAAGACACAGCTCAGTGCAATCACACAAGATGAATAAAGGGTAACTACAGTAAAAAAGGAACCACATTGGGAAAGTCCAGCTATACATTTTAGAGCTTTTTATTAACTCATTAAAATAAAGCACTAGGGCTGGGGATATGGCCTAGTGGCAAGAGTGCCTGCCTCATATACATGAGGCCCTGGGTTCGATTCCCCAGCACCACATATACAGAAAATGGCCAGAAGTGGCGCTGTGGCTCAAGTGACAGAGTGCTAGCCTTGAGCAAAAAGAAGCCAGGGACAGTGCTCAAGCCCTAAGTCCAAGCCCCAGGACTGGCCAAAAAATAAATAAATAAAAATAAAAAAATAAAATAAAGCACTAAATTATGCTCTAAGAAGTAAGAATTTTTATAAGATCTATTAATTGTAAATGTCCAGAGAACTTCGGTTTCGTGCAACATGAGACTTCCAGGTCTGTAGCAAAGAAAAGTTTGTCACTTATAGCAATCGTAGGAGTCTAATTATCTGCGTGTTTTCACCCTGGTTTCTTGAACTCAGCCTTCACACAGCAAAATGAAGAAGGTCAGATGGAGCCTGTGAAATCAACATATCATGTTTTCGGGATGAGAACTCAAAGCATAGGACATCCAAACTGTTAGTAATGACCTATCAGCACGCGTGGAGAGAATATCACCATCTCTTTTCCAAGGCTATGAGCAACTTTCCCAGGAGGAGGCACAATCTCCACCAGCAAAAGTTGTTCATTACACAAACATACTTGAAAAGACAGTCTAGAGCTGATGACCATCTCAGGCTAGACAGAAATATATTGTGTATCCTTAAAACCCTAATTATGAAGCCATTCATTTATGAATTGATTTATTTAGTTCATTTATTTACTTCTTTATTTATTTCGTAGAATACATCAGTAGTATGGGAAGGGGTATCATTGTACATTCCACACATGTAGACACTACATCACAATTAAAATCACTCTCACTTCATCCTTACCCTGTTCTTAAAATAATTTCAACAGGTTTCATGGTTCTGTTTTCACGCAGGTAAGCAAATTACTTCAATTGTATTTACTCTCATTCACCTCCCTCTTTGTTGGTCCTTCTTTCTGCCGCCTTTATTCCCTGCCCTGCAACAGAGCCTGTTTTACTTTCTTGTTGTTCTTTTTTTTTTTTTTTTTTTTTTTTTTTTTCGTTTTTGGCCAGTACTGGGCCTTGGACTCAGGGCCTGAGCACTGTCCCTGGCTTCTTCCCGCTCAAGGCTAGCTAGTACTTTGCCAACTTGAGCCACAGCACCACTTCTGGCCTTTTCTATATGTGTGGTACTGGGGAATCGAACCTAGGGCTTCATATATATGAGGCAAATACTCTTGCCACTAGGCCATATTCCTAGCCCCTTGTCATTCATTTTTATCATGTGCACTACTTGCCCCACACATGTATTTTTTTGTCATCTTTCTGTTGTTTCATCTTTCCTGACCCCAAGAAAGCCCTTTCTATATTTATATGTCACAAAACAACATAGAAACAGGCTTATATTAAAATGGAAAAAAATATATTTAAAAAACTTAAGTGTCATTGTTTTATTTTTTTGAATACTGGCTACTCCTTAATAAAATTTGATTTTGAATCTTTTTGGAAGAAATAATCTATTCCCAGAGCTATGAAGACTTCTGAAATTTGTCAAATGTAAATTTTCCTTTAATTTCTTTGATGCCAATGTAATCTCCATTAGAATTTTACTCTTTTATCCTAAGCAGGAGAAGAATATTTGCCTTTCTTTTCTTCTCCTATTGTTGCTGATTGATTCTGCTGTGTCTTTGTGTTTTGAGGCTGGAGTAGGCTTTCATCTGTCATGATGAATACCCAATTAGGCCATAGTCATTGTCTTCCTGCTATTACTTTCCCCCATGATAGACTGCTGAAGTCACTGTGATTATTTAATGGACCCGAAAACATCTTATGATAACCCAGGACCTCTGGACTTGTGAATCCCTGAAAATATCTGTGCATTTGGCTTCCACTGTGCAGTGAGCGACACTCCGTGAGATTAATAGGCTGACCTAATTGAGGCCACTAATGAGCTATTCTTCTCTCTTGAAAGAACATTTTGTCCAATTTTTTACACATACATAGTACTGCATTAAGAGGATTTATTTTACAACTTTATTTGCTTTATGATTGGACTTCATGTCCTGGGAAGTGTTAAAAGGCCCACCATTGATACACAGACATAGTACCTGCTTGGCCTCTGTGAGCATTTGGATTTGAGATCAACTATTTAAAAGACAGTAATGAGAAAGAGAGGTGAAATTGCTAACTTGTATATTTTGGCCTGCTGTTCAGAATAGATATGACACCAAATTCTGATTAATAGCAACTATTCTCTTGGAGGGATTTCAGACAGGGTATGAAAAGGAAAGCCCTTATCTCAGCTATGCATGGCCCTGGCTTAGCTCAGCATTAAGAATAAACCTTAAGTTAAAAGACACATTGAAAGTGGACAGGAAACTATAGCAATTATCTTACCTAATATCTTTTCCAGATATCTGAAATTTAAATAGAAACCTAAGTACATTTGGAAGTGATAGCTAATTTTAGCTAAAAAATTGTAACTATATGAACATAAGCATCATTGAAATAATCCAGAAGCCTTAGAATATATATGTCAGATTGTGTAAGTACAAACTCACATGAAAACAACAGTTTCAGCAATTCAGTATTTAAAGTTAACATTCAAAATAAAAGATTAAACAAAGCACTGGAAAAATAAAAAAATCAAAGATGAGTTTGAGATATATAAAACCTAACAATAATTTGGATGCAAGTAGTCCATTTCTAAGACCATCAATCAGACTCTACAACCTATCTACCAGGTGCCAAACCCTGCTGTAAACATGCATGACACAGAAGAATAGCAAGAACCCCAACCTGTGAAGAAGTTCTTTCTTTTTTTAATTTATTGTGAAGGTGATATACAGAGGTGTTACAGTTACATAACTAAGTTAATGAGTACCTTTACTTGTTGAACATTGTTACCCCCTCCCTCCTTTCCTCCCACTTTCCCTCACCACCCCCCAATTGTCTTCCCCCACAGTTGTAAAGTTCATTTCCAATATAGTGTCTAGTGAGTATTGCTGTTTCATTGGTTCACCCTTTGTCCCACCATTTCTGCAGTTCACCTTCCCTTCCCCAAATCAGATAAACTTATATACAAGACAAAGGGTACTGAAATCAAAAACAGTGACCACAGGGAATAAACCATAAAAAAGGAAAGAAAAAAGAAATAACTGCAAATAGGACACACACACACACACACACACACACACACACACACACACACACACCCTTCTTGTTACCATATGGAGTTTATTTTGGTTAGTATCATTTTATATGGTCACATGTACATATCTATTGAGCTATTTTGGTTCTTTGCTGGGCTATCCTAGATGTATACTGATTATTACAAATGAAGGAAACCATGGAATCTATGTTTCTTTGGGTCTGGCTTACTTCACTTAATATGATTTTTTTCAAAGTCTTTCCATTTCCTTATGAGTGCGGTGATGTCATTAATTCTGCTGGATGTATAGAATTCCATTGTGTATGTGTACTACATTTTCTTGATCCATTCATCTACTGAGAGGCATCTGGGTTGATTCCATACCTTAGCTATGGTAAATAATGCTACAATGAGCATAGCTGTGCTGGTGGGTTTCGTGTATCTTTGTTTGTAGTCGTTTGGGTAAAGGCCCAGGAGTAGGATTGCTGAGTCACAGGGAAGCTCTATGTTTATTTACTCTTTTGAGGAATCCTGAAAGAGTCCTCTCATGGCCTAGGAGATAAAATACAATCCATTGGAAGTAGATGAGGATGTTACAGTGTTCAAAGAATGGTAAAGAGGCGCTCACCCAGGATTCCTTCAACCAAGAACAGCAACTCTTTCTGCTCTCAGACTCCTGTGGCTGCTGTGGCATTAGTTGCTTCAGATATACACTCCCATTGAAGAGAGGATATCTATCAAAGAAAGACACATGATTCAAGGGTAGCAGATTTTGGACATTTCATGGGGTATCCACAGGGTTTCGCCAGTCCAGTGTTACTTCTTCCAGTAATGGCTTTTCCATCAAGACTTAAAGATATCTCTCAAAGATACCACCTCTTAATATCATCAACATGGCCATTAAATTTCAACATGATTATTAGAGGGAACTTTTGAATAAAAGGATTCTGCCTTGGCCATCAACGTACATCTCCTTCTCACATACAAAATATATTCACTCCATCAAAATCTTAACCTCTTTCAGCATTAACTCAAACATTCAAAGTCCAGAGTATTAATATAGAGATATCATAATTTGGATCTGAAATGTTCCCCCAAAGGCTTATGTATTAAAGGTTTGATGTAGCAAATGTAGCAAAGCTTGGAGGTGGGAGGTGATTGGTCAGGTGATCAGCCTCATGAAAGGATAAATCAACCAAGAGATTCCTAGGTGAATGAACTACTGAGTATTGGTTAGGCCTAATTGAAAGACACTGTCTTCGGAGGTATGCTTAAGAAGATAAATTTTTGTTTCTACCTTTCCCTTGTTCTTTCTTCTTGATTTCTGTTGCCATAATGTAGGCAGCTTCCTGGGCCACACACTTGCACTGTCATGATATTCTGCCTTGCCAATATCAATGGATGGAGCCAATCATGGACTGAAACCTCTGAAACCAGGAGCCAAAATAAGCTTTCATCCTTTAAATTGATTTCCTCAGTATTTTGTTATAATAAAGCTTACTAACACAAAGGATGACATTTCAAACATTTTTTTCATCCCACATCTAATTCTCCTTCCATGTATGAGCCTGTGAAATTAGCAAGTTACGTGTTTCCAAAAACACAATAATGGGACAGGCATGGGATAAATCTTGTCATTACAAAAGGTTGAAATAGGCAAGAGGCCTTACTTACTGGTCCCAAGTAAGTCCAAAACCCAGCAGGCAAAATACCATTAAGTCTTCAAACTCTGGAAGAGCCTCCTGTGTCTTTCCATGTCCTTGGCACCATGCATGTAGGCTGAACCCCCAGGTGTTCAAGCAGCTTCTCTCAGCATTTGCTGGGTTGGATCCACACAGAGAGTCCCATGAGCTTGAGTCTTCTGCTTGACTGCTAAGACTACAAATTGGTAGATCTACAGCTCCAACATCCAGAGATGGCATCGTTGCCATGCTTCCACTATGTATTGTTCTAGTGAAGTTTATGGTGGCTCTCACCTACCATTGCCTTTGGATGGTTTCTACTTTGGAATTCTTGTCAGTGGATGTGTCTTCCCAACAAGTCTAAATCCAGGCCACCACTATCAGTAACACCCTTTGAAAGCCAGAGCTCTTACTTTCTGCATGCTTACAGTAACACTAAGTGCCATCAGGGTTTACAACTCATACCTTTCAGAGAAGCAAGAAAAGTCACACCTGGATCCACATGAACCAGAGCCTAAATGGGAATGAACAGTTATAAAGTGATCATAGGCAGAAAAATGAAAGGCATCTGGTCCATTCTCCAAAATTATTCTTCTCTTCTACAACTGAGTCAGTGATGGAGGGGTAGCTGGGAAGGTCACTGAAATATCTTTGGGGTCATCTTTCCATTGTGTTCACGATGCTTTTCTTTTAACAATAACAACCCTAAAACAGTGGTTTGGCCATATTCTTATGCTTTCCTGAACATAGTTTTTCACTCTCTGTAGGATAAATCTATAAATTTTCCAAATATGCTCATGCTCATTATACTTCTCTTTTAATTAAAATTCCATACCTAGGTCATCTTTTTCTTCTCTTGTTTGACTATGAGCGTTAAAACAGCCATGCAGCTTTCAGTATTTTGCTTTTATCTATTCTTGTAAGAACTAAAGGACTTCTGGGATAACAACATCTATCTACTCATTAAGGCAAAGCTCTCATGACCTAATCACCCCTTTGCAGTCCCACTTCTTAGCACCATCATATTAACATTTAAACTTCAATGGGAGTTTTTGAGGGAAAATTCAATCCATATCAGACTCTAAAGTTTTCAGACAAGAACACATACCAATTGAATATTTCCATATGACTGTTGATTCAACATACAAAAATAATCACTTGGGCAAGATAGCCAAGATTCCTGAACCATAAAACTGTGATATATAGTCAAATAGCCTAAACACTGTCTCTGAAGATATTTGTGTGTGTGTGTGTCTGTGTGTCTGTGTGTCTGTGTGTGTGTGTGTAAAATCCAATTAGCAAGAGATCACCAGAAAAGAATTTGATACCAGGAAGTAGAACATTGCCCTCAAACCTTAAAAAAAAATGCCATTGGCTTTGTTAGTTCAGCAGCTGGAACTTAGAGGAGTTTGGAGATTATTGACAAACAATGACAGCTTGAAGACAGTAAAATGTTACTGTAGGCTGAAAACAGAATGTGACCCTTCTGCAAAGGGGTCAGTTTCTTCAGGCACCTGTCTTCAGAGGAATTACTTTCACCTTTCTGCAAGATGTTTTCCCTACCCTAATCCTGCTGCAAGAATTTAGTACTCTAAATTCTTAAAGAGAAGTTCTCTCTAAAGTAATTAAGATGTTAACTTCTAGGAAATCTTTAGATTTATAGCAGAACATCTGGTGACCTTTGTAACATGGCTAAAACTGTGTATCTACTAACACAAAGCATGTAAATTGCTGTGGGGTGTAATTTGCAGTCAGGTAATACATCTGTTGGGAGGAACTATAAGAACTAGATTCAGGCAGTGTCAAAGCTCACTGATGCTCAACAGCTAGCAGAAAAAAGGAAACGTACCCTGTATAATAAACTCTGCCCAGCTTGTAGCCTTCTGGCCCTGCTCTTCCTCCTCCTCTCTATAAAAGCGCTTTGTACCACTGGGGACCCCCAAGAGGTTTCAGTAAAGTCAATAATCTCTAACTTTCAGAATGCTGGCCATTGAATGGACTTGCTTCCTTTTTACCAACTCTCATATCCTAAATATTAGCACTTAAGCAATGGGCAACCTGGACCTTATTTTGTAACAATGCTACATAATGACAGAAAGCTCAACCAAATTATCACTTACAGTGAAGTGGAAAATAGGAAATATACTTTTGAACAAAGGCATCTACTTAAGGAAATTTCTGAGCAGAATGTCAAATATGCTAATTGGTTTCTTCTAATTGCACTATATGAGGAGTGATAGAACCACTAACTGAAATAACATTTTCTTTCAGTCTGAACAAAACATAAAGAAATTGGGATATATTGGGTTTATTCCCGATGGCTAGAGTATTCTGGATACTGCTCAAATCTTTGGTGCAATATCAAAGATTAGGATGAAGAGTAGGAAGTTAGCAGTCAGAAGTTATTTGGATGGGTTAGTAGGGAAGATTGGGTAAGGAATGACTGAATAGAAATTATTGGGACTTGTTTTATGTTTTTCCAATAGGGTGGGGTTACTAGATGTAGAGAAACTGAGGCCCTTCCCAGATGGTTTGAAAACTGCACAGTGTATGCTTATGTGTGAGAAGGTAGATGTCTACACATTTGATCCTCCTTTGTCCTTCTCAATTAAGCATTAGGAGTAAAAAGGTCATATCTCAGTCGTGATGTCCTTACATAGCGTGTCAAACCTTGTTATGAGGAGAGACCTCCATAAGAAGGTTAAACAGCTGTCAGGTTAAAATTTTTAGAGTAGAAATGTTGATTTATGCTCCCAAACTGTGGTTTTATAATAGAACTTTACAGCTCAGGCCTCATGCCTATCTATGTGCTTATGCTAGTAGTTCTAAAATTGAACTGTTCTCATCTTCAATCTTTCCAGAAAAGAAAAAATTCTCAAAATAAAAATATAAGGGTAAAGAAGACACATCACATAAGCATGACATATTCAGTTCTAAAAAAAGTTCTGTTTTATGATTTGAACTTATTTGATAAGCACAGACTCTGTCTCAGGACAAGAGTCTAATAATTCTTTTAAAATAGCAGTGTTCCTTCTAAAAACCTTATCAGTGTAACAGGGGCAAAGAAATGTGTTCTTGTATTATTTCATCAAAGAAAGGAAATAATAATATAAAATCATTGTCTGCTTGGGTACAGGTAGATTACACTGAGTAACTATTTAAGGGAAATTGGGTATAAGTATTGAAATACCATGTAACCAAGAATAGCTAAAATGTATTTCCAAGCTTAGATGAATCAACAAGGCTAATAAGCTAGGATAAGATAGTTACATTCTATATCATTCTATATCATTCTTTTCTAAAGTCACTCTTATTTAAGCCAGGGCAAACAAGACAAATATCTTAAAAGTAACAAAAATGTATAAATTAATAGATGTTATATGAAAAACAAGAGGAAATGGTGTGGATTTGGGCTAACTGATGAATACATGTCTTACCTTCAGAAATTCTAATCGAAAAAAGTTGACTATATAAATAAAACTTTTTTTCTAACTATAAGAGCTATTTATCTTATTATCTTTGAGCTTAAGAACTTACCTTCATGGGGATACTGAAGTTAGAGAGGCTTATAGTAATAAAATCCCTATTATTTTAAGCTCAAAGCATTAATAAAAGGAATTCCTCTTGAATGAAATGTGAATCTAGGACTCAAAACTTCGAGGGAAACTTGTCATTTGCTAAGCTCTACATTCAGGAAGGGACAGGAAGGACTGGGACAGTTAGTATCATACAATCACACTAGAGCAATCTGAGGCTGAGTGCATGCCAGTAAAGAAATGATGCATCACAGAACCTATTCTTTAGTTCATTCCTGCCTGTACATCTGGTGCACTTCTCCTTCTTTCTTCCCAGGATCTCAGAGCTCCATAGAGAAAGAATTTCACTTTGGAACGGACAGCTACCAATAGAAAGCACCTCCCTTCCCTTCACTTCCAAGGTCTGTGCCTGGGAGGCTCATCTCCTTACACCCTAAAAGCTTCTTTTTGCAAAGATTCTGCAAAGATTTCTCAGTCATCTTCTTACAGTTACTAGAGTCATTGTATTACATTTGTCTCAGAAAGAAAACAACAGGATTTTTTTTTCAATGAGATGCAGGAGTAAAAGAAAGCAATTATTGGGCTAGGATGTAGCTCAGTGGCAAAGTACTTGCCTAGCAAGTGCAACATCCTGGGTTCGATCCCCAGAACCAAAAAAGAAAAGACAAAAAAGAAAAAAAGGGAAAGAAAGCAATTATTATCTCGTGCTGTGTTGTTTAACTTTTGGTTTCCTGGTTTAAAAGTTAGGTTAGTCTTCCATAAAAATAAAGAAAGGAGTTCATTTCACTTAGCATCATCTTATGTGTTCATAAGGGTATAGCTATTGGGCTCCTGTGATCCTCTGCTGTGACTTGCCTAAACCTGTGCTAATTATTCCCTATAAGGGAGACCATATCGTCCATGAACTCTATGTTATGGAAACGATTGTTATATCACAGTTGTAACTACTTTCGACATGCCATATGTAACTGTAGCCTCTATTATTGATGATCTTCCTGTATCACCTTCCTGTGGTTGTACCTACACTATCTCTGTATCTTATCTGAGTATATTGGAAACCGGGTATACTGGTATTAGAACTAGGAAATTGGAAGGGAGTACCAAAATCGAGAGACACAGGGTAAAAAAAAAAAAGACAAACAACTACAAAAGCAATACTTGCAAACTGTTTGGTGAAAATGAACTGAACAACTGAACAACTCATGGGGGGAAGGGAAAGGGGGAGGGGGAAGGGGGAATGAGGGGCGAGGTAACAGTACAAGAAATGTATCCAATGCCTAATGTATGAAACTGTAACCTCTCTGTAATTCAGTTGATAATAAATATATATATATATATATATTTAAAAAATAAAGAAAGGAAACTGATAACAGCAGAAATGCACTTTGGAAACATTTCCTACCAGCACTATGAATTTATAAATGTCCTCCATAGAGGTAGAAGAAAACCAATAAACATATTTTACCTGTCCAAAACACTGTGGGGTGGGTCAAAGCATTGTGAGTGATGGTAGAAGCTGCTTAGAAACTGATAATAGAGTGTACTATTAAGACATTGGGTCACTATGACAAACAACTTAAGGGAGGATTTTATTTTGGCTCATAGTTTCAGGATTCATGGTCTTTGGCTTGCTGATTCTGGGAGCCTCATGCAGAACAACATCCTGAAAGTGGGAGCATGTGGCAGAGGCTACTAACCTCATGGTTGACAGGAGGAAGACTGGAAGAGGAAGGGATCCAGGGACTAGATACAACCTTCAGAAACATGCAGCCAGACATGCTCCACTTCCTGTAGCTATACCCTACCTCCTGAAGTTTCATTGCCTTCAAAATAGTGACACCAACTGGAAACCAAGAAATTAACACATGAGTCTATGGGGGAACATTTCATAATCCAGCCGAGAGAGAGAGAGAGAGAGAGAGAGAGAGAGAGAGAGAGAGAGAGAGAGAGAGATTCAGAGTGATACAATGATAGTAAATTAATGACAAATCAGTTAAAACTAAATATTGACAGCAAGCTGTGTGGTAAGATAATTACTAGAAGTTTCAACTATCTATTGAGTCAGGAAATTGATTGTGAGTGGTTAAGAAAGCTCACTGTCACTTTAATGTGTAGCATTATTGTGTCTGCTTATTGTATTCAGTCAGCTACCAAATCAAGTCAAATAATGTAGATCCAATTAAAGATTCCCAGAACTGTTAAAATTCTTTAAGTATTGGGAGTCTATCAGGATAACTTGGCAAAACTGGAAACACAGATGCTTCCTGCCTTATTGATTGGTCTTACATGTCGACATTTCTTTACCCACTGCTTAGAATAAATTCCCATTCAAAATACAAGGTCATAACTAAATCTTACTCTTTAAATCAAACACAGAGGCATTCAAAGGCAAAGATTTTTCCTTCTAGAGACATGACAATTCTGTTAATTTTAAGCAATGTTGTGGTTTGAAAAATGTGTTAACTAGTGTGGCAATAGCAATTCTTTATGAAATTTGAGATTGAAGAATCAAAGTTACTTTGTGGATCTATTAATCATTTATTAACATGTTCAGGAAAAATTCTGAGCAGTTGGAAGCATGGGTTCTTAATAAATATTTTTAAATAAAAAAAAAGAATGCTGATATACCAAGAACAAAGCAAAAGAACTTTAAGATTTTTTTTTTTTTGGCTAGTCCTGGGGCTTGAACTCTGAGCCTCTTTGTACTCAAGGCTTGCACTCTCCTACTTGAACCACAATGCTACATCAGGATTTTTCTGAGTAATTTATTGGAGCTAAGAGTCTCATAGACTTTTCTGCTCAGGCTGGCTTCAAACTGCAATCCTCTGATCTCAGCCTCCTGAGTAGCTAGGATTACAGCTATGAGCCACCAGCTCCTGATGAGAAACTATGTTTATCTCAGTTTCTCTTTTCCCAAAATAAAATTCAAATAGTTTACTTAGCAAACTGCAGGCTAGTGAAAATTGAATATTTGCTTTGAACATGAAATTATTTACTTTCTATAACATTTATAGCCCTAGGGAGAGTCTGTCAACTTGCTGGCTAAAAGAAATCTCCCTCAACCAAGAAACCTGGAGTTTGGATGATTATTTATTAGAATGCTGCCAAATATTTCCCAACATTTGAGATATAAATAGATTGCATCTCAGAGGCACAGCATTGTCCTTTGTCAGATACTAGGTAATAGGGATCCTTCTCTATTTCATTTTATTAATTAGTTTTATTTATATGTTGTCAGGAAAAAATAAATCAGGTCATTTTATCCCTTTCATTACAAAAATGTTATACACATCTAAAGCAGAGAGAAAAACATGATGAACTAACTCCTAAGTCCTTTTGTGTGGGTGCACCATGCTTTTATGCAACTAATTTACTATTTTTAGACCTCTGAGATGGTTTCTGTTTTACGACAAAGCAATAAATAGTTCAATATCTAGTTTGTAATATCATCAGGTCTGTGATGCTATCTAAAAATTCAGTCTCAACAACATTGGTACCTTAATCCAAGATGGTACAGCTTTTGCATAGTGTGGTGAAATGGAATCAGAGATTTCATAATGAAACACACTTTCCAAGGTAAAGCATTAGAAAACTCTGCTGTGAACGTTGTAGGTAAAAGAGTACGTATTTAGGAGATTCCCTCTAGTTTGAACTCAGGCAGGTTCTTTACCCTGTTTGAGCCTCTCTTTCCTCATTAATAAAGAGAGGTTGTTGAGACACTACAATAACATCTAGTACAGAAGCAGCACTCAATTTATTTTTAATACAATTCTACTTGAAATTTATAGTTGGCTAAATTGGCTTTATAAGACATTTGAAAACTAAAGACCAACCTACTGTTGTTGATTTTTTCTGAGCTGCCGTCACTGACTGATAAAATTTGAACACATAAATTACCCTTGAAAACAGAAGAGGGATTCCCTGAGCACTGATAATGCCTCATGACATATTGATAGAATTTCATGTAATGTATTTCAATTTTATATTCATCAGTAAATTATTTTACAGTCTAGGAAATATTCTCGAAGTGCAAAATCTCAGAGTGTACATTCACTTAAAAAATTTCACATCCTCTAGTCCTGTTAATTTTTTTTTGCCAGAAACAAGGTGGAGTAATAGGGGGAGGAAAAGAAAGAAAAGAATCCAGCAGGACTCCCCAGTGAGAGGACAGTTAGTATTGGAACTGTAGGCCTAGTCTGAGAAGCAAAATTCTGAGTTCATTTGTTGTTTAGCCACTGAAACTAGTGATACTCATTACTACACACGTGAAATGAGTGCTTGAATGAAATAGAGTTTTCAGTTTTAGGCATCAGCGAATAAGCACTGGAGAAATGACATGTTTTAGGACAAGGGATGTGAACACAGCAGGGTTTATGATTTCTTGGCACTCAAGCAAGAAAACAGTCATTTCCCCTCAGAAAGTTGGATCAAATTGTTACAGTTACCCAATTTGGAACTCAACCTCATATGCAAAGAAGGGAATGTCGAAGGTTGATTGTACATAAAGCCACACCTCTTCCTCAATTGGTGAAGTTTAGTAATATGTGCTTACTGTAGCAAAGGACCCAACACCAAAATAATGATCAAGCGTAGCCTGTGGTGCTCTTGGGAAGTGGTGGAAACTGTAGGAGGTGGAAGCTAATGGATGGAACTTAGGTCACTGGGATGGTAAGCCATGGAGCCCTGGGCCCCCCATTACTCTGCCTCCTGGATGTCATGAGGTCAACTGTTTCTCTACTAGCTCATATTTCTAACATGATGTACTGCTGCCACAGGCCCAAAAGCCATGGAGTTAAAAAAAAATCATGAACTGGAACCTCTAAAACAGTAGGCCAAAATAAACATTTCCTGTTTTCAAGTTCATCTGTCCCAGGTATTTATCACAGTGATGGAGAACTGACAAGCACAAGCATTCCAAAACAGTTTTTTTTAATTGTATGAATTCTAATATTTTGAAATTAAAAATACATACAGAATAAATTTATATATGAGATTAATATATACACATACATATATAATTCTTAGTCCACTTAACATAAAATAATTGACTAGTTATAGGATTTGAGCAGTGAGATTGACCTCATTGTGTGACTTTCATTTCTAACAAGGCAGACATTCACAATACAGATACTTTTCCCCCTTAGTTTATAGACTTCTGCTTGCAAACAATGATAGTGTGCATTTCATGTTGTCTAATCCGATAAAAGCTTAGCTCAAATGATCATTTGTTTTCTTAAGTATACAGTAATCCAAAATGATTCTAAAACTTGATCCTGCAGCTTTGATGATGCTTAGAAAGTATGTTGTTTCATTGAGATTCCATCTCACCCCAGTAAGAATGTCCTATATCAAGAAAACTAACAAAAACAACTGTTGGAGGGGATGTGGCCAAAGGGGAACCCTATTTCATTGTTGGTGGGAATGTAAACTGGTTCAGTCACTCTGGCAAGCAGTATGGAGATTCCTCAGAAGGCTAAACATAGAACTCCCCTATGACCCAGCAGCCCCACTTTTGGGTATCTATCCAAAAGACCACAAACATAATCACACTAAAGCCACCAGTACAACAATGTTCATCGCAGCACAATTTGTCATAGCGAGAATCTGGAACCAACCCAGATGCCCCTCAGTAGAAGAATGGATCAGGAAAATGTGATACATATACACAATGGAATTTTATGCCTCTATCAGAAAGAATGATGTTGCCCCATTTGTAAGGAAATGGAAGGACTTGGAAAAAGTTATACTAAGTGAAGTGAGATAGACCCAAAGAAACATGGACTCTATGGTCTCCCTTATAGGGAATAATTAGCACAGGTTTAGGCAAGTCACAGCAGAGGATCACAGGAGCCTAATAGCTATACCCTTGTGAACACATAAGATGATGCTAAGTGAAATGAACTCCATGTTATGGAAACGATTGTTATATCACAGTTGTAACTACTTTCAACGTGCCATATGTAACTGTAGCCTCTATTATTGATGATCTTCCTGTATCACCTTCCTGTGGTTGTACCTACACTATCTCTGTATCTTATCTGAGTATATTGGAAACCGGGTATACTGGTATTAGAACTAGGAAATTGGAAGGGAGTACCAAAATCGAGAGACACATGGTAAAAAAAAAAAAAAAAAGACAAACAACTACAAAAGCAATACTTGCAAACTGTTTGGTGTAAATGAACTGAACAACTGAACAACTCATGGGGGGGGAAGTGGGAAGGGGAGGGGGATGAGGAACGAGGTAACAAACAGTACATGAAATGTATCCAATGCCTAATGTATGAAACTAATGTATGTAATTCAGTTTGATAATAAAAAAAATTAAAAATCAGAAAAGAAAAAAAAAGAAAGTATGTTGTCTGAACGGATAATAGAACATATGAGTGGCTTACACATTCAATTTGTAGAAGATATGACCCACCCAAAAGTATAGATTTTCTAATTTGTTTCTTACAATTTGGTATCTAGAAACACTCTCCATCTGGTATTATTGCTCAAAATCAAACCTTGACAAATCATCTTTGACAAATCACCTTGACAAATACATATTTGTCTGTGAAATTAGCATTTTCCACAGGACAGTAGAAAGAATTCCAGAATGACCCCCAAATGACTCTTGTCCCTTCTTATATAATTTCCTCTACTTGATTTAGAAGGATAAACATGATGGTCTTCTGCTCTGTGTGATACTATGTGATTATGCTATGCTCCTGGATGTGACAGGGAAACATGATTATGGAATAGTTGACCCTAAAATAAAGAGGTTTCTGAGTAGGTTTAATCACATAGAACTCCTAGAGACTGAGTTTTCTCCGAGTGGTTGCAATAGAGACAAAGACTAAACCAAAGACAACCATAGAATTATCAGGTATCAAATGCCTTTTTAATGTTTTATTAAATTTTAACAAATATGTTGTGCCCACTTATCAGATTATAATAGAGAATTATCAGGTTACAATAGAGAATTATAACTACTTAGTCTCATTTGCCTAGCAAGCTCTGAGTTTAAACACCAGAACTACCAGAAATTTAAAAAAAGAATTTCAGCTACTTTACAAGAGATATCTTATTTTAAGCCCAATATATAACATGTATGTATATACACATACATATCGATGTATATGTCACATGTATTGTAGGTATATACTGCATATATACGTGCATGTGATAACAAAATACAAATAATTAACAAGAACTTGAATTCAGACATAAAATTAGCTGAGAGCCCAGAACATGAAAATTCAGAGAATTTGTGCCTTATGAAATATTTCATTTTGATATTTGAAAAAAATGTTACATTGCATATGGAAGACCTATTTTTAGGGACTGCTTCAGGCACACTATTAATAATTTTTTTTACCATCCTCCATCTAGGCGTTCAAAGCCTTTGAATTCATTTCTTTGGCTTTAAGGTCTACCTATTCATCAAGAAGCTCCATTCATGCAAAGAAATATGCAGAGATCTATATTAGAAAATAGTAACTCAAATTAATTTGTAAGAAGCAAAGCTCTCAAATCTCATCATTATTTCCATTAGATTATCACTAAAGAAAACAGTTTTAGAGATTTATAAGGCAAGTTCATTATTTCCACAAGCTCAGCTGTGGTTCTTTGCTAGCTGTGGATAGAAGTTCATTCAGGAAGATAAAACTTCATTTCCATTCACCCATTCATTTTCCAGATAATTCATTCAATTGTTCAGCAACTCACAAGTGAATATGAACTATGCTTGTGCAGTGTGTGCTTCTCAATATCCCCAAGTTAGATAAGGTAACCTTGTCTTCCTTTCTGTGATCCCACAGTGAGTCCTCATTAATTTCTTTTTATTTTTGTTATTTTTGCTTTTAATTGTAGTATTATATGTAGCCTATAAAATATGTCATCTTAAGCACATTAAGTGTACAATTCAGTATATTTAAACAGACTCACAGTGTTGTGCAGTCTCCAGAATATTTATCATTTTGAAAAAAAGTTTGTACTCATTAAACTCATTCTCTCCTCCTCTTTCCTCTGGCTACCACCTTCTACTCTGCATCTCCATTAGTTTGACTACCCTGGGTTCTTCCCCTAAATGGAATTGTACAGCATCAGTCTTTGTGTGACTAGCTATTTTACCTAATAAAATGTTCAAGATTCATTCATGTTGTTTAACATAAAAGAGAAAAGTTCCAGAAATATTAGAAAAGAATTTAGATAGATGTAGGTGAAAATCAAAGAATCAGACAGTCTAGCCCTGAAAAGCCTTCTGTGTGTGTCTTAATCTTCCTAATCTAGATGTTCAATTAGTCCACCAGACACACAGCACAAACTAAAGGATATTTGGAATCTTATCTAAATATAGTCCTATTGGGCATAGTGAAGAGTTAAAGTCTACAAATACATCTTTTTAAATGGAAGACACTGATTTTGTTGTTTTTCATTTTATTATCGTTCTTTTAAAAGCCTGAAAGAAATGTAATATATAATGAGAGGAACATTGTGGTGACTCTCAGTCAAAGCTGAAAAGAACATACTAATGAACAGCAATACCAAAATATACTATGGGTAACTGGCTCAAATATTCTGAACCTCCGCATACAAAAAATTTTATTATGCAAATATATATTTATTTATACACAGCTTTACTTTAGTTATATAACCATAAAGATGTTTCTTCCCAGATAAAGTAGTGAAAGTTTTGAAATCAAGGTATCTCAATTCTTTTTTGGAAGATTATCATCCAGTGAACAAATTTACCCTGTTTAACTTGGCCCACTGTAAGGTTATCTATGCCTATTTGTCGTGTCATTATTCCCTTCATTGTTTGCTTCCCTTTTCATTATTAAAACCTTGGAAAATATAGCCTGATGAATCTTTTCAGCAACTTGAATACCTCTGATTAACATCAGAGGTATATTAACAATTTGTAGATTCATGAGAATAGGTCATTATTGTATTGAGCCTCTAAGAGGCTTTTCCCCCTGTTATTTGTTGTCTGACTTAATTTTCTTGCAATCCTGGACATTAAGACTTTGGTCTTGAATATACCAGGTGAGTACTCTATTATTGAGATGCATCCCCAGCCCTGGCTCAGAAGTATTATGATGGTTTATTAAGCAACACTTATAAAACAATCACAGACAGATTCTAGAAAAAGAGATTAAATTCTTACAATGTTTTTGGAAGTTACCTTTTAAGGAATGCTCAGAGAAAAGGGTGACAAGGATGAAGAAACTCATAAAGATATTTCCATGACAGAAATCTTCAGGAAATTTATTTGTAGCCCCCAAACCACCAGTTGACAGAAAACTGGTGAAGCTTCTCACTGCCTAGAATCCATGCCTACCAAAGCTCACTAATGTTTGTGGATAAACAGCTGCTGCCTCTCTTCCATCTTTCAAATTTGGAATATCTAATTGGCATAAAAAACTTGAAACAGTTGAGTTCTTAGGTTTCTAGTCATTACAGAACCAGCTCTAGGAAAGTCTAAATAAAAATGGCTACCTGTCTGTACTTTTCAACAGTATTGTAATTATCCTAGTAGTCAAGGTCTTGTCAGAATTCAATAAACAATATTTATGAATGCTTTTTGTAATTCATATATATATGCAAATGTGCTATGAAGTTAAAAAATAAAATTAGCACTATGAAGAGTAGAAAATATCGTCTAACAGATTTCCTCATTTTAGTGTATATTTAAGAAGGAAAACTGCTTTCAATGTATATTAAAATGGAATGGAAGAAGAAAAAAGTAAAGAGGAGGAGGAGGAGGAGGAGGAGGAGGAGGAGGAGGAGGAGGAGGAGGAGGAGGAGGAGGAGGAGGAGGAGGAGGAGGAGGAGGAGGAGGAGGAGGAGGAGGAGGAGGAGGAGGAGGAGGAGGAGGAGGAGGAGGAGGAGGAGGAGGAGGAGGAGGAGGAGGAGGAGGAGGAGGAGGAGGAGGAGGAGGAGGAGGAGGAGGAGGAGGAGGAGGAGGAGGAGGAGGAGGAGGAGGAGGAGGAGGAGGAGGAGGAGGAGGAGGAGGAGGAGGAGGAGGAGGAGGAGGAGGAGGAGGAGGAGGAGGAGGAGGAGGAGGAGGAGGAGGAGGAGGAGGAGGAGGAGGAGGAGGAGGGGCTGAGTAGAGAATTCCAACTATCAAAGTAGCAGTCAGGATTTAGAGATAATTAACGTCAGAAAAATTTCAGGGTGCTTGAATTTTTGGTATTTTTTTTCCTTTTAGTGCTTAAGTCCTTATATATACAAACATTCAGAAAAAAAATGATAGTTGACGGAATGAAGGTGAGAAGGCCATGAGAAGAAGAAAAATAAAATGCATTCATAAACCACTTTGTTAAATCGCAACCCTTTTGTACAACTACTGAAAGATAATAAGAGTTCTAAATTTAAAAAAGAAAGTGAAGAAAATAATTGAGTTAGGAGAGAAAACAGCCTTGAACAAACTTCCAAGAAAAATGTGTCATCCTGAGAGTCCTAAAAAACATAGTGACTTTTCAGCTTTCTGTTTTTATATAACATGAAGTCCAAGTTATTTCATTTGAACATGAAAGGAAAGAGAGGCCTAAGAAAACTAGGAAATATATACTATAAATAGACACCATAAATAGACTTGGAAATAGACTATAAATATACCACTGGTCTACTACTAATAAAAATAATAAGAAAGAATGAAACCATTGGGTTAGAAGTGCCTGAGGATGACAGATTATCTTCTGTTCTGCATTTCCTATTGTCATATTATGTGAAAAAGAAATGGCAATAGTTAATATTCAAATAAAACGTATTGTCAATTTAGGCATTAAATACACCAGACATCTCATAAACCATAATTTTCTCATAAAGTATCATGGACTAATCCAAGAGTCATATTACAGTTCTCTTCCACTTAATATATTACTCGAAAATTCTTAAATTAGGCCCTAATTACCCTGAATAAGGCTTAAACTCAAAATGATGGATCTTATAAAGATTTCAAGATTTTAGCAATTGAAAAGTATGTTTTTGTATAGAAGACTAAGGAAAGAAAGGACATTTTTAGCCTTCATTAAAACTCTAGGAAATATAGCCAGAGGGATGTGCTACTGAGAATAACAACATTCTATGACCCCAGATCTTTAGATAATACGCTATAAAGGTCACAACTCATTCAATCCAACGTGCAAAGAATAATTTTCAGCTGAGTTTTTAATTTAAAAATGTCTCTCTTGCTTTTTCCTAAAAATAAAAAGATGATTTCTTGGAAGTAGATAAAGAAATTGGGTAATGACTACTTTTTTTCTGGCTCCCACTCATTGATATTAAAATTCTATTTGGATGTTGAGTGCACTTTGGGCTCAAGAAACACTGGTTGGTAATAAAAGGACAAAAGCCAGAGTTTTTCTCAAAGCAGACAATAGGAGATCAAGGTAGAATGCTTCTAGAGAGATCTCATCCCATTTATAGTCTTATTTCAATCGCCCTCTGTAACTACTAATAGTTCAATTTCAAATAAGTTCCTTAATACCACTTTTTTTCTGCAGAGGAAATGAAACTTTGTCTAGTTAAACAAAGAAAAGCAAAGGAAAATGTCCTGTTTTGGCTTCATCTGAAAGTCCCCACAATGATTTCTTATTTTAACATCCACTTTTGTCACCTAATTATAGTTGTATTATTGTCCCTTAAAGACATGAAGTCTATTTTAGATCTTTTCCCTCCGTGTCAGTGTCTTCTCTTCTCTACAGTATAGGATCAAAAGGAAAACAATTGCATTGTTCAAAATGATGGGTTTTACTTGATTAAGACTACGTTCCATCTTTCCCTATTCTCATCCTACCTGCCAATAAATAAAAAATTTCTAAGTCTGACATCCTGATTTCCTTCATTTCTCTTAATAGATGGACAAACATTTTACTAGAAAGTATGAATTTTTACTTTAGGACCATAGTTTAATTTGTTTTAAAATATGCTACAGAGAAGTATGTAATGTAGTTTCTTTTTAATGTTTGATTTGACATATGAGTGATCATGAGAGACGATAGAAAAAAGTCAGTTCATCAGCATAAATGACAGACATATGTTAGGAAGAAATAATGCCGATATCCTCCAATGTTTTCCAAAGACTGTTTCACTTGACTTGTCTATTGCACACTCTCAGCTGCCATGTCAGATGAACAAAAAAAAAGAATCTATGCATCTCCTTCCCCAGTAATCTGTCCACAACATTGTAATGGAAGCAAGCATCTGAGTGAAGCCTGAAGTCTTTGGGTATTTATTGGTAAGCAGACATAAATAACAACCAGGTAACCTGATCTTTGGCACTCAGGCATCACAGATCTCTCCCTTAAGCACTCCAACAAGCCCACGCTAATGTTGACTACTAGGTAGTCTATTTCTAAAGCAAAAGCATGACACCTCATAAGAAAAATGAACCAAAAGAAGCAAAAAGACTGGGTGAGTGGATCAAGTGTTAGAGTACTTACAAAGCAAGTTCAAAGCCCTAAATCCAATCTCCAGTACCAACAAAAAGGAAAATGTATTAATCAAGACAAGGCAACAGACCAACAATAAAGATACTGACATAAATCAAAGAAGGTAGGACATTGATTTCAACCAATGGTGCTAGAACAATGGGAAAAGGCAACTTCTAACTAAATTTCACACCACACACAAAAATTTGTTTGAAACACACCAAAAATCCACAGGTAAGAATGAAAGCTCTTAACCAGAGAAGAAAATAGGGGAAAAAAAATGTGGTAATGGACTGGAGAGATAAACCTAAGAAAAACCTTTCTACTTATTTGGCAGCACTTGCTTTTAGTTACTTGCTTTTAGATAATTTTAAAAAATTATCAACTTTGGAGGTCACACCACTGAGACTATTAGTCTCTCAGTTGCCTTGTAGAGAATCATGATAGCAGTTGCCTAGGTTACTTCTCAGGCACTCAACGTCTTGCTGGCAACACTGACTCTTTACTTAAACCTGAACAGGTGTCCTCTTTGACATTAGAAGGCCTAAAACTCTACTCTCAGAGAATAGACATACATAATCATGCATCCCAGAAAGATGCCATAGATGCCTTCATTTCCAATCACCTTTCCCTATACCTAAAGTTCTCCTGCTTCATATCCTATAAATATCCCTAATCCTGTTGTTTGGAAGGCAGATGTGAGACTTGCTCTTCTGTCTCCACACTAGGCTACCAAACTCTCATTTGAGCAAGCAGCAAACCAGGCGCAGTTCAGTAGATTATCCAAAGATATCTTCAACAGGCCAAAACAAACATGGAGTATGAAGCGAAATAGATTTAACAAGCCTTAATGATCATTAAGCATCAAAAAGGTGGCACACTACATGATTCAATTTAAATGACATGCTAAAACAGATAATGCTATTGGAATGGAAAAGGGATAGATTTTTCCTAATTACTGATGAGGTATACTGGAAAAAACTTGCAAAAACTTTTGTGTTGACAGAAATTCATTGTACTTCATTGTGCAAGAGTTATATGAATGTATAAGCTTATAAAAGTTCATTTATACACTGGAAATCTAGTTGAACTGTGTTTAAATTAAACCCTCATATCATGACAAATGTTTCCATGTTTTTATTAGTATCAACCAATTGTACAAGGGGAGTTCATTTTGAAAAATTCATATGTACATACAATGTACCTTGATCAGATTCACTCCTTTCATTACTCTCCCTAACGTTCACCTATTTCCAAACCAATCTCAGCTGAAAACGACTTTTAATAAATTTCACAAAAGTTAAGACTTTTTCTCCTTTAAAAAATAAATCAAGATAAGGAAAACATAAGCCACCAACTTGAGAGAAAATACGTATCTCACAAAAAGCTTATGTCCAGGATATATAGACAATTATTGTAGCTTAATTAAAAATAGAAAATAATGGCAGAAAAGTTGAAAGGTCATGCTGTAAAAGTTGTATCTATGGCTAATAAAACACAATATATTCAACTCCATTAGTCATCAAAGAAATGTGTATTAAAACCACAATTCAGTGTTTCCACTTGTCCACCAGGTTGATACAGATTGATCAGATAAAAATGCAGTGAGTAAGGAAAGCACCTGGACATTATGTATTGTGCTGTTAAAAATGTAAAATAGTAGCAGCTACTTTGGAAAACAGTATGGCAGTATTTAATAAAATTAAACATCTTTATCATATGACCTGGCATTCTCATTCTTCTAGATTTACCTAAGACACATGATTCCATGTCCAAAGTGACAGCTACCCACATTCCAACCATTGGTGAACCATAAATGAACTAGGACATGTCCATTCATGGAATGCCTTAGCATAATGGAAGTCAATGAAATATTAATATAAACTGTTACTGTAACTAAGTCCCAAATTTATGCCGAGTGGGAAAACACAAACAACAACCAACTGTATAAATTTAAATCTAAATGTGCTTGTAGCAGAGGTAAAAAGGTCAAAACAGAAAAGAGATCAGTTGTTGCCTGGGTTCCAACACTAATGAATGGGACAAAAGAGGCACTAAGAGATTGTCCATGGGAGTTTTCTAAGTTCATTTATTGTTTAATATATTAAAGTTTCTTCAGAGAAAGAAAAGTATGAAAAATAAATCAATAAAATGGTAGAAAAACATAGTCTTCAAATGGTAAAGTTAAGGGCTGGGGATATAGCCTAGTGGCAAGAGTGCCTGCCTCGGATACACGAGGCCCTAGGTTCAATTCCCCAGCACCACGTATACAGAAAACGGCCAGAAGCGGCGCTGTGGCTCAAGTGGCAGAGTGCTAGCCTTGAGCGGGAAGAAGCCAGGGACAGTGCACAGGCCCTGAGTCCAAGGCCCAGGACTGGCCAAAAAAAAAAAATGGTAAAGTTAATTCATTTGAAGTGCTATTAGAAGACTGATAGAAAAAAAAAAAAAGACTCACTGAATTTGAAGAGAAGTTAACGGAAATTATATAAGCCAATTTCCTTAAGAAAGAAAGAAAGAAAGTAATACCAAGATCATTGGGACAGTGGTACATAGTCTAAAAATGGGCAATTGGAGGCTCAGAAGAAGAGACAACAAAGAGGAAAAATAAGCATTTTAAAAGATAAGAACTCTTGGGGCTGGGGATATGGCCTAGTGGCAAGAGCGCTTGCCTCATATACATGAAGCCCTGGGTTCGATTCCCCAGCACCACATATACAGAAAATGGCCAGAAGTGGTGCTGTGGCTCAAGTGGCAGAGTGCTAGCCTTGAGCAAAAAGAAGCCAGGGACAGTGCTCAGGCCGAGTCCAAGGCCCAGGACTGGCAAAAAAAAAAAAAAAAAAAAAGATAAGAACTCAAAATTTTCTAGGATTTATAAAAGACATCAACCAACAAACTGTAGAAAATCAGCAAACCTGAAGCAGACTATATGGCTATATGTACATGTATATTGAATATCTATTCAGTATATTTGCAGAACATACACACATATATATATACTTTTATGTATTGCCTGGTTTAAATATATATATACAGAAATATATATATATACATACACAGAAACATTATATTCTGAGGCTTATCACAAGTAAAATATATGCCAGCAACTCTAAAGGCAGGACGGTGGGAAAATCAACTCATACTCCTGTAAGGTTGTAACATCATCAACTGATTCAAAAATTGCTTGCAAATATATTATGGCAAGTTACAGATGTGCATTTTATCATCATAACCACAAAAGTGTAACTCAAAGTTTAGAGTCTATATTTCACTGTGTACACCTTGGAAAATAAGATAAAATCGAGGCAGAACAAGTCTAAATCCAAATACAAAACAACCCCTTAAGTCAATCTTTGCTCACTGAAGTATATAAACAAATTATAAATTGAAAGATTTTTATATACTAGGTACTAGCAGAGTTACCATTTAATGCCTCATTTAATGTTCACAATTCCATGATGAAAACCTGAAGTAGTGAGGTTATATAGCTAGTAACTTCAGGAGTCAAGATTCTGATCTACAGGGTAGTTAATTCAGGCATGTGTGTGTGTGTGTGTGTGTGTGTGAGTGTGTGTGTGTGTTAGTCAAGAGAGAAAATTGAGGTGCCACAAATATAACACCTGTCTAAAACTATATTGCATCAGATAATTTTTTGTTCTCTGTCTAATTAGGAACTGAGAAGTTTGTTTACTGCTTTAAAACTTGTACTTGTGTGTATTAAGGCATATGTGCATTGACCCTTTTAGCCTAGAGGAAAATATAATCATATTAGTCATAACAACTTTTCTGCTTCTTATTTCTGTTCATTATTTTCAGCCCCTTAGCTCTTTCTGAAGTGTTTTTGGTATCCTAAGGGCATTTCTCACATGTGCTCCCAGATGTGACATTTGCTCCTTCATCTCTGTCCTGGTGGGGCCTTTTCAACCATGTTTACAACAGAAGATTTTGTACTCTGGGATGTTGTGTGAGCTACTTCACCATGACTCCTGCTCCTGCCCCTGCTGCCTGAGCTCTGCTTCCCCCCCTCCACCCTACATCTCAGGCTATACTGGGCCTCCTCTTCCTGCTATCCTGCTATCGCCTGACTCTTCTGTGAAGCTTAGAAAACTGCACATCACTGATGCACCAGAGTTAGAGAACTTTCCTGTCCAAACCCAGCTGAGTCAAGCCACGTTACCCCAGCTGCCAATGCCCTTTGCCTGGATGCTTTCCCAGCATGGGTATTATTTGTTGTCCAGGTTCTCAATTTGCCAAATATTGCCTGGAGTGCAAAGGACTATGACAATGCTTGGAATGTGTCCTGGGGTTCTGATTCAATAAGCATTGGTGAAACTAATATATAACTAGTTTTGAAGAATATTTGAGTGGTAAGACTCTCAAAGCAAATAACCTTTTTTCCATGGTCTGCAATGGGGATTTCAGTGAAAGAGAAGTGTAAACTTCTAATCCAATAAATCTGGACCCTTGTCTCTAAGTGGATGGCATCAACTGAGCAAAACATCACATTTATAGTCATGACTTTGTCATTTAGAAAGGATGCCAGATAGCCTGACATTAGTGATTTTGTATATTATAGAATTACTATACCATGAACACAGTAGACCAACTGTGAGGCAGAGTTACCTTGCCTGTGCACAGAGAGAGAGGAGAGAGAGACAGCAACAGAGACAGAGAGACAGAGAGAGAGAAAGGCTATAAAACCTGGATATGGACAGATCTCCTGAGACCATGAGCAATTCTTGATAAACAATGTCAGAGTAACTAATGCAAACAAATAAAAAAAAAGAATGAGGTTCTTTATGAAAAAGCAAGTGTCACTCAGGAACTTATTTCCTCATAGAAGAATCAAAAGCCATTGGAATCAGGTCATCCATCTCTAAATATAAGATTATTTGAGCTAGCTTATTTGGTCCCGTTTGTCAACTTCACTAGAATTAATTTGATCAAATTTGTTTTAACTTCAAAATAAATAAAATGATGTGATTCTAATGTTTCAGTGATCAATTAGTGAAAAGAATGCCTTATATCCCATGCTCTACTCCATTTCAACTACTGGCCTCTTGTACTAAGGGCAGCAGTTGCTTGTGTCAGAACTCCAGTCAATTGTCTTTCCACTTGCCAGTAGCCAGAGTTGAAAACGTACACAGAATGTCAGCACAATGTTCATTATTAGAGTTCAGCTGAACATTTCCATTCTCGTCTGTTTCTAAAATATGGACCCTCCACTCAAGGCTGGATACTCTTTTACAAAAAATGACAATTAGGAAGGTGACTTAGTTCCTTCATGACAGCATCGCATAAGAAGGTTACATGATAATGTGCAAAGAACAAAATAATACTAAGTACCTTGTGTCTCTTCAATTATCACTGAACTGTATTATCAAAGAAAACACACTTAGAATTCCTCTCAGAAAAAGCCACGGTGCTAGACCAGGCATTACATAATTTAAAAAGCCAAAAATGTTGATTTATATTGGTATTGCACAGCACAGAAAAGATACAACAGCAATATCTGATTTATTTTGAGGGGATGCTCCCCAAAACTTTAACTCAGTAAAGTGTGAGATAATGCTGGCTCAATATTTGATGCCTTAGTAACTTACAATATTAAAGAGCCAATGATCAAAGAAGAAAGAGTTCAAAGAAAAATAATCAACTTCCTCCTCAAATTAGAATATTAGCTACCAGAAAATGTCTTAGAACACCAGAAAGAATCACAAAATAATCTGAATTGTGTGCTACAGATATGGTTCAATCCTGTGCAATTGGTTCTTGTGTTCAATGATATCTTTCTGCATTCTGCTGCTCTCGAATTCTGAATATTCTTATCCAACAAATATATGAGTGAGATGTGAGTAAGTGCTTTGGATGGGTTGTATGATTATACTCAGGAAGGAACACAGTTCTCTATAAGAATCAAATTACCACAAGTTTATTCACTTGCTAATCACTGGGTCAAGAATCTTGGCATACTTATCTATGTACTCAGGGCCTCATTAAGGGGAATCAAAATCGCTTTGCCATATTCCATTGCTATGGCAAGTAGGTCTTGTTCATATTCAGTGTAGTGTGACCCACTGCATCTGACCTCTGTCTGCCACAAGAAGCCATTCATGCAGTCACGGAACTACCAGAAAGATGTGTATTGTGCTCGGCAGTGAAATCTTACCCTCAATGGACACACCGATATGGTCATTCTTTTCCCTCTTAGAGAATACTACTCAAGTATTCTAGTGCTTTACTTAGCTGAATTTCTCAGTTTGCACTGCCTCTCTCTTGCTCCAAATTATAAACATCAACCCAAAAGCTTCACTGTAAATTAATTATAACAGATGGTAAGTGTAGTCTACCTGCTGTTACAGTACAACTAAACACCCAGCTGCAGTATGAGAAATATTTAATGCCCATATGTTAGATATAGTTCATTTCTACTTCTTGGTAATTCTGAACCCTGCCCCTACCCCATACCCACCTCCTACATTCAGCACATGTCGGAGCCCAAAACAATAATTTCAAAAGGATAAGGATTTACCTTGTGTGCATGCTGTATGTATTGACAAACATTTTATTTACATGTGTTACTGATCTCAGAAAAAAAAAAGATTTCAACTCTATCAGTAATGTGTTGAAAAGACCATCCTATCTTCAGAGATCATTTGGTTTCATCAGAAAACAGTTCTGTCCGCCACCAGCATAGCCTCATTATCTGTAAAGTCAATAAACATTTCTATGACCCTATCAATGCAGGGCAGTAAACTCCTTTCAGGGATTCTGGGAGGAAGTTTTAATTTGACCATCTTTATATGAATTTTTGAATAATCAGAGGAATTCCTTCTTATCTTTGAGGAGTTTAAAATCTTAATTTAAAGGCCAGAAAGACTTGGAGAAATAATTGCTAAATGGCATAAAAAGGAAGATTGCTATTGTAATCTTACTGCCAAATTATTGGGCCATCATAGCTGAGAAACAATACTATCTGAAGCCATAGAATTAACATATAACTTCTTCACTAATGGAATCAAGTAATGGAATTTTATCCAATCTTCTCCCTCACAGAATTGAAAGGGCTTCATATGTAGTTAATAGGGAGATTACAAGGCCCAAATCAAAGTTTCTCTAGCATACCTCTATGACATGATCCTGTTTTTTATTTTGTTAACCCTTTAAGAAATTTCAGTCACAGAAGTATTATATAGATAATACCAATAAAAATCCTGTGTGCCTTTTATAAACATTCCCCAACATAGAGACATCTTATCTAACCATAGTACAATTATCAAAATGAGGAGATTGGTATTGATAAGAAAATATTGAGTGGCTGGGAATAGGGCCTAGTGGCAAGAGTGCTTGTCTCATATACATGAAGCCCTAGGTTCGATTCCTCAGCACCACATACATAGAAAAGACCACAAGTGGCGCTGTGGCTCAAGTGGCAGAGTGCTAGCCTTGAGCAAAAAGAAGCCAGGGACCAGTACCCAGGCCCTGAGTTCAAGCCCCAGGACTTGGAAAAAAAAAAAAAAGAAGAAAATATTGGCTACTTTTGAGGCTTCATTCCAGGTTTTCTGATTGTCCAGGATGGAATTTTGAACTACTCAATTACAATCATGTGTTATATCTCATCTTCTTTAATCTGAAACAAGATCTCAGTCTTCCCTTCATAGCCTTTACACTTATTAAGGATATTAACCGGTTATCTTATAATCCCACAATAAGGATTTCTCTGCTATTTTATCATTATAAAATTCAGGTTGTGTATTTTTAGCAAAATTTTAAAGGTAATGTACCTCTCTGTGTATATCAGGAATGAATAATGTCCATTTGCTGCATTATCAGTGATACAAGCTTTCATAGCTCAGTTAAGGTTGTATGTTAGTGTTCTAAGCTTCTATGACAAATATGGAATACCCTCCTTATTAAATGACCCTTGATTCTTCTATTTGAGTGTTCCGTCTATCTTAATCTATTGAGGGGTCAGGAGGAAAACTAATCTGGTCTGTTGGCTCCTAAAAGGTTTTCCACATATACAATATCACCAAAAGCTGCACTCAGCCTGCCTGAAGTTCAAGATCTGGCCAGCTCATGATGTGATCTTCCATCTAACTGAACTGGGGATATGAGTACAAGATTCTGGACCGACAAAATTTCATCACCATGCTGAAGAGGGCAATTTATCAGAAAATGTACACCAACAAAAGACATAAACTATAATTGATGGTGTACATGAATAAGGAAACCCATCTGCTAAGATTTAACACACAGGAAAATTAGCTTGTTTGTTAAAAAAAAATCAGAATCAAATACAGTGAGCATTTCAAATAAATTCATTTGTTTCTTAAGTCATTCTTTTTTATTCCTTTCTTTTCAATGCCATGGATTAAACCCAGAGATTCACACAGGCTAGGTAAACACCCTACCACAGGTTATCTACATTCTTAGCCCTCATAAATATCTTCAAATCTACAACATCTATTTGTTAAAGAAGCTTGGGTGGTTTTCCTGCCATTTCCCAGAGTCTGCCTTTTGGTGATGGTACCTACACCAAATTAGTCGATCTAGTTGAAACAGCAGACTCACGGTTGAATTTTAGGAAAACAAATTCGTCACAAATTATACTAGGCACAACTTCCAGAAGGAAGAAAATACCTGGTTATCTATCATTTTGTTTATTTGCACAAGCAATAATCCTTTAAACTTCCCAGAATAATGCTTTCTATTGTTCCTTCTTCAAATGTTACCTCGAAACCTTTGTGTAAATTCTCTCTCTTTAACTATTTGGTTGTCCTGGTGTATCAATTTACTTTTTTTCAAGCAGCATAAATGCTTAAGTCTTTTATTTGTCACTTTTTAAAAATAGTGAGTTGCCTCCCTATTTCTCTAAATGTGACCAATAAATTTTAGTATCACAATGAACTAAGAGCATTAGTCATAATCATGCTGAAACAGTTTCATCTTTTGCCAGCAAACATCTCTTAACAAGTATTCCTGTGTCATTTATAGTGTCTTTGCTTGTGTTTGACAAACTAGTCAAACCAGAGACTATTTCTCTGAGGACTCCCAATTTCTTTATGAGTGATGATTTCAGTTAGCATAATTCACATAGTGTTGGTGATTTCGGTTACTACATTGGCCAATAGCAAAGTAAGTGAGTTTTGGGTTTTGTTTTATAGTATTCAGTTATGATGAAGTGTATTCTTCAGTTTGTACTAATATTTAAATTTTAAATTCATGACAATAGAGTTCACTTAGCTTCTGATATTATTCTTGTCTAACTTTTTAACCTGCACTGAAAATTCTAGTTTTCATTATTCACTTGGTTTATTCTAAAATTCACAAACAATGGTCCCACAATGACAAAACAGAAGTAAGCTAAGTAGTTTGATTTTATGGCATTTTTGTCACTGGAATAGAACTTACTACAATAAGTAATTGAATTACCAGGTTTAAAGTAACTTGAATAATTACACTGTATGGTTTTTGCCACTAACTCAACATTAAAATTGTAATTTTATAAAATAACAATAATTATAAAAGCAAACCATAACTTTGTAATTATAGAGTATAAAACAATTTTGATATAATTTAATTCTTCAGTCACCTTATAATTACACAGTAAGTGTGCTTCTGTAAAGTAATAGTAAAGATAAAATATAATTTTATTTTAGAAATGTTTTCTTTTCCTCTATCTCAACTGACCTTGACAGTCTCCTTTCCAGTCTCCTGGGGTTTAAAAGAAGCAGGCTTTAATCATTGTGTTCAGTCAGTTTTACCACCATGCTGAGCCCAAAATAGTTCAGCAGGCTAAAAAACAAAATCTTTTTAACAAACTGGAATTAGTGATTCATGATGACATTCCTGAAAACTATCTTTCTTCTATTTATTTAAGGAAGATTTAATGTATGTGTTCAAGCAGATAATAATAACATGGTATTAACATCTTAGACCCCAATAAGGAACCTGTCCTGAACAGAATCTTCTAAACAAAGTCTACACTGAACCTCAAGGAAGTTCTGTTCAGCAATTTAAATCTGTTCCCTTACTGGAATTGACTGTCAAATGATTGACAATTGTACTTATGTTTGTAATAAAATATTTTCATTTCCAGATCCTTCAAGGAGACTGTTGGAAATTTTTCTTTCTATACAGAGAACCAAGCATTTGTAACCATTGATTCAGTTTGTTGATTTGCTGTCAAGGCAGAATCTGAATAACTTGGCCTTCATCATTTTTTGAAGAGCAAAATGTGGTTATTGGGAGTGATTGTGTTTTGACAACAAACTGGAGTAATGTGATTATTTCCAAAGAAAACAGACTGGAAAGATTCTGTCAAAGATTGCATTATACATGTTCTACAAATTCAATATCCAAAACTCTGATCAAATTACACTAACATTTTCTATATTTGTAAAACACAGAGAAGCATTTCATCAGCAGCCTTAATACATTTTCCTTGAGATGCAAAATTGAGATCGAGATTCTAAATAAAACCAGGCACAATGCCTCATAATCCCATCCTCTTGAGAGAGAGAGACAAAGATGGAGGAATCAAGGTCAGCAGGGACAAAAAAGTTCTCAACTCATCTATGGTGGCAGAAGCACAGGGCTGGCATCGTGTCACATGCCTGTCATTCCAGTGATAAATTTAAGCACAAATAGGAGACCATAACTGAAAAATAATGAATGTAGATAGGGCCTGTAGGCATGGCTCAAGTGGTTGAACACCTGCCTAGCAAGCACAAATCTCAGGAATGTTCAGGAATGTTCCCTGGAATCCCAATTTTTCCAGGGCTTTTAGCATAAATGGGTGCTGGATTTTATCGAACGCTTTTTCCGCATCCAGCGATAAAACCATGTGGTTCTTTACCTTGCTCCGGTTGATGTGGTGGATTACATTAATTGACTTGCATATATTAAACCAGCTTTGCATCCCTGGGATGAATCCAGTTTGATCGTGGTGTATGATTTTTTTGATGACCTGTTGAAGTCGATTGGCCAGAATTTTGTTGAGAATTTTTGCATCTATGTTCATCAGGGAGATTGGTCTGTAGTCCTCTTTCCGTGATGAGTCTCTGCCTGGTTTTGGGATGAGGGTTATACTGGCTTCATAAAATGAGTCTGGCAGTGAACGTTCTCTTTCAATTTCATTGAAGAGTTTGAGAAATATTGGAGTGAGTTCTGTTTTGAAGGCCTTGTAGAATTCTGCTGTGAATCCATCTGGACCTGGGCTTTTCTTGGATGGGAGATCATTTATTGCTGTTTCTATTTCAATACTGGATATGGGTCTGTTTAGAAGGTTTAAGTCTTCATAGTTGAGTTTGGGGGTATCAATTTTTTCTAGGAAATCATCCATTTCTTCCAAGTTCTCGAATTTGTTGGCATAAAGGTTTGCAAAATAGTCCCTTATTATTTTCTGAATTTCGGTTATTTCTGTGGTGATGCTACCTGTTTCATCTCTTATCTTGTTTATTTGAGTGTGCTGCCTTCGTTCTTTGGTCAGGTTTGCCAGGGGTCTGTCTATCTTGTTGATTTTTTCAAAGAACCAACTCTTTGTTTTGTTGATTCTTTCGATGGTTTTTTTCATCTCTAATTGATTTAATTCTGATTTGATTTTAATTATTTGCTTCCGTCTATTGACTTGGGGTTTGGCTTGCTGTTCTCTCTCCAGAAAATTAAGGTGCTTCCTTAAATTACTGAGTTGCTGTTTCTCCAGTTTGTTGATGTATGTACTCAGAGATATAAATTTTCCTCTGAGTACTGCCTTTGCTGTGTCCCAAAGGAGCTGGTACTTTGTGCTCTCAACTTGGTTGAAGTCCATAAACATTTGAATTTCTGTTTTAATTTCTTCAATGATCCACTGATGGTTCAGCAGTGTGTTCTTTAGTCTCCATGAATTGTGGGATTTTCTGTGGTGGCTGAATGAGTTGAGCTCTAATTTTATTCCATTGTGGTCTGAAAGAATGCAGGGAATGATTTTGATACTAAGCACAAATCTTTGAGTATAAAATGGAAGAGGAAGAAGAGGAAGAGAGAGAAAGGGAAGAAGTGGGAAGAGGAAGAGGAAGAAGGGGAGGAGAAAGAGAGGGAGGAAAGGGAGGAGGGGTGAGGAGGAAGAGGTTCTAAATGAGTTTAATGAAATATATTGAATGTTAAAATGAAGGAGCTTTAGTTTGTTTGTTCATTTATCATATGCTAGTGTCAAAAGTAAGGCCAAACATGGCAAATGTGCTAAGGATAAATTTTAATCAGGAATGCACAGTTGCAATTGGGAAGGAGGCCAATGTGAACAAAATTCAACTTCCATTTGAACAGAGACGGCTCTGTGTTTTAAAGGAGAAAGGAGAGGATAGAGGGGAGCTGCAGAGAAATTGCAAGGGTTGTTTAGAATAAATGCCGATTCAGCCAGCTGTGTCTCTCATCTGACAATTACAGAAGACACCATCCAGTCCTCCCACAGACACTCAGAGCCAGAAGCTGGCTTACCTAACAATTTCATTTTGAGTGAATGGCTTTTAGGCTCTGAGAAAAATAATCCTGAGCTATTGGAAATAGAAATATACCTCACAGGGACAGAGGAAGCTTCACAATTGTAAGCCTTTTTTACTCAAGGCTCTAAGAAAGAGTGGTAGAGTATTTAACCGAGTTTGGCTAGAACAAATAGGAAATTCTTGAGATTTTTTAGGTAGTCATTTCAAATTGGGCTAGGGTTATTCTAGAGGTATGGGCTCCATGTCTTAGAAATTATGTTAGGGTTTTTGTTGTTGAAGTCTGTTTGTGTGGGGATAAAAACTAGATGAAAAATCACCTGCAGAAAATGGGCTGCATTTATTATTTGCAACAATTATGTGCTTCTTGCTAATGGAAAACCAAAGAAGGAAAAGAATTGGGGGTATCCATAATGTCACCCCTTTTAACAGTTAACAGACAGTTTAACAATACAAATACAAGTAAGATGAAACATTTCTAAGCTGGTGGGAGGTAGAGAGAGGAATAAACACATGGAGGGAGAACTGGCAGGTAAATACAAGCATTGCAGACAGCAGACACAAAAAAATGGAACCAAGCAATTTGAAGAGACAATGACAATGAGAATAGATCAAAGAAGGAAAAATGATGGTAGGAGTGAGACTAATCAAGATGCATTGTAAATGGATATGTTGAAATGAACCCCCTCCATACAACTATTTAAAAAAAACAGTTTGCAAAGACTTAATATATTATAAATATGTGTGGAAATGCACAAATAAAATCTACCTCTGTATGACTGATAGACACTAATGAAAACAGTGTAATAAATACATCTAACAACACATGTGCTACAGCATAATGATTTCTAGTTTGAATTTTTGTGTGTGCGCAGTACTGGGTTTTGAATTCAGGGCCTGACACTTGCTAAGCAAGCACTCTAACTACATCTAGCTCTGCATCCAGCCCTTTTGGCTATTGTTTTTTGAATCAAGTTTTGTATTTTTGTCCAGGGTTGATCTCAGACGTATGCCTGCTGGTAGTTGGAATTACAGACACAGGCCATCATGCCTCACTTGGTTGTTGCGATGGGAAGTTAATAAACATTTTACCCAGGCTATCCTAAAACTGCAGTCCTGATTTCTACCTACCAAGTATTTGGGATTACACGTATGCGTAATATACCTGCCCCAGTATTCAGAATGTTGCGTAGTACGTAAAATTTTGTCACATCCGTTACATCATGGATTTGTGGCAAAAACCTGTTGGAATTAGGCAAGGGCTTTTCACCTTGTTTTGCACCTTATTTTGCACTCCCATCCTCTTAAACATATCTTAAAACATGGGCCACTGACTTCACAACTGGTTGTTTCTTCATAGCCAGTGAGTAAGCACAGCTCTCTTCCACACTCTCCCTTTGATTCAGTCACAATCAGTTAATTTGCTATCTTAATTCCATCTGCAAAATCCTTTCCCTTGGGCTGCCAAAAGAAGCTCAATCATGAGAGTAAAATGCCATCTACCTATCCCTCCACAGGCCTTTTGCACACCCCAAGGGAGGGATTACACAAGATAATCACACCAAGGGGCAGGGATCCCGGAGGCCATCTGAAAATTCCGCTAGCCATGTCCTCTGTCCTCCTCCCCTTCTCAGCCTCCCCAAAGTAAATCATGCACAGCTAACAACTGAGAATTGTTTTAAGAAAGCAAAAGCAAACATTTTCAGACCATAAATTAAATAATTTTTAAAAGAAAGGAAACCTTACTTCATTGCAGTTTAACTATGGAGAAATAATCACTAGTTCAATATATCTGTAGTGTTCATGACGATTAAATCAATCTTTCCTAAGACATTTGTCTCTCCCAGAACAGCGTACATTGTTCTTTGCATGACACTGAAAACCTCCCCCACTGAAGTTATATTTAGTAAATACCATTAAAAAAAAACTCACATAACATCACAACAATGTCTCCCTCCTTAAAACGAGAACAATATTTCCTTTTCTGTTTGGTGAAGTATGAAACAATATGAAGTGTAAAATAAATGAAGTATGAAATAATGAAGAGGAAATCACTTTCAATGATCTTTACCTTGTTTGTATAACTAAATTCAGACTCATATGTTTTGCCTTAGTAATAGAGGTTTACACACAACTTTCAAGGAGAAAATTTCTATTTGAGCATCACAGTCACTAGAAGGTAGGTGGATGATACCCCATTAGGAGGCAAGAATCGAGCTACTTCATGTTTAGCAGTTCTTCCTCTCTAATTTTGAGGAACTCATAAGTATCAGCCTTTAAACTTACCTGGCAGTTGGGATTTCTAGTCTGGCAGGCCCTGTTGAATGAAATTTGAATGTCCTAGCCTAATTTACCAGATGTTTAGAGCGAATCACCACTGCTTCTGCTTTCTAGTATGCAATGACTATAATGGCCACTTTAATTGCTTTCCCTGTGCTTTGACTAGCAGACCGCTTCTGTAAAAGCTCTACAGAATAAAAGCTGGCTCGAGAACCTAAGCTGTTTCCATTTAAAATAGAAGCTTAATTATCCTGTTATTAATTTAAAAAACGATTTCTGATTTTGATGCAAAAGCAGGCCAGACATGTCCATTTATTCTTCTGCTTTAGGCTGATGTGCAGCACAAATTATCCTTCACTTCTCTCACATATAATGTCTATGAGGCCATAATATTATGTCACTGGGAGTCCTTTTGCCAGAGAAACTGACAAGCAGAGATAACTGTGTCTTGCTAGTTGTAGGAACAGTGAGACTTGTGCTCTATTTATTTCTACTGGGGAAAACAACCTAGTTTCTTTCTTCTTTTCATGGGCCAGTCCTTAGACTCAGCATTACTTCCATCAACCTGGGTACTATCCTAGTTGTACTGAATTAGAATCTACAGTGAAACTAGACCCCCAAGTGATTCTTGCAGGTATGAAAGCTAGGGATTAGCACTTGGCATTATAGCTAATATAGTTGTTAGGAAGAAGGTATCTTATTTCTGACAATGTATGTACCTTAAGATAAAAAGGACGCAGAGAAGGTGATCACTGCGAACTCAAACCCCAAGGTACAGGAGGGCTATTCAGCTTGATTCTGGCCACTCGGGGCTGAATCTAAGGAGCCTTCCAACACCCAGGACACATTAACCAGTAGATTTTCTGCAACTCCTAACACAATCACCTTTGTAATTCTCTTGGTGCTGACCTTCAGCATTGACAACTAGATTCCCACCATTACCAAGACCCAATGAGTAAAACAACAGCTGGGATAGACTTTGACCAGTTTGGTTGGGCTAGGTTTTCAGTCTTAAGAGGATTGAGTGACATAGATCTTTCTCCCTTAGGTATGTCATGTGCATACTTGTCAATATCTGTCTCTACCTCAGAAGCTATAATTACTTCCCATTTCATTTTTCACTTTCTGCTAAGTCAATAACCATTATAAATTCACTATAGTCAGATATCCCTAAGCTTCACCATTTCCACTATGGAGATCAAATTAGCTAGTACATAAGTAAAGTTTACCCTTTTACACCACTTCAGAATGCTTCCCACTTCCAATAATCTTATTAGATTCTCTATCCCTCATCAAATCTACACATGTTCACATTAATAAATATATGTCTGATAAGTATCAGAGCTTGAATTCAGATTTTCTCTAACTTCACCATTAAAATCATCTAGATGGCTATTCAGCATAAATTGCTGGACTCTATCCAGAGATTGTCTGGATCAGGGTTGGGGACCCAAATTTCAGGGATTACCAATGCTGCTGATCTGGAAATCATGTTTTGAGATCCACTGCTATAGCAATTGAATTCCAGGTATTTAGAGAAAACTGGGAAGTTTACTATGGGTCTGCTTTATCTGGGCATGTGGGTTCAAGCCATTGTCTGGCTACTTCAGGGTTCATAGACTATTCTTCCTACATAAGGCTCATCAACCAACCATTCATTTGACCAACCATTTTACAAAAAGACTGCAAGTCACTTATTCAAACTCATTTTGCTGATACAGAATCAGACACTCACCTTGCCACTCTGTGTCTTAAAGATACGTAACTGTCAACATAGCTTCCTTGCATTGGCTATTTAATAGAAAAAATAGCTTATCAGTAATAGAAAATAGAGTTGAAGGTGCACTATCTGTGTATTTATTATTTGTATTCTGCAACCCACATACATTAAGCAACTATCAAAGGAAAGAATTTTTAAGAGTAATAAAAAAAACTGTGTTTCCTCTTTGTAAGACAGTTAAGAGACTTGATCTACTAATATTTAATTTACACTGTATATCTCCATTAAGTGTTGGTCAAGTTTGTTTTTTAACAATGAGTAGAACTAATGTAAAGTTGCACATGTAATGTGAACAAATGTGACAGATGTAAGGCTATGTGAATTCATTTACACATTCTCTGATTTAACTATTATCTACTATATATCTAGAATAAACTAGGAAATATACAGATTTCAGTTGTAAATCAGGTATGTTATCATCTCAGTACTAGAAAGTTACTCTTGCCAGGGATCTAGAAATGATCCACCTTTTCAGATCTTCCATTCCTAGCTGAGAGAATTAATCCCTCCACTGTGAACTCTCACATGATTCCTAGGATCTTCAGTGGTTCTTATATCTGACTGATGAATTAATATCCAATGAATGTAATACCAGTATAATCCAACTGGCTCCCATTTGAAGTGTAGTTATTCAAACCTCTGGAAATCAAGGGTTAAGTCTATCTCACAGATCTAGATATCCTTCACCAGAACTCTTAAGTAGTCTGTACTGTGTGTGTATAGAATCATATAAGGAGCATCTTATCTCTTCTAGAAGTGCTCTTGTACCATTTTAGCAGCAAGTTTTATTCTCTAAAAAACAAATAAGATGACAAAGTCATTGAAACTCATGAATTACTGCCAGTGCCATGTGTACACATATCTACTAACAAACACATATACAACACCTGCTGGAAAAGTACCTCTTATTCTCAATCTTCTTACACATATTTTTTAATTCTAAAGTTTTTCTCTTAAAATTTTTCATTTGAGTATTTTGTTTTCTTTACATTGTAATGATCATCTGTTGTTTAATTTCTTTATTTTCCTTTAGCATAAGTTAAACTAGTATTTCCACTTACGAGCAAGACTATACTCTCAATCTCTGAAAAACAATGCTGCTGTTTGAGTTACTCTTCAGGAGCTCAGTTGAGCTGGAAGACAGTTATCTTTCCAAGTGTTGGAGTAACTGATGAAAGCATCAAGTCATGATAAGATGTTAAGACTTGAGTACTTAGTGTGATGGTATGAGCAAAACTAGAGAAAGTACAGACTCTCCCGGTTCCATTTTCCTTATGGACACAGGTCAGGTGTGTCAAAGCAGAAGTATGGCCATCTAACTTTGGAGGAAACCCAAAACAAGACTCTGACTGACAGTTTTATGACCCATAAACTTGGAAAGGAAGTTGAGCATAGACTTAGGAAGTCAATGAGTTCTGGATACTGAGATGGAGTGGAGAAAGTCTTTTGAATCTATATTTCCTTTTTCTAATAAGGAGGTCTTAGTGGAGGTAGATAGATAAACATCTCTGCCAAGACCTCATTAAGAAAACTAGGAATGAATGTACTGAAGCTATAAAAGTAAATATCCAAATAACATGGCTGACCTGAAAGAGTCTTGAGTTCCAGCAAGTAATTCAGAGACTTCAGTACTTTATTCAAGGAGTACAGCACCTGCCCAGCAACTGTGAGAACTGAGTTAAAATCCCAGTAATGTTGGGGATTACATGAGGGGAAGACAGTAACGTGCTAGTTGTAAGGTGTCTAGTGTAAGCTTTTCCCAAAAAGGCCTTCCTAGTAAAAGCTTTGTTATTGCCTCTGTTCCACCTAAAAAGAAAAATAGCACATAAGACTTTTAACAAGCAAAGGACTCATCACTGATATCTTCAGATACATTCATCATTTTTCGTTATATCTGATTTTTGTGTAAGATTCAGCCACCTTTGAATGATTCCTTTCCTTCCTACAATGTCTCTGGCAAAATATTGACAAGGCAAGGATGAAAATTATAGATAGCCACATCTATAAAAAAAGTAGATATTTCCATAAATATCAATCCAATTAAAATAATTGAGAAATTACAGAGCTGGAGAGTAAATAAGGATGGCAGATTCTTTTCTTATTTCTTTGGGTTTCTCATTTTGACAAAGTGCAAAGCATAGTTAGGAATATTGCTCCAAGTGGGAGAATCTGGAACTGGGGGTCTGATCTTAGTTCTTGTCCTGGGACTAGAAAGTAGTCTCAATTCTTGCTCACCAATATGAGATAAACAGCTAGGGAATCTGCTGTGGGCAAGGTACCCATCGGTACTACTTTACAACAACAAACTGATGAGGGTACTACTGAAAAAAGTAACACATTTTAAAGGCTTTGATCTTCATTTAATATTTAAGATGCTAATATGCTTATATGGTGGGCAAAACCTCAAAAAGTTTTCAGAAATTCTAAATCAGTTAGTTTTGAATTTAATCAAGTGTTTTGGCAGGCAATCATTGAGTCTATATGGCTTAGGTAATTTGTGTGAGTTCATAGTCTCAGGTTGTAGTAATAACAGCTTTATCTTCATCATTCTAATTCTATCTCGGTATCAAAAATCCCTGTTTTATCAGAATAGGGTTATACTCTAGTAGACTAACAAGTAAACCACAAGTCTCTATGGCAAAATACAATAATTATTATTCATATGACAATCTGATTTGGGCTGTTTAATCATCTTAAGTTACTTTAGTCCAAGTAGCTATTCACTAAGTGGTTCCCATTTTGTAACTCTGGACCTTGAAATCATCAAATTCATCCATCTGAACAGAAAGGAAAGAGAAAAGTTATACTTCCTAATATCATTTCAGCCATACTCTATGAGTGAGGATGAATCACCTTGGAGTATGGAGGAGCTTGTGAATGTTATTATGAGGCCTTATCTGAAAAAGCAAACTAAAATAAAAAGAACTGAGTGAAGCCCAAGAGGAAAAAAAGTATTTTCTTTTCCTTGTGTGCCAGGGAAAATTCAGGGTTTGTTGTTGTTGTTGTTGTTGTTGTTGTTGTTGTTGTTGTTAAATTTGCATTTATCTTATATAAACAAATATTTTGAAGAAATGCTTAACTTTTCTATGATGAAACAATGATACTAAATTATATATAAAACCCCTTCCTTCCACTATATATTTTTCAATGTATTCTTTTTAAATGAACTTTTATGATATTCCTTTTGTCCATTATCTGAAAAACCTTGTATCTTTCCTATGACTTAGATATAAATTTGTAAAAAAAAAAAAAAAAAAAAAAAAAGGAGAATAAATAAATAAATAATGGGCTTGGGCTATAGCTTGGCACTTAAGATGTGCAAAGTCTTGAGTCCAATACTCAGCACCCCTCACAAAACAAGAAAAATGAAATTCAAGCTACAATAATGTAGCTGTACGTATGTAGGAGGATAGTACAGGTTTCAAGGTATTTTTCTCTTGTTTTCAGGTTTTTAAACAGTGATGAATTCTCTTCCAAATTAAGATTGAACCACTCTATGATATTTCTATAACCTTACATGTTTTGTACTTGAGGGCTACTAGTAATCTCTTTTTAAAAAAAAAAGTTAAGTTTCTAAAATAAGATATTCAAGAATAATGGTACAATCAAATCTAAGGCTTACAATCTGAATTTGTATGTGGATAATTAATAGTTTAAGATAAATACAAACTCTATGATCATAAAATTGTTGAAGGTACCCCCAGGAAATCAGGAGATCGCAAGAATTTGTACCTAATTTACTCTTTTTGACTTCTGATTGTAGCATTTACCTAGCAAGTAGAATCCAATTAAGGTGTGACTCATAATGTACTCAGGTACAGCTGTATAAATGACTAAAACTTGCTGTGACCACATGGGATTTCACAGGCACTTCAGGTTACTATTCACAAGCACTTCAGTGTTCTTTTCCTGAAAACCAAAGAACTGTGTGGGTAGTGTTTAAGGATTCATATAAGTGTGAGCTGTTGAGAGTTCTTCCTGCCAGATTAATAATACCTCAGGTCCAGAACTGCTTTATAAGCTCTTATAAACTGACCAGAAAAAAAAAGGGGTCCTCAAATTGTGATCTCAGAAAGCCACCTCTGGAACTGTGATTTTGTTACTACATTTGTTGGTGTTTGATACTATATTAGGATTGATAGGAAGTAAGAAATCCTCTGGGAAAGAGGCAGGAATTATAGGAAGTTTGGCTTGGTGCAGAATCTCTCATCCTTCTCTGCTTCAATCTTCTGTAATGCAGAATATGAGAATTGTGAAGAGAGAACTAGGGAGAACAAATAACAGGAAGAGGAAGGAAATGCTAAGTTTTACACTTGGCTTCCAAAGCAGAAGAGGATTATTAAGGTGCTTGAAAGAAAGGCAGCCTCCACAGTAGCTTTAAGCAATGAAAAGTATAAGAGGATCTTCAGGAGGTGTTGCCAAGAGTTATAAATAAGACATCTGTAATTTTCCTTAAGAAATGCCATTGATGAAGTGTTTCCTTAATTGCACCACTGCTCTGAGGAGATACCACATGATTCCAGGACCTTCTAGTCAAAGGTGTTTGTGTTCTCATTGTGAAGAGGTGATTGCTGTACTTGAATTAAACACGTTATTAGATTGCAACCTATGGGCGAGTAGGCATGGATCTTATTCTTCGTGTGCACTTATTGCTGCAAAGAAGGCAGCAATAAATTAGGAGGGTCGGAGGAAAGGAATGTGGAGAAAAGAAGGGGGAAAGGAAGGACTTGGAGATAAATGTGACAGTCTTTGAACTAGCAATATAGAACTGTATGAGGACAGGGATTTGTAGAGAAACATCCTGGTTGAGTGCAGCAAACCACAAAAAAAAAAAAAAAAAAAAAAAAAAAAAAAAAAAAGCCTTGCCGGTGCTCGGTTTGCTCATCTTTTTTTTTTTTTTTCCCCAGTTCTGGGGCTTGGGAGTGAGGACCTGAGCACTGTCCCTGGCTTCTTCTTGCTCAAGGCTAGCACTCTACCTCTTGAGCCACAGTAACACTTCCGGCTTCTTCGGTGTATGTGATGCTGGGGAATTGAACCCAATGCTTCATGCATGCTAGGCAAGCACTTTACCACTAGGCCACATTCCCAGCCCCAGTTTGAGCATCTGGAAGCTGGATTAATAATATCTATCCTATGTGACAAGTTTTGAAATTTGTCCACATTCAAGTTCATGCATCAAGCTGAGAATGCTCAAGTGGTATAAACTACAATGTTGTATAGAATCATTATGATTGCAATGGGCAAGAGTTAATGTTCAAAGTTTAGAAATGGCACAAAAGTTCATATTGTTTAAAAATTCATTACAAGGAGCTAGAGGGCAATGAAATGGAAACCAATAGAGGGATTGATCCTGAATAATATATAATATACACATGCCTAAAATATTATAGTAAAAGTCTGGTGCAGTTAATACACATAAAAAAACAAATACATGTAAACATAGGTAAGTAAAACAGACTCTGTTAAGCAGTGCATTAACAGGAAGGGGAGGCTTATGAAGATGAACAGGATGAATACAATCTATGAAATTTGTTTGTGTTCATGAAAGCAAAACAATTAAACCTGCAGAAATGATTTTGGGAGATGGGGTAAAGGAGAATGATAAAGGGGATGCAGCTGATTAAGATACATTGTGTGCATGTGTGGAAGTGTCACAATGAAATCCCTCTTGTAGAAATGATATATACTAATAAAAATGTTAAAATAGAGAATGATGGTCAATGTCACCCCTTCATTCACCCCTCATTTTCTCTCTCCAATCCCGACTCTGGAGTTACATAGTTCATTTTGTCATAGTATACATTGATAATGACTATGTTTTCTCATCCTTTCTCCCTCCATTTCTGTGTCTCTCCCTTTGCCCATGCCCCAAAGCATGTTTCTACTTCCTGATATTTCTCTGAATATCACACAATATTATTCTTTCTAATAGATGAGTAAAATCTCATTGTTCATATGTACCACGTTTTCTGGATCCACTCATTCATTGTAGGGCAGCTGGGATATCTCCATAACTCAGCTATCATGAATAGTGCAGCAACAAGCATAGATGTGCAGTATCTTTACCATTTCCTGACTTATAACTCCCTAAATAGATATCCAAGAATACTATGGCTGGATCATATAGTAATCCTATGTTTAGATTTTTGAGGAATCTCCAGATTGCCTTCTGGAGTGGTTGTACTAGTTTGCATTCCCACCAACAGTGTATTACGGTTCCCTTTTCCCCACATACTTACCAGCATTTGTTACTTCTCAAATCTTTGATGCTGACCAATCTTACTGGGGTGAGATTGACTGTCTATATTGGTTTTATTTGCTCATTATGTTCATAAAGCACATGCTTTATTGAAATTAACAGATGATCTTCTCTAAATGCATGTTACACATACTATTATTTTTATCATATATATGTTTCATATGCATACATCTTATATATTTAATTGCATATAGTATTTAAGTACATATTATAATTACGCATGTAATTGTATGCATTTAATTGCACATGTACATAATTAAGCATACAGACATTTGTATACATGTGCAGATGTACTTTTTCTACTGCTCAATATTACAATTTCTGGTATTTTTTATTTCCTAGGATTCACTGGATAAATGCATCTTAACCTGGAACATTCTCAGGTTTCAGGCTGGTTATTAGTTTTGTGCTCAGAGAAAACTTCCTCTCCCTGCTCTCTTTATTTACAGGTATATGTGTGTGTGTGTGTGTGTTTATGTGTGTGTGTGTGTGTGTGTGTCCAACTATACAAAATAAGAAGATATACTATGTAAAACTGTAAAACTATTTTATTTCTTTAAATTTGTTCTTGAACATTTTGCTTCTTTGCATTTTCTTTTTTATTACAAATAATTCTATAGTGAACACTTTTGTACCTATATCCTTATATAAATTCCTATATTAAAAAATTGTAATGGGATACTAAGAGCAGTTTGGATACTTTTCACTCATAACTAACGTGCTATATGAAAAATAACACTACTTCCCTCTAATAAAAAACTTAGCAGTGATTCTTGATATTTTCAATGGCTCAACAACATCGGGATCTGGATTTGTGTCTATAATATTTGTGTCGCCATCACAGTGTCATTCTGGCTGCAACATAGCCAAATACATCATCCATGCACATAGCCTTCCAGTCTGAAGCAAGTAGTATAAAGGAACTTGATTTGTTATAGGATACCTATTTGTTGTAGGATATTTGTTACAGGATATTTTTATAAGAAGTCCCCAGCGTAGGCTGAGAACTCGTATTAGCATGCTCATAAGCCAAAGTACAGAGGAGAATCAGCTCGATCTTACATAACAGGTATGTTCTGCACAAGTGACCAGAACAGATGGGTTGAAACTCTTGTCTCCAGAGGACTGAACAGGCTTTTCTGTCCCTGGTGCCTCAGAGGGGCCTGGCAGCATGCCAGCCTGAGCACAACTGCCTCTCAGAGAACTGAAGCCCTCATCGAACCTTCAAGTCTTCTGCTGATGCAGAAATCAAGTTATTAAAACTTACTGTTTGTTTCATAGTAATGTTTACTTTGAGCTTCTCACAAAGGAGGATTTGTTTTCTCTCCTATCTTGGCTGCTATAGGCTGGAGTTGGCACAGTCTTGTTTTCTCAGGCCTCACTGTTGCTACTAAATTATTTGTTTTTTCTCCCACAGAACTCCAGCTTTAGTCAAGCACTTAACACAGGATTCTGCCCTCAATGCTTCTTTCCATCAACTGCTATTGATGTGAAATACCCTGAAAATGTGGCTGAAGGACAGTCAAAAATGACTCAAATGAATTGTCACTGACTACACGGTAGTGTATAACTGCATAGTAAAGAATAATGAATAAATAAGTATATTTTTGTTAGCTTTAAATCCTGCAGAATGGGTAGTTTGAAAAACAACCAATAAAGTCTTTCTCCTGCCTTTCAGTCAAATACCTTGTCCTTGCATAATGGAAAAAGAGAAGCCTCTCTTTTTATAACTTTTATAAATAAATGTCAAATGAAAATAAACTGTTTCAAAGGTATTTTAGACCTGTGTTATATTGGGTGGCACTTTGTGGAAGGCATAGATGAGGATCGTGGTCCAGGCTAGCCCATGCATAAATAACTCAAGTAAAAAGCTCTGGAGACATGGTTCAAGTGATAGATCACCTGCCTAGCAAGCACAGGTCCCTAGCTCAGACCCTACAACCACACACACACAAAAGTTTAGTAAAATGGCAAAAACTAATATGAAGCTCAGATCAGCTACTGAATGGTGCTGTATGCTTTCTGGCCATTGACTATGCAAAATTGAAAATACCACCAACATTCTATTTAAAATTATTAAATAAATTTTCTATGTTACAACAGATAAAATATGTAGAATCAATAAGTTATATTCAGTATGTCTAATAAATAAGTATGGCAGTAAATGAAACCATATGAATCCAACAGTATTATAGATATGATAGAATAGTTGAGTAATTGAATCCTACCTCTGATGTGAAGATCGTGACTATGTGTGTGTGTGTGTGTGTGTCTGTGTGTCTGTATTATTGAGGTTAAATGCAGAGCCTCCTGCTAACAGTCTACCACTTGAGCTATGATTCCAGCCTTGACTTTGTTGACTATTTTCAAAATAAGGCCTCTTGAACCTTTCTGTTCAGGATAACCTTGAACTTCAATCTTCCCACTCTCAAGTAGCTAAGATTACAAGCATTACCCACTGGCATCCAGTTAAAGATAATATCTTTTAACAAGTCTTATTTCCAACAGTCTGTTTTAGAATCCTATAGTTAAGCATAATTCAGAGCATATGGTAGACATTACATAGAAGCTTTCATTCTCTAGAGGGCTAAAGTCAATTAAGAGCAACAAGGAAGTTAAATTTGACAGACTGCCAGGTTTCCAATTCCTGACCTAATCACAGGTGCTATTAACAGCTCAGCTCTCAATTTCTTAGCATGGTTCCAAGAAATGACTCCTGTTGAATTGGTTCCATTTAAGACAGGCTGACTAACCAGTAATGACACAAAACAAATTCTAGAGAGAAAACTGGTTATAAAATAGAAGTATGACTCTGACTTTCCATTTAAAATTTCTCTTACCTTTATAATGATCGGTCTTCCCACTGGCTATTGAGGGATTTGCATGTAAAATAGATCTCTAGTGTCTGTTTCCATAGCAGTCTGTACTTTGCAGATTTTGTATACTTGTGAATATTTGATTAATTTTATGTAAATCTTTACTGATCATCCACCTTTTCCAAACTCAATCAAGTTTCCATCTCTAGTGTTGGACATAGTTTTTCCAGGGTTGAACCTCCAGTCCAGAGGAGAAACTCCATAAAGACTTATTTATAGACTGGTGTTCAAGGGATTTTTTTCCTTTGATTTTGTTTTTTTCATTCATACTCTTCTTGAGTTCATCTTTATAAAATATCTCAAAAAATGGAAGAAGCATGGCAGGAATTTTGTTTATATCATAGAGTGTTTCCAGCTTTCATAACAGAAAGCTACAGAACAGGCATCAAGTGTGGTAGCTCAATCCGGTAATCCCAGCTTCTCAGGAGGCAGAGATCAGGCATCTCAAACATCAGAGTTGTGAGACTCCATCCTTAGACTTGGAGGTCCTCAGAGGCACAATGACTGGGCTCAGTGTCATGTCCGTGTCATCTCTAGAGACTTGGGAAGCCCCAGTAGGAGGATCATGATTAAGACCCTACCTCAAAAATAACCAAGTATAAATAGGAACCGGATATGTTGTTCAAGTCATAGGCCACCTGATTCACAAATTCAAGACCTTGAGTTCAGCCCTATTACAGCCAAATAAGTGAATGAAAAAATTTTAAAAAGAACAGAGGTGCATTTAGCTCATGAATGGAGAATCTAAGAAGTCCAAGAGCATGGCACTGCTATCTTGCAAGGACCTCATCCCATGGCAGAGGGAAAAGATGATCACTCTCTCAATGATAGATAGCTATGTTCCCATGAAACATGATCTAATCATGCCTCAGTAGGCCACACCCCCCAACACTGGGAATCAAACCACAGCATTTTTAACTCAAATTATCCTAAGGAAGTCAATCTTAACTAAGAACATTTGCTTTAAAATACTATTATCCAGGCCTTCATAAATCAAACTCTTCTGGCTTTAGGGTTTAGGCCTCAGACGTTGCTAAGCCCCTGATGATTCATCTAAATTAGGGAACCACAATTCTAACATTCCCAACCCCTTACCTTTAATTTCTTATTTATCCTATTATTATTACTATTATCTTTAAGTTATTGTACAAAGGAGTTGCCGTTTAACAAAGCAGTTTATAAATTCAATGCATCTAAGTCAATGGCATCCTTTCAACATTCTCACCCATCCCTTCCAACCCAACTTTCACTTACTTTTCCTAATTTTGTAGCATATACACTGAATTTTTTTTACTGCATTCTCCTCCTCACCTCTTTATTCATCTACCCTTTTCCCCTTGTTCTCACTCATTCCTTTAAAGAACCTTCTTCCCAGTGTTTATTTTATTTAACTTGGACTTTGACTTTCTAAGGATGATTTTGACCAAAACAGTGTTATGTAGTCAAAGCAAAAATCTCCTGTCTTTCACTTTAAGATTCCTTTCTTAAATTTTACTTTGTCATTCTTTTTTCAAGTCTCTCTCACCATAGAATATTGCTACCCATAATAGCTAAATGACCCCCCTTAGGGGGATAGATCATTCTTTAAAAAAAAATTAACTTTTTCTTCCCTCAATATCCATAGGAAATGAATTCTAGCATCCCAATACACACAAAGATGTCAAAATCTACAGATGCTCAAAGTTCATTGTATAAAATGTAGTATCTCCATATAAGTATACCCCATTCATTCCTATACTTTAAACCATTGCTACATTGCTTAGACTGACTAATAAAATAGGAATTCTACATAAACATATGGCATCTTATATTGTTTGAGAAATAATGACAAGAAAAAATGTCTATTTATGCTCAGACTTGATGCACTTTTTTTAAGTTCTTTTAAAGCACAGTGGGTGAATCCATAGACATGGAGCCCATAGGTACAGAGGCATTGATTGATTAAGCAGAAATGATATTAAATCAATCACAATTGATATAAAATATTCTCTACAAAGAATATGTGCTAGCCTCATTTTTTGTCTATTTATAGTATTAGAAAACTATTTCAACTGTTTGTAATTGAAAATTGTTTCCAGTAAAATATTCTCTTTTGTGTGTTATCAAAAAGTTTTCTGAGGGCTAAGGATATGGCCTAGTGGAGAGAGAGCTTGCCTCGTATACATGAGGCCCTGGGTTCGATTCCCCAACACCACATACACAGAAAACAGCCAGAAGTGGCGCTGTGGCTCAAGTGGCAGAGTGCTAGCCTTGAGCAAAAAGGAAGCCAGGGACAGTGCTCAGGCCCTGAGTCCAAGGCCCAGAACTGGCCAAAAAAAAAAAAAAAGTTTTCTGAGAAAAGACCATTTCCAATGATAGACTCCATCTCTTTTTCAAGGATTATATATGAAGTTTTAAGCATACTACCTAAAGGGAATTCATCTATATCATTGAGAAATGAATTATGTATCTAGTTAAGGAAAGACAGTGAGAGAGAGGACACAAAGAGATTTAATAAGTGAATACCAATGACTCATTAAATCCAAGGTGAGTGTTAGAATTTTCTGAGTTCAAAATTGATATAATGATAAAGCAGCCAAGCTCCTCAAATAACATGGGTGTCATTACATTAATTTTACTATCCCACAACAGGTATGCAGCTTGCCTAACAAGAAACTACATCCAATAAAAACCTGAGAAAATTTGACTAGGTTCTGACCCAGATGATTAGCTACTCCCAAAAACCAAATTCATCTTTTAAATAAATGTTTTGCTAGTTGAAATACATTTCGTTCTTTTTGCCAAGCAAAATAGGGATAGATTTGTTTGCTGAAATCAAAGGTACTGATGAAGCATTCGTCATATAGAGGAGGATTTTGTTTTCCTCCACAAATAGAAACAACTCCACTCTCAGATCTAGGACTGCACTTTAACCTTTATGGATCACCAAAAGCTAATGGCAAATAATGGGATTTATCCATCTCATAGGGAAGGATATGAGACATGTGGTTAGAATGCAAGCATATGACACATTTGCCACAATGCAGCTTAACCATTTCAAGTTAAGGTTTTACTTTGAATAAACTGATGTTTACATATATTCTAGATGAAGGTCACGAGATGGGTAGTGGGGGGGTGAAGGAAATAATTGGTTTGTATTAAAAGGTGGAAAAGACTAACAGGAACACAGAAAATATCTTTAGGGAAATTTATGAGAAGTTCCTCTGAATAAACACTGCATAGCTACTAAGAATTAATAGTATTAGCTACTCAAGATCCTGGAGAAAAAGGAGGTTTCTCCAGTCTTTGCTGATAGGAAAATAGTAAGAAAATAAAAAAAGATGTGATGAACACAAAGCAAATCTCATTTTACTATACAGAGAAAATGGGATTTGGTAAAATGCATAACTATGAGCTATAAGAGCTCCTCAGCACAAACTTCTCTTGGCAACTAATTTTTCTTGGTTTGATGAGTTCTATACTTAACCTCCGTCTCAGTTATCTTCATACAGCCTGATTGGTCATCTCCACTGTTACAGGTCAGATGTCTCTGGCCATCTTGGAAAGTGGAATCTCTGGGGCTACATGGCTTCAGTTGTTTTAGCAAAATGTATTATCCTCAGCCTACTTATCTGCATTTTGTCCTTCACAGAGAAAGCAAAGTAACTCATCTCTTAATTAGAACTAAGGTAAATTGTTACTGGCCTAAATTAACATGAACCAATGGGATTATCAGTTTTCAAAATATTTTAATAATATCAATATACTTAATAGAGTGTGGTTAAAATAACTCCAGGTTTCTGAATTGTTTGGCTTTGTCTAACTCAAGTTACATATAATCCATGCTTTTGTTCATTAGCAAGCTCCACTTTTAATGTCTCACTATCACTTTCATTCAAGGGGGAAATAAAATTATTTTCTTTTGTCTTGTGTAAATAATATGTTTTGGAAGAGAAGGAAAGGAGCCTAGGGGTGCCGCCTATAAATTTATGGAATCCTTAACAGTATTTCTAAAGTTTGGTCTACACTTGCTAAAAATGAAATTTTAGAAGCCAAGCACTGGGGGCTCATGATCGTATCCTAGCAACTCAAGAAGCTGAGATCAAAGGATTGAGATACAAAGTTAACTCAAGCAGAAAAATCTTTGAGATTCCATTTTCAATTAACTATCAAATGCTAGACTGGAAGCATGCCTGGTTCAAGTGCTAAAACACTAACCATGAACAAGAAAGCTGAGGATGAACATAGTTCAATCCATGATCCCAGAACAAAAAGAAAAAAAAATCTAAAACTTAAACCACATTTAAGCTTTCTTTAGGATATATATCTCAAAAAAATCTCACTTTTTACATATTCCCAGCTAATCCTGAATAACATAAAAAATGTAATGATCAGTGAGCTGTCTCCTTCCTATATTCCACATTCCCACATTGACCTACATATACAAGAATTGATTCAAAGCCAACTGACACAAGAGCACACTCAAAATAAGTTGTGCTTCATAAGAGACTAAATCAGTGTCTCTCAAAATGGCGGTGGACAGTCTTTAGAACTTCCTGAGGTTTCTTGTTCAAAGGTTTTCCAGTGAATTATGATGATGACACTAATGTCTAGTACTAATCTTGTATTGAGGGATACAGTGAAACAAATTATATATGTAATAGCCAAGTTCATACAAAAATGAATAAATCTTAAGTCAACAAATGCCAGGAGCCAGAAACAGGCTTAGAGACCACAATTGACATGAAATCCAAGAGCTATTCCTGCCATGATGCTACCATGTGGATAACACAGCTGACACATTCTTGCCCCTCAAAGCACTACCACCTCCATCGTGAGCAGAGTGCTTTCCACACAGTCTCATATCTGATATATCAGTTCACTGTTTTGATGTTGTGTTTTAGGGCTGTGTATACATTCACACATATGTGTGTCTGGCTATGCCTATGTTGCCTAGATAGTAATAAACTGTCTTTTAGAATATCCCAGTCTCTTTGTCTCTTATTTAAATACTTTTTCAAAGGTACTTAGGTGGCTCATCTTAGAATGCTTCAGAATATTCTAGCACACCTTCACATTTGGATGACTAATTTAAGAAAACATTCTTGGTTCAAAACTATTTCCCTTCAATGGATTCTAGAAACATTAATTTTGACATGTCTAATATATTCTGCTTCTTATTTTTTTTCACAGGTGATTTTCTTATTTTTTTCTTAAAACTTTTAAGTATTTTCTGTGTCTTTGATATTTAGAAACATGATGTGATATTTGGACAGAAGGCAAAATATAGGTAGCATGCCCTTCCCATGCTATATTGAGATATTCTTTGATGGGCTACTTCAGGGAAAGAAGTCCTATTCTATTCCTTAGAGGGAGAAACTCACTTTAAAATGCTTCTATCACATTTAAGCCATGTATTTTAGATCTTTGTAAGAACTCAAATGTTTTCTTACATATTTTTCCTTTATTGTAGGGAGGTATTTTCAAAAGTCTCTGAATTGCCACACCAAAAAAACACCTCATTAGCCTTCTGTTCTACATGGATGATATTATGTACCTATTTTTTATAAGGACCACGTCATCCAGAAGCCATAATGAAAGAGTAAAACCTGAGTGCATTTTTCTCCGTTTTCATCACCATCAATTTAGAGGCCTAAGGACTTTCCCTTTTTAGATCCATGGCTGAAGGACAGATTAATGGACACCACTTTCAGTTCAATTTGCTATACTTGTCAGTTAACTATACAGGGCAGGTCTGCTGGACAGAGGTTGGAGTCTGTCAGAACCTTGATTGATATGAACCCTGCACACCTGAGATTCATTGACATCCTGTGTATCATTGGATGAGAAATTAGACAGGAAAGCTTAACAAAGGAAAAGACAGCATGAGCAGGAGAAGAAGGATTTGTACAGTTTGTTCCAGACAAGCCTAATGAGTCCAAACCCCTTCCATGACAACCTTGCTTGCTTGAAGTGCCTCAGCTGAAGAGAGGCAGGAAGGCTGCAATGCACATAATAGTCCTCAGGAGGAATACGGTGAGTTAGAGCACTGGGACTGAGAGTGGCCTAGAGAGGAAACTTGTGACTGCCTCTTATCCTTCTATTTTCAGTATATTAGAAATAGGGTTAGGAAAGGAAAGAGTACTTTATAAATGAGGAGAGAATGAGGTATGTAAATTTAATCAGGTAGTGGAAATTTGTTTGGGTTCTAAGGCAAAATAATGATTTTAGTTATCCAAATTGTTGTCTGATGCTGTTCCTAGGCAACTCTTATCACTTTGGGGAAAGTAATAATGGGAGACAATGCAAAGAAGCAAAGTGATCATGAATTAGGTCAATTAGTCCGGAGAAATTCATGACCAAATAAGTCTATAAGACCACTGCGCTTGGAGTTATAAAGCAGCTACTGTTTTACAGTTGGTGGAGAAGGGTTACCAGCTCTGCACGGTGGTGATTGATGGGGCCATAGCCCAAGGAGGCAGTGTATAGTGATGAGAGAAGGGTTTCCCAAGGCAATATCAAGAAACACACATCACGAGCCACATTAGTAAGAAGAGTTGCTGAGGTGGACTGAGTAGCACAAGAGCAATAACCCCCAGTAGCTCTAAAAAGAAAATCAGTGAGCACTTCCAAGTCAGGTGACTGAAGTTTTTCCAGCATTTCAAAATCAACAATGGTTTATACTTATTCACTACTGTTTCCCCCTTCATTATTTGTGCCCACTGCTTGAGATGAAAATGACTGGGTAGCATTTGAAGTGCTCTAGAGAGTAGATTCCATTTTAACGTCTGTGGACATTTGTAGAGAGAACTTGCCACTGGCATGAGATTTCAGGGTGAATTTTTCACAGCTCACTAATGAGTTCCAGGAAACTCAGAACCATCCACCATAAGCAAAGGATTTTGTGCCAGAGACCATACTAACATGAAAGATGCTAAAATAAGATTCGTTCCACAACATAAGAAATGTAATTAGGATTAATAATGATTCCACTATTCTCTGGAAGAGGAAAAAAGAAAATGTCATAGTGTGACCTACTTTATCCCTTGTGAGGATAATTTATTATAGTAGGGATATAACAAGTAGTTGTCCTGTCTGTCTGAGGAAACTGGGAATGGCATTATAATTATGAGCAGTAGAAAAGAGACATTTCACAGACTTCCTCTGACATGTTCATCTTGTCACTCTGAGCTTTCAGCTTCAAGACCACACTAACTAGTCATGCTTAGGGGAATCTGCAACTCCATTATGGCTATATATTGCACTGAATTGGACAATGACAAAGCAAAGAAAGAGGGAAATGTGCTGGAATATATCTCTCTAGTTCACCATTCAAACAAAAAACAAAAAAACACCTGATGGAGGCCAAACCAGCTAACAGGGAAAAAAAAAACTTTCATTGATGCCTAAGATATCTATCTTCCAAAACCCAGCAGTCAAGATTGCCTGCCATGAGCTTAAAATATCTTTAGTTCTTCTTCCTTAGAACTTGGACATGAAATATATGAGTTGAAATATTTCTACTTCTTTAGAAGAGTAGCATGTTGAGTTGACACAAGCCCTGATCTACACTCATTAGTCTGCTACTTTACTCAGTGCACAATCCTGGACATTTACTTAATAGGTCGTGGTTTTCTCATTGAAAAATGTCAATAATATCCCTTGAGAAAATTTATATGAGAGCATTCTGATATGAAAGGTCTAAATGAGTTTATAAGTAGAGTAAGAGGAAAATGGTAGAAACTAAAATGTAAAAGAAAAAAGCTGAAAAGAAGATATTTTATTTTAAAAAATTACAAAAAATGGGCTGGGGATATGGCCTAGTGGCAAGAGTGCCTGCCTCGGATACACGAGGCCCTAGGTTCGATTCCCCAGCACCACATATACAGAAAACGGCCAGAAGCGGCGCTGTGGCTCAAGTGGCAGAGTGCTAGCCTTGAGCGGGAAGAAGCCAGGGACAGTGCTCAGGCCCTGAGTCCAAGGCCCAGGACTGGCCAAAAAATAATAATAATAATACAAAAAATAAGGTAGATAACTTATTCTTTATAACCACAGTATTCATAATTTTACCCAATAATCTATAATTAGGGAATAAAGGGGAAGTCAGAGGGAGTCCAGTGAATTGTAATTCCTCATATTTTCTTCCCCTTGAATCCGCTTCTTTTGCTGCATAAATTTGCCATTCCTCTTACTAAACTCATTATTTCCAATTTCTTGAGTGTGATATGACTGTATGACTTTCTATGACTAATCAAATATAGCAAAAAGAAGTTTTGGTCTCTAGGGATGGTAAGGATGTTGACAAAATAACTTTAGAGAGTAAGTTTATTACTTATACTTATGGATAAATTCAAATACTAAATATTGAGTTAACAAATTAAACTACTCTAAATTTGGACTAAGTTAACCAAAAACAAAGGGTTTTTCAAAATGCTTAACTTCAATAATCTACTCTATTGCACAGTGTGAAACTCTCTCAAGGCTGTTAAAATGTTCCCCTTTCTTTGTTTTGTTCTTTTCTTTTCTTTTGTTTCATCATTTGATGCTCTTATTGTTTCATTCCTGATAGGTGAAAATGAGTGTAGAGTGCTTCCAACAAAACTTGAATAACAAAGTGAAGTTGTCTAACTATCAATCATCACCCTTGGTATAAAAAATTCATTGGTATTATAAACAGAAAGCAGCAGGGAAGTAAAGTGGGTATTAATGTCTTAGTAGATACAGCCTGGAACTTGTTAGAGAAAAATAGTAGCTGCACATTTTGTTAGGAAATATAAAGAATAAAAAGAAACATGTATCAGAAAAGGCAATTTCTAAAGTTTCACTGAATAATAACCTTGTTTTAAAAAAAAGTAGCCTGTAATAATTCCCTCTATGATCTTGACCAATAACTTTATAAACACCTAATGTTATTTTTAAAAGAAATATCATGTTTTTGATACTTAGAAAGTCCCTGTATATAGATTGTATTTTAGATAACTGGATTGTTTCACAGAAGTAAACCTTTGAATTCTGGATCCATGAAGAATTCCTTCCAGGTTATATAATTAGGGAGTTGTGTAACGTATACAGTTAATAAAATACAATAGGGAAATACCCAAAAATCATTAAGGCTTGGGAACAATATTCCTACATACTTTTCTCAAGAATGTTGAAATCAAAACACATGATGACTTTGGACAACTGAGACTAGTAGTTCTCTGGGAAATACACATCTTACCAATTGATGCTTGGATATATTGCCTGCATCCAAGTACTTGTCTCCTGTACATGAGGCCCTGGGTTCAGTCCCCAGCACCATATATACAGAAAATGGCCAGAAGTGGCACTATGGCTCAAGTGGCAGAGTAGTAGCCTTGAGCAAAAAGAAGCCAGGGATAGTGCTCAGACCCTGAGTCCAAGCCCCAGGACTGACAAAAAAAGAGTTTGCCTTTCCAATTTTATATGATTATATTTATATGATTATATGATTATTTATATTACACAAAAATAAAAAATTATTAATAATTAAACATCAAAATACATCAGGGGAAACATTTTGTGATCTGTCAGAAATTGTGTTTGTTCAACACAAAATAAACTAAATTACAGGGTTTTTAAATTATTCTACTTGCAAAGCATGTAATTAATGTCAGTCCATAGTTGCAATTTTTATCTAATGCAAATACCATCTGTAACATCAGGTACTTTATTATCAACGGGTCAGAGGTAGCAATGGCACAAAGGGAGATTTTGATTTAAAATATTTCCGAGAGATGAAATCATGGAATAACTTCTAATAATTAAATGTCAAGACAATACAGCTGTTTGGTATTGCAATTACTAGTAAGAATTTAAAAGAAAAAACAATAGTGGCTTAGTGTTTATAAAATGTTTTGCTTTTGGGGCTGGGAATATGGCCTAGTGGCAAGAGTGCTTGCCTTGTATACATGAAGCCCTGGGTTCGATTCCTCAGCACCACATATGTAGAAAAGGCCAGAAGTGGTGCTGTGGTTCAAGTGGCAGAGAGCTAGCCTTGAGCAAAAAGAAGCCAGGGACAGTGCTCAGGCCCTGAGTTCAAGGCCCAGGACTGCCAGAAAAACAAAACAAAAAATAAAATAAAATGTTTCGCTTTTGAATAAGGCCAATAGCAATACACACAATCCCTAGACTGATAATTAAGAGATCTGGAGATTTTCTTCCTGGCTCTGCAGGATAGGTTGTTATATTAAATTGGGCTCCTCTGGAAGTATATCCTGAGAAAAGAATTTATGTCCAGTTATTGAATGGTGGGGATGCACTTCTAAGGCAGTGCCATGGAGGAAATGTGACAGAAAACAGACAAAAGCTAGTGGGAGCTGTGTTGTTTGTAAATCAGATTATTATTTTGAGAAAATGGGGGAGCATCAATCCTCTTGAGAAAAACACATCTCTGGGAAACTGTGTAAAGCATTCCTTGGTGTTAACAGTAGCAGTGAAGTGAGCAAAGAAATGTGTCCAACAACTCCTGTAGATCTTGGTTCAGTGATATTCTGTGGGTGAGTTTACTTCTGGCTCTTTTAGTAGCCAGAGAAAGCATGCAAGCAAGCAATCACAGTCAGAAACTATATTACCAGTAAACAAAGGAGTGATGACCCCTGTTGAAGTCCAGGGAGCTAGTAGCCTCTACTACAGTTTTCTCACCTCTGTGTGCCAGGCTAAGCTCTACCTCCTTCCATGTAGAGATCCTGGGCCTATCTGCCCCTTCCATGTGGTCCCCTATCGCTCTCACACATATCCTCTGGCCAGAAGGAATTACAGCGGGAGTGAAGGCCACGTGCAGCTTCGGTCAGCGTGTGGTTGCGAGAATACCCTACCCCCTCCCTACACTTGCCAAGGAAGACAGGGGCACGTGGATTCTCGAAGAAGCTTCAGAGAGCATTCTGTTTATTCAGGGGAGGGGCTAACAGTCTTATAGCAGTAATGACGCACAAAGGAGAGGGACTGGCCATGTGCTAACGATAGGCTAATGAGCATGTCCATCACGATGATGTCACGGAACTTCCCGCAGAGGCCCGGCCTCTTGGCTCCGCCTCCTGGGTCAGACGGTGCCATCATGACACACGTGCTCACCGCAGAGAGGCAGGGGCTGGTTTGGCTGCCTCTTCCAGCAGAACCCGGAAGGAGGTGGGACGGGCCAGCAGCCAGCCGCACCAGGTCTTAAAGGTATAGCCATTCCCTACATCTGTGGTCTCTGTCTTCTTAATATTTTATTTTATTATTTTTATTTTATTTTATTTTTTTGCCAGTCCTGGGCCTTGGACTTAGGGCCTAAACACTGTCCCTGGCTTCTTTTTGCTCAAGGCTAGCACTCTGCCACTTGAGTCACAGCGCCACTTCTGGCCGTTTTCTATATATGTGGTGCTGGAGAGTCAAACCCAGGGCTTCACGTATATGAGGCAAGCACTCTTACCACTAGGCCATATTCCCAGCCTGGTCTCTGTCTTCTAATCTATAAATAATGATGCTAAAGCTAGATGTATCCAACTTTCAGTTGGTAAGAACAAAGGACGGTTCTATGAAAAACACCTGGAAAGCTTTGATTTGACATGTACACAAAATATTAACTATATTATAAGAAACAGGGTAGATGATTTTGAGATTTTTTTATGTCTGTATTATACAAATTATTACGCATAAACTGCAGACAGCTAGGTCTGATATGACCTTCAGGATAATACAAAATAAATCAAAAGATAATGTGTATTTAACTGATAGGGTTTAAAATTTTAAATTAGTAATTCATATTTCTATGTGACATCTGGAAATATTTAGGGATCTAAATGCTTAGGACTTATTCCTTAGCATCTTACACACACACATACACACACACACACACAACAAACCATCTCTGTTTCAGAGACTGAAATCTTGAGTTGTATTTCTGTTGTTTTTGTGATTCACACATTTAGTCTATTTGGATGTATGTGATTTCTACTCAGAAAAACCTCAACCTCAGCCACAGGCCATGCAGTATCTCTGAATTTTTGAGACATTGCTCCTATTAAGTAATCTATTTCGTTGTACACCAGAGTGCTGGTAGCTGGTAGAAGAATTCTAAAATTTTGAGGCTCAAGAGAAAACACTGAAAATTCGATTTTAATTACAGCAAAATTTTTCCATCTGAATAGACTACTTTTCTTCTTTTAGCAAGCAGTGAAACAGTATATATATGTATATATATATATCCTTGTTATATGCATGTTATATATGCATATATGCATATATAAAAATATATAATTGTGTTTTTGACTAGTAAACATGAGTCACTGGAGGGATTATGGTTAGAACCAAAAAAACCTAGAATCTCTATATATGGCTACCAATAAAAATTACATTAGAAATTATTTAGAATTGTTGTAAAATATCCATATCATACATGTTAGATATAATATTACATCAAACCGTTCATGAAAATTAATGACTTTATTTTCCAGAGTAGAGTCATACAACTTTTATCTTTTGATTTTTATAAAATTTTTGGCCTACTACAAAATATCTGGACTTTCAAAACTGATTGTAAGTCTAACTTAATGGTGATGTATTGTGTAACATTGCCAGATGTGTAGCTGGGTGAAAAGAACCTTATTGATTAAATGAAAGGTCCTGGGATGTCCTGGTAATCCTGGGAACACCTTGGGAACAGTCAGTCTATAGTAGACAAGCCAACAGGGAGGAGCTGCTCTCTGCACAGTCATTTTCTCTGCAGCTGCAGTTCCATGTAACCATATAAAACCCTTGTTGCTGGTGGAAAAACCAAAAACTCCTTATATGTGGTCTACTTTGTATCATTAATTGGAGTCTATTTTTAAATAATTCCTCCCTTCCTTCTTTCCTTCTCATAAAATGCCTAGCAAAAAGAGAAGCAGGGTTACTGACTGTCTATATGACATCCAGTTCCACGAGAACAGAACACAGTCTTCTAGAAAAGTACACAGAAATAAAATAACCCATGGAAAAGGAAAATATATAATCAGAACCGTTATGGACAATTTTACTTCTTAAGGGAAGTATATTTAAGAACATTCAATACTGGAGTATGTTGGTATTGAAATATAAGTATTTCCACTCCTCAGAATATCATAGTTCCTTCTTAGTAATGTGACTTTGACTGAGAATTAAAGGATGAGCTATACTAATCCTGGGAGTTAAAAAAAATTTAAAGTACTATGCGTACTTAAGCAAATGATCATTAAGATTCTTCATCCATATGTTCTATTGTCAGTAGGCTTTGGTTTTTGTCTCCTTTAAAAATCACTTTCCTTTAATTTACAAAAAAAATAAATACCCACTTCATTTAGCAATGTTAGTCTTTTTTTTTAAGTAAATAAGCCAGGAGATAGTAGTTCACATTGTAATCCTAGCTATTCAAAATGTTCAAAGCCATCCCAGATAGAAAAGTTCCGGAGACTCTTATCTCAATTAACCACCAAAAAGCCAGAAGTTGACCTGTGGCTCAAGAGATAGAACACCAACCTTGAGCAAAGATGCTAAGGAACTCCATCTATGTACTGAATTCAAGCCTCAATACTGGAAGGATGAGGGGAGTGAAGAATACATTTAGTCTTCCTTGACTCTTATAATATCTCACAAAAAATAAAAATAAAAAATAGTTGGGGATATGGCCTAGTGGCAAGAGTGCTTGCCTCGTATACATGAAGCCCTGGGTTCGATTCCCCAGCACCACATATACAGAAAACGGCCAGAAGTGGCACTGTGGCTCAAGTGGCAGAGTGCTAGCTTTGAGCAAAAAGAAGCCAGGGACAGTGCTCAGACACTGAGTCCAAGGCCCAGGACTGGCCAAAAAAAATAAATAAATAAAAAATATTCTTACTTTGACTGTTATTCCTAGGTGAGGCCTGTACGAGAGATTAGGACAAATCAAGTGATCATGTATTTTCCTGAGTTACCATTCCCCTGGCTTGGTGTATTCAGTTCCTCTCTTCATTTAGTTTTCATTTGGATGTTAAAAAATTGTGGTCTCCATAGGTTGCCATGGTTACACATGGATGAGTCAGTTATTTGTGTTGGTTTGACTAGCTGCACAACAAATAATGATACAGGATTGAAATTTCTAAAATGTATGGATTCTTAATTATCAGGATTGTACAGGCAATGAATGTTTCTCTACAAAATGTGTGCAACCACTTGTTTATTTAACATTAGTGGAGGTTTCTTATTCAGTACTACTAATCCTAATTTCAGAAAGTTCTTCCCAAACTACCAGAATGGAATACTTCCTACCCATTACTTAGGAAGTGTGAGCCATTAATGGCAAATTCTCCAGAGGGGTCTCCTGGAATGGTTATTGAGCATATGAACACCAAGGTTTTAGCCCAGACTCAATTTATTGGACTCAGTTGTGAAATATGGTGGTTTAAATAAACAAGATCATTACAGTGAACACTAAGGTTTTAAAAACATAAGAACCATTCATCCACTGAGGGGCACCTAGGTTGATTCCATATCTTGGCTATGGTAAACAATGCTGCAATGAACATGGTTGTGCTGTGGCTATGGCATAACCTGCATTGTGGTCAATTGGATAAATGTCAAGTAGAGGAATAGCTGGGTCATAGGGAAACTCTATGTTTAGTCATTTTAGGGACCTTCATACGGTTTTCCAGAGTTGTTGAACAAGTTTACATTCCCACCAACAGTATAGTAGCATTCCCTTTTTTTTTTTTTTTTTTGCCACATCTCCACCAGCATGTTAGCTTTTTTTTTTTTTCTCAAGGCTAGCACTCTACCACTTGAGCCACAGTGCCATTTCTGGCTGTTTTCTATATATGTGGTGCTGGGGAATCAAACCCAGGGCTTCATGCATACGAGGCAAGCACTCTTGCCACTAGGCCATATTCCCAGCCCTCTGTTAGCTTTCTTGATAACTGCCATTCTAACTGGAGGTTTGGATGTAAGTTTATCTGATTTGGGGAGAGGGAGGGCAAGCATAGAAATGGGGCGGGGTAACTAATTCAGCATTGATGTTCACTAAACACTATGTGGAAATGAAGGGAGGAGAGTGGACAGGGAAATGACTGGGAGAAAATGAGGGAAGGGGTAACACTGTTCAAAAGAAATGTACTCAATACCTGAGTTACATAACTGTAACCCCTCTGTACATTACTTTTACAACTAAAAAAAGTAAAACTGAGCAAATAAAAATAAAATCACAAGAACACTTTTTAATCATTTTCAGTTATTTTCTGAAGTAAAATTCTACATGCCATAAATCTCAAGACAAATGTTTGCCTTAAATAGTGACCTCTGTTTTGAAGAAGTATTATCTGAACTATTTCAACAAATGCATATGATTGCATAACCTATAACTTTATCATAAGCATAAACCAAAGTTTCTCCTGATAAGTCCTATGGTAAAGGGCACTCATTCTATTTTGCTTCTCTTCAAAATTAAATTTTATTTAGAAACTAAACCAATACCTTTTGTAAAAAAATGAAACTACCATAATATCCAGCAAGCCCACTATTCAAAGGTAATGAAATTAGTATGCTTATGAGACTTCTCCATTCAAATTTATTTACTAAAATTTGAGGGGAGTTAAAGCAAGCAGGGATGCTAAAAGGCTAATGGTAGTGTATACTAAGTTACAGATAATACCAAATAGGAATCAAGAGTTTTCCTTTTAAAATGCATAATAGGGTGGTAAGTAATCATTTACTATATATTTCAATAAAGCTAAAGAAAATATTTTGGGTATTTTCACAATGAAGTTTTTCTATAATAAAGAAATGATGAGTATTGGAAGGATAAATTTGTTTTCTCAGATTTGATCATTACACATATATATGGGTGGTGAAAGTCACAAAGTAACTCATAAATATATAAGATTTTATATGTCAATTAAAAATAAAGTTCATCCTAAAACTCTTTGAGATGATAAAAATGTTTATGATTGAATCTATTGCACCTGGGTATACACTTTTCCCATAACTCCCTCTGCTGTATATTTAAAATTGGCACAAATTACTGTTAGCACAGTAGTCTTTTTCAATTTTTTAATTTAAAAAAAATCAAGAAAAGGAAATGTCCTTGGAAAACTGAACATAAAAGTGTAATTTTTATCATTTTTGTTCTCATTTACAGTAATATGGAGACAACCTATATTTAAAACTTTTTATTAGAATAACAAATTATCACAAAGGAAATAATTTACATTAGTTCAGCAGTGGCTTGCGGGGAGTTTTCATAGCACCACATCCTTCCTCTCTTGCTAGCATCTCTTCACAAGGAGGGGCTTATGAATGTAGAGGTGAAGTCTACATCTATAGTGGCATTGGTAGTACCATGCTACAGAAGAATACATATGCCTGTCTTTATTTTCCTGTCTTGACACACATTTTGGTGCTTCATGGGTTTGGTATATGTTGCACTCTAGCTTATATGTCTCAGTTTAGTTGGATGGGATGGAGTATAATAGAGTTTGAACTCAGGGTCTTGTGTTTGCTAGACAAACACTTTACTCCTTGAGCCATACCTAGAGCCATTTTTTGATTATTTGTCAGGTAGGGTCTCATGCTTTTTCCCAAGCCAATTTCATACCATGATCCTCCTATTTCCATTTTCCAAGTAGCTGGAATTGCAGTCATGGGCCATCATGCCTAGCTGTGTTTGTCTGCCACCGTTAATTGTCTTTTAGGGAGTTATATGCTATTTATTTCTTCTGAATATCACAATTTTTCATTGTGATATGTATTTCATAGTGTCCCCTCAGTTTTTCATGTTGTTCTATTAAAATAAAGAATAAAGATGCCATTTAAATAAAGAACTACTCATTAAATACATCTATTTACATAAATATGAATTCATGCTTAGGTGACATTTGTATGTATTGCAATGTGATGGCAGTTTTCTTAGAAATTTAAAGAAAATAAATAATAAATGAGGGAAAGTAAGGCATAATTAATGCAATTTACTTTCATTCTTAGATAATGGTTAGGGCTGGCATTCTGAATGATTAATAAAATGAACTTTATTTTACATCTAGTGGCAAACTTGTTAAATGTTAGGAACAATTGCTCAGTATTGCTCCTAATTAAAAATCATCTCCATTGAATTCACCAATGTTCATCCACTATGCTTCCATGACTTGTACTAAGTAACCATTAATAAATATTTGCCTATTGGTATATCAATATTGCCCAGGTAGCAGAAATCTGTCTGGTTAAACTAGAGGTAAGAGTTGTTCATGAGAAAGATGGGCCACCCTCCAGATATGACTTTTCCAGTCATACTTTTTATCTCATTCTTGCTTATTATCTTTAAGTAATCCTAATTTTCATTACATTTTTAGAATATCCCAAAGCTCTAACATGCTGAAGAATTGTGCCCCCTCTGTACCATCTTCAAAATATTCCCCATTAGTGACTTTTCTTTCCCAGCTATGTTATATTCCGAGAGCGAAAATAATCCACGGAGGCACAACTTAAGGTGGAAAAAGGTTTTATATATAAAGGGATTTTATTTACAACCTAAAACCCAGAACCAGAGCAGCCTTCCATCTCCAAATGCTATCCTGCAACTACCTTGTCCTGGGCTAGTTACACAGAACCCAGACCTGAGACCTGTCCTGACCTGAACTCCGAACCTCCACACCTTAATCTCCAACTACCTCAACCTCCAAACCTCCAGAGGAGCGAGCTTCCTTCCTGCAGGCCTCACCTCTCCTCAAGCTTTAAGCCTCAAGCCTCCCCACAGGCTTTAGGCTACTCTGCCGGCCTCAAGCTTTGGACTTCCCCACAGGCCTCAGGGTCCCGACTCCTCCTCAGGCCTCAGGCCTCAGGCCTCAGGCGTCACCAGACTCTCCCTCCGGCCTCAGGCTTCTGATTCTCTCTCTGGGTGCCACTGACTGGGGGTGGGCCGGGACTTGGTAGGCTGTCCCTCCCTTACTCCTGACAGCAGCCTAATGCCACACCCCCCTCCTACTTCCAGGCAGTGATACAACTCGGGGGCAGGATTTCCCTGCCTTTGAGGGTTATTATATGTCTCAATGCAGAATGCACATCCTTACAATTAGATTTTCCTAATTCCAAGGTAATTGCACCTTAAACATTTCCTCCTGCCTCTCCCTGTGGTGTCACACTGTTTATTTTCCTCCCAATTACTAACTCAGACTGAAAGGATCTTGAGTCTTCATAACCACATCTCTTGACAATCTGCATTATCTTTTTTTTTTTTTTTTTTTTTGGCCAGTCCTGGGCCTTGGACTCAGGGCCTGAGCACTGTCCCTGGCTTCCTTTTTGCTCAAGGCTAGCACTCTGCCACTTGAGCCACAGCGCCGCTTCTGGCCGTTTTCTGTATATGTGGTGCTGGGGAATCGAACCTAGGGCCTCGTGTATCCGAGGCAGGCACTCTTGCCACTAGGCTATATCCCCAGCCCTGCATTATCTTTTGAAAGGGAATACAAATGCCTTGAGAGCAAAGACCCACCTATCTTGTCCCACTGCTTTCACTCTGGCTCCTTGAAAACAGCCTGATACTTGAAAACATTTGCCAAATGAATGAAATAAATTTTTAAGTAAACTGTGACATATGTTTATATCAATCCTTTAACTTAAAATGACAATAAAACTTCAAGAGGGAGAAGAGGGGAGGGGAAGGAAATATTGGTTTCATCATTTAAAAGTTTATGTGAGGTGGAAAGATTCACACCTACACAACATTTAGGATACATCAGGATGTAGTGTCCCCAGGCACCAAGTTTACCTCTTTAGGAATGGCTCCATTGCCAAGCTGTATATACTTCGTGAACACATTCTCAGAGTGTGAAGGCTCAGGAGGTGAAAGAGTATCTTTTCCCCAAAAGCCGAAACTATTTTTTGTGATAACTTCATCACTAACCCCCTAACTGGGCAGAGGAGATGCAACTGCTCAACTAAAGCTTAACAGATTATTCCAGAGGTGACAAGTTGGTGCACAACCCATCCAAATTGTGTGGCTGGGAATAGAAGAAAAGTGGCTTTCCAAATAAATTTGGAATGATATTAGCAGACATAATAGATGCTGGGTAGTGAATATAAGATATTCTCTGTGGTATCTTTCTCATAGTTCTTTAGTTGCTGTCAATTAAAACTGGACTCAAACTTGGCCTTTTAGAAGTGTTAATTTGCATTATACAGTTCTGCTCTGTTTTATTTTTTATTTTCTGTTTACAAAAGATTGTACAATGCAGTCACAATTTAAACTTGTCCATTTTGTGTGTATGGTGCATCTTGATTAATCACCCTTTCCATCATTCTCCCTATCCCTCTTGCCTACCCTTTCCTTCACTAGTCACCTGTTTCCTACTTCCCATTTCCATTTTTCACCTCTTTCCTCTAATCTCTCCATTCAAAGCCTATTTCAGCTTCTTGATATTTATTGTCAAGCTGTTATTTGTTCATAGGTTTAGGAATTTCACTCCTGAATGTGCTATGCACTTTAGTCAGAGTGGTCATGCGTATATGCATGTGCCCCTCTGTGTGTTCACATGGGAGTTAGTATTTTGGATCTATGACCATGTATCAGAGAAAATACACACAAATTGAGGGTGCTATTTCTATCATTCATTTCCATGTAAGTGATATAATTCATTCTTTCTGGTGACTGAATAAAATTTCACTGTGTTTATATGAATATATATAGATACACACAGATGTAGCTATCATATTTTCTTGATCCATTTATCTTTTATAGGGAATGCCTTTCCATATATTTCCATATTTCCATAGTGTGGCTATTATGAATAGTGCTGCAATAAAACATGAGTGTGTAGATGCGTTTATTATATTTTCTCTTGCAAACTTTCAAATAAATGCACAGGAGAAGTATCACTGGTTCATAGGGTAGTTCTCTTTTCAATTTTTTGAGGAATTCCCCAAACTGACTTCAATAATGGTTATACTAATTTCCCACCAACAGTGGGATATTTGTTACACCCACTATTAAGCACTTTAGAGAACACTCTGTGACCAGCCCTTCTGCTTCTCTGGATGGCCCAAACCAGAGGACTTGTGCCACAAGTAGTACTGGTGTTGTGCACCCCACAATGGCTTTCAATATACAAACAAGGGAAACTGCCAAGGTAGAGTCAACATGGAAATGGACAAGTGACACTTAAATAGACTTTCTTCAACTCATATAAATCATTAACCCAAACATAGGGAAATATGAGAGACTATAGCTAGTTCACCTCTATCTGATTGGTGCTGGGTGACTAGGCCTGTATCCCTGAGCATGTGGGGGAAAGCTTGGCCACTAAGATATCCTCCAGTCTAGTGAAGGGAAAATACACTGGAACTGTCCCATGACACAACTCTACTGGAGTACTTATTATAGACGCTTTAACTGGAAGACCACAAACGACTAAAATATCCAATCGTTGATCTCTAATACATGTCACAATGCAGAAATATGCAAAAACAGAGCGTATGACCTCAATGGGGACCAATAACCCTAATAACAACAAAAAGATGCTGAAGAAGTGAGGAAAGAAAAAAAATGCAAAGAACTCAAAATCATGCTTATAGGAATTATTGACTGAATTAATTAAAAGAAGACTCAGAGGAACAAATAAAGGAACTGAAAGAGAATACAAATAAGGAGCTGGATAATATAAGAAAGACTGCAGGATGAGAAAAAAGATGAAGACACAGATACAGAAAACAAAATCAACCTGAAAGTTCAGAAACGTAAAACTCAGTAAAGCAAATTTTAAAACTCCACAGAAAGTGTGTTAGAGAGAAGGGATCAAATCAAAGCCAGAACTCCAGATCTCAAGGACAAAGTAAATATATTAGAATCATCCAACGAATGAATTAAATTAATAAAAAATAAGGAAATATAAATGGAACATGCAGTCTCTGAAACACTATCAAAAGACTAAATCTAAAGATCATGAGCATAGAAGAAAGAGAAGAGAAACAAAACTAGAAATAGAAAATATACTCAAGTAATAGGCAACTTATTTAACAGAATATTAGCTGAGAACTTCCCAAATATCCAGAAAGATATGCCTATCCAAATACAAGATGCATTCAGAACTCCAAACTGACCAGACCAGAACAGGACATCCCACCAACACATTGTGATCAAAACAGGATCAATAGAGTCCAAGGAAAGAATCCTTAAAGCTGTTAGGGAGAAGAAAGTAATCACATATAAAGGAAAACCAATCAGAAATACCCCAGACTTCTCAGCAGAGACCATGAAAGCAAGGAGAGCATGGAATAAGATATGCCACACCCTAAAGAAAACTATCAACCAAGAATACTATGCCCAGCTAAACTCTCATTCATAGCAGAAGGTCAAATAAAAGTCTTCCACAGTAAGGAGAAACTGAAACAATGTATCTCCACCAAACCAGCCTTACAGAAAATCCTCAAGGATGTAATACACATGGAAAGTAATCAAGATCACAATACAGACAGAGAAATGAACCCTAAATAGAAAACCAGAATATTACATCAAGAATTGGGAAGACACAGCTTCTAACAAGATAGCTATAATGAAAGGAACAGACGATCATCTCTCAATCCTAACTCTCAACATTAATGGACTTAATTCTCCAATCAAACGACATAGGCTCATAGGTTGGATCAAAAATCAAGATCTATCTTTCTACTGCCTCCAAGAGACACATCTATCCAGCAAAGCAAACATCTTCTAAAAATGAAGGTCTGGAATAAAATCTACCAAGCAAACAGGCCCCATAAGCAGGCTGGAGTTGCAATCCTAGTATCAGATAAAATTGACTTCAAATTTAAAAAGGTAAGAAGAGACAAAGAAGGTTACCACATACTAATAAAGGGATCTCTCCAACAGGAGGATATAACAATCCTAAATATCTACACCCCAAATACAGGAGCACCCAACTTCATCAAACAAACTCTACTGACTCTAAAAACACTCATAGACCCAAACACATTGATAGTTGGAGACATTAACACTCCACTGTCATCTCTGGACAGATCAACACATCAAAAACTGAGCAAAGAAACGTCAGAACTAAACAATTGCATAGACCAACTAGACTTAACCGACATCTACAGAATATTTCATCCAGCAACACCAGAATACACATCCTTTTCAGCAGCACGTGGGACATTCTCCAAAATAGATCACATATTAAGACACAAGGAAAATCTGTACAAATTCAAAATATCGAAATCATTCCCTGCATTCTCTCAGACCACAATGGAATAAAATTAGAGCTCAACTCAAACAGCCACCACAGAAAATCCTACAATTCATGGAGGTTAAACAACACATTGCTGAACAATCAGTGGGTCATTGAAGAAACTAGAACAGAAATTCAAATGTTTATGGAAATAAACCAAGATAAGTACACAAAGCACCAGCTCCTTTGGGACACAGCAAAGGCAGTGCTCAGAGGAAAATTTATATCTCTGAGTGCCTATACCAACAAACTGCAAAAACAGCAATGGAACAACTTAAAGAAGCACCTTAAGCTCCTCAAAAGAGAACAATGAGCCAAACCCCAAGCTAATAGATGGAAGCAAAAAATTGAAATCAAATCAGAATTAAATGACATAGAGAAAAAACACACCATCGAAAGAATCAACAAAATGAAGAGTTGGTTCTTTGAAAAAAGTAACAAGATAGACAGACCCCTAGCAAATCTGATCAAAAAACGAAGGCAGCACACCCAAATGAACAAGATCAGAGATGAAACAAGTAACATCACCACAGAAACAACCAAAATTCAGAACACAATAAGGGACTATTTTACAAACCTTTATGACAACAAATTCGAGAACTTGGAAAAAATGGATGATTTCCTAGCAAAAACTGATATCCACAAACTCAACCATGAAGATTTAAACCTTCTAAACAGACCCATATCCAGCAGTGAAATAGAAACGGCAATAAGAGATCTCCTATCCAAGAAAAGCCCAGGTCCAGATGAATTTACATCAGAATTCTACAAGGCTTTCAAAACAGAACTCACACCAATATTTCTCAAACTCTTCAATGAAATTGAAAGAGAAAGTTTGCTACCAAACACATTCTATTATGCCAGTCTAACCCTCATCCCCAAACCAGGCAGGGACTCATCAAGAAAAGAGAACAATAGACCGAATTCCCTGATGAACATTGATGCAAAAATTCTTTCTGACCAATCAACTTCAACAGGTCATCAGAAAAATCATACACCATGATCAAACTGGATTCATCCCAGGGATGCAAAGTTGGTTCAATATACGCAAGTCAACTAATGTAATCCATCACATCAACCGGAGCAAGGTAAAGAACCACATGATTATATCTCTGGATGCGGAAAAGGTGTTCGATAAAATTCAGAACCCATTTATTATAAAAGCCCTGGAAAAACTGGGATTCCAGGGAACATTTTCCTGAGTATAATAAAAGCAGTCTATGACAAACCAACAACCATAATTCTAAACGGTGAAAAGCTAAAGCCATTCCCTTTAAAATCACGAGCATGAGAGGGATGTCACTCTCTCCTCTCCTCTTCAACATAGTACTAGAATTCCTAGCCAGAGCAATTAGGCAAGAAGAAAATATAAAGGGGATCCAAATAGGAAAAGATGAAGTTAAACTTTCTCTCCTCACAGATGACATGATCCTATACCTAATGAACCCCATAGACTCTACTCCCAAGCTACTAGAGCTGATCCAAAACTTTGGCACAGTATCAGAATATAAAATAAACCCTCAAAAATCAATGGCTTTTCTATATGCCAATGACCCAAAGACAGAGGCTGAAATCAAGAAAGCAACTCCTCTCGCAATGGCCTCAAAAAAACATAAAATACCTAGGAATAACCTTAACCAAAGAAGTGAAAGACCTCTATGATGAGAACTTTAAAAACATGAAAAACGAAATTAAGTCAGAACTAAGGAAATGGAAAAACCTCCCATGCTCCTGGATTGGGAGAATTAATATTTTTAAAATGGCAATATTGCCAAAGGCTATCTACAAATTCAATGTGATACCCATTAATATCCCAACACCATTTTTTAATGAGAGGAGGCAATCCAGAAATTCATATGGAACAATAAAAGACCCCAAATAGCAAAAACAATCCTCAGCAGAAAGAACCGTGCTGGAGGAATTACAATACCAAACTTCAAGCTGTATTACAAAGCTATAGTAATAAAACATCTTGGTATTGGCACAGGAACAGGCGTGAAAACTAATGGAACAGAACTGAAGACCAAGAAATGAACCCACAGAACTATGCCTACTTAATCTTTGATAAAGGAGCTAAAAAAATAGGATGGAAGAAAGATAGCCTCTTTAACAAATGGTGCTGGCAAAACTGGATCAACACCTGCAACAAACTAAACCTATATCCGTATATATCACCCCACACCAAAATCAATTCCAAATGGATAAAAGACCTTGAAATAAAAACAGATACCCTGAAAACACTACAGGAAGGAGTAAAAGAAACACTTGGGCTCCTTGGCACAGGATGAAACTTCCTTAATAAAGGCCCAGAATTGCAACAAATCAAAGAAAGGTTGGACAAATAGGACTGCATCAAACTTCAGATCTTCTGCAGGGCAAAGGACATAGCTCTCCAGATAAACAGAAGGCCCACAGATTGGGAAGAGATCTTTACCAGCCATCCAAGTAACAAAGGCCTCATATCTAAAATATATGCAGAACTAAAAAAATTATATTCCTCCAAAACAAAACCGCAAAGAACCAATAGCCCTCTCAAAAATTGGGCTACATGCTTAAAAAGAGACTTCTCTGATGAGGAAATGAGAATGGCCAAGAGACATATGAAAAAGTGCTCTACATTACTGGCCATAAAACAAATGCGAATCAAAACAATACTGAGATTCCACCTCACCCCAGTAAGAATGTCCATTATCAAGAAAACCAACAATAACAAGTGTTGGAGGGGATGTGGCCAAAGGGAACCCTACTTCATTGTTGGTGGGAATGTAAATTGGTTCAACCTCTCTGGAAAGCAGTATGGAGATTCCTCAGAAGGCTAAATATAGAGCTCCCCTATGAACCAGCAGCCCCACTTTTGGGCATCTACCCAAAAGACTGCAAACAAGAACATACTAAAGCCACCAGCACAACAATGTTCATCGCAGCGCAATTTGTCATAGCCAGAATATGGAACCAACCCAGATTCCCCTCAGTAGATGAATGGATCAGGAAAATGTGGTACATATGCACAATGGAACTCTATGCCTCTATCAGAAAAAATGACATTGTCCCATTCATAAGGAAATGGAAGAACTTGGAAAAAAAATATACTGAGCCAGACCCAAAGAAAAATGGACTCTAAGATTTCCCTCATGGAGAATAATTAGCACAGGTTTAGGCTAGTCACAGCAGAGGATCATAAAAGCCTAATAGCTATGCCCTTATAAACACATAAAATAATGCTAAGTGAAATGGACTCCATGTATGGAAACGAGTGTTATATCACTGTTGTAATTACTTTCAACCTGCCATGTGAAACCGTTGCTTCTATTGTTGATGATCCTCTTGTATCCTGTGCTTGTCCCCACACTATCACTGTATCTCATCTGAGTACCCTGGATACTGTATATACTGGTATTAGAACTAGGGAAGTGAAAAGGAATATCAAAATCGAAGGACAAAGGATAAAAAGACAAATGACTACAAAAGCAATAATTGCAAAACTGTTTGGTGTAAACCAACTGAACAACTCATGGGGGGAGAGGGGAAGGGGGAGGGGGCATAGGGAATGAGGAAGGAGGTAGCAAACAGTACAAGAAATGTACCCAAGGCCTAAAGGTTAAAACTGTAATCCCTCTTTACATCACTTTGACAATAAATAACTATTATTTTTTAAAAAGAAAAGAACATATACTCAATAAAGTAATCGAAAATTCTCAAATCTTTGAGGAGGAGGGGAGCCATTCAGGTAGATGAGGCTCTCAGGACACTCAGTATACAAGAAAAAGAAAAACTCTGAGAACATCATAGTTAAATATTAAGTGTGAAAAACAAGGGGAAAACACTGCAAGTTGCAAGAGAAAAGGGACAAGTCACATATAATAGCCAGCCCACCAGAATGGCAGCAAATTTTTTAACCAGAACCCTTAAAGGCAAGATGGGATTAGAATGGAGCATTTGAAGCACTGAGAATAAGCAACTGCCAGCCTAATTTATTCAGTGAAGATACTAATAACTAAAGGTTAAAAAAAAAATTCCAATGTCACTCCTTTCAATATTGTTATCCATCCCTCAAAACCCACCCCTTCCCTCACTTTTCTTAACTTTGTAGAATATATATTGAATTTTGATGCTTTCTCCCCTGCTTCTTCTCTTCATTCATCTACCCCAACCCTTTGATCCCATCCTAACCCTTTTAAGTACCCATTTCCTGGTGTTTTATTTTGTTGGACGATGATTGTGCCTGTCTACAGAATTATACTGCTTGAGTTTTCCCATGAGTCCACTGAATTTCAGTGGGAGTTCTAAGCAAACTTTGACTTCAGAGATAGCTTAGGAAGTAAGAACTTGATATTTCCCATATTACCCAAGTATATTTATTTTAAGTATCCATTTTCACACTTAGTAAATGTTTTAATATCTGCAGTACACTGAAATTTGAAGTTCAGGAAAGTACAAGAGTTATGCATACAGATAATTGTGGATTTGAAGAAGGAAAATTTGATTAGTTCTCAAAATAATGTGAGCTACTGAAAGGAAATTTTTAGAAATGATTCAAAGAATGCATTTTTAAAAACAAACTTTTAATTTATCCCACATGTTATCTGCAACAGAACAAAGAATGAGCTGAAGAGAAAAATATATAGTGTAATTTTGTTTCAGTATAAATGAACACCAACAATCCATTTGTAGACCTAAGCTCGCCAATTGAGAACCTTTGACATTTCACACTTGACAAAGGGCTTAGGTTTCACTGATCACAAAGGGAATATTCAGAAAAATGTCTATGAGAAATATTCTTTTTTAAAGCAAAATTTTCTTTGTCTTTAGGAAGAGTCACCCATAGCTATCATAAATTTATCATTTTATTAATGTCCAGTCAACTGCTTGTCCAATGTGTACTTGTTCTTTGTGCTTTAGTGTTTCCACATACATTTTTCAGGCTTTAATTACTCCTATGTTCAGATACAATGAATATGATGATAAAAATACATTAAAGTTTATGATTATAGTACACTAAAGTGTAGAAAGTGAAAAGGAGTACTAATTTCATAAAAATAAAAATAGCACATACTAAATTATCTCTGTGTCGTATTTAGGATGATGTTTATGAAAGAAATGTAGAGCCACACTGAAAGCTTTTCTGCCCCAAAGTAACAGACAAAAAGAACCACCACAGAGCAAAATGAGCTACCATCAATTCAGAAAACAACACGATGTCAAAATAAAGTAATAATTTTTTCCTCTGATATCTTCCCTTGTGTGTCTTAGAGTACCCATAGAAGACAATTCATGGAAACACAAAACTTCTGAATAACACTTTTACCCTGATTTTTTCAGCCTGAGGCTCAAGCAGAGGAATGCCAACCAACCATTCCTTGTCCAAGCAGATCACCAGACCACTAATGGTACAGGTGTTGACTCAGATGACATCCTCTGCTTCTCTTTTGCAACCTTCAGAGTCTAGGATAAATTCCAAAGGTCTAGAAGGCTCCTCCACTGGAATATCACCTTCCTTTCTCCCCTCACCATCCTTCATTTCCTGGATGGACAGTGGTGAACAGTCCTGGTCTGAACTACTCCAGACATAGCCAGGCAAAGTCACGTGGCTCTCGGGCAGTCTGCTGGAAGTTTTGGCCTGCTTGCCAGTGATGAGCACCATGCGAGTGCTGGCTCCCATGTGTGACTGGCTGATGGTGCTGTGAGTCACGGTGGTGAGTACTGAGCCATACCTCTGGCCGCTGCAGGGTGGTGTCCTTTTCCAGTTGATGGATAGATTCCACCGACTCCACATCTTCTTCACCTCACCTTGAACCTAAACCACAAGAAATGTGTTCTACATCAAAAACAATAAGGGAGGGGCTGGGGATATAGCCTAGTGGCAAGAGTGCCTGCCTCATATACACGAGGCCCTAGGTTCGATTCCACAGCACCACATATACAGAAAACGGCCAGAAGCTGCGCTGTGGCTCAAGTGGCAGAGTGCTAGCCTTGAGCGGGAAGAAGCCAGGGACAGTGCTCAGGCTCTGAGTCCAAGGCCCATGACTGGCCAAAAAAAAAAAAAAAACAATAAGGGAGGTCCAGTGAGCTTGCTACAAGGCTGTTTGCCTTGATCGCATCAATACTAACTGAAGTCCCTCGATGGGGCAGGCACTTTAGAAATGTAGAGATATTTTTCCCTCTCTACCTCATAAAACTTTTGGAATATGTGGCCATTCTGGAGATGAATAGAAAGTAAAGGGACAAATGCAAGTCCAAGAAATACCAGCCTTGGGGCAGGAAAAAAAAAGAAAGAAAAAGAATATTTGGGTCAGAAGACAAATAAGAGGTAAATAATGGAAAGAGGACCACAGAACTCTGTGCACTAAAGAATGCTGAACATGCTCTCCCAAGGCTTTAAGCAGTAGTTGAAAGTTGTGCCCTAGGATGTCCCCACCCCAACCTCTAGAATGTTCTTACTGATGGTTTAAACCTGCACCTTTGATGATAGTTGCCCAACCTCCTTCCTTACAATACTTACTATGGTAGACTCAGAATTATAAATATGTAATTCTGACACCTCAGGAGCTTAAAATATTTCACTCTCTTGTCTGTTTGGGAGGCATGATGTCCAAACTTCCCTGGGTTTTTGTTGTGTGTTTAATTAGCAGTAGTGGGAATTGAATCAATGTCCTCAGGCTTGCTAAGTACTTGAGCCACAAACCTAGCCCATGAACTTCACTCTTAATAGGATAGGGCTTTTGCTTCCACTTCTGCAATTGAGGATTTGATCCTACTGCTACTTCCTATAGAAGAAAAGCCTTTTTAAAAGTTCAAGGGAAGCACTCAAAATCTGGTATGTTAATAGCACCTGAAAACCAAAATCCTATCTGTCCACCTGTGCCAACAATAATAACTAGACCTTACAGGAAGCTAGGGAATATGCAGTTGGGGGAAAGAGGTGCACTTAAGGGGAGGGAGATACACCAATTGAGAGGAAAAGGGTGGGTGAATACAGTCATAACATTCAATATTCATGTGTGAAAATGAAACCAGGTAAGTCAAGGGAATGGCTGGAATTGAGAGAGATGGGAGAGAGTGATGAAGAGGGGTGACATTAATTCAAATAAATTATACTTATAAATTGACATGTTGAATTGAAAACCCTCCATACAACTACTTAAAAGTAATAAAAATAAATAAATAAATATACTTACCTCTTCTGCAAAATAAGGTAAAAACAATGCAAAAGTAAATCAAGGAATTAACAAGTTGCTATTTATGTTTGGGTTTGGGTTTTTTCTGGGAAGACTGGTTTACAATGTTTCATTCTGATCCTCTAACTGTAATCAGACACATAGATTCAGACACATAGTCAGACATATAGTCAGACACTAGTATTTTTGCAGTTCTAAAAGTTGCTGCGTATTGAATTTTGAGAGAGAAAAATGATGGCAACTCACTCAATATCAGGACTTGTTAAAGCTTACAGATAAAATGCATCACCCAATGGGGTTACTTCCAACTCTTAAATAAACTATCTCCTAACCAGTTTTTAGTTTTTGAATTATCAAAACAGCTCAATGGATTTTTCAAGGAAAAGGTATATTTGAGTTTTTCATAGAACTTAAAACAGAATGTGAGTTCTGGCATTAAGTGGAATATGAAACTAGTTGTCCATGCAAGCATCAATCTCTATTACAGTACCCTGATTTTAAACCTGACTGTTGGAGACTGAGTTCTCAAAAGTGCTAAAGAGGAGAAAGACCTTAGCTTATTTACATCAGTGCTTACACTCTCAAACTAATTGTGGTTAAAGTATTTCCCTTCTCCTACACATTCTTTCTTACAAATCCTAGAAATGTTTTAAAGAGATTCAGGTGACATTGTGAGAACCATTTACAGATTGCTGTGGTTTTAATGTGTCCCTTCCCAAGTCCAGTGCTAAAAAATTTAATCTCCGAGGAAGGTGCTTAGAGATGAAGGCTCCACCATCACACCTGGCTAAACCCCATTTAGGAAAAGACTTGAGTCTGTAAGTTTGATCTCTTCATCTCTTGCTCTCTCAGCTATTAAGCCCTCTTGCATTTGCAGTCTGTGAAGGAATAATGCAGCAAGAATATCCTAGTCAGAATAAAGGGCCTTGACCTTTGGCTTATCAGCTCTTACAATTGCAAGGAATAAGCCTTTGTTCTTCTTTAATGATCGAGCAGCAAGTGTGCTCTGATGGCAAGACAAAATGGACTAAAGTACAAGTTTATTTGGAGTTAGAGTCATCAAATGTCCTGAGTTCCTCCAGACGTACCTCTCCATTGCAGTAGCAGTAGATGATAGACACAAAGAAACCCTGTGGAATAAAAAAGGTACTTACTGACAATTTCATGAAGCTCGTGAAATTAAACTGTCTAATGTCAAACTGCAGAAGTTTAACCTCTGCTATAATGATTCCCTCGGATAATTGTACAAATTATTGTCCCTTACTGTTTCCAAATCCTTAAAAGTTTACATTCAAATTGTTTCCATATTGTCAGCTGAACCAAGCTAGTGACTACAATTGGACTATTTTGTTCAGTTACACACAGAACCGATTTCTATTACACTACTTGCCTTTCTTTTGCCACACTCAAAGATCACATAAATACCCATCCCCTGCTTGGAAAAGTATGTTTATATGTGGTGAATGCTAAAAACTCCAGGCATAGAGTATTATGGAAAGAACACAAAGAAGTCTTTTCATTCACTCAAAAAATCTGTTAAGCTCAATGGTGTGCTAAGAGCTGCTCAGCATGATACAGGGATATAACGATGTAAACAAAACAGCTCTAGAAGAAAAGAGACATGGGTAAAATACAAAGAAAGAGCCACATGAAAAAAAAACAAGGTGATAAAGGTTCCACCAATAAAATAAATGTTGTTATGGAGAACAATAGGGTGTATATATTCAGTGAGGAACTCAACAAACACCTCTCTGAAAGGAGTGACATTTCAGCTAGTTTGAGTGACAAGAACAAGAAGCCATTTGTAGGAAGGAAAGGAGGGATACTTCCAGGCAGAGAGCTGTAAGTGGGAGCCTCTTGAGAAAACAAAACTGTAGAGTGGTGAAACATTCTGGTGGTTAAACATGCTAAGGTACAAGAAATGTAGTGTGAGATAAGATGAGTGGCAGGCAGGCTGTATGTCACACAGCGCTGTATCTGCCAGGCACAGGTATTTGAATTTTGTTGTAGATGTAACAGGAGACCATATGCTTGAGATTCTTCATCAAATTAGGGCCTTGTGGGTAACAAGGTAAAGGGACTCCACTGACAGAAGGTGATGCTCCTGTTTCAGACAAGATAAAAGGGAGGAGAGCAACCTCTTCTTCCTTTTTGTTTCCCTTTCCCTTTCTCCCCTCCTCCCTGTATCCATCCTCTGCTTTCATTTATTTTTCCATACACAAAAGCAGAGGCCTTCGCTCTGCAGACATTCCATATTTTAGCAGCAATGCACCATCTTATCTTGCAGCCCAGACTTGTTGGTATGACAAACAGCTCCAGAGTTGTTTCTGAAGAGGTCCAAAGACTCTTGCCTGACTTCTAGGAAGGAAAGCCAAAAGTACCACAGGGTATTGTCATGGCAGGCCTCCAAAGACAGGTGCATCACAACCAGAGTGCCAAGAAAGAGAATGCATGGGAGAACAAGTGCAGACTATGAAAACCAAATGACAAGGCCCCACTGTTCACCTGAAAAGAGTTGAAGAAGAGCTCACAGTGCATGCGGATCTCCCACCAGAGCCCAGTGAAGGAGTGCGGCTGGCAGATAAATACGATGTAATGCACTCCGAACACCAGGACCAGGACCAGGGTCGATTTGGCAAGTTTCCTGAAAGAGAACAGGGAAAGTCCTTTCAATTCACCAATCTTGAGCATGGCTCAGGAGAGGCAGCTTAGATCACAGGAGCTGACAGTGAACTCACTCTTTAGATCCTACCACTTCCAAGAGAGAGGGAGAGAAGAGAGAGAGAGAGAGAGAGAGAGAGAGAGAGAGAGGAGTCTCTTTCCTCCTCTTTACCACTCTTATATGAAATCAGGTGGTTAATTCTTACCTCTCATAATAGGTGTTTCATAAATCTCCCTAATGCTACTTACATTTCTCTTGATAACAGAATAGTCTTTGTTAATAAAGTGGTTAAATGTTGTTTTCTTTTCCTGAGTTTTAGAGAAGCATTTCCTCTACCCATGGGAATTGCCTTCACTGTCACATAGCGCATTTGGCTTGCTGAGTTCTCCTGAAAAATCAACCACTCTTGGAGATGCTTCATATTTTCTTATGAGCTACATGTGATCATTTCCTCCTCTCTCTCTCAAATTATCTATAGCTCAATAAAGCTTAGGGTTTCTTGTTTTCGAACTAGGTGCTTTGATTGACATTATTTCTCTCTCTTGACTTTTCATATACATTTCCCTGTGTAGTTGAAGGAATTCTGGGTTTCCAGAACAAATGGTGTGGTGTTTATCAGTGTCAACTTGCCTAGATTAATGGATATCTAAAGAACTGGTAAGGCATGATTGTGGGACAAGAGCTGTGAAGGTGGTTCCAGAAGAGATGGCTGTGTGACAGTGCACTGAGTGAGGAAATATTCCCTTGGTGTGGATGGGCACCATCAATCCACAGAGGGACCAGAAATAACAAAAGTGAGGAGGAAGAGGAGGGGGGGGAGGGAGGAGGGGAGGGGGAGGAGGGAAGAGGGAAGAGGAAGATGAGGGAAGAGGGAAGAGGAAGAGGGAAGAGGGAAGAGGAAGAGGAAGAAGAAGAAGAAGAAGAAGAAGAAGAAGAAGAAGAAGAAGAAGAAGAAGAAGAAGAAGAAGAAGAAGAAGAAGAAGGAGAAGAAGAAGAGTGTTCCACAGCTAGAAAACCTTTCTGCCTTTTAGGCATCAGACTCCAGCTTTTGCAGCCACTATAATCTGAGAGACTTGCACCAATAGTCCTTTAGGTTTGGGGCCTTGCCACTTGTCTCCATGTTCCTAAGGATTTTGAACTTGAACTGAGCCATGTTACTTACAGGTATCTATCCGGCTTTCAAGAGGCTTACTATATGCATGACTTCTGAGCTCCAGATCACATAAGCTAACTTCCCTAGTTAACCTCTCATCATATATGTTGGGGTTCAGCTTTGGCCTTGAGGGGGAAGGGCAATGGAGAGCGCTCCTGAGAAGCTGCCTTTCCCCCAGCCCTGGGGGAATGAGGAAGCAGGCCACAATTCTCTGGGTCTGGAACCAGAAGAACTGGCTTTGCGAACAGCCCTCCGACTTTCTCGCCAGCCCATGTGTTCCCCATTCTTGCGGGCTTTTTGCCCCTGGGGTGGTGCTATCCACGTGACATTAGCTCATGAGGGGGTCCTATGACAAGCTCGCCAGCCTATCGTCAGCTATCGGTCGATCACCCCTTTTCTCGTCACCCCTACTATATCAACTGCTAGCCACTCCCTTATTAAATCAGATTTGCTCTTGAAGCATCTCCAAGATCTGCATACTCCTGGCTTTCTTCAAGGGTAAGGAGGGAGGTAAAGTGATCTCCTACGGCCGCGTGCACCTGAGGTCTTTCCTGAGCTCCCCACTCCACTCTGGCCTTACCTGCGGGTCGGGTGACCAGGGGAGAGGGTGAGAAAGGGAGCGATTAGAGTAGAGTAGAGCCTGACCCCCCCGTGCCAGGGGAGGCGACCCGAGCCCGGCACATATACCTATATCTATCCATTTCATACATCTATATGCATCTGTATCTATATGGCCTATAGGTTCTAGCTTTCTTTGACTAATTCAGATGGGCTTATTGCTTGTTTTAAAACAAAGAAAGCCAGATATCAGTTGCTGGGTGGCACTGTTTTGCTTATACTTTTTGTCCAAGAAATTGCCGTGTGGCTTCTATCTTCTCAAACTTGTCCCTTCCTCTCTGAATCATTTTCACTTTAGTAATCCCAAACAGTTCAACCTTCTTCCATTCTCACTAGTCTTTCCTGTAACTGCTTTCTTTATTGATTTATTTTTCTTCTTGGAAATAAGCTACCTTGGTGAGCTACACTAAGACTAAGAAAAACTGTTTCAGATTCTCAACTTCATGACCACTGTGACAGCAATTCAGTTTTATGATCTCTGAAATGAGAAAACAAAGCTCAGGAGTCCATATGAGCTTGAGGGTTTCACCAGGAACCATTATTCTCATACATAATCTTGACATTTGTCCTTCTTTCCAACACATACAGAAGCTGGAGAATCCCACAAAACCATATTGGAATGCCTAATTTTGCTGTCTAGAGTGGCACATTTGCTGTACTTCCTTGCTCAAGTCCATTTACCAGCCTCTCAATCAGAGTGCTCGCTGTAGCCTATGGGCTTTATCCTCTGCTGCTCCTAGCTTTACATTACATACTTTGCCTTACTTACATTCCATTCAGTCTTAGAATTCCACACCAAGCCCTTTTCATGAAAGACAGCATACCTGGTAAGTAATGGGTTTCTCTGATGTGACTAATCTTTAGTTGTGCTTGTCCTCCCCCTAAATCTCAACTAAGCCATCTTGGCTTCCCATGGATATAAGACTGGCAGGACACTTTGTATGCCTTCGTGGCATTTTAATTCAGTTTAATCAGATACAGGAAGACAACATTAACTGGAGTTTTCAGGCTCTTGTCCAACATTGCTCTGAAAGGAAAATTACGTTCTCTGTCTTAAAGTTAAAGGTAAATTCCCCTGGTAATTACTCTCAAAATCGAGCTAATTTTGAGTGTTCCTACTGAGCATGGCTAGAGGCAAAAATTAAGTTAAAACAAAAGAAATAAAGCAAAACAGTAGATTGTGGAATGGCCACAAATGCAAGGGTTTAGGTACGATTTGGTTCATCAATGAAACCCATTAGATAACCCATTAATTCCATCTGCATTAATTAATTAATTCTGAGGTTTATCTGGGTGTGTGAGTAAATACTATTATAGTAAAAAAGTTAATATGTAGAAAACAGATCATAACTATATTTTTCTACTATTATATAACAAGTGGCTATAAAATTTTCTGGCTTAAAGCATTGCTATATATTTGCTATAAAATTTTATAGCATGCCAAAAATCCAGGCACAACATAATTAATTGGGTCATATTGGCAGGGCCTGACACACTTGAAATAAAGGTGTTGGGTTGAGTTTTCATCCAAACCTCAAGTTTCTCTTGTAAACTCATTTGAATTCCTAGAACATCTCCATCCTTCAGCAGTTGTAAGGCCGTCTGTTGACTATCAGCTTGGCTGTAGTGCCCATAGGCTGTCCTTCAGCCCTCCACCATACAAAATGACTTCATTAAAGCCAGCAGAAGGCTCCTCAGGCTCAGAAAAAGGTTTATGTAACACTGCAACATGGTACATAGGAGCAACTAGGCCATGCCTTTTACCATATACTGTAAATTAATCCAAGGGAAATAAATAACCTCTTCATAGGCCTTGCCAGCACTCAAAGTGAGAAATTTGGAAAAGGATTATACAGGACAAGTAAACCACTGGCTAGTAATCTTGAGAGACAGTTTGGAAACCAGTCAACCAGTCAATCACAGTATGTCATTACTGTTCACAGAAACGCAAACTGTATCCTGTAAAATGCCACTAATGTTTACAAGAACGCCACTAACGGCAGACTGGAATACACTGACAAGTTTTGCTAGTTTTCATCCATTTATAAATTGACTTCACATTCATTATCTGATTGTAGGTTAAGTTCATTTCTTAACTAGTTGTAATATTTTGCTTCCTTCATTAATTGTGAGTTAAGTAAAATATTTAAAGTGTGCTCGTTTATGCTGCACAAGGCCAAGAATGAGTTCGAGACAATGAAAGTCATCATCTGTCCATTTGTATAACCATAGGCACATGAGAGTCCTCAACATTGGTTTTCCTCAGGGTCCATCTGGTCCCCAAGCACATTGTCTGTACATTTTTTATAACAATAGTTTCTTTTTATTTTAATATACTTTAGGAAACAATATGCAAATCTGAGGTTCCCCACCATTTCCAGATAACAGCAGAAGCATCTTTACAACTGCAAACTAGAAGCACAGACATGAGATCACTCAGGAATATTACAACGGACAGTGTTCTGGCTTGTTGAAAATATGGGAATAGATTGTGTGAGTCCAAAGTCACTCCCACAAGAGGAATGAAAAGGAGCCAAATAATTTGAAGTCTCAGTCTCTTACACAATCTGGACCTTGGTGATCTCGCACCCAGGGAATGCCTCTAGAAAGTCTAAAGTTTTGGAGTATTTCATTCTTATTTCCTGAAGGAAATGTTTTTCTTTTTCCCATTTCTTTTACTTTATCCTGTTATACTACAACAAATCTTCACTAAAAATGTAAAAAATAAAAAGGAAGAAAAACTCTCTAATTTTTTAAAGAATCATTTTTTGCTAAAAAAGAAAGCATTGAAGAAAACTATTTTTCTTAAGTATGTCTTGATCCTTCTTGATCTCAAAAGAACCTTTTTCTTTTCTTTATGTACATAGCACTTTGTATATTCCTGTCTACTGGTACTTCCTTTGCTTTAGGAAAGATAAATCAGTTTCCTCCTTGACCTTTCTCTGCCTCCTACTAGGTTGTAGATTACAGGAGGGAACTCAGAAAATGAAACAAATGGCAAGTCAACATCATAATCTTGTTACATCTTGTACCAGCTGCTTCATTTTATTTTGAAAACCATATGACACAATTATCATCACATTTCCAAGTCATGACAGAGGGTCAGACAAAGAAAATGTTTACCTAAAATTACAGTCAGTGATGATGCAATCTTAAGAGCTGTCCTCTTTACTATATACTGTATAGTAAGTATCAGTGGTATTTATTCCAAAATAATAAACATTAATTACTCTTGTATAACATTAATGGAAAACCAAATCACCTAAAATGTTAAAATGTTCTTTTGCATTGAATTTTTTTAAATTTTTATAGCCTTTACATTTTCCTAAACCTGAGCCCTTTTCTTAATTTATAAACAAGTTGAAGTGTAATTTACAAGGGAGAAAACATGTCATCTTTTTTGTGAAGTCTGATATATTAAATACTTCCTGTCAATGCTGTTTGAAAATAGCTGATTATACACTATTTAGTACATTACCTTTGGGGAAAACTAGCTGAGAACTGTTGTCTCTATACTATTTTTACAACTGTATGAACATCTACAATTATCTCTATATGAAAATACTTTTAAAGTGATCAGGGTAATTGAATTATATTTCAGTCCAGTAACATACCAACTGAGAGATTTTGAGAACTTTTCAGAAGTCTTTTTCTACTTGTAAGTATATACTCACCTGAAAAGACAATCTGAACTCTGAAATCATTTCCAGTTTTTTACAGTATTGTTCATGGAAATATGTTTAATTATTGTTTTGTTGTTGTTTTCAGTCATGAGGCTTGAACTCAGGGCTTGGGCACACTGTCACTTTTTGCTCAAGTTTAAGGCTCCCACTCTGAGCCACAGCACCACTTCTGGTTTTCTGGTGGTGAATTGGAGCTAAGAGTCCCACAGACTTTCCTGCCCAGGCTCACTTGGAACCCTCCTCAGATCTCAGGCTCCTTATTAGCTAGGATGACAGACATGAGCCATCAGCATTCAGGTAATTACTGTCTGAGATGCCATCATTTGCATAGTTTAGCAAGAATGCTTGAACATTTGTTAGACAAAGCTAATATGAAACAAAAGTTTAAAGATACTAAAATAATTAAATGTAAATTTAAATTCTCAACCCTGATGGTAGGAATAGCACCAAGACAAATTATATTTTCCCAAGTCTACTTAAAAAAAGTAAGATTGGTCAGAAGACCTCAGAAACTGACCAAAGATCTCAGAAACTGAACGCTAAATTGAATTTCCAGATAGTTGCCAAGTACTTTCCCCAGTTTTATCTCAAGTGAGAAAAGCATTTTCTACTGTGTTTTAACTTTTGGAAAGCATTAATAATACGAAATGTGTTTCAGCTATGAAAAAAGATATATTTAACTTCGAAAAATATTTTACTAGCCTATTCTAATCAACACTTTAAACTTTAAAAATTTTAACTACTATATTATTAAAAAGTTGTCTACAAGAAGTTTCTCATTGTACTGTATGTGGTCTTTATTTTCCCCCTTTCTTGTGATCTATTCCGTTTTGATTTCTGTAAGCTTATCTGACTTAAGGAGGGTAAAGAGAAGCACAGAAAGGGTGGGACAAAGGGTGAACCAATTCAGCAGTGATACTCACTAGACACTATGTTGGAAATTAACTATACAGGATGGAGGGAAGGAAAATCAGGAGGGGAAAAAACAGGAAAGAATGAGGAAAAGGGTGATACTGTTCAAAGGAATGCACTCACTATCTGACCTATGCAACTATAACCCCTCTGTACATCACCTTCACAATGATTTTTTTAATTTTTCTAAAGTTGTACCAAATTCTGAGTAATGGCTAATTAAAATTCTTAATAACTTATTCTCTTCCAGTTTTATGAGGTACAATCCCCTGACAGGTAAACTCTAAATGTTATCTATTTTCTGTTTTGGGATATCAGTATTTGTTTCCTGCTGAGTTTCTCAAATTTCATGGGCAACTTTTTTCCAAAGAATAGTAAATTTGTGTCATTTAGAAATATAGAAACAAATCAGCTAACATTCATAACTACAGAAAAAAGTAGTTTTCAAACACTATTGCACCTTTTTACTTTATGAAGAAAAATGAAAGACTCTATCTGTTGGTGTTCTGTCATCCTTTGGTCTTACACTTCATGGAAGGAATGTAACACAAGACAAGCTCTATCAGTACAGCACAATTCATTTGCTTTAAGCAAATGCTTAAACAAATTGCTTTTAACAATACAACAAAACCACTTTCTTCTGACATAATACATGCATATAAAATTGCCTATGTTCATCACCAAGTGATTTTTCTGAGAGTTCATATAATCCATAGAAAAATACCAACTTGCTCAGAAGACATAACAGTGTAGTTAGAATTTAAACACACTGAGAAAGCTTAAAGTTATTTACAGGTTGGTTTTATACTTTTTCTAATAACTCACATAATTGAAACAAAAGATATACATTCATAAATTTAATCTCTTAAAGGTCTTTTGGGAGCAACTGATATTTTTTCTTTGAATAATAACCAACACATACTCTTTGATGGGGAGGCTGCTCTTGAATTACCTGTATTGCTTTCTCATGTCACGTCCAACTGCATTGGTCTCCCAAATTTTGGTAGCTAGAACTCTAACTGTATTCAGAAAGAGAATAAAATTCATCTGCAAGAGAAAATAATATTATAAAGAATTACTGAATTAGTCTTCAAGATGTTCATAGAAATTTAACAAATTGAACTTCTTTGTACTCAAAGACTCCAATAAATGTGAATAAAATATAGATGAAATATTGAAAGTGATTAATTTTATGCATTATTATGATTGTAAAGGTGATGTACAGTTAAACAGATCAGATAAGGAGTTCATTCCTTTTTGTACAATGTCGCCTCTTCCCTCACTCTCTCCTAGTTTCCCCTCTCATCTCCATCAGCAAGTTACATAACTCATTTTCAACATAGTGTCTGCTGCATCTGTTCACCTTTTGTCCTTCCATTTCTGTGCCCCACTTACCTTCTCAAAGACAGATACATGGACAAAGAAAACAAATGGAAAAGAAAAAAAACAACAAAGGAAAAAACCTCTTCTTTCCATTTCCTGGAGTTCATTTCAATAAGTACTATTTTATATGATCAGTTGCTCACAGTATTGCGTGGAAAGCTACTGGTCTTGATTTGCTTTTTTTGCAAAAACAAAATAATTAAAAAGCTTCAACAGACTGGAAATTAGAGATAAAGAGAATTCCAAATTTCAGTTTCCAAAACAAAGTTTGGATGAAGCTCCATAGCAGACTATAAGATTACAAAAATAAAATAAGAGCTATATAAATGAGACTGCCCTTTTAAAATGAAATAATACTTCTGTCTATATTTGAGGAAGGAGTAATACTTGTTCTGGAGACACTGTCTTTCCCATGATGTATGAAACATCTTAGGAGACATATGTTAAGGTTTAAAAAGAGAAAAACAAAAAGGAAAGATCGTGTATAAGAAAAACTAACCATGTAGAAAATTAAACTGAATTCTAGATGTTATGGATGAAGGAAGCACTAGGGGAAAAAAAATCTCATTCCACATTTTAAAAAAGAAGATGGGCTTGGATTGAAAAAAAAAATAAGCTCTTTATATCCAAGGTTCTTTGATGAGATTCAACATAAAGAAGAACAAGAAGAAAGCATGAAGGTCAGGATTCCTAAGCCCCTGGAGTGTCTTCATTCAGGGAGTTGACCACTGTCCAGAAAGTGCTACCTAGGAACAACAGGACTGTAGCTGGTCACAAACAGTCATTGGGTCAATGAAAGAGGTAGGGGCTGAACTGATAGCCCATCAAGGTCCCCATTGCTTGAAGATAGCTTGCCATAGAGAGTTCTAAAACATTTCTGGAAATTGGAAAATTTGGGTTATTGAGTCCCCAGTGCAGTTGATTATCTGCATCAGCCCTAAAATACTGCCACCATGCTTATACCATCTTCCTTCCAACTTCCATGGATGCCCCTCTGGGTAATTTCACAGCTTCCTTCTCAACCTAAGGGTTGAGCTGAAGAAGAAAGATGCCTGCAAGTGAACCACAGCACCCCATCCTTGAATATTTGCTCACTTTAAGCTTCATCTAATGTGAGATTTAAATCATATTCATTTGTTAAATGTACACAAATAAAGGTCCAGTTGAAAGAGATTAACTGATTTGATTTGTGCCATCCATTTATCAGCTATCAGCTGGAATTAGGACCAAGTCTCAGTAGTTTCCCATCATGAATTCCTAACTCTAATCTTATATATTCTCTTCAGTTATCCCAAAAGATGCAAAACTTCAGATCTTCACCCTCTATAACATCTTGCTCAGAGACATAACCTTTATCTACAACAAGGTGTGAAGTTGTTTATCTATTGCATGGACATTATTTCCTGAATAGCCAAAGGATTTCCTTATTTCCTCTTTGCTTAATGCTACAGACCCTGGCAGTACAATAGAGTTAGGGTAAAAAAAAAGGGGGGGGAAAGGCTTACAAATGCATAATTGCAAAGGACTTAGTGGTAAGACTTTTTTCCTACATTATTATTAGCACCAATTCATTGTACAAGGAGCTTTGGTGATGGTAAGTCCACACATGCATACAATGTACCTTGAGTAGATTCATCCCTCCATTTCTCTCCTTCACCCCCTCTTTTCCCAAGCCAATCTCCTCAAGCTCCGTTATTTAACTTCCACACATGTGCTTTAACTATATGTATTTTAACTATATTCACTCTTTCCATCGGCCTTACCTCCTCTACCACCCATTCTTCACACAAGATCTGTTTTCTATTACTCTCACTCATTGTTTTTAAGAGTATATTCATTTTTCAAAAATGTTTCACTGAGGTATTTTTCACATGCATATATTGTACTTTTACAGATTGAAGCCTCGCTTACTCTCAGTTTCCCCGTCCCCAAAGCCCCCTAATTTGAATGATAGGGATTGAAGCTGGAACTGCTATAGGAATAACATTAGCTGTCATGTCTTCATCCTTGAAAAGGAGCAATTATACCTGACAGCATATGGGCCAACTTTGAGTACCACCATATTAAAGTGCTCCAACCAAGAACTCTTCCCTTAGGACAGTATATCACAGATAAATATGGTAAAATACCCAGAAATTCGACTGAAAGCTAATCAGCAGTTTAATAACTTAAGGAACACCTGAGATTTTACAGAAAAGATGAAGAAAAACCAAGATTGGGAGAACTTCCTGTCTTAAAAGATGGATAAGTAAGCCGTATTCCAGTGGCTCATGCCTATAATCCTAGCTACACAAGAGGCTGAGATCTGAAGATCAAGGTTCGAAGCCAGCCTGGGCAGAAAAAGCCATGAGACTTTCATCTCCAATTAACCAACAGAAAACCGGAAGTGACGCTGTGGCTCAAATGGTAGAGTACTAGCCTTGAGCAAAAGAGCTCAGAGACAGCACTCAGGACCAGAGTGCAAGCCTCACAACCAACCCCCCCAAAAAAAACAACAACAACATGGATACGTAGCCAAGCACCAGTAGCTCATGCCTGTAATCCTAGCTACTGAGGGTCATAGTTGAAGGCCAGCCTGGGCAGAAAAGTCTATGAGACTCTTATCTCTAAGCACTAAAAAGCCAGAAGTGGAGCTGTGGCTCAAGTGGTAGAGTATTAGCCTTGAACAAAAGCTGAGGAAGAAATATGAGTGTATTTAGACAGCTAATCTTCTTTATCATGGAAGCCTGCACTGGCAGATTTTCTGCAGTACCTGTAGCAACAGAACCTCCCTCAGAATCCTGTGGCTAAATAGGAACAATTGCTGGGTTCTCCAATAGGCCCATTTGGCTGTAGCCCAGCCTTTGGCAGCAATATGGTTTGGGGTGGTTCTTCCTCTGCCCCTATACTGTATATTACCTGATGTCCCCAAAATCAGGGCAGTAGAGAAAGGTTCCATTTGGCTGTAGCCCAGCCTTTGGCAGCAATATGGTTTGGGGTGGTTCTTCCTCTGCCCCTATACTGTATATTACCTGATGTCCCCAAAATCAGGGCAGTAGAGAAAGGTTCTGTATAGTTGTTCCTCTCTGAGGCCTTCTGAATATATCCCATCTTACTTTTCAATGTCATGAGCATAAAAATTACATTTACTTTGTTTATATGAATCTTGGTCTGAATTACTAACCTTCTGATTTATAGGCAATAACCTTCTAATTTAATATCAAATGGAATGTTGGTTATCTACATGACTTGTACCTTAGGATCACATTTATATAAATGGTACAGTTTTAACTTCGTCTGAAGTTCTGACATGCTTAGGAAAGAAAATATTCTGGGAGGGAAAATTTCCTCAAATAAAAATCAATTTGGTATCTTGAAATTCTATCCAAGATTGAAGATTAACTTTTATCCCTTCTTTGAACATTTACTTCTTTAGTACTCATCCCTGTTTTTGGAGAGCAGGCCTTTTTCAGTAACAACTGGGGAAATAAATGACTAACTTCACAGCAGAAAGAAGCTTATGCCTTATTTCTTTGAGTCTCTTCATATTTTGCGAAGAGCATAAAGGTAGAATCTTTTTTTTTTTTTTTTTTTTTGGCCAGTCCTGAGGCTTGGACTCAGGGCCTGAGCACTGTCCCTTGGCTTCTTTTTGCTCAAGGCTAGCACTCTGCCACTTGAGCCACAGCGCCACTTCTGGCCATTTTCTGTATATGTGGTGCTGGGGAATCGAACCCAGGGCCTCATGTATATGAGGCAGGCACTCTTGCCACTATGCCATATTCCCAGCCCCAAAGGTAGGATTTTTTAAAGCTTACCACTTAGCCTTTTCCTAAAGGCCTTTATGGAAAAGTACCATCTTATCCTACCTGCCAAAATTCTCTGTGATACCCTTGGTCAGATGTGTGAGGCAAAACATTAGTCAGACAAAATCCTGAAAACTTGGCACTGTGTATTCAATGCACTGAGCAATACAGATTTCTCAAGGGTAACTATTTTGTTAGTCATGAAACTAGCTCATGAGTCAGACAATGAGCAGGTCAATGACAAACACTACAAACAGTGGACCACCAACATCAGTTCTTAGTTTAGATACACAAAACTGCTGAGGGATAAAAATATAAAGCATACAAGTATATACCAACAACAACAAAAAAAGACTGGATAACAAAATAAGCATGTAACCTATATTTTCCTAATAACCCACAGCATCTATAATGATAACTATAAGCTCTCACAATTCCATCGTGTCTCTGTAGGGTTATTTAAAGGTCAAAATCGCTACAATAACATTGCAAATGAACATCAGGAGAAATATCCTCCAAATGCTTCCCAACTTGAACTTTATTTAATTCTATGACTTATTTTTGAGGAGTGATCAGAAAATGAGCTACCTCCTCCAGAACACATGCATGTAAATTTAAGTATCTCCATGAGTAACCGGCCCTGATTTCCAATGTTAGCTTTTAGTTCTTAAATGGCAGCTGAGAGTGGCTCAAAAATTGAGTTTTAGGTAGCCCATTTCATTCCTTCTGTTTGATGGAGTTTTTGTTGTTGTTGTTGTTGCTGTTGTTTTGTGTTTTTGTTGTGTTTTTTTGTTTGTTTTTTTGCCAGTCCTGGGGCTTGCATTCAAGGCTTGAGCAGTGCCCCTAGATTCCTTTTGCTCAAGGCTAGCACTCTACCACTTGAGCCACAGTGCCACCTTCGGCTTTTTCTATATATGTGATGCTGAGGAATCAAACCTAGGGCTTCATGCATGCTAGGAAGCACTTTACTGCTAAGCCACATTCCCAGCCCCTCCTTCTGTTTTGTGAACATCAGTTGTTATATCTACTATCAGAAAGATAATTCTGGAACAAAAAAAATAACTTTTCTTCCAGCACGTATGATATATCATTAAATTAAGCCCATGTTTACATTTTCATTGATGGCAGTGCTTCGCATTTCCTTGGATCCTCAAATACAGTTCTCCTTATTGGCCATTCACATGGATGGAGCAACACATTGTACAAGGAAGTAAATTGAGACTTTCTGGCTTCTCTAACCAAGAGAATAAATCCATTGAATTGAATATGTGGCATTGATTCCCACCAAAGAGCAAAAACCATGGACCACCATCTCCATCTTCTGTAGCACTCATCTCCCTTACATCCTCCCAGCAGCAACTTGCAGGGGTGAATGGTTATTTCCACCTAATTCTTGTCTCTGTGGAAACTGTATTGGGAATAGTCTCAACGGAATTTCAAGTACCATGATCTATGACAGTAAATTGGTTAGGATTATGAACTTTATATACAACAGTAAGTAATCGGTATCTCTCTTCAGCAGACATTTGCTCCTCCAAACAAGTTCATCTAATATATCCAACAGAGTGCCTTCAGACTTTTTTTTCATTGTTTATTTTTGGTCCCCATATGAAGGCTTGAACTCAGAGCCTTGAGCTATAACTGAGCTTTCTTACTCACCCCTCACACTGTACCACTTGAGCCGGGTCTCTGACAAATTGGAAATGGAGTCTCACCAAGGTTCCTTTCCAAGCTAGCCACATTGAACCACAGTCCTCCAGGGTAGCAAGGATGACAGGAGTGAATCGTTGGTGCCTAGCTCATACTTGAATATCTTCATGTTTCACCATAATTTTAAGGAAAACTTCAACATACATTTGCCTGGATTTCATGCTCATTCAACTGTTCATTCTGATCTCCAGTGTATCTGGGGATGTGCTTTCATCCAGCCACCAAGAATGTGGCCCACCCATTTCCACCTTGCCACATACTGCTAAGGAAAACCCTTCTCCACTCTTTGCCCATGACATTTGCACTTGTCTTTCATACATTCAGTTCTGATATCACCTACTTGATGTTTCCTTTTCAAAGCTATCCTGATAGGAGTTTTCAGCTTTATCCTTCTCATTCTTAACTTTAAGGTATCCATCTCATAAATGTCTTGAAACACGTCTGTTCACTTTCCCATTCTATATTTCTTTGTATTGGCATACATTCCTTGTAAGAGGGCAGTTCATTGTCATTTCCACACATATAAACAATGTATCCTTATTGACAGCCACCCCATCTAGTACCCTCCCTTACCCTATCCCTCTTCTTTAAATAATTGCATTATTCTATTTTCAAACTTGTGAATAAACTACATTAACCACATTTCATTTTCATTCACTCTATTCATTAGCCCTCCCTCCCTCTGTGGTGCTCACCACACTCAAGCTTATTTTACTGCAGTGTCATTCTGGAGGCTTTGTAGTGTACATAAATTGCACCAAGGGGTTTCACTACAGTATTTCACATGAACATGTATGTATCATATTTTGCTTAGAATAACCTCCATTGCCTTCTCTGACCCTACTCCTTTAATCTCTTATTGATCACTGAGGTTCCTTTTGCTATTTTCATACATAGCTGAACTATATCACAAAAGTATTCTTTTTTGTTTCCTCTTTCCCCTCATCCTGCTATATAATTTCACAGTTAGAATTTAGGAGGATTGTGTGCATATATATATATGTATGTATGTATAATATACTAAACATATATATTTGTATATTTAGATTTGTGTTTATATGTGCATAGGTTATATATGTAGGTATATGCATATATAAATGCATATGTTTAGAAGCGGTGCTGTGGCTCAAGTGGTAGAGTGCTACCCTTGAGCTGAAGAGAACAGGGACAGTGCCTAGGCCCAGAGTTCAAGCCCCATGACCAACAAAAAAAAAAAAGTGAATGAATGCATATGTTTCCATTCTGTGTTTCTACATCAGTTTTAATTCTTTTGAGCTGTTACAACCCCTAGTGCAGACCTGTCCAACACTCAGCCTAGTAGGGACTCAGCATCTCTTTATCGCTAGTTGTAGGCCTCTCTGCCCTGCCAGGTTCGTCACTTGTCCCTGGGGTGGGGCATCTCTGCTTCCCCCAGTGCTGCTCTTGCAGGATCACACTATTGCTACTTGCTCTCTGTTCAGCACGAAATATTCCTCTTTATTTTGATGTTATAGAGAATTTAAAATTCGTCCTCATCAACATCAAGATGGTATAGGTGAATACAAATTATTACATTTGGAGATATTTATCTTCATGACAAATTTATAGTTTTTCAATGAATACCTCTCTTTAGGACAAATTTAGTAGCAAAACACAGGAAACAACAATGCTACAGTTTTTGTTTCCAAAATTCTGAAATCAAATGGTTTCTTCTACAATTGTACCAAGCTATGTATATCTCTCTGACTACTCATAAGCCCTGTAACTCTCCTAAGTTTAATCTGGCTCATATATCATTTAGAAATACCATATTTTATCAGATTTTACTCTGATGTCACACATACAATCCTTAGTATCTAGGTTATAATGATACCCAAAGCCAGAATTGAGTAAGACACCCAATTTGGTTTTAAATTTCTGGGCAAATAATTTGATCATGGTACATATGGAGACCACACCACAAGAAAAGACAGAGCTGAAAAAAAATCAGGTATTTTAAAGTCAACATATTTTTAAGAAAAAAATGTAGCCATCTACATGGAAACATTTCTACCCATAAATTTAAGAAGCTGTTTGACATGTTTTTCAATCCAAGCAGAAAGAACTTGGCCAAAAAGTTCAGGCTGGATCTTCGCTTTTGTCACACTAGTTGTGTGGCCTTTATCTATACTCTGCTCCTCTAGAAAACAAAAGATGGCCTAAGATGGACTGAGAAGTTCTGAAAGTTTACTTACTGTATGCCACTGTTCCCCAGTCCCAAGGACATCTACTTTGTATGTATGATGTGGCTTCTTTCAACAACTATGAATCAAGTAGTCATGATATGCCAGGAAAAAAATCTTGCTAGGAACCAGGAATACAGAGTTTAGGGAAGAAGCTTGGCTATTGTTTTTCCTCAGTGATGAGTATGTATCCCAGGACTTTGTGCTTGTTAGGCAAGTGCTCTAGCACTGAACTACATCCCCAACCTGTAAGTCTGGTTCTTATTCACATAGCTTTCAAGTTTACAGACAAGATGGAACACTGACAGACACGTTTGATTTCACGTAGACTGAGGGGCCTCGAAGGAGGTCCCAATGGAGATAGGGCATTCAATGTGAGAAATGGAAAGGATATCTCAGCCTTTCACAGGAGCACAGAGGGTCTTTAGAATTGCTCTGGGTGGGCAGAAGTGGACAAGTTCAAGAAACTGACTGCAAAACCGTATGGCTGGGTTTCAGGATGTAAAGGCCATGTGCATGCCTGGCAAGATGCTCTCTGAATTCCCAGGGAAGTTCCAAGTGCATGGAGCTCATTGAATTGGCACGTACTGAGTAATCACATGGATCCTGAATTAACCATTCTACCTCTCCATGGCTCTCTGGCCTTAGTCAATTTCTTCATTCACAGTTACAGTAAGGATTCAATACATAAAATTTTACAACCGAGAGAGGGGGGGGGCAGGGGGCATGGATTGGGCACTGAGATGAAGTTCCTGGATCATTTTCCCCCTGTGACAAATAGTTAGAAACTAAGTTCTCTAAAAGCACTGACTGCTTTCTTGGTCCCATGAGTTAACTAAAAGCAAGAGGAAAAGCTTTGCATTCCAGCCTCTGTTACACTTCTGCCTCCTTTACTCCAAGTGATCCTTATGGGCTCCAGGATAAACAAGACCAATCAGTAACATCATTATGATATGGGTCCAAAACTACACCTAAGGAAAAAACAAAAAGCAGCAGAGCCATGCTAGACAGACCATTCCCTACAAATACCTTTATGGATGAGTCTACAGCCTAAAGTAAGAGTGGTCACCCATCTCATGGGAACTAAATGATGATAGCAGAACTCTCCTCCTGCCCACACCTTCACACAACCCACTGAGAAGAGACTCGGTCCCTTAGAGACTTTTCACATCTTAAAGGTCACTTGCAGATACACAGGGCACAAGTGCTGAAATTATTGCTGACCAAAATGGACAATTTTATCACATTATAAAAACATTTGGGAAAGGGGGGGAAAGGGTTAAGAGTCATACAGATAGAATGAATTTGATTGAAGTACATTATACACATGCACTTAAAAATCACAATAAAATCCCTTTAATGCAGTTAATATATGATAACAGTTTTTAAGAAAGAGAACATTTTTGTGATAAGGTGTTAGGAGAGACTCTGCTTGGGTTATGAACAAATTGCTAAAAAGAAAAAATATGAAAACAAATAATAGTTAAAACTCTCATTGTACTATGTGCCAGCCACAGTTTCTAATGCAGTCCAATTATTAACTCCTGTGACCTGTACTATTTATTATCTTCATTGCTCAGATGACAAAATTGAACCTTAAGTTTAAACACATGGCCAAAACCAGACTGTACATAAAATCCCAACTATAGGTTTACAGGAAGGTAGACCTAGGACTCTCGTAAAACTACTATCACTAAGGTCTGTGAGATGGAGAGAAGGCCCATTGGAGAAGATCAGCTTCGAGCTGGAAACTAAAGGGAGAGAAGGTGACAAGCAGGAGGCCAGGCAGATAGACTAGTATAGACAAAAAAAAAAAGGCCTGAAGTGGGAAAGAACAGAGCATGCTCACGAAACTAAAAGAAGTCAGCTGTAGCTCAGGAGGCACAGGGACTGGTGATGCAAATGAGGAAAATAAATCCCAAATGCACAGCATGCAAAACCCCAGTTCATGGTCTTCTTTTGTCTTCTAATTCAGTCATGTCCTGTCCACTCAAGGTCACTATGATTTCATCCAGCAGACACCACTGCTAACTTGTCACTCCCTGCCCATCTCAACCAGGCCTTGGGACTCTGCAATGGACTGATCTGATTCCATCACTCTCCACTGTGGAAACCTATGCCTGTCAACTCCTGCATACTTAAGTCTCAGTTCTTGACGGAAGCATATGGGTCTCTTCAGGGACCATCCCTCCTCTTTCTGCTGATTCAGCCCTGATATAATTACCCAAAAGCACAAGTTAGACGCACAGCAGTCCTTTAGCACCTCAACACAACCCACCAAGAAAAATGAATGAAAAACGTGAGTGAATCAGGCGGGGGATATGGCCTAATGGCAAGCCCTGGGTCCAGTTCCCCAGCACCATATATACAGAAAATGGCCAGAAGTTCAAGTGGCAGAGTGCTAGCTTTGAGCAAAAAGAAGCCAGGGACAGTGCTCAGGCCCTGAGTCCAAGGCCCAGGACTGGCAAAAAAAAAAAAAAAAAAGAATGAATCTGCCTCACTAATCACTACTGTCTTTGCTCATGCTTTTGTATTTATTGTGAATCCCCAGCTTCTTCTAAAATACACTTCAGAACACTTTTCATTTTCTAAATACCAATTTCGATTATAAAACATGAATTCTTCTAATTCTAGGTAAAATAATTACTGTTCTTGGAATCCAGACTTTAAAGCACATTGACTGGGTTCACCATACCTTCTGACCCCAGGATAACCAAGATTTCTGTGTATGCTTCTAGTGTTCCTCTGAACCACCACCAATGGCAACCTTAGTGCCTAGATGGGAACTAACCAGTGCTATTATCCACAGAGGCTTTTCAACTTTCCACTCCCATGGCCAAATTTCTCTCTTGGGAGCTATCTGTGTTAGAGGTTTAGCTTCTTGTCTCTCAAGCTATTTTCCTCATTTTATTGCAAACAGTACCTTTGAGCTTTTCTTTGCAGTTCCAGTCTTTTCTCCCTTAGGCTTCCACTTAGGTTGTTCATTTTCTCTTTCAGAACTCAGCCTTCTCTCAGTTATCAATAAAAACAAGTGGGATATTGATTTCAAGTCCAGTTCCTGACATTCTTTGAGTGCCTGACATTTTATCACACATCAACAGGCTTCAAAGGAATGGTGATAACCCCAAAATTCTAATACTGACAAAAGATAACTCAGGTGTTAATGAATCTCTTTGGCCATTTGTGAAATCAAATGGACTGCATCATATTGGACTTGCATCTAAGAATTCCTACTTTGAAGTTCCCATAGTATTATTTCAAAAAGAAGAAAATTGCCATTCCACCTAGGTTTTTCTCAAACCTATCAAGGAAACCATCATTAGTGATTCTCCTCTACCAATAGCAGCCCTTATGTCTAGTCCTTTATCACCTCATTACTCTTTTCCATTGCAATTTAGAAACCCCTGCAAACAAACTTCCTTTTATGTTGGTGATGTGAATGACTTAATCAACAAATAGCAAAGCTTGAGATACAAGTCGATTCTCTCTATAGAAAAATGCCCATTTCCTTTCTCCACAGACCTTTGTTTTAATTTGTGCTGGTAATTAGGGCTTGAACGCAGGGCCAGGGTCCTCTCCCTTAATTTTTTTTTCCACTCAAAACTGCTGCTCTACAAAAACAAGGCTATACTAAAGCCACCAGCACAATCATGTTTGTTGCAGCACTGTTTACCATAGCCAAGAATATGGAATCAGCCCAGAGGCCCCTCAAAACATGATGGATCAAGAAAATGTGGTATACGTACAGAATAGAATTCAACTCATTCATCAGAAAGAATGACATTGTACTACTCATAAGGACATGGAAAGCCTTGGGAAAGATTATATTAAGTGAAGTAAGCCAGATCCAAAGAGCATAGTATGCATGGCTTCTCTCATTTGTGGCACCTAGAATATGCCTATAAATCTACAAGTAAACACACTGGGTGAATTAACTGAGGTATAATAGATTCTATGGAGAGCTCAAATAGTACAATTCTTTACAAAGACTAACAAAATAAGTACCAAGAAATGGGTACTTGCAAGAGGAAACTCTCCAAAGGGAGAAGGATAGAAGAATGAAGGGGGAGGTGAGGAGTCTGCAGGCAAGAATTCACTGTCCATATTACAGAATTGAGAAATACAAGAGAAGGGGTGAATCAAAGGAGGGGGTGAAAATGTTGAAGTGATGACACAGATCAAGCTGCAGTGTACATGTAAACTGCCCTGTTAAATGACCAAAAAAATTAATACATAACTTAAGAATTGATAAAAATGAGAGTAGAGGTGGATTGGAAGGAATTGGTCAGAATGTTGAAAGGCGCAACATTGATCAAGACAATGCTTTGTTGAATGGCAGCTCCATTGTACACTACTTAAAGATAATGAGAACATTCAAAAATCAGACTGCTTCTCTACTACTAGAGCCACACTTCTACTTTTGGCTAGCTAATTTGGAGATATAATTCTCATTCATTTTTCTATCCAGGCTGGCCTTGAAGTGTGATTCTCAGATCTCAGATCTCTTGAATAGCTAGAATTACAAGTGTGAGCACCAGCATCTGACTTTAACTTCTAATAATTTGTAAGGTTCTCTTAGATTTTAATAGGCCCTACCTTTTATCGAGTGAAAAACTAAACTTTACCATTATATTAAAATGTTATATTTAGGAGTACTATTTATCTCATTATCAGTCAATACAGGGCATTAAAGAACCAAAAATGGTAAAATACAGTGTGTGCCCTTAAAACATTATTAGTAAGATAGAATAGAAGGAATGTCTAGAGGAGAACATAGAAAGAAACTTAGAAACTAGGAATATAGATAAAGAGAGGATTTCAAGCTATGCAGCAGTGGCTCACACCTGTAATCCTAGCTACTCAGGAGGCTCAGATCTGAGGATCACAGTTCAAATCCAGTCTGGGTAGGAAAGTCTATGAGACTCTTATATCCAATTAACCACTAGAAAACCAGAAGTGGCACTGTTGCTCAAGTGGTAGAGCAGTAGCCTTGAGCTAAAGAGCTCAGGGACAGTGCCCAGGCCCAGAGTTCAAGCCCCACGACCACCACCAACAAAAACAACACAGAATCCACTGTATAAAAAGGAAGTTTGAATTGTAGGCACCAGTCCCTTCCTTATAAAGTGAACTCTTTCCTTTAAGAAATTCTTTCCTTTCATTGATGTATTCTCGGCAACATAGTTGCAGCTCTGAGATGGCTTCCTACTAAGTTATAGTAGCATTTCATTTACATTAAAAATCAAAATAGTATGGTTCTGGATTTTAGTCTTTCCTTCTTTCATCCTCAACCCATTTTTTTACCTTCTCCTCAGACATAGGTAAGTGGGTCCAGTTTGATAACAGTATAACAGTGTGACTTGGCAAGGATATAACTGGCCTCGTGAAAAGTACTCTGTTATTTTATTTTCCTCTCTAAATGTTAACACCAGTGGGCCTGTACTTTTGTTCTCTTCTATTGCTCTTTGGACAACCTTCTTATGAGGTAAGGAAAGCTGTTATCTGATTATCTGGATGTTCCTAGAAAATCTCTCCCCAAGGAACAGCTAGCTACCCGTGAGGGTCCATTGTGCCAGGAGGCTGGCAGGATGACTGACACATTGTCCAAACACCAAGGAAGACATGGGCATAAAAGACAAAGAAAAAACAACAAATCAATTAATCAATTAATGATCAGGCTGTGAAATTGCTTCTTAATGGCTTAACATTGAGTATAGTGAGACCAGTCTTATTTTTAAGATGCCTATTACCTATGTGAGCAACAGGAAATCACAAACTAGTATAAGTTCTTCAGAGAAATTAATAACTAATGATTCATTATTCCTTCAATATAATTTCTACAGAGAAACCGATGCCTTGATCAAGCCTTAATACTCATGAATTCTGTTAGAATAGTACAATATTGTTTTCCTTTGCAACCACATGCAGTATACAGTCAGCAGATTACAGACACCTAAGGTCCTATGCCATAGGACTTGTGAACTCTGTCTTTCTCTATTTATTATCCATTAGGTAGAATTTTTCAAGGCATTTCTCCATATGGAATACACTTAACTCCATGGGGGAAAATATACCAAATGAAACCTTCAGACAATTCTTCGTAATGGATCATACTATCCTTCTTGTTTCTCAGCAATTTGTCCATCCTGCAATTCTGTATTTCATCCTCATTACCCCCAATTTATGACTAGCTGGTCAGAACCTCAAAGTGGGAGTGTAATGGATCAAGGAAGAGGTAGCGATTTAGAACCATCTATTTCCCTACATATGCAAACGGCACATTTTGAAGTCTTCATATGCTACCTGACTAAAGGAAGTACCTGTGATTTCTCCATGTATCTCAGTGTCGGCCTCAAATAAGGATCTAGACCCCAACCTCAACTCTTCCAACAGATAAATTATACACAAGAGAGTTTCTTAAATTTATACAGTAAAGAGACAGACAATTTTCCTTAGAGTTTTAATAACCATTTAATGATTCATCTTTCTTTCAACTATGTGGCCTCTCAAACTTACCCCAATTGCTGCTAAGATTGGGGCTTGATAAATCCACCTGTCTCCAGCACTAAGTTCCCAGCACCTAAGACACACACACACAAAAGAAAAGTGTTCATGAATAAATTCGGTAGAATGTTTTTACTAGAAACGTTTTTACTTTTACTAGAAACTCTAGCCCAACTTCTCAATAAAAAAAACAAATAGAATGATGAAAGAGGTGTCAATGCATAAAGATACATGGCATTCATAAATTGGCTTGTTGAACAGTAACTCCTTTGTACAACTACTTAAAGATAATATTTTTAAAGGAAAGAGAACAAATAAGTACAAATATCTTAACTTTAAACACGTATAATGGGTCCTATTTCCACACTAAAATATGACCTTCAGGCAAGTAAATTATTACAAATACTGAATAATTACTTTTATAGTGACCAGAAGTGAAATCCTTTCTCACACATACACAGAGAGAAAGAGAGAGAGGGAGAGAGAGAGAGAGTGAGTGAGAGAGAGAGAGAGAGAATCTTCTAAAATTGGTAACATTGTTACTTTGCTTTTACTAGTATGGAAATGAGACATAATCATTAAAAATTCTCTCATAAATTGCTTTCAGTGGCTACAACAATTTTACTACTAAGTTCATCAAGTGTAAAGTTACACTAATATTGTAACTGACTTTGCAAGTTATTCTTATCCATATGAATACAACAGAAAACTGCACAAAATAATGTTTGATGTAGTCCTAACAATTAACTCTCTTCAAGAGGATGTAATTGATTTGTATTCTGTGAATACTGATATTTGCATTTACTTGTAACTTTTCAGTGTTAACTTTCCTGAACAAAAACATTTCTCCTTTAAACCTATCATAATACCTTAATAGTTCCCTCATTAAATAAAGGGTTAAAAAACTCTTCACAATTGTACTTTTTATAGTTCTCTGGACCCAGATTTTGTTTCTGATTTTTAAAAGATTATTTTTCCAGTTAATAATAAAACTAGCACATGTTTTAACCATTTGTTAGATTAACATTCTACCACTCAAGCTAGAGCTCCAACCTTAATTCACCTACTTATTATTATTTATTGATTCTACTTAGGATGTGAAGATCAGTACTGGCTTTGTGTTATAAGGTACTACAAGTGCCCGGAGTAATATATAACACTTAGGAAGTCCATAAATAATTGCTGAATTAAATTGACATAAATTGAACCTAAAGTAAGTTTCATAGAAAAATAATGTGTACGCTCTTATGAAACTTTCTTTTCCCTTTTAAAGGTATATTATTTTTACTTCTTTCGCTATCAGTACCAAGAGTTTGCATTGTGAGGGTGCACCACAGAAATTAACCAGTCCCTGCACCAAAACATAATTGTGGCCCAGCCCAACTGACCACAAGTTCCTTCATAGCTTATGGATGTCATGTCTTCATAATTGGACATTTTTTAGCATTATGTACGTGTATCTATTTTTCACATGATTCAACTAGACAAGATAAAAGACTTCATTACTGAGCTGTGCAGAACTTGAAAGTGGTAGATTTATCATGTGCATATAAAATGGACATTCATTTACTAGCTGCCGAGTTTTGGATTCCATAAATTTTCATTTCAGTTTTTGACATTTGATAATATCTTCCCAGCCTTCTTTCTTTGCTTCAGTGGCATTTCCTCATGGTTTCTCCCCACAATGGGGATTCAATTATACAGTTCTAACTCTACAAAATACCTGTATTTGAAAGTAGGTCAAAATAAGCTACCTTCTAAAACATCAAACACTTGACTTCAACACTTGGCTTTTGGTGTCCATGTTTCAAATTGCTCTTTGACAAGTGAGCAACTATGACACCAGCCTCTTTAATGGAAATGTTATGAATCTTATTTCAGTGTCTCTACTTCAGATCACACATGACTCAGAAAGCACCTTGTGTTCAATTTTTTTTTGTCAGTCCTGTGGCTTGGACTGGACACTGTTCCTGGCTTCTTTTTGCCCAAGGCTACAACTCTACCTCTTTAACCACAGCACCATTCTGGTTTATATGTTATATGTTGCTAAGGAATCAAACCCAGGGCTTCATGCATGCTAGGCAAGCTCTCTACCACTAAGCCACATTCCTAGCTCCTGTTCAAATTTTTAAGTTGATTTGAACAATCTAAGAATGCAGTTCTAAATGAAACCCAGTGCAGTGGTCTAACTAGAAACATAACATCGCCCACCAAGCTTAGACACATGTATAGTCCTGCCAGAGAGATCCAGTGATCCTATTCACACTGCATTGCAATCTCTCTACAATTCACACTTAATAAAAGTACAGGAAGCAGAAAGGGCCCAGCCCTGGGGACTGATGAGTCCTAAGAATGTTAGAGACCATCTTTTCAGGTCCTTCCCATTTCATATCCTATCTTCCTTTCAGAATGGTGATACAAAGATACAGAAGGAAATAGTATGTTTCCCCCATTCACTGCCATCTATTGTCTCCTTTGAATAACACAAGCAAGAAGTAACAAGGGTCTTGAAAAATGTTGCTTTTGTCAATAAAAAGTGAGTAATATTACTCCCTTATAATTCTACTTAGCCAGCCTCCACTACTCAGTTATCTTATCTTCCAGTACACAAATAGCACACTTTGTAGATTTTGGAACCAGAAGTGTCTTCTTTTATATTTCCAACAGAATTCAGATATCTCTGAAACTGGGTCTAATCTGCTTATCTCTAAATGACGAAGAGGGGAAGCAGTGTCTCAAATACAAGTCATTGGTATGAATTCCATCCACCCTGTGGATATGCACCAACTCAGCTCTCTTCACCTCCACCTTGTGAGATAGCATAATATGTAGGTTATATCCCATCCAAGAGAATATAAAACAGTGAACTTCATGAGAAATTGGGCCAGGAAATTTTGAAATCATGCCATATAATCAGTAATGCAATCTAATCTTACTTGCACTGTCAAGCATAAAATTAGCCCTTCGTTCCACATTAGAGAACTGTAAAAGTCTAAATTTTATCTGAGCAAAGTAAAAGAAGAAATTTGTTGCACAGAGGAATCATATATTCTAACTTGTATCTAACTTTTTTTGCATTACTTCAACTGTGTTAGAGCACAGTTTGGTAACAGTTATATTTTTTTCAACGTATTTTGTGTCCAATGGATTCTTTTTCTCAAAAATGATACGCTTATATTTCTTAGATTTTGTTTTCAATAAAATACTTGTGATTGTTAATAATAAAGGTTATGTTTTTAAATAAAAAGACATAATTCAGGAAATGAATTTAATGTAAAATACATTGCATCTATACTTTCTTTCTTTCCTGTGCTCAGGGCCTGGAATATATGTTGTATTGAATACATAAATGAGTCAAAGTTAGGCTTTGAGAATAGGCCCTGATGTCCCTGGATCCCATTTTATTTATTTCTAAAAAGGAAATTGAATCAGAGAGTGCCTTAGGTGTTATGTCTTTTCGAACTCTGAGTCTAGGACGTATAGTTACACATCTCAGAATGCATTGCTGTAGCATTAATTAGTAATGATGAGTTACTGACTCCACCCCTTTCCAGTAGAAAATCCAATAGCTTTTACAAATTTTCTTTTAGATGTTCAACATCATTACAAACACAGAAACAATGAGGACAGTATAGACAAATTAACCCAATGTATCAATTGTTAACAAATCCAAATAACATACAAGGGTAACCACAAATAAAACTGCAAAGCAAAATAAGATTTAGAACTGAGAGAAGCTGGTGAATGGGAAATTCTGAGACAATGAATGGAAGGTTACATGTAAAGTCAATAACTAAAGTGTTGCAAGGGGGCTGGGAATATGGCCTAGTGGTAGAGTGCTTGCATCCCATATACATGGAGCCCTGGGTTCAATTCCTCTGCACCATATATATAGAAAAAGCCAGAAGTGGTGCTGTGGCTCAAGTGGCAGAGTGCTAGTCTTGAACAAAAAGAAGCCAAGGACAGTGCTCAGGCCCTGAGTTTAAGCCCCGGGACTGGCAAAAAAATAAAAATAAGTAAAGTGCTGCAAGGAGAGAGGCAGATTCTCTACAGAGATTAGTTCTGGTTTAGTGTGGTATTTCTTTTTCAGTGTATAGAAGAATTTATCTTTCTTTACTTTTTTTTCTAGTTAGTAGCTAAAATACCATGAACTCTGGGACTCACACGTGCGTGGCTGGCCACAACTCCAACCCAAATTTCTGAAGGAAATAACTAGAAATTCCAGACAAAAATTTAAAGAGCCGCCCAAGGAATTAACATAAAGGGACCAACTATCAAGAAATGCATAAAACTTGCATATTTGATGCAGATGTTAGACTGTATTTTTTAATATTCAAAGAAAACAAATAGGGTGGGTAAAATCCACAGGTTATCAAATATAGATAAGTGAGTATTGGTAAAGCACACACAATAAGACAGTGGGAACTAGACATTCACGATTTTCTAAACAGACAAGAGATACAAAATACCCCTGACCAATGAAGAGTAGTCAATATTTTTTAGGTATTCATTCATCTAAGCGGTCAAAATATCCTTGATCAACAAAGATCAGTAAATATTTTGGGGGTATTCATTCATCTAAGTGGTGAAACTTGCCCTCATTTGTCCTTTGCCCAAGAAATGAAAATAAATCAGAGCTACTCTTCAGGCAAGCTGGGAAAGTACAACCAGTTTCTTTGCCCCTAAGTCCTCTCAAACAGCAAGTGTGTGCCATTGGCCCAGGGTACCTTCTGCCTATTGATCCCCTTGTGGTAACCTCATCTTTTATCTCTGCTCATCATAACCACATCATCAGATGGATGGCCAGTGTTACAGAGAGAGAGGAAGTAGCCTTGTCCTTCCACCTGCACATACCACATTCTGTATGAACCCCTTAACCCATCTGTCCCTTTTCCTCTCATCCTATGTTTCAGTTGACTTCACATACCATGAGCTTGTCTGTTCTATAGCCTGAGGGGTGGATTGGAGGTCATTACTGAACCCAAGCAACTTTCAATATGGTATCTCTAGAAAACAGTGAGATCAAGAAGAGCAGCAATGTGGACTCTTGACTGCAGAAAACCTGAGGCTGCCTATTGACTTCTTCCATTTTCCACTCACCTAGCATCAGCCAGAGTTGCTCGTGCCACAGCCCAGGCCACCACAAATGCCACTGGAAAGCCTGTAACCAGAAAAGTTCTCAGACATAAATATTCCATTTAAGATGAAGCACTTTTCCCCATACTCATGCAGATGAAAGTACTCAGATGAACAAGTATTTTAGGAAAAGTTGGGAATAAGTTGAGTTATGGTCTCCTTGGTCTCTTTTGTCACCATGTAGCTTACCTTATTTGACTATTTAATGTTAGGATGTTATATTTTTATTTATTTTATTGTTTGTATGTAGTTATTCTTTTTAAAAAAAACTTCAAGCTCTACTTGCTATAAAAATTTTTGTCAAAATAGGCCTATGTAATTACAATGATTTTTGCTTTATTTTATTTTTTGCCAGTCCTGGGGCTTGGACTGGGGGCCTGGGCACTGTCCCTGGCTTCCTTTTTGCTTAAAGCTAGCACTCTACCTCTTGAGCCACAGCACCACTTCCAGCTTTTTCTGTTTATGTGGTGCTGAGGAACCGAACCCAGGGTTTCATGCATGCAAGACGAACACTCTACCGCTAAGCCATATTCCCAGCCCCCTTTTTAGGTCCAGCTTGCATAATTTTTCTATCTATCTTTCTGTCAGTTGGTCCTTTCATCCATCCATGCAACCATTCATTCATTCACCAAGGTCTTACTAAATATTCATTCATATGTCAAGGGTTATTCTGATCTCAGAAGCTACAACAATGAACAAGCCAACAACATCCCTGTTTTCTTAAGATGTATACTCTGATAAGGAAGACAAAATCAATTAAAAGAATTTCACTTGTAAGGAATGGTTGTCTTAAAAGAAATGTGTGATGCAAATGCTACTGTGTCACAGGGATAATGGAAATGGCTATTTCTCATAGTATGGTTAGCAAAGGCCTGACATAGATGGGTTTGCTGCTTTGCAGTCATGGGTTTCTTTTAGTGCCTTGACTTTTTGATCAATGCTTACAGCTTCTTATTTTCTGATCCCTATCATCTGATGCCTGTACAATCTCTTTATGAGGCAACTTCCTGAACGATGTTCTAAATAACATCAATTAATCATGTTTGAGTTGAATAGGGATTTAAATGATAATTAGATCAAATATATCAGGCACCATCACTTAATAAAATTTCTTTCCTCATGCTCTTAGTAGATTCATGTAGACATGATCCTAGAAATTTTAAAAAGCCACATTTAAGCGCTCTGTAATTTTTTTTTTTTTGCCTGTCCTGGGGCTTGGACTCAGGGCTTGAGCACTGTCCCTGGCTTCTTTTTGCTCCAGGCTAGCACTCTGCCATTTGAGCCACAGCCCACTTCTGGCTGTTTTCTATAAATGTGGTGCTGAGGAATCAAACCCAGGACTTCGTGTATATGAGGCAAGCACTCTTGCCACTAGGCCATATTCCCAGCCCACTCTTTGTAAAATTTTATGACCATTTTTTGTATTACATTGTATTACATAATTTAAACAAAAACATGGAGAATGTTATAGTAACTGAATTGAAATAAATGTTATATAAAGTTATTATTAAAGATATGGATTTATAGAAATTTGAATTGTGTTCATAGGACATGCAATATGTTTTGTGAAATAAAGCTTTTATCAATTAAAACTTTTAACTGTGTAGGCACTGATGATTCACACCTGTAATCCTAACAGTAGGCTAAGATCTGAAGATCACGGTTCAAAGCCAGCCAGGCAGGAAAATCTGTAAGTCTTTATCTCTAATTAACCAGCAAAAAGCCAGAAGTGTACCTGTGGCTCAAGTGGTAGAATGCTAACCTTGAGCAAAAAAGCTCTGGGAGAGCACCCACCCAGGTCATGTGTTCAAGCCCCAGCATTGGCATAAAAATAATAATAAAATTAAATAATTTTTAACTATAATACATATGTATATGTATATTCATACACATATGCTTATACATGTGTATTTGGCAAATCACAAAATCGCCTAAGTATTGGTGGGCACTGGCATTATATGAATATGGTTAGTTCCAAAGGCTCCTGTTCTAGAAGCTTGGTTCTCTATTGCAGTACTAGCAGATGATGCAGCCTCTAATAGATGTAGACCAGTGAATGAAGATTTTGTCAATGGTTGCTCCACCCTCACAAGGGACTGGTGCCTAGCTCATGGGACTGCATTGGGTCCATGGGACTCAGATAGTAATTGAGAGAGTGGATTTCTACACAACATTTGTGGCTTACCCTCATGTTCATTCCTAGCATTCCTTGGCTCTCTCTCTTCCTCTTCCTCTCTTCAGAGGAGCTCTCTCATAAAAGGCAAAGTCCCAACAGGTAATGCCATTGGCCATGAGACCCTGGAGCCCAGGTTCTTGGACCTTTGGGACTGGGAGCTAAATAAACTTTTCTTTAAGCTTTCTTCTTTTCAGCTTAAGTGTTTTGTTATAACAACACAGAATAGACTATGATATGGATTCTGAACACATATCTCCTTATTTAAACTATATTTACTCTCAAATGAATGATTAAAAACATTGGCTACAATGAGATTATGTCATAAGGAGATAATAAAATGAAGTGTAAGGCCATCTCCTGACAATTTTCAGAGACCATATAATGTGCAAGTTTTTTAGAGGAAAGTTTGGCAATAGTGACATAACTACACAGAATCCCTAGAGTAGAACTTTATGCACACACTGATCTCTCACCTGACAGTTGAAACTTAAGAACAGTCACAGATAACAGGTTAAACACTCATTCAATAATGATGAATAACAAAACTGAATAACGAATACAGAAAAAGTTATGTGCATGAAGGATAAAAGAGAACCAAAGCAAAGTGCCTTATACAAGGATACAGAAAGAAGATGTATTTGGTTGAAAGGGGTAAAAATATACAGTCATTATTTTTTGCCTTTAGTCCTCTACAAATTCTTTGTGATAAAAAGGTCACCTTAAATATTCACCTTTGATTTAAATAAACATCAGAAATGGTATCTGTTCCTCTTCAAATAATTTTCCTTCAGTCCAATTTATGATTAAGAATCACCAAAAATCAGTGGAATATAATTCAATACCACTATAATGTAATCGATTTCTAACTTAAAAAAATTATTTTTCACCCAACAGAGACCAAATACACATTCTTCTCAGCAGCCCATGGAACATACTCCAAAATAGATTATGTCATAGTCCACACAAAGAACCTCAACAAATACAAGAGTATTGCGGTCATCCCATGTATTATATCTGATCACAGTGGATTAAAGGTAACCCTCAATAACAAAGGATACCACAGAGGCTACACAATTACTTGGAGGCTAAACCCCTCACTGTTATCTAACACGTGGGTCACAGAGCAAATTAAGAATGAAATTAACGGGCTGGGAATATGGCCTAGTGGCAAGAGCGCTTGCCTCCAACACATGAAGTTCTCGGTTTGATTCCCCAGCACCATATATATGGAAAACGGCCAGCAGGGGCGCCGGGGCTCAGGTGGCAGAGTGCTAGCCTTGAGCAGGAAGAAGACAGGGACAGCGCTCAGGCCCTGAGCCCAAGGCCCAGGACTGGCCAAAAAAAAAAAAGAATGAAATTAATGAATTCATAAGCCATAACAACAATGAAAATACATCACAAAGAAACCTATGGGATACAGCTAAGGCAATGCTGAGGGGCAAGATCATTACCCTCACCGCACACATTAAAAGAATGGAATCAGATCAGGTGAATAACCTCACAATGAAACTAAAACATTTGGAGAAACAAGAAAAAATTGAATCTAAAGTGACTAGGAGGAGAGAGATCACAAAGATTAAAGAAGAAATAAAACTGATTGAAAATAGAAAGACCATTCAACAAATAAATAAAACTAAAAGCTTGTTCTTTGAGAAAATAAATAAAATTGACAGACACCTTGCAAGACTTACAAAAAAAAAAAAAGAGACTCATATCCATAAGATCAGGGACTCCACCAGAAAAATTACAACAAATACACACGATATTCAAACAACCATAAGGAACTATTTCCAGAACCTCTACTCCCTAAAGAATGATAATTTTACAGAAATGGACAAATTCTTAGAGAAGTATAAACTGCCCAAACTGAATCAAGAAGAAATAAATCAACTAAATAAACCAATAACTTACAGCGAGATACAGGAGGTAATCAAGAGCCTCCCAACAAAGAAAAGCCCAGGCCTGGATGGATTCACCAATGAACTCTATAAAACCTTCAGTGAGGAACTAATACCAATACTCCACAAATTCTTCCATGAAATAGAAACAGAGGGAGAAATCCCAAACTCATTCTATGAAGCTTATATTATACTCATCCTCAAACCAGGCAAAGACCCAACAAAAAAGAGAACTACAGACCAATATCACTAATGAACGAACACAGACGCAAAGCTCCTCAACAAAATATTAGCTAACAGGATCCAGAAACTGATCAAGAAAATTATACATCATGATCAAGTAGGCTTCATCCCACAGACACAAGGATGGTTCAACATTCGCAAATCAACGAACGTAATTCATCACATCAACAGAGTTAAGACCAAGAACCACATTATCATCTCAGCTGTTACCCAAAAAACCTTTGACAAAATACAACACCCATATATGTTAAAAGCCCTGGAGAAAACAGGAATAGAGGGAACATTCTTTAAAACAATAAAAGCCATATACAACAGACCAACTGCTAATATCATATTAAATGGGGAGAAACTAAAACCATTCCCCCTAAACTCAGGAACAAGACAAGGATGCTCACTCTCCCCACTTCTTTTCAACATAGTGCTGGAATCCCTGGCCATAGCAATAAGGCAAGAGGAGGACATCAAAGGGATCCACATTGGCAAAGAAGAAATCAAACTATCCCTATTTGCAGATGACATGATCTTATATCTGAAGGACCCAAAAAACTCAGTCCCCAAACTCCTACACCTAACAAACCATTTTGGCAAAGTAGCAGGATACAAAATCAATCCACAAAAGTCAGCAGCTTTTCTGTACACCAGCAATGTACAAGCAGAAAAGGAAATTATGGAAATAATACAGTTTACAATAGCTAAAAAAAAGAATGAATTACCTAGGGATCAACCTAACTAAAGACGTGAATGACCTATTTAATGAGAACTATAAAAATCTAAAAAGGGAAATCAAAGAGGACACAAGGAGATGGAAAGACCTCCCATGCTCATGGGTAGGCAGAATCAATATAGTGAAAATGGCCATATTGCCCAAATTGTTATACAAATTCAATGCAATCCCCATCAAGATCCCAGTTACATTCTTCACTGAAATAGAGAAAGCAACCCATAAATTCATATGGAACAGCAAAAGACCTAGAATAGCCAACACAATTCTAGGCAAAAGAAACAGCACAGGAGGAATCACAATACCAGACTTCAAGCTGTATAATAGAGCCATCATAACAAAAACAGCCTGGTCTTGGTATAAAAACAGACCTGAAGACCAATGGAATAGAATAGAAGACCCAGAAATAAAGCCGCACTCTTACAGTCAGCTGATATTCGACAAAGGAGCTAAAGACATACAATGGAAAAAACATAGACTCTTCAACTACTGGTGCTGGGAAAACTGGGCAGCCATGTGTAGAAAACTCAAAGTAGACCCTAGCCTATCACCATGCACCAAGATCAACTCAAAATGGATCAAGGACCTCAATATCAGACCTGAATCTTTGAAACTACTGAAGGACAGAGTAGGAAAGACGCTAGAACCTATAGGCACAGGAAGGAACTTTCTGAATATAGTCCAAGGGGCACTACAGATAGGGGAGAGTCTCAATAAATGGGACTACTACAAAATAAAACTTTCTGCAAGGCTAAAGACATAGCCACCAAACTAGAAAGACAGCCAACCATATGGGAAAGGATCTTCACCAGCACAGCAACAGACAAAGGCCTAATATCCATCATCTACAGAGAAATCAAAAAACTAAACTCCTCCAAACCCAGTAAACCAATTATTAAATGGGCAAAGGAGCTAAAGAGAGACTTCACAGGAAAAGAGATAAAAATGGCAAAGAAACATATGAGGAAATGTTCAACATCCCTGGCAGTAAAGGAAATGCAAATAAAAACAACCCCAAGATACCACTTCACTCCAGTTAGAATGGCATACTCTCTGAACTAAACAACTACTAAACATAAAAAGGTCTAAATTAGACCTCTCAGTGGATCACAATAGCTCAAAAGCTATGTATGTATGATCATATGAGACAAGGATAAGCAAACTCTATTGTTGACGTTATATTTAAAGTTCTAAGTGAATTTCCTTTGGCGTATGCCACGTGGCTACTGTATATGCTTTTGGTACACTGGGTAGTGTATATATGCCTACCTGATCTAGGGAAGGGAAAGAAAAACGAGGGTGTAAGATACCACAAGAAATTTACTCACTGCCCTATTATGTAACTGTACCCCTTTTGCACAACACCTTGTCAACAAAATTTAATTAATAAATGAAAAAAATTATAAACTTATAAGTGAATATGTTAAGTGGTATGTAAGTATATACAAATGTGTTAACTGAAATACAGTAGAGAAGGAATGGGTAGGGAAAGGATGGATGAAAATGTTGAAAGGAGTGACATCGATCAAGATATATTGTATTCACAAACTGCTTTGCTCTGTTAAATAAAAATTCCTTGTACAACTAAAAAAAAAAACTGTCTTGGAGAGTGGCCATTTGGTTAGGAAATACACCTTTATAGACATATCAAAGGCACTCCTCTACCTTTCCCCACACATTTTCAAAGCAAGTACACAATCATAAAAAAAAATTACAGCTGGGCTTAAATTTACACTCAGGCCCAAATAAGCAATAAAGGAAGACACCCAAGTTTTCTTCTTTAAAAGAAGTCAATAAATGATGTCATTGAAAGAAAGCACAAAATTAGATTCATTATGAAATATGCTAGCAAAGGACCCTACAAAAGAGACATAATGGTTATGAGCATTTGGAGAATACATTTGGAGAAGTAAAATAATGACTCTCAGTATCAAATTAAGAAAATAACAATCTATTAATCAAAGAGATTCGGGTATATATTTCATTAAATGATAGCTGTGATTTAGAGAACAGAGTTCCAAAGACAGACTAGCTACAAAACCCTTAAATTTCTGTTTTTTGTTTTTGTTTTTGTTTTTGTTTTTTGGCCAGTCCTGGGCCTTGGACTCAGGGCCTGAGCACTGTCCCTGGCTTCTTTTTGCTCAAGGTTAGCACTCTGCCACTTGAGCCACAGCACCACTTCTGGCCATTTTCTGTATATGTGGTGCTGGGGAATTGAACCCAGGGCCTCATGTATATGAGGCAGGCACTCTTGCCACTAGGCCATATCCCCAGCCCCCAAACCCTTAAATTTCTATCTATTTCTATAGAGAGAAATATATGTCTATCGATATAGAGAGATTTCTCCCTTAAATACATACATACATACATACATACATACATACATACATACATACATACATAAATACATACATAGAGAGGGAGAGAGAAAGATCCAACTAAAGTACTTAAGAGTGCGTGTTACCACTTGGAATTGTGACTAATATTGCATAATATTGCCTGGAAAACACTCTCATATTGAGCCTTAATGGAAGTCCTATATGCTTTCATGTGTATTCTTGTACTAGTCCATAAAACACACATTTCAGATAATGATATTTTCTTATTGTAGTTGCAATCACTATGCCAAACTTTTTGAATACAAATCAATAAAAGTTGTAAAGAGAGGTTAGAAGTGGCTACTTGCATAAAAGCTCACTGGAAACCTTGACTATTTTTATTCTTTTTTAAAAAAAGATTTGAAAATTACTTTTCAGGGTTTTACTTTAACAGAGTCCTAACCTTAATTAAGGAAAAGACAGAGTAGGCCAGGAATTATGGCTCACACCTTATCATTCTAACTACTTGAGAGAATGAGTTTGGGAAGATCACAGTTTCAGGCCAGCCTGGACAAAAAAACTTTTACATTCACAAGACCCCATTTCAATAGAAAAAGCTGTTGACAACTGGTATGCCAGTTATCTTAGTTCTGATAGAAAGCATAAATAAGAAGATTAGGTCCAAGTCAGCCTGGGCAAAGTGAGATCCTAGTCCAGGAAAAAATAACTAGAGCACGAAAGTTGGTAGGCATGGCCCAAATGGTACAAGGCCTTGAGTTTAAACCCCATTACCACCAAAGAAGGAAGGAGTGGAGAGACAAACTGGGTTGACTGAACAGAGTCTAAATAAAGAATTGGTAAGTATGTCTGCATCAGTTAAAAAAAAATCTTAGTACATGCATAACCAATGATGTAGAGATTCTCAAAGTAAACACAAGAGCTGGCTTCAGAAATAACACTTGATTCACAACCACTACTTCATAATAAATGAAGTATTGCAGTACAGGAAGCCTTTGTCATCCTAAAGGTTATTAATTAATTAGCATGGTTTTTCAGGTTTCCAAGTGTTGAGACAATATTCAGGCAGAATGCTTTTGATTTGAATAGAGGAAGGAAAAAAATTTCAAATTTAGTCCGGAGCCATTTTGATAAAATCTTATAGTTTGAATATTAAAATCATTAACTGAGACCTGTCATTGTTCATCTATACATTCTTAGTTCCCCTTACTTGTTGCTATGCAAACAACATCTTTCTGTTGTCATGAGTTTTGCCTAATAGAATAATTAATCCAGTACTGATTGGTTATTTATGAAATGTGAGCTGGATGCCTTCTTTTTCAAAAATAACCCTGCTAAAAGTGACTTGAATGACCACCTTCTGAATGCAGTTTGTCATTATTTCTTTTAGTTTATAAAAGTGATGTACAGAGGGGTTACAGTTTCATAAATCAGGTAATGAGTACATTTCTTTTTTAACAGTGCCACCTCTTCTCTCATTTTGTAATTGTTAAATACAGTCTAATTAATGGTGCTCTAAATTTCTTTCTGCCATTCTTGCCATATAACCTAGAAGTATGAATCAAAGGTATATCATTATAGCTTAGAAACTCAAAAATCTAAAGCTTGAGGAATTGTACATGAAGCAGAACACTGACTTAAGGCATGATCATAGCAGTTTTGAATGTGGATGTCTTAAGTGCATTTGCTGAATTTCTCCTACAGGATCCTTGCAATAATCTAGCCTAAGAAGATCAGAAAGGTCCAATAGCTCTGGGTATATGGTCATATAAAATGACACTTATCAAAATGAACTCCAAGAAATGGAAACAAGAGGTTTTTATTTTACTTTTTGTGGTTTTGTTTTTCTTAAGTTGCTATTTTTTATTTCTGTACCTTCTGTCTTGATGTAAGTTTATTTGATTTGATTTGGGAAAGGCTATCTGTCTTGTATGTAAGTTAACCTGATGTAGCAAAGTGAAGCACAGAAACATAGGGTGAACAAATGCAGCATAGGTACTCACTAACACTATGTTGAACATGAACTATACAACTTGTACGGGAGAGGGCTCAAGAAGGAAAACATTGGGAGAAAACAAAGGACAAGGTGACACTCTTCAAAAAGAAAGTATTCATCACCTCACTTGCATAATGATAATCCCTCTGCATATCACTTTTAAAATAAATTTTTAAAAGAATTACTAAAAGTAAAAAAATACATTGCCTTGGAACAGTGATGATAAATTAAGCTTGACAAGGGAAAGGGTAACATTATTCAAAAAGAAATGCATCCTTTATCTGACTTACTTAATGGCAACCCCCTATACGTCACCATTACAAAACAATTAAAAAGCACACATGAAAGGAAAAATAAAAGCAATGATCTGCTTTCAGCAAAAACAAAAGATATGTATCCTTCTTAAAAGACCAACAACTAATATGTTGTTTTAGTCTAGATAATTATACATTTCTTTTTTATTTTATTATCAAATTGATGTACAGAGAGGTTACAGTTTCATACGTTAGGCCTTGGGTACATTTCTTGTACTGATTGTTACCTCTTCCCTCATTCCCCCTCCCCCCTTCCCCTTCCCTCTCCTCACCCCCCCCTCCCGTGAGTTGTTCAGTTGGTTTACACCAAATGGTTTTGCAAGTATTGCTTTTGGAGTCATTTATCTTTTTATCCTTTGTCGATCCTTGATTTTGATATTCCCTTTCACTTCCCTGGTTCTAATACCAGTATATACAGTATCCAGTATATTCAGATGAGATACAGTGATAGTGCAGGTACAACCACAGGAAGGGGATACAAGAGGATCATCAACAAAAGAAGCTACGGTTTCACATGGCATGTTGAAAGTGATTACAACAGTGATATAACAGTCGTTTCCATAACATGGAGTTCATTTCACTTAGAATCATCTTATGAGTTCATAGGGGCATCATTATTAGGCTCTTGTGATCCTCTGCTGTGACTTGCCTAAACCTGTGCTAATTATTCCCTATGAGGGAAACCATAGAGTCCATGTTTCTTTGGGTCTGGCTCACTTCACTAACCTTGAGCTGAAAAGCTCAGGGACAGTGCCCAAGTTCAGAGTTCAAGCCCCATGACCGACAAAAAAAGAAAGAAATGTGAAATGGTATCATTCTTCTCAATATTTTAGAAAATATTACTACAAGAGTGGTGCAAAAATATCATATAGATCATTAACGTTTCCTATTTATTGCTTTGAATAGAAGGAATTTCTGGGAAATTGGTAGATACAATATTTTTATTCATGGACTAAGCATACATCTGTTGTTATATAAAATCATGGATTTTTATATAATACTATGGACATAATTTATTAGGAAACACAATATAAAATGCTGTGTTGAAGTTATTTAAGTGATAAATTGATTTTTTAATGGTTAATTTTTTTGAAAAAAAGGAAAAAAATTAAGCTTGAAATGTCTGTTGCTGCTAGAAAGATTAGAGAATTGATCTTTGGGCTGGAGGTGTGGCAGCAGGAATAGAAGGCTTGCCTGGTGAGCATGGGGCCCTGAGTTCAATCCCAGTTCCATCAAAAGGAAAATATTGTCGTTTCAGAATAGAACAATGAAAAACATGGCATGAGAGAAAGGGAAAGGATGAATCCAGGAAAATGGCTTCACAAATGCAGTCAGTGGCACAGAGGAATGGCCTCAAATCCACAGCAGCTTACAAGGAGACACGGTGCCTTACCCCAGCCAATCAGGATGAAGCCCCACAAGTATTTGGTGTCAGAAAAGAAAGATACAAAGATTAAATTATGCAGGTAGAGACCTTCCACCAGGATCCAATAATAGTTGGTAGCCAAGAAGTAAATAAACATCACCACAGCAATCTTGCACCCGATCTGTCACAAAGAAACCAGAATGGGATCATATTAGAAGTCTCCAATTGGACAAGAGAACCCAAGACAGTGGTAAAACAATTCTTTGGCTTCTTTTTGGTAGTCCATATGTCTCCTGTACATGAGAAAGCCAAGAATGTTGGGATACACCAGAACCAAGGTAACATAGCATTCTTAAAGCTACCGATTTCATTCTATTTTTAAAATAAAGTTTGTAGAAGGTACCCAATAATTCACTGTCGTCCTAATTGTTTACAGAAGCATATATGATAATAAGATTTGTTGCACTCATAATTTGAAATGTTGAATTGAACCCACTTTGTGTAACTATTAAAAGCCCAAAGAGACAAAGGACGCATGTTTTCCCTTAAACGTGGAAGCTAGAATTAGCCTGTGAACTCATAAGTAAATACATATGGGGTGGCATGCAAGTGTATAAAATGTATTAACTGAAATAGGGTAGATTCAACAGAAATCTCAAATACTGTAATTCCTTAGAAAGGCAAAATCAAAGTTCAGCAAAATGAAACAAGCGGATCCTCAAAAGGGGTGAGGGTGGGGTCAAAGGAAAAGGGTCAGACAAAAGTAAAGGGTGAGAGGGGGAAATGCAGTCAAGAATCCAATGTCTATCCTAAAAAACAGTGAGGGAAGAGGTGGGTAGGGAATAGGGGAGCGTGTAGAAAGGGATGACATTGATTAAGATATATGGTATTCATAAACTGCTTTGTTGAATGACAACTCCCTTGTACAACTACTTACTTATGTGTGTATGTATAAAGACTAATGCTTCAAAAATGAATAACTTAAAACATAAACATTTAATATGTTCTATGGATCTATATATCAAATGACAGTTCTGTTGATTTGGGCTAAGTTCAAGTTCACTGGTAGAGACTGCCTTGACTGCTAAATTCCCACTTCTACTTTATGCTTCTGGGTAAAATGAATCCCAAGGCCAGGCAATAAAATCAGTATACTGTAACTAATTTTCAGATGCATTGTTTCAATGATCAGATTAACTGACTGATTTTTAACTAATTGTGAAGAGCAGAATCAAGGGTCACAGAACTTTAGCTTTGAACATTTTGAGTGCATCACAAACAAAATAAATACGGTAGGTTTTCACTCCCAAGCCTCTGGATTTGCTGATGGAAACAGTAATACTTGAGGGGTTGCTATGGTTTGTACATCAAATACCATCTCAATTATATGGGGTGGTTTTGTAGCTTTCACTCCAGAATATTTTTGAGGAAAGACCTCCAAGCATTTTTAGTCACCTAAAATGAGTGGTTAGATATCAAAGGGCAGAAACAGAAATAAACATCCAGTCCAGTCAACTCCAGCGCTAATGAAGTTAACAAGCCTGTTGCCGACTGTGAGGTTTTACATACTTGTAATGTTCCTGGAATCAGCAGTGAGAGAAAAGGCGGGGACACTTACATACTGTGACTTGTCCACAGCAGGGGCTCCCATGGGATTCTGTAGGTCTCCCTGCTGCATCACCAGTGTCTGCAGCTCCTCCACTCCCAAGTGAGCCTGAGCCACTCTGTCCTTGATAAAGATGCTCACAGCTCTCAGCATGAAAGACACAAACAAGTGCAGATGGATGTAGTTCCGAGTGCAATGCAATCGTCTGTGCAAGGAGATAGTCACTGGTTACAGGTGGATAAAATCAGAAATGGGGAAAGGAGATACCTCAGTGAACCCAAAAGGCTCCTGAGAAAGAAGAAAACATGGTAAGTCCAAACTCTGAGAACTATTATTGTGTATCCAACTTTAAAAAAAAAAATCTGCGACCTACAACAGAACTACAACTTTTTGAGAATTAGCTTCAAATATGCCCAAAACAAGTTTTCAGATGTATCACAGTCTGCCAGCATGTGTACCCATCCTTGAAGCACCATACTCAATTATACTATAGTATTTCATGATACTATATATTAAAGGAATAAGTTATTTAAGGGAGAACCACGTGAAAAGGAGGTCTTAAATATTATTAAAACTGGAAATTCTATGTCTTTAATACATTCCATATAATTAAAAGTAAAACATTTTGGCAGTATATTAACTATTTACTTCCTAGTATATTTTAATATATTCTTTACAGTTAAGTGTAAAATAGCATATTAACTGTTTTATTTCCTAGAATGTTAGAGAGCAAGTAAGTGTGTTTAACTTAGGGGTAGATCCAGTATCACTAACACCTAGTACAGAAATATCACCCCCAAAAAAGTTTTTTTATGAAAATGTTATATTATAGAATGTGACCAAAGGGGCTATTAGAAAGCTCAGAACTTAAATATACAACTTCCCCATTCAATAAATACATGAATGTATGATCTTTCTTCCAGAAGAACAAAGCACTCAAGTCTAAAGAAGTAATTATACACTTCTAATCTAAATATTTTCTATGGTTTTATAATTTACATGATAAATTTTATATATATTTATTTTCTATGATTTTATAGTTTGTATACTCTTCTTTAGAGATCAATATTATTCAAGTGATACTAGACTAGGTGTGTGTTTTGACGGATAGTGTATACTTTTATAATGTGTAACAGACACAGAAGAAAAACGGGCAAAATCATACATGAATTTTGCCAGGTGAACATATTTACATAATCACAGCACTAAGGACAGAACATTTTCCAGATATCAAAATGCCCTCTCATGTCCTCTTCAAATAACTAGCTCACCAAAGATAATTCTGAAGATTAATTCCCCAATGCTTGTATATTGTATGGTGGGAGGGAGTTCAAATGAGAATGGGCTAAATTGAGACATTTTAGAAATGATTACATGATTAATTTGTTATGAAACATAATTAATTATGCCCACTGTGCCCAGATGGTCCTCCTCATTTGTTGATTCTTCATTGGTAATAGCTCCATAAGAAAACAATATAGAGCTAGATCAAGTTATCTACATGGACATTATCTACTGTATGCATTGCTATTAAAGAATACCAATAAGTTTTTATTTCAAGACACTCAATACAATTATCCTAATAAAAGTGTTTTGTTTTGTATAGCAAAAGACCTGAAATTTTTATATATCCTTTAGTTGTGGATTTTATCAACTGTACAGAAAGTAATTTCATAGCTATAGTAAAGAATCCATAGTTAAATGGAACAGTAACTTATTGTTAAGAGGAAGAATTATTACTGAGACAATTGTATCCTCTTGAATTTTTAGTTACCTTTTTTCTGGCAGATTTGTCTGTTATCCTAAACAATCAGAGCTATGCCTGGTATGATGGAGTGGGTTCTGGGAAATTTCTTGCTTTCAAAGAAAGATCCTTGATTCATTTTTTCTCTACCAAGACTTCACCTCCACTAAATACTTCTACCTTTTAACAAATCTACAACTTTCACTTTATCACTTAAAAGTACATTCACTTTACCTTTTGTGGAGCCATATGTACACAAAATCAGGACTAGGAAAAACTCAGCAGCTTACACAATGACTTAAACACAACCACAGAGGAGTGGCCATTTCTAGGCAGCAACAGAGCTGGGTACCGTGTGTGCAGCAATTTAAAACTTTAGAGTTTGAATCTTCTTGAATATTTCATCATTTCTTTTGACTTTGCTTGCTCAAAAGTGGCTGTCATCAATCTGAATCTTCAAATATTCCATGACTTTCCTTAATCCTTTTTGCAATCACATCCTTTTTATATTGAGGTGTCACTTTATATTTCTTTTCTTTGTCTAGAAGTCCCTTCTCATTTTCTTCTTCTACCCTCCCAAATCACTATGCATATTCAAAGCATTTCTCACATGGTGCATTATTTATTTTATAAACCATTGGAATCACAAACCAACTGCAAGCATTATGAGTATATAATACAACGTCAAGAGGTACTCTGATAGATCTCTAGATAGAAGCTCAAATTCTGAATTGAATGAGAAATAGGTTTGTACTAGGCAAACACACATGCCAAAGTCAGTCAATGCTGTGTTTTATGTGTTGAGATCAAATCATTTGGAATGGATTTTTCCAGTGGCATCAAAACCATTTGTCAAAGTGAAGCAAGCCAGATGCCAGTGGCACACACCCATAATCCTAGCCACTCTGAGGATCATGGTTGGAAGCCAGACTTGGCAGTAAAGTCTGTGAAACCCTTATCTCCAATTAACCACCAGAAAAGCAGGAAGTGAACCTGTGGCCCAAGTGATAGAACACTAGCCTTGACTAAATAGAGACGCAGCACTCAGGCCCTGAGTTCAAGCCCCATGATCTGCACCAAAAGAAAAAGTAAAACAAGTCATTATATCATGAATGAAAGTGATTTTTTTATCTTTATGTTTCATCACTTAGCAAATAAATATATTGAAATACAGATGTATTGACTTCATCTTTCCTTAATGTTCTCAAAGGAAATCAGTCACACAAAAAAAAACTGAATTTGTCACTGAAAAATACATTTTAAATTAAATAATAACAGTAACTTTTGATCAAAATCCTGTGCTGGGGAAAATCACCAGGGGCTTTGATCATGCAACCTCTATATCTTCCAAGCATAGGAATCAGGGCATGCTCCTTCCTTGAGGAGGTGTGTGGGAGTCACTCACCTGAAATAACCAATGGTGAGAATAGCCACAGCCAGGGAGCCAAAGGAGATGGAGTAACCGATGGTGTACAAGATGTAGAGGCTCTCAAAGAATTCTTGCTGCAGTGAAAGAGGCAGTCACATATATCACAGGAATGTTTTTGCCAGGGCATCAGTTAAAAACAGGAAGAAAGAAAATGTCACCTTGGGGCATAGTATTTCTCCTTCTCTTCAGCTTTTTTGAGCTGCAATTTACATGTAATGAAATGTACAGATCTGATATGAGCAGTTTGACAGTTTTGACAAACCAAGTTCATGTATGTCCTTTCTAGTCAAAAAGCCACCTACCATTCACCTCTACATATCCACCACTCCCATTTCTGTTGCCACCAATCTGCTTTTGCTGTTCACATACCTCATATTCTTCTAGAACATTCAGGGACATCTTAGAATTCAGGACTTCTTGGGTTTTCATGTAAATAGTAGAACTATTTCTTCTATCGCAATCACTTGCATTTGTATACAGACTATTTTGAATCTGTAAGTCACTTTGGGTAACATGGACATTTTAACAATATTGTTTCAATCCGTTTTTATCTCTTCTCACTTAGGACTTCTCATTCTTTTATCAGCGTTTTGTTTTCAGTGTACAACTTTTTCATTTCCTGGAATAATTTATTCTTATTTTATTTAATTTCATATACTATATTCTAAAGAATTTAATAAACATGTGGCCTATCATTACAGCTCCTTCCTTTCTTCTTATCAAAAATAATTACCTCATTTTGCCAAGCCAATGATACAGAAATTATTTAGAGAAACTTCACCTTATTTCCTTAATAAAGATGTAGTATTTATTTTGTATATATATATACATATATATGTATACATATTAGGGCATTATCCCCAATACATGATTTTTAGCTTCTTATCTTTTGCTTCCTTATAAACAATTCATGTCAACCATTAATAAATTTATGTCTCATAAATAAGCAATATTGGGGCTGGGGATATGGCCTAGTGGCGAGAGAGCTTGCCTTGTATAAATAAGCAATATTTTATCCTAAAGTGTATCAAAACTTCCAGGAACATCTAGTTCTCTTATTAGAAGATATTTACTTTCCCCAAGTCTTCTCAAATTACTTCTTAAGGGTTACAAGCAAAAGAAAATACTCTGTATTTTTTATGGAGCTAAATTAATTTATGCTAACAAGATTCTTCACAGTTTGAATCATCTTGACATAAAATACTATATGGCTTAGGTTAATCAACCACTGTTAATTGTTTTTAACTCTTAGAATGCATGGTAATTACTGAGAATGCTTATGTTTATGTTCTGTACACATGATTTAATATAATGGCTCTTTCAAAGGCTGTGAAAGGCATGTGTCATGTAATGCACAAATAAAGATTACTACAGAATTAAATAAATAACAATGAATGTTTGTTCCTCTGTTTTCAGAGTAACTCAAGTCATTTTGTAGGTTTTAGATTAAAAATAAATTCCATGACATGAGTATTTCTTACTGTCAAGGAGACTAAAACCACTGTGGAGGATTTTTCTATTAACTCAATGTTGGCATCAGTTATATCATATATATACATATACATATATATTTTAGTTGTATCATATATATGGATATATATATAACCATCTCTTCCTATTGACAACTTTTATCTAAAAAATTACAGCCTTGAAGTACAAAACTGAAGTTCTTTCAACAAATTACGATAGAGCTCATTCAAGTAGGTAGTACTTCCTCACAGTTTTGAAGTTCTATTTATACAAAATTAAACACTTCTATTTCTTGTGTTCTCTTTCCTACTTTCTCCAAACATCAGTAGGTTTAGGGAGAAAAATTTCTAATTTGGGGCAAGTTCCTGTGTGATGATGTCTACAGGGTCTTTGTATAAATTACGTATTTATCAAATTACCATTTTCACTCCAGCATTATTATGCATACATATCACTACACACTTTTGCTCACCAGGTCCATGTGATACAAATTTCAACAGAACTTTTCAACTACCTAACAGAACTTAACAGTAACTGTCTAGAAGCTTTTGGAGCATAAATATGATTGCTATATTACAAACACTACTTCTGTGCAGTGAGGGCATCAGAAGCTCTGCTCGAGACTATGCATTGAGCAAGCAATGTCACGTGGACCCAACAACCTCTGGTTCTCAGTCTGTTCACTTCTGTGAAATGAAGATACTGTGCTAGAAAACTCACATGGTGCTCCTTGCTCTTCTTTAATTCTATATCTAATCTGTCATATACTAATGAAATCATCTACTGGTAAATCTTAGGAAGTGACTAGACTTCTTCTACATGATAAGATCATGCAGGAATATAGATATAGATGACAGTTAGTTGCAGGTCACTAAAAATGTACCATTAATCATACTGATGACTATTTGGGTTTATGAATAATATAATATAAATGTAATATTATACACTTGAAATAAATACAAAATGATACGTTTTATAAGCATCTATGTAGGTCTCCTAGCCAGATAACTCTCAACTAAGGGAAATGTCACCAGTATTTCACACACATCTGAAAGATTCTATCATTGCTTTATCTATTGTGATATTTGCATCATAGAGAAAAGGCACTTTCATATAATAATGGTTAGCAATCAAAGCTGCATAAAATCATCATCCTTCTTTCCCTTAGGGATTTATAAACATAAAAATAATGTCATTACCTTGCCTATGCTGATATCTGGCTGCAGAAAGCAGTCTGAATAATTAGCCCATGTTTTGTTTGAGCTGTGAATAGAATCCCATGTTCCGTTGGGAGTACAATGTCGTAAAGCAACTCCTGTAAGACATAAAAAGATACTGAGGTGGCTCCGCTCCCCTCGCTGCCTTACATATGATACTGGAACCCCTCTGAACTTCACTTTGTCAGTAAAGAAAAGAGTAATATAAAATAAAAAGGAAAAAATGGGGGGAGGGGGCAATACCTCAAACTGTTCAATTTAATCATTTCAGAAAAATCCAGTACCTTTATGATTGAAGTCATAAACGTAAGGAGGACACGGCACAGCTGATATTTTCCCCACTGTTCCTCGGGGCCAACATATAAGTCCATCCCATTCTGGGAAGCAATTACCTTCTGATGAGAAAAAAAAATTAAAAAGCAAGTAAGACCAATGAGAATAAAAATAGAGGAAACTAGAGAACAAATGTATTCAAAATACATTTCAGATCACTGGCCAAAAAAAAAAAAAAAAAAGTACAACAAATTGATAACTCTCTGAAGCTACAATGGTATGGAGTGGAGAAAAGTATTCCAAAATTCATCAGCCTGATTTCTTCAGAGACCCATTGAGAAAGAGCCTTTGCCTTACAAAGTTAAAATATCCAACTCATTGGCTACAAGCCAATGATAGGGGGCCAGCCTAGCAAGCACAAAGCACTGGCACTCAAACTCTGGTACCACCAAAAGGAAACAAATTTTTAAAAGTTAAAAATACCCCAATTATTCCAATACGCTAGTGATAGCAGTTATTTACAGCACACAGCTCTCCCAACCTTCACAGCAGTAGCTGGACTAGGAAATAACAACTATAAGAATTGCTGTCAAAGAACGTGGCACAAAAAACAGGTTCCAAATTCAGATTTATCTCTTGGCCAATAATGTCAATAAATTTGGAGATTCTAACATTCCTCTCAAACAAAGCTCCGATGAACCCCTTTCAAGAAGAATGGAGACCCTCATCTCTCTGACGGCCTCCGTGGGTCCCTCGTATTCCAATTATTGTCCGCATCCTGGTGCTCCTGTGAACTTAGAGCCCTCTTGCTATTCCCCTGCAGGACTTCTCCCCAGAACCGCCCAGTTCTTCCCACCCTTTTGGCTGGGTACTTGTCAAGATTTGCTAGAAAATGTATAGGGAATGTAACATTTTGAGCTAAGGAAGGAAACTGGCTAGAACAGAACAAACTCTATTCCATTCCCTCCCAGACACAGGGTGTCTTGCAATACAACCTGTGTGATCTGGGCTATAGAACCTGGGGGTGGGGGGTGAGAGGGCGAGTTGAGGGAGTACGAAGGGGCAGGGCTTTAGTGGGGTGTGAGCAATGGAGATGCCCAGCAGCTTTCTTTAAGCTGGGACACCAGTTGGCAGGACATTGTAGGCCACCCTCCATGTGAACTGGACTTGCAAACACGTCTTTGTTCTCCTGTCTAGTTGTCCCTCTACAATGTATGTCCTGCTGGGGGCAAGAGTAGTCACATAATGGAATAAGGTCTCCCTAACACTGTAAAATCTCCAGGCCAGTTAGTTCTATAATTAGTTTTGAAACTGCTATAAAAATTACTTTTTCTCATGCTCCAAAAAGGGCATTTATCTACACGATATCACCCCCCCCCATGCATACATGAACAAATATATCCCTCAAAGTTCAGAAAATGAATCCTCAGATGGAATTTTTGTATGCCGTGTTCCTTTCTCTGGTGGCTCTTTGACAACGAGAGTGATAAATATTCACAGAGGGTAGGAAAGATTGTAGAGCTGTGACCTCAGACAGAAAATACAGAAATTTTAATTAGCATAGTTGCCTTGATTATCTGTGAGTAAATACTTTCCTTATTTGGCAAGAAACTAATTAATTGCATAATGATTCATCACTCTCCTTTTATAAATTAACACCATTAATTATAATTCTGCAATCCATTGTATGTGCCAAGAACATTAATTATTACTAAAACTTGTTCAACCATGATATTTACACAGAACAATCTAAAAATTCAAGAATCTGGCTTTTTCTCCTTTTAGCTATTCAGTTATTCATAATATGATACAAGCATACCTAGAACTAGAACCAGGATAAATAAAATTTTAGTTTTTGTTTTTAAATACTTGGATATTTTTATAAATTAAGTACTCGCATTTACATTTCCGTTTGTTTTGTAAACATTAGGAATTTTTTATGTTCTTAGAGCTCAAACAGCATAATTCTTTAGAAAGAATAAATCAAAGCTCAACTAATTAAGAACTAGGAAATGAGTACTTGAAAGAGTGAAGGTGGGAAGGTGGGAAATGAATGAAGGGGTAAAGGGGAGAATGCAGTCAAGAATTCATTGTATATACCAAAAAAATTAAGAAACAAGGGAAGAGGTGGGTCAAAGAGGGTGAAAATGTTGAAGGAAGTGACACAGAATGACATGCATTGTATACATAAACTGCTTTATTAAATGGCAAAAAATTCAATATATAACCACAAAATTAAGAAAAGTGAGGGAAGGGGTAGGTTGTAAGCAATGAGGGAGAATGTTGAAAGGAGTGACATTGATCAAGATGCATTGCATTCATAAGCTGCTTCGTTGTATAGTGACTCCTTTGTGTAGCTACTTAAACATAATAAAATATTTTTTAATTTTTTCAGAAATAAAACAGCATAGTTCATACTCAAAATTGACATTGGTATTTTAAATATTTTAAAGTAGTTATTAATTTTATTTTGAAATAAAAAACAGACAATAAATGTAACAGTTCACTCCTAAATACATCCTCCCTCAATTTTAAGAGCATTTAAAAATGATTTTTTAATTAGCCAGTAAATTCAATGTTATCCTAGTTTTTACAATTTGTGGAAAAACTTGGACAATTTACATATATTAAACACTTTCATTGAAAGATGGGTCAAAATTTGATAATGTTTAATTCTATCATATTTTATGGAAAAATATTTCAAAGAAAGTGGTTTCCTTTTACTGTTCATTCATCACCCAAAACTGTTGCACTGGATTCATATATCACAAACTCTAGATGTTATATAAATTTAAACATCCAGCTATTTTTTTCTTTCACGTTTTGTTTTTTTAGATTCAAAAAATTTTATTATAAAGACAATGTAGAGGGTTTACCTTTACATGAGTCAGGCAATGAGTATATTTCCTTTAGAATAGCGTTACCCTCTCCCTCATTCTCACCCAGTTGTTTCCCTTCCTGATTTCCCTCCCCCTCCCTCAAGTTGTATGGTTCATTTCCAACATAGTGTTTAGTGAGTTTCACTGCTGAATTGGTTCACCCTTTGTCCCACCAGTTCTGTGCTTCCCCTTCCCTTCTGGAATCAGAAAAGTATGGGACTGATTTGCACTTGTTAACCTTTGCCATCCTACCACGCCCTCTCTCCCTGTAGTGTCTTCGTATTTCCTGCCTTGTACATCAAATTCCTAATCCTGAAACTTTAACACTCCCCACTAACTCCCCTTAACACTCCCCACTCAAGATGCTTTTTCAGTGGCTATATGTAATTAGAGTTGTGAATGTCTTTGTTGTCAAAATTATACAACACCCAAAAAGAGGGCTGGGGATATAGCCTAGCGGCAAGAGTGCCTGCCTCAGATACACGAGGCCCTAGGTTCGATTCCCCAGCACCACATATACAGAAAACGGCCAGAAGTGGCGCTGTGGCTCAAGTGGCAGAGTGCTAGCCTTGAGCGGGAAGAAGCCAGGGACAGTGCTCAGGCCCTGAGTCCAAGGCCCAGGACTGGCAAAAAAAAAAAAAAAAAAAATTATACAACACCCAAAAAGAGGTTTACCATCCAAGGAGGCCATCAATCTGTTTTCAGGTTTGTCACAGAAACAACACATTGTAGGCCCATAATATTTGTTATGACCTGTGATCCACTAAAATTAATGATGAACGAGGTACTCTCTGAGATATTTTCAAGCTCACCATTTCACAAGATTCACAGAAAATAGTTCATTCAGGCCTCATAGATAATAAACGTTCCGATTTCCTTCACAGTGAAATTGCCCCTTGTTAGATTTCATAGCTACAACTAGGGTCAGTGTTTAAAACAAACATTTCCCTTTTTAGATACTATTAAACTGGCCATTCAGAAACCATCCGTCCCTCTACCCAGTATAAGATATGTACAAAGGCTGGGATTGGTATAAAAACTTTCTCTTAAACAGAGTTCAGCTGGCTGCTGAGTAAAGGAATAAACATGAACCTTGATGTTTTTCCACAGAGACTTACCTTAGGAGCCTCTTCACTTAATGATTGGGTTCTGATGTGTTCATGTAACAAAAAATAAGCCCTGGAACTACTAAAGCTGAGGAATTAGTATTTGAATTGGACTATACTACTTATTAAATATATGAGAGTTCTCAAAATAGATGGTAAGAAAAACTCTACATGTGCCTTATTTATAGAAAAGTGCAAATGGACATGGAAAATTGAATTAAAAAAAAAAACAGAAAAATACATGGGCAATTTTTATAGATACAGATTGTCCATTTTTTAAGTTGAAATTTTTCTGGAGAAAGGTTGCATAAAAGTAAAGATATGTAGCTGGGTGCCGGTGTTTCACACCTGCAATACTAGCTACTCAGGAGGCTGAATCTGTGGATTGTGATTCAAGGCCAACCTGGGCAAGAAAGTCCATGAGACTCTTCTCTCCAACTAACCAACAGAAAACCAGAAGTGGTGCTGTGGCTCAAGTGGTGGAACACTAGCCTTGAGCTGAAGAGCTCAGGAACAGCACCCAGGCCCTGAGTTCAAGCCCCACAACTGACAAAAAAAAAAGTAAAGATACTTAACACTATGTAACAGTACTCTTAAAATGGTCAAGATGATAAGTTTATATATGCCATATGTCACAATTAAAATATTTTGAGGGATTAGAAAAGTTATGCCTGGCAAATACTACCAAAAGCAAAACAAAAATCAAAATGAGGGTTGTTAAATATTACCATTTGTCATATAATAATTTTAATGACTACAAATTTTAATGTTAAAGCAAGTGCTTTAAACATCAAACATGCTTTATCCTAGAAATAAAGAAAAGTGCTTAATCAGAGGAATAATATATTTTCAAAAAATGGGAAATTTGGGGCTGGGGATATGGCCTAGTGGCAAGAGCGCTTGTCTCATATACATGAAGCCCTGGGTTCGATTCCTCAGCACCACATATACAGAAAATGGCCAGAAGTGGCACTGCGACTCAAGTGGCAGAGTGCTAGCCTTGAGGCAAAAAGAAGCCAGGGACAGTGCTCAGACCCTGAGTCCAAGGCAAAAAAAAAAAAAAGGGAAATTTTAAAAGTCTAGTTTTTCAATGAAAGGTTCATCATTGAATTATATCTTCAGGTATTTGCCACAAGAAAGAATAGATCAAGTATATTAAAGATCACGAGTACAGAATATATGATGTAACTAATGTAACTAAGAAGCTTGACCTATTAGACACTGTAGAATGTCCTCGTAAACTGGAGATTACACATTCCATTGAAGACCTCATGGAATATTCATCAAAATTGACTAGAATATAAACCATAAAGCCACAATACATTTTTGGGGGGGGGAAAAAAAAAAACAGTCATGCCAGGCACCAGTGGTTCATGCCGATAAGCCTAAAAACTCAAAAAACTGTCAAAGCCAGCTTGGGCAGAAAGGTCCTTAAGACTCTCATCTCCAATTAACCACCAAAAAAAAAAAAAAAATTGGAAGTGTGGCTGTGGTTTAAGTAGTAGAACACTAGACTTGAGGGGGAAAAGTAAAAGTAGGGATAGTATCCAGGCCCAGAGTTCGAGCCCCACATATGGCACGCGTGCGCACACACACACACACACACACCCCAGTCAAGAAAATGACATTTCTGGTCTTGACCAATCACAGAAGTAAATCACAATTTTTAAAAATGTTGAAGACCATCCAGGCACTGGTGGCTCACTCCTGTAATACTACTTAATCAGGAGGCTGCAATATGAGAGTCATGGTTGGAAGGCAACCCAGACAGGAAATTCAGTGAGACGAGAATCTTAGCTCTAATTAACCAGCCAGAAACTGGGAATGGAATTGTAGCTCAAAGTGATAGAGTGCTAGCCTTAAGGAAAATAAAACTCAGGAACAGTGCCCACGCCTTGAATTCTAAGCCCCATGGCAAAAAAATTAAAAAATTAAAGGTCAATATCATCAGATAGCATGCTGCATACTTTATTATAAGCACATTACTTTAAGGACGTTGTCCACTACATTCAATTGTTGGGAATTTAAGCTCAGTAAATTACACTCTACTTCTAACCTGAATTTAGAAATAATGAGAGACTGGATAAAGAGTGTGATAAATGGAAGGAAATAAGCTTGTCATTTTACGTTTTCATATGGCTTATGTGTATATAAATGAATTTCCATATACGCTGCTCTAAAATGAGCAATTGCCTACCTAAACTTGTAAGCAATCTCCACAAGGACAGAACCTACTCTTCCACGTTCATTATATGGTCAAGCTACCACGCATACTCCCTAGAGGCAGATAGATTCCCAAGAGACCTAATGTGCAACTTAGTGATTCTAAACCACTGACTCCAAAGTCATTTCTTCCATACACAGAAATGGAGCAGAAAGAAAGAACATGAAATTGACAGCATGACAGAAAATAGTGCAGTTCATGTAACTAATCATGGGATTTTTCTCTAGATTACCTTTTTAAAAGAACCCCTTGCAAATCAATAATAAAAACACAAACAATACAATTTAAAGATAGGCAAAGAATATGAATGTTTCTCCAAAGAGGACATATGATGACCAATAAGTTCATGGAAATATGTTTCCTATTAGTCATATAGGAATGAAATTTAAAGTCACATTGAGGTACCATTTTATATCCACTAAAATTACTATAGCAAAAAAGATGAATAATAAATGTTAGCAAAGATAAAGAGAAATCAGAACCCTTATGATGAGATGTAAAATGGGAATGTAAAAATGGTTGTTGCCTTGGGAAATCTGATAGTGACACAAAATGTTAACCAGACTTACCATGTGGTCTAGCAATTCCACCCCTGGATATACACTATATCTAAGTAAAATATTAAAGCCACAAAGAAAGAGAAAGAGACAAAGAGATGGGAAAAGCATTCCTGTGCTTACATATTTCATTAAAACAGGGATGAGGAATGATCTCCCAGGCACTCTGTAGGGAGAGAAGCTTATATCTTTGTGAGGACTCCAGTTAGGAGCACAGTTTTCTGAGTGTCTTTACCTCCCTCCTGGTTCTGAGCTGTGATGTTGAGCTCACACTGCACCTTCGCTTTCATCACCAGAATAATCTGCTCCTCTATAGTGATGGTGCCATCCGAGTCCAGCTGTAGGAATGCATAAAACACAAACATTGCCATCATCTTTTCTTAAGCCACCACACACTTTTATTACTTTGTTTTCTAATAGGCCTAAAAGTGAGTTTTGATATCAAGCTATTTGGGATGGTCTTCTCAGAGTCAAAATTCAGTACTGTAAGATAATTTACATTTACATGACAAGCCTTAAGAAAAAATATAAAACATGAGAATGTAGAGAGTTTTTAACAAATTTGACTAATTATATTAGAGCTAACTACTGTCTCACAATATGTAGCTCTACCAAAAAGCAATTACCAATACAATCTGAACAAAATATTTAACAGCTCTGGGCTTTGATTTGCCTATCTATGAAATAAATAATTTACACTGTTATCTTTTTTCTTTTAATACTGATATAGATGTATATACATACTTTATTCAGAACTCTCATGGGAGACTTGCAGAATCATATGGTCTCTGTAATTTGAACATTCCTTCATAACTAAACCAACTACTCAAAGCATTGTCAGAACAAACAAACAAACACTATTAGCAAGAATACCAAAGTTACAGAGGCATTTAATGAGATCCATCCCATATGCTTCTTTTCCTGGATATCTTTCACTTCCTATCTTGACACCCGTTCACAGCCTGGAGCACATGTCTAACATATAACAAGTGAATGGTCAGTGCTTGTTGGATAAAATTACCTAAATTTGGCTTTGATATTACCAATCATGGGAAAGGAAATTCTATTCTTGGCAAGTTTTATTTCAATAAAGCACATTTATATTCAATTGTTTGTTCAAAGCATGGTGCTTGGCCTCACGAATCTGATATCTCTGGAAATAGATGTGTTAGCCACAACAGACGCAGAAAACAAGAATAGACTAGTAATTCTTATATTTCATAGTGACCCCCATCAGGTCTAAGTAACTGCACTTAAGGGAGCCCCAGATTCCCACAAGTCAAATAAAACAAAGGATCACCTGAGTGGGAACAACAGGAAAAGTTCTTCTGTCCCCTTCATTCTTGAGGAACAGTCAGGTACTATTCAAGTTCTCTTTCGCCCTGGGTTTTCCAGTTAATAGTTACTTTAATCCTCGGAAATACAGGGTAAGCTCTAACCAAGATTCAGCACTGTAAATCTGACTCCAAGAAATTTGACTTCAGTGGTCAAATGCGAACATTTGAAATCTGACCTCAACATCATTTTTGCTTGAACCTTATTCCACAGACATACCTTTTAACTGTGGTATATATTTCAGAAAACATTCTTATCTTATAAATAACAGTTTCTAAGAATATTTTGTTCTAAAAAGTGTGACCAGTTCAACTAGGAGTTGAAGTTTGACTAGAATGTGGAAATTTGTGCTTTCCAATGAAAGCATGCATATACACAAGGTCTTTATGTTGCCTTTGTGGCTTCCTTTTTTATGGAGATGTGTTCCTTACCACAAAGTGACATTAAAATGACAATGTATCTGTCGGTGGGAGTGCAAACTTGTTCATCCACTCTGTAAAGCAGTATTGAGATTCCTCAAAAGACTAAACATGGAGCTCTCCTTTGACCCAGCAATCTCACTCCTAGACATTTACCCAAATGACTACAAGCAAGGCGATATAACGGTAGCAGCACAACCATGTTCATAGCAGCATTATTTACCATAGCTAAAATATGGAACCAAACCAGATGCCCCTCTGTAGATGAATGGAACAAGAAATTGTGGTATATATATATATATATATATATATATATATATATATATATATATATATATATATATATATATATATATATATACAATGGAATTCTATGCTTCCATCAGAAAGAATAACATTGCCCCATTCTTAAGAAAATGGAAAGACCTGGGGAAAATTCTATTAAGTGAAGTAAGCCAGACCCCCACACACACACAAAAAAAGTAAGTTGCATGGTTTCCCTTATTTGTAAGAACTAGAATATGTCAATGATATTCTTAACAGAGGACCTCAATAACCCAATTGCTAAGTGCATAATATATAATGGAGTGTATCAACATGACCTCCAAGAATTGGAAACAAGAGGTTCTCAATGTCCCGAATGTAGTTATTTATTTTTTTCCCTTAGTTTTCTGTACCTTGTGTCTTGTATATAAGTTTATTCAACCTGTGGATGGGAAAGGGAATCACAGAAACTGCAGGACAAAAGGATGAACTAATGTAAAATTGATACTCACTTGACACTATGTTGGAAATGAACTTTACAACTTGGGGGAAGCAGTAGGGAGAGGTAAGCAGGAGAAAATGGGGTATGGGGTAACTGTTTAAAAAGAAATGTACTCATTACCTTACTTATGTAACTGTAAAGCCCTGCTCATCACCTTTTCAATAAAGAAAAAAGTAAAAAAAAAAAAAAAATGTTGGTGTAGTTAAAACAGAAAAGCCATTTTCCTATTCACTGTCCCTTACCCAAAAAGCAATAATTGTATCCAAAGTAAAATGTTATGTTTAGAAAAACAGATGTTAGTGATTTGTCCTGGGTAACTGATCATTTATGAATTGAAGTAAAATGTTGAATTCCAATGTGTATAAGAGAAAGCACTAATTTGGTAATGTGCATTTTATTGAAAATCCCTTGTCTTAATAATAGAGATCAATTGTTAATATAAGAAAAAATAAATACTCATAGTGTTATTATTCATACATATACATATATGTGTGTATATATTTATATATTCCATCTTTTTTCAGGAAAACATAAATCACATAGATTTAAGAAAAGCATTCTGGCTAGGCACCAGTGACTCACACTTGTAATCCCAGCTACTTAGGAAGCTGAGACCTGAGGGTTCAAGGCTAGCTTAAGCAGAAAAGTCTGTGAGACTCAGACCAGCTCACAGTCCAAACCTGAAAACCCCAAAGCAGGGGAAAACTCCCAGTGGGAGAAGCTACTGCATGATGCAGGCAGCAATAAAATCTGTCTCCCAGTCATCTGAGCTTCCTCTTCACTCTCCCTATAGAAACTTCCAAAGCACCACTTAAGAGACTTCCTTCCTCCCTTGCTAACCTCCCTCCTTTCCTCCCCCCCCCCCCCGCCCCCATATTCACTCTTGGACAACAGCTCTCATTCACTTTCCTCATGTCCTTCATGTAGGGTACCAGTAGCTCCCATCTGAAATTCTAGCTACTCAGGAGGCTGAGATCTGAGAATCCTGGTCCAAAGCTATCCTAGGCAGAAAAGGCTGTGAGACTTTTATCTCCAGTAAACCAGCAAAAAACAAACAAAAAAGAAAAACATCAGCAGTGGAGCTAGGGCTCCAAAACAACCTTGAGCAGAATGCTAAGGGACAGCTCCCAGGCCCTCTGTTGAAGTCCCAGCACATGAACCTAAACAAAAGAAAAAGGAGGAGAAAAAGTATTCCCTTCAGAAATTCCTTGTCCTTACCAGAAATTATTTTATCCGGAGCACACCATTGTGCAAGTTTTTTCTGTGGGCAGACAGACATCTGAGCACATACATACACATACATCCTCCAGGCTTATGTGGAGGCTGCTTACCCAGCCAGAGCTCTCCTCCCAGCCCAACCCCGCCCCCCCATCTATACACTCAATCTGTGAGCTTTAAAAAGTTGAGCTTATTGGAGTAATCAGAATTGCTTTCTTCCCTCTCTTTTGTAACAATTTCTCTTCTGAAAAGCTTATTTATCTCTACTGTTGAAGGACCAGCTCCCTGCAGAAGTTCATAGTGTGAAATAAAAGTGGGCATGCATTGAGGTTATTGGTGTATTTCTCATCCCCTTGGCTCAGTCAGCTGTTCAAATCTGCGCAGTCAGCTGTTCAAATCTGCGCAGCCAGCTTTATGGAGAGCTACATGACATTGATGGGATATTCAGGAAGCAGCAGACACTAGGGAATGATAAAAGTGGTTGTACCTTTTTTTTTTTTTTTTTTTTTGGCCAGTCCTGGGGCTTGGACTCGGGGCCTGAGCACTGTCCCTAGCTTCTTTTTGCTCAAGGCTAGCACTCTGCCACTTGAGCCACAGCACCACTTCTGGCCATTTTCTGTATATGTGGTGCTGGGGAATTGAACCCAGGGCCTCATGTATACGAGGCAAGCACTCTTGCCACTAGGCCATATCCCCAGCCCGATAAAAGTGGTTGTATATGGATGAGATAAGGAGGGACCTAGGTGTGCTAGGAGTTTCATATTGAGGGCCAGTGATACATGTTTTGATATTATTTCCTGCTACTTAAATTTGAATCTGCGTGAATTCTTTCTGCTTATGACGATGCCATTATTACAAAACAACAGACTCTTAAAGTAAATATCAGATCTTCTTCTATAAAACAAATCTCAACTAAAAAAAAATGAAATTCTTCTAGCTTATCAGATTGCAGTGGAATCAAACTAGAAATCAAAAGCAAGAGAAACTACAGAAAAATACATACAAAATTATACAACGTACACGTCTCCACTTCTGACCTTGTGTAATTTTATTGGTGCTGCGAGTCTCATGGACTTTCTTGCCCTGACTGCCTTTGAACTACAATTCCCAGATGTCTGCCTCCTGAATAGCTAGGGTTTACAAGCATGAGCTGCCAACACCCAGCACAACATGCACATTTGAAGTAATAGTGGGTCATTGAAAAAAAATCAGAGATTAAAAATTCCTTGGATGAAGCTGAAACTACAACTTACAAGAACATAGGGGATATAGTAAAGATAGTTTAAGAATAGAATATTAAATCCATAAAATAATGATGTACCTCTGAGTCATAGAAAAGGAAGGACAAGTAAATCCCAGAAATCAATACAAGGAATGAAATTATGTCACTTACAGGGAAAGGGACAGAACTGGAAAAGAGTAATACTAAGTGAAAAAAGTCAGACCCAGAAAGACAAAGGGTGCATTTTTGCTCATATATGAATCATAAACACCAAATATAACTTCCCATGTAAACAAACGCAGGGGCATACACATATGCAAAAACCAACATGACTAAAGTACAGTATAAGCAGGAGTGAAATTCTGTGGTGAAAACCCTTTGAACAATTAACAGACAGTTTAACAAAAATGATAGTCAGAAAGCTGAAATATGTTCTGAATGGGAGAGAGTCTAATGTAAAAGGGAAGTGGATAAATGAAAAAGGAACCGTTACAGTCATATTACTCCATGTACATATATAATAAAGGAAGTGGAAAACATTATATGACTGGTAGGGAAAGAGGTAGCAGGGAGGGAGAAGGAGACTAATGGAAGGGGTGGTTCTGATCAAGATGAACTGGATATATAAATGGTCATGGTATATGATAATTCCCTTGTATCACCATTTGTAGATAAAAACATAAATAAAAAATTTTAACTCCAATAACTTGAGGTAACTGATTAAAGACTTGAGTTCACCATGGGGTTAAAGAAGATGAATTTTCTTGTCATGAAATAAATATTGTTTAGCTTATTCAAATATTTATGGAGAACCTACTCCTCAAAGGCATTATGCTAATTATCACAGAGAACTTCGTATAGTTTATTAGAATCCTATTTTTAAAATTCTGCATGCCCCTTTTAAACTATTTGTCCAGCCCTTTCCTTTTCATTCTATTCTTGTTGAGAATATCATTTATATATGTGGACTACAGGATTCTCTGTACAGTAATGCTGCTGAAAGCCTTTCCTTCAGACATTTTAAGCTGCATAACCAAATATGCAGCTAATCTACTAAATATCTCATGCTGTTATCTAAAAATATAACTCACCAAGCCCTCCATAAACCCTCCTTTTTTCTGTTAAATGAGCCTTCTAAAAAATCTCTTGTATCTCTCAGGTTCTTTCCATCTCCATTCTATAAGGACACTCCAGTGATGATTAAAAACACAACAACTGCTGCTGCCACTATCGCTGACTCCATTGCTTCATCTTCAGAATGAAAAAGGAGGTGGATGTTAGTGAAGTATTCATATCAACACATATATTATAGCATATTATAGCAGTTATCAAAGCCATGAATAAAATGCTCAATTGCTATCAGAAAATAAGTTCTGAAAGAAAAGGTACACACTGGCTTGACAGGCTCTCTACTGATGAGCCATGCTCCAGCTCTTTTGGTGGCTTGCTGTTTGAGACAAGATCTCACTTCTTCGCCTGGACCTGCATGCATGCCTGGACTTCAATTCACCCTTTTTTTTTTGGGGGGGGGGGTGGCATCGGACTTGAACTCAGAGCCTGGATGCTGTCCCTGAGCTTTTTGCTCAAGGCTACTCCTCAACCATTTTAAACCACAGTTCTACTTCTGGTTTTCTGGTGGTTAATTGGAGATAAGAGTCTCGCCAACATTCCTGCCCAGGCTAGCTTTGAACCACGATCCTCAGATCTCAGCCTCCAGGGTAGCTGAGATTACAAGAGTGAGCCACTATCGCCCTGGCTCAATCCACCTGTTTTATGTTTCTTGTAGCTGAAGGACAGGCTCATGCCTGCCTTCTACTGAGATGGAGTCTCACTGCTTCTGCCCAGACTGACTTCAAACTAAGATCCTCACAATTTCAGCCTCCCATATAACTAGGATTATAGGTATGACTCACCTATCCCAGCTTCAATACTCATTTTATTTAAGAGGATTTGACTAAGCCAGGCACTGGCACTGGTGGCTCACACCTGTAATCTTAGCTACTGAGGAGGCTGAGATCTGAGGATCGAGATTCAAAGCCAGCCTGGGAAGAAAAGTCCCTCTGAAAGTCTTATCTCCAATTAACCACTCCGGGGGTGAAAATGGAAGTGAGGCTGTGGCTCAAAACAGTGGAGCCCTAGCCTTGAGCATAACATCTCAGGGGCAGTGCCCAGGCCCTGAGTTCAAGCCCCATGACCAACAAAAAAACAAAAAACAAAAAAAGAATTTGACTCATATACTAGAAGAAAATGAGGAAAGTGCTGAAATTTTATTGCTGAAAGCCTTGTCTTTTGCTTTTCTATTTTGATACCATTTTTATTTTAATTTCTTGCATTGTATGGGTAACTGCTATTACTGCTTCCATTATACAGAGGAGACTATAGAAAAGATGAAGCAAGCTACCTAAAATCACACAGCCACTGGAAAAATGTACATAACCAAGAAATAAGGCAAAAAGAAAGCAGAGGAGGGACTGGGAATGTGGTTTAGCAGTAGAGTGCTTGCCTAGCACTCACGAACCCCTGGGTTCAATTTCTCAGCACCACACAAACAGAAAAAAAAAAAAAAGAAAGAAAGACAGAAGTAGCTCTGTGGCTCAAGTAGTAGAGTGCTATCCTTGAGCAAAAAGAAGCCAGGGACAGTGTTTAGGCCCTGAGTTCAAGCCCCAGGTGTCTAGCAAAAAAAAAAAAAATGCTCAGGAGACACAGAAGACAGTGTATGTATTCTAACACATGACAATGAATAGGTGTTGGTTAGAAGTGTTCCTATTTGTGTTCACAAACAATTCAAGAAGCTCTGGATGAAAGAAACCTATTCTGTGTAGACTGCCAAGAAAAAGCCAAGTCTGATTTCCTTCCATCCCACTGCCTCTGGGCCGTGGGGGCTGACTACAATTAGTGTAGCCAAGGAGAAGCCCGCCTCCTCTGGAACAAGAGGCATCCTTATAATTGGAAGATAAATGGAAGCAGTCCTAGCTGTCAACAGGAAAGAAAGAAAAAAAACCAACGATATGAACTTTAGCTATAACAGTGCTCATGATGATAAATACAATAGACAGCTAATCAACAGTTGGGTTTCAGTTGGGTCTCAGTTGGATTTTGCTAAGGGTTGTCTCCTGGCTTACCTGACTATGGAGAAACCACAGCATGCTACAACTATCCATGCATTTACATCTACTACCTGTTGGTAGTACAATCTATTAACACCATTTCCAACTAACACAGAGATTGGGAGGACAGAGTGTGGGAAGACTCAATTGATTTGATGTATTATCCCATTTTTCTATTCTTATCCTCTGCTCCTACTGCTCTGTCTCCCATGTACAACATTGACAGGTAAATGTGTTTATGTTTTATCTGAATGTGATTATGTGCATTGTTTTAATGTATGTAAATGGTAAGTATGTAATGAATATAAGTAATGTGTGTGTTTTAATGTATGTAAGTAAAGTATGTAATGTATGTGTCTCCTCATTTCTCAGTCATCATTCATCCTGTTTTTACCATTTCATCATGACGGTTTGTATATGCATGTTCATTGCTTTTTATTAATAAACAATAGCCCATCATAAGCACTCTGTGATCGTGCCTAATTTTCTACCATGACAGAATTGCTGGAAAGATCATTACAGACCTGTAGAGAATTTCTGTGGAAGAGAGTCCCATAGGTGAGCGGTACAGTGGCAGATGTACATAAATACACAATTCAGCTGAGCAGTGCCCACCTGAGCTCCACAATGAGGGCGCCATTAGGAGGGGTAGGCTAGGGAGAACTCAGAGTGTAAATCATGGGCATTCTACTGTTAGGCATGTGAACTGAATATATTACCTAACTTCCCTTAGTCCAACTTTCTCATTCGAAATTAGAAAATATGTTAGAAAGTAGTACATCTCTCATAAAATTACTATGACGATCGAAAGTTAAATAACAGAATAATATTCAAGTGTTTTGCACATTATTTGACACTTGGTAATTGGTCCATCCAGTGAGAAATGTTTGATTTTATAGTAGATTGTTAGTTTTCATACTAGAAAGCTAGTACAGTTAATCCTCCCCACAGAAGAGGATGATAAAAGTAGAGAGAACCATGTTTGTGTCTTAGGAGGTGTAGAACTTTAGGATTCCAGGCCAAATCTCCCTCCCCTGCATTCAAACACCGGGAGCAGTGTCAAGATTCCACTCAGGCAAAAATCTTCCAATTGGTATCTGCTCACCTGGCACTATCCAGAATTGACATACTTCCACTTAGTATCATGAGCTTCTGGGAGTCCTTTCGGTTATGGTGATCATTTACATTCATTTCCCAGCACATACACAGAGTGCCATACTCTATAGTCAGTGCAGCAGAAGGTAACTGAATGATGGAAAGGCCATCCTACTCTCAAATGCAACAAAACAGATGTTGTTTCTTGATAACCCTGTGATGCAGGCAACCTACAAGGAATAGTGCTCCACACAGGAACTGGCTGCACATTGGTCAAAATCGCAGTTAGCTCCTAGCTCCCAGCTGCAGACACTTCAAGTGTCTGAGCACAGGGATCAGAACTTGACTTTTTTTTTTAACATGGCTTGGAGCTTCTCTGCTAGGTAAATTTTGTCCCCATCCTCTCGATTCATTTGGTCAAAACTCCCTTTGTTCAGTTTGCTTGCTGGTCTGAGGCTCTCTGTGAGCAATTCCAGGTCCTCATTATTGTATCTCTCATAGGCATTATTCTTCCCTCTCTCCCAGGAGATGCTTTGCACACCTATCTCCATCACAAAGTCTGTGACCAGGAGGATTCACTGGCAAGTAAAGCAGATGCTAAATGCTTACAGAGTCCTCCTAGACAGGTGATAATCTGAGCTCTAATAACACCCAGTGTATGAATGCATGGTTTGAGGCATTCAAACACCAACTGTGCATTTTTGCCAAAAACTAGAGATCTTCAAAGTAACTGATGAGCATTGACCCATCATCTATCTCATGATACAATCCAATGTTTGCTGACTATGAATCATTCATTCTATGCAAGCTTATTATGCTTGAATTGGTTTCCTTTGGTGGTCTACCAATATATGACATTTTGTAAATACACACATATAGCTAAGAAGATGTTCTTCATTCATTAAATACTCAAAAGTAAATTGAGACAGATTATTTTTCATATATATCTCATCTTAGAATTGAGATAGCAAAATAAATGGCTAATACTTGGAATAAATAATGCCCAAAATATATAGTATCCATCATCCTCTCAAGTTAGTCATGAAAGTTCAAAGTAAATCATATCCATAGCCTAAAGTAATAAGCCAAGGATTGCAGAATTGAAAGAATTGTATTCTAACATGACTCTATTGAAGATGAGAAAACTGAAGCTAAAAGAATGTGTAGATATGTAAATTGCTTTAGACTATAGATTTTGTCTAGAGTAACACAAGTCTGCATGAGAAATTTTGGTGATATTAAAGTTCAGCATTACCCAGGACACCTGTTTCCTAAAAATCCTTTCTAAGTGCTTGACTTAGGTGCTCATGACTATGACAAGTAGGTTTTTAAACTGGGCTTTTAGAATAATAAAAATTTAAACTGATCATTCAAGAACATCGTTTAGATATGACAGTGTCAACCCAAGCCTAGTTTTAAGTGTTCATTTGACGATCAATGTGCGCCCTCTACTGAAGCTAAGAGAAATAACCTTTAGTCTGCTTTAATTCACTTGGCTCTTAAAGGACAGAACACTCCCTACTAAATGCTTCTCTTTCTAGATCCTCCACAAAGCTAACTATAAAACCTTACATTTTAGTTCTTTCCAAAAGGTTCGAATAAATTGTTCTTTGCTCTCTTTGGGGGAAAAATCCCCTTAGAAAAATCCTTAAATAGTATTATTAGTAGGAAAATGACAATCATCATTCATTTTTTAATATTATCATGATGTTTCAATTCTATTTCCTTTGCTCTTGTGATAGGGGATTCTCAATCAGAGAGAGCCAGTTATTCTGTCTAAGCATGATACTTCAATGCTACAGGTTTAAATACTCAAGAGGCAAATGATAAATTGCCAGCCGACAAAAACAAAAACAAACAAACAAAAAAGTCACTTGGGAATCATTTCAAACAAGTACCACAGAAAAGTTCCTTCGCCATGCAGCTGCGTATTCTGGACTCAGTTATTCCAATCTTACCTCTTAGGGGTCCTAGGTCATCACCTGTCTAATGCATACCTTTAGAGGACCACTGCCTGCCTTCCAGGCCGTGTGTGTGTGTGTGTGTGTGTGTGTGTGTGTGTGTGTGTGTGTCCGCATGCCTTCTTCTGGGCCATGCTAAGAGGATGGGGAAGCAGGTGTGACAGGACAAGCTCTTACCTGGGCTCCAGCCAGGACACAGCTGCGGAGAATGAGCCACCCCCAGATATAGGGGGACGCCTCCGGCCAGGCCATGCAGCAGGTGTCGGCGGACAGCAGGGCTGGTCTTCCTGGAGCTCAGGCGAAGCTCCCACGCTCGCCAACTTGGCTGGCTCCGGACAAACTTGTAGCAGAGAGCGAGACACAGCCGAGGCGGCAGGAGCGCAGCGCCCGGGAGAAGATAGAAGATTGCCCGGGGTGTGGCCCGCTCAGCCCCGCGCCTCCACCAGAAGGTCCTGCCGGGCTGCGGCTCCCTGTCCGGGCTTGCAGGGAGAATGGCTCGCGTCCTGGTCTGGACTACAGCTCTGCGCTGCAGCAGCGGGAGATGGAAGGTAGGAAGGGGGCGGCCCCTGCGCGCCCCGCCGATGCAGAGGCGCGCTCTGCTCCTGGAGTCACTCTGATTGCAGCCGCCGCCCCCCGGAACCCCGGGCAACGGATGAGGCAATGCTACCCGGGGCTCTGTTTCCCCGCACTGGGTCCTGAGTCCCCATGTGGTCTCTAGGGCGCACCCCCTAAAGTGGGCCCAAAGTTTCCTGCTGCCTAGATGCACCCAGACCCACTGGCCCAGGGAGACTGAACAGTGTGGGCCAGAAGGCCCCCGAGTCTATGGGTTTCTATAAACACCTCGCGTTCTGTCCTTTTCTCCTATCAGCTCGTGTGTGTGTGTGTGTGTGTGTGTGTGTGTGTGTGTGTGTGTGTGTGTGTGTGTGTATGAAAAACTTCACTCATGAGAAAGAGACTCAATCCTGGGCGGAGGGTTGGGGGGGGGGGGGGGTGGCGGGGAGAGGGCTGTCACAGTCCCAAAGAAATTGTCCAGTTGTTTCTGGCAAAGTTCTGGGTTTTGCTATTACTGTCTGCTGTGTCCCATTCCCAGCCCACCAGTTCCAGAACTTGCGGGCGTGTCAGTGTGAGAGAGAGAGAGAGTGTTCCTGTTCCCTCGGAATCACTGTGATGCTCCCCCGTGAACCTGTCGTTTTACAGGAAACACTGGATATCGCCTTTGAAAATTTGTTGAAATAGAAATTGGAAGGGTTTTGGAAAGTAGGTTTAAATAGAAAGCTTGTTGTGACCATTTAAAAGTTGAACCCAACACAGGTGCAGGTGGCTCATGCCTGTAACCCTAGCCACTCAAGGGACTGAGATCTGAAGATCATGGTTGGAAGCCAGCCAAGACGGAAAAGTCTGTGAGACTCTTATCTCCAATGAACCACCAAAAAAAAAAAAAAAAATCCAAAAGTGGAGCTACGGTTAAAGTGGTAGAGCACTAGTCTTGAGCAAAAAAAAGCTCAGGTACTGCACCCAGGCCCTGAGTTCAAGCCCCAGGACCAGCCAAAGTGGGGGGGGGGGGGGGAATTTAAACCAGTATAGTCTTGGTGACTACACTCTTGCCTTCTTTTCCAGAAAAAAAAAGTGACCCCTCATTGTCTTAAATTAGTGAGATTGACTATACATTTATACAATGGTTGTATGACTCCCTTAAATCTTATATTCTTGTCTAGGGACAGAGGGGCACATGAAGTTGTAGACACTCTGAAGCTGGATAACCTGGGCTTGATGTTCTGGTACCATTACTTCCTGAGCAAATTACAGGATGACCTTTTTTTCATCTAATGTAATTGTAATGTAATTGTAAATGGAAAAAAAAAGGTACACAATCTTAGCTCCAGATGTGATACCCAAATGCTATAGGGTAGGTGACCTATATAAACAACCACAAGAAATATTCCTCACTGTTCTAGGGAGCCCAATGTCAAGAACTGGTCTTCCATGAAGAGATTATATAAACTTTGAAAATCCCCAAAGAAACCAGGTGGGGTCATCAAGTACATGACTAACGAGGCTGGAAAATCTTCTGCAAGATTCAGATATCAGCTTCAATAAAGTAGGGAAAATTCCTGTAGAAATCAAGTACCAGATCAGGTACCATCTCATCCCTATTTTTAAGGTTGATAAGGCCTGGAGTCTGTCAAGATTAGCACACATATTTTACCCAGGAGTCACTTAAAAAATAACAACAAAAAAAAAGTTAGGTCAGATTCAGAGGCCAATAACTACTATTTGTACTTCTTGGTCTACAGCAAGGTCACAGTGCTCTACACAGTGGAATTGAAGCAGTCTGGAAGCTTTTAAAAAACAAGAATGGTCTCTTTGGGGAGTGTCAGCTCACCCCTGTTAACACAGCATTCTTTACTAAAGAACTTATAGCTTTTTAGTGGAGGAAGTATTTTGAAAGGAAGTAGAGAATAAAGGTGTGCTAACCGCCCCCCCCCCCCCAAAAAAGCACAACTTCAGGGCTGGGAATATGGCTCGCCTTGTATACATGAAGCCCTGGGTTCAATTCCCCAGCACCACATATATAGAAAATGGCCTGAAGTGGCACTGTGGCTCAAGTGGCAGAGTGAGCCTTGAACAAAAAGAAGCCAGGGACAGTGCTCAGGCCCTGAGTCCAAGCCCCAGGAATGGCAAAAAAAAAAAAAGCACAATTTCAGTTCCTATAAGGCTGCTCTGCTAGGAGTGGTTTAGTAGTTAAGGCAGGGTTTGTAGTCACGTGTTCAGAGCCTCTTCCCTTTTTACCATGGCTGGAATTCCATTCACCAAAACCCAGATGTTAAAGACAACTATCAAATAATTGACAATATGCCTTTGAGTATCTTGAATATGTCATCTAGAGACATGTAAGATATTAGACTTCCAAAACTCAATCCTGACAGTTTTCAGGCTGGAACTCAGGAAGAAGGCAGATAACAAACAGCAGAGAAAATCATGGCCATTTGAAGGCAGAATACATCAGAAGGTGAGGGACTCTGGATAGACTCCAAACTAACTTGCAAGCTGGACAGTGGTAACTCATGCCTATAATCCTAGCTACTCAGGAGACTAAGAACTGAAGGATCAAGGTTCAAAGCCAGCATTGGCAGAAAAGCTCAAGAGGCTCTATTTTGAATCAACAACAAAAATCTAGACTGGGTAAAATTCCAGGGGCTAAGCAAAAAGGAGAGCGAACTAGCAAATGGAATTACATCAAAATGAAAAGTTTCTGAACAGTGAATAGTTGCTAAGCTAAAAAGCTTCCAAATGGGATAGCTTTGCCAGTTAAATGTCTGATCAAGGACTGATCCCCAGAGTATAAAAGTAGCTAAAGAAACTAAACCTCCAAATCTTCAGTAACCCAATTAATAAATGAGCAAAGGAATGAAACAAATGTCTCTCTAAAGAAGTAAAATGGCCACCAAATAAATAAATGCTTGACATATCTGACCACAAAGGAAAGTCACAGCAAACAGCATCCTCTACCCATGATGTAACCCCTTTGAACAAGTCACAGATAATTTAACAAAATGAATACCAAGAAGCTGAAACATGGCTCTTGTGAGCGAGGTGGAAACTAGGCTAGAGGGGGTAGATAAGTGGAGAGAGGAATGCTGGATGACTACATTCGTAGTACTCAATATACAGAAGTGAAAACGGAGCCAGGTAACTTGAGGGAATGGATGTGGTTGAGATAGATGAGAGGGAGAGGGAGAATGCCAGAAGGGGTAACATGATTAAGGTGCACACATAGACATGTAAGTGAAACACCTTTGTACAAGTATTAAGTACCATAAAAATATATTAAGAAGAAGCTGACTTCCACCAGTCACTGGTGGCTCATGCCTGTAATCCTAGCTACTAAGAAGGCTGAGATCCAAGGATTTTGGTTCAAAGACAGCCCAGACAGGAAATTCCACAAGACTTATATCTCTGATTAACTACCAAAAATCCAGAAATGGCATTAGGGGCTCAAAGTGGTAGACCACTAGTCTTGAGCCAATACAAGCTAAAGAACAGTGCTCAGGCCCTGAGTTCATTCTTCAAGACCAGTGTGTGCACATGTGCACACATGCACACACACACACACACACACACACACACACAGAGAGAAGAAAATCATGCTGTTGATAAGAATGGAAAAGTGCAGAGAAGAAGAAGCTGCGAGTCCCTTACGGCCCCACTAAAATATGGATTCTAGAATAGCATGAATTGGACATCACTAGGAAGTTGCCATGTGAAAAGGTGAAAAGGTGTCTGTGGGGAATTGCTTGCTCTTGTAGAACAGGTGCAGTAGAGCAGTAATAGGGACCTAGGAGAACAACTTGCTGTACAATGACAACAAACCAGGCTTTATGCTGGACACCAGCAAAGAAAATGACCCTATCCTGGGTTGAGAGAGACCTAAGAAAGAAAGATTAAGAGGGCTGGCTCTGACTTGTCATTGGAAGGTAAAAAAAAAAAAATGAATGACTGAGCTTTGAAAGAAAAACAAGCAAAAAAAAAACTGGTTGCAAGTCTTGAAGATTGAAAGAATGAGACTCATAGGGGTGTTATTGGAATAGATACTGTTGTAAGAAAAGTGTTTTTATAAGGGACAATTTCTTTTTATATATAATGCATAAAGTTTTTGAATATTTTCATTATCTTTAAATAGTTATACAAAGGAGTTGCCATTCACCAAAGCAGTTTAGGAATACAGTGCACACTTTTTTTTTTGTCAAAGTCATTCACAGAGGGGTTACCGTTACATACGTAAGGTAGAGAGTACATTTCTTATCAAACTTGTAACCTCCTCCTTTGTTTCTCTCCCACCTTCCCCCCTACCAAGTTCCCTACCCTCCTTCCCCCCAGCATATTGTCTTGTAAGTATTGCTATTGCATTGGTTTGCCTTTTATACTTTGTCTCTCCATTTTAGTGTTCCCCTTCCCTAATTCCGGTAAACATACATACAATACCCAGTGTATGGAAGTCAGTTAACAGTGACATCAGGGATAAAACCATGGGGAAGAAAAGAAAAAGAAAAAGGCATAATTTCATAGGGTATATTGGAAATAACAACAACAAAGATAAACCACTTATTTCCAAATCTTGTAGTTCCTAATTTCCAAGATTTCCAAATCTTGTAGATCCTAAGTTTCACTTAGGATCATCTTATGTGATCATATGTACATTGCTATTGAGCTATTGTGCTCCTCTGCTAGGACTATCCTAGACACTCACTTCACTTAGTATGAGAAGGAATGACTTGGCCCCATTCATGAGGAAATAGCCAGAGCACACTTTTGTTGTTTTTCTCAGTCATGGGGCTTGAACTCAGGGCCTGCATGCTTTCCCTGAGTTTTTTCACTGAAGGCCAGTGCTCTGTCACTTTGAGCCACTACTCCACTTCTGGCTTTTAGGTGGTTAATTGGAGATAGAAGTCTCACAGACTTTCCTGCCCAGGTTGGCTTTGAACCATAATCCTCAGATCTCAGCCCCCTGTGATTACAGGCATGAGCCAGCAACACCTGGCAAGTACGTGCCTTGATCTACTTCAACGTTCTCATCCATCCCTCCAAATCTACCCCTTCCTTTATTCCTCTTAGCTTTAGGTTATACATTGGGTTTTTTGCTTTTTTTTTGGCCAGTCCTGGGCCTTGGACTCAGGGCCTGAGCACTGTCCCTGGCTTCTTCCCGCTCAAGGCTAGCACTCTGAGCCACAGCGCCACTTGTGGCCGTTTTCCATATATGTGGTGCTGGGGAGATTTTTTGCTATTTAATAAAGCATTTTATGTGTACAATGCATCGGTGTCATCACTTCAACATCTTCACCCCCTCCTTTAACCCATACTTTCCCATATATTTCTCAATTCTGTGGTATATACAATGAATTCTTGCCTCCATTCTCCTCCCTTCCCCTTTAATCTTAAATGTCCTCAAGCCAAACAGAGATAGAAGTTGGGGAGGATTTGGAGACTGAAGAAAATGTGAAATTGGAGAGAAGGTTTAATATAAGTGTTCCAGATAGATTTAGGAAGAGTCCAGATAAAAGTAGAAGCTCAGACTTTGAAGAAACTCAGTGTGTATGAGAATATGGGTGGCCTCCTCATAGCATCTGTGCTTACACATAACCTAGCTAAATATGGCTCATCCTATTGTACACCTGTTTCCTATTGGGCGCATAATTAAGGAATGATTTTGTAAAGCAAGTCTGCTGTTTATTTCTATTTTATGAAGTTCATGTTTATATTGGAAGTATGAGGTCAACAACTGTCAAGTATAGATTGACAGTAGATATGGAACTTGCTTTTGTTAAATAACACTTCCATTCTTATACAGAAATGTTCAAAGGTACAAATTCTTCTGGGTATATACCTGTCTGGCCATCAACTATCTTTTGATAAAAGAATATCTTGGTTTGTGGAATATAACATACACAGAGTTCGGGAACATATAAATATGCTTTCAAAATCAAAATCAAAGAAGTCATTCTTCACAAATTATATATTGTACTATTGCTGGTCTACTTTGCTAACCATTTAATAAAATTACTAATTGTCTGATTATCCCCCTTAAGTAAAAAATAAATCCATGGGATTTTTCTTTAAAAGTTATAGATACCATAACAAATTAAATGCCAAAATCACCACAAATACTATATACTCTAGTAAATCTTTGTCATCTGGGCAACAGTGCTAGACAACTAAAAAATGCTCTAATGAATAATGTAAACACCTCTTATACTTCTGAAAATACAACAAAACTCCTCTGAAAAGTGAAGAGACATTCTTTCATTGTACAAAATCCCAAAGACACATTCTGATGCCTTATTTAATACAGCATTGTTTTGGGTGAATATTTCCCCTGATATTATAACTGTGCAGCATAAAGGAAGAAAATGCACTGAAGTCAATCCTATCACTTACATTTTGAGGAAAGGGAACATTACAATTTACAATTCATTTTGTTTTCAAATAAATAAATATTCCACTAGCCTCTGGACAGAGAAGCACTATAATACTTATTTTATTAAGCAATACAGCAGCATGATCTGCAAAAACAAAACAAGGCATATAGTGAAAGGAACTACCATGGATTTTAGGAAAAGTTTGATTTCCCAGGTGCGGTAGCTAGAAATGTGTTGGGGAAAAAAAAAAGTTTTATTTCTACAAGGCTAGTAATGAAGGCCCAGGAGGAGGGAGGAAGAGTCTGAATATAAAGAGCTTGTGGGGTATTGGCATATGGAAAAGGTGGGAAGCAGGCTTGCATTGCACACCAGGAGAGGGGGAAACATCAACTAACTCTCTCTGCGAACATGCTGTGTTAAACGTGCTGTGTTAGGAGTCCCCAGGGCCAGAGCCTTCAGACCCCGGTGACTTGCCAGAGGACTCAGAAGCTGTGAGACTATGGTTATGGTTTGTGACATTAAAAGGATATAGATGGAAAGTCATCAGACTGCAGCAGGAAACATGAAGGTGGTGGCTGGGAGAAGAGGAGGAAGTGATGGCTGCTTCCCAGGAAACTCAGGATCAGGTCAAGGTCAGATCCCCACTTCCTCCTGGAATGGCACAGTTGACATTTGAGGACGTGGCTGTGGAGTTCACGCAGGATGAGTGGCGGTGCCTGACCCCGGCTCAGCGGGCTCTGTACAGGGAGGTCATGCTGGACAACTACAGGAACCTGCTGTCCGTGGATCTTAAAAGCCATCAGCATCTCCACACAGGAGAGAGAGAAACCCCACAGATGCAATGCAGGTGACAAATCCTTTACACAGCATCGGAGTCCGGTCATCCACCAGCAAATCCACACTGAAGAGAGACCTTACCAAAGTCCCCACTGTGACAAATCCTTTAACCACATCTCCTCATCTCGGCAACACCAGAGAATCCATACCGGAGAGATACCTTATAAGTACAAACACTGTGGCAAGACCTCCAGGCAACTCTACAACTTCAAACAACATGGGAGGACACACACAGGAGAGAAACCCTACATGTGTGAGCAGTGCCACAAATCCTTCAATTCCAGCTCCACCCTCAGAGCTCACCAGAGAAGCCACACTGGGGACAGACCCTACAAAAGCCATACCTGTGTCAAATCTTTTACACAAATCTCACACCTGAGGATTCACGAAAAAAATCCACATGTCACAGGAACCCTGAAAGTTGAAGGAATGAGGGATGACCTTTCAACACTACTCAAAGCCGAAGAAACATAGAGAAAGCCACACCAGAAGAAAACCTACAAACACTGAGAATTGAGAAAAGCCTCCCACCACAGCTTTGGCTTTAGAATCCATCACAGAATCTGCAAAGGAGAGAACACAGAAAAGAAAGGGATAGACAGCATCATTTGACTACCTGTCTTCACAATCATGAGAATCCATACACGTAGCTCAAGTGTGGGTGGCACTCACCTTGGCAGCCATGAGGCCCTGAGTTTTCACTCAAGAGTAAGAGGAGGAGGGAGGCTCTGATTTGCGGTGGCAATGGCTCCAGTGATACACTGCTTGCCTAGCAAGCTTGAGTCATTAGGTCAAAACCAATGCTACAAAAAGAAAGGACTTGCCAGGCCCTGGTGACTCATGCCTATAATCCTAGCTACTCAGGAAGCTGAGGTCTTAGCATCATGGTGTGAAGAAAGCTAGGGCAAGAAGGCCTATGAGACTCTTTTCTTCAATAACCACCCAAAACCCTGAAGTAGAGCTATGGTTCAAGTGGTAGAATGCCAGCCTTGAGCAAAAGAAGCTCAAAAGAAGCCTGGGATAGTGCCCAGGCCCCGAGATAAAGAAATGAAGCCCATGAGTAATGTTTCACTGAGGAGAAGTATGAATGCATGTTCACAGTAAGAATAGTTTGTTCAATAATATTTCTTGTGGGTCAATTAATAAACCTATTCAGTTATCAGTAAAAAGTGAAAAAAATCCTCTTTCAAAGATAATAAATAGGGCTAGGAATATGGCCTAATGTTAAAGTGCTCACCTCATATACATGAAGCACTGGTTCGATTCCTCAGCACTATGTAGATAGAAAAAGCCGGAAGTGGCGCTGTGGCTCAAGTGGTAGAGTGCTAGCCTTGAGCAAAAAGAAGCCAGGGACAGTGCTCAGGCCCTGAGTTCAAGCCCCAGGATTGGCAAAAAAAAAACAAAACAAAGATTATAAATGTCTCAAACCTGCATTTCCTAATGTAAAATTGAGAGCACTGAGTTCTAAAGTCAAGGGGTAAGAAGACCTTACTAACTAGCTTAATCAGTTGTAATTCATAGGCCTTTTCTGAGAGTACTTGCAAGGCCCTTGAATGTGTATAATCTGTTTTACAGTGAGGTATCATATAGGAGGTATATGAACACTTAATTCATCATAATTAATTTTATTAATTAATTCCCTTTATTAGGGAAGGCTTTTAATGTTTGAACTCTGAATAGCAATAAATGGATTATGAGCCTAAAAAAAGAAAGGATATAGATGATATTTAACTCAGGGAAAAGCATATGAAATGACAGATGCAAGCTTCTGGGTGTCTTGTTCCAGTGGAATCACCTAGATGTGCATAATTATCCCAGTCGTGACACATGACAACCTGTCCAAAGTGTTGCCAACCCAAGAAGCTTACCAGGGCCTTTCTGTCCCCGGTTGTTAGTTCTTCCTCAACCTCTGGTCATATGCCTGCTCACCCCAAGCAGAAACATGCATCACCATAGGTCCCATTGTTCACAGCAGAAAATCACGAGTAGAGTATGGCCCAATGCTTCATACATACAGAAACATTCTTATCTTATAGAGTATGCCAGGCTGAAAACTCAGCTTCTAGAAGCAGCCAGGAGCCCATCCTGAAGGCTAGTCTTTTTAGGAATGTGCAGTGTTTGAGTATGCCAGGTCTGCTGAGCTAACTAACACTTTCCTGTATACACGCTAAGGACCAAATTTCCAGTAAACATACCAGTGCTATTTACTAAGAATAAAGAGATTGTGGATCGTTAATAGCTACTAAATATTTTATTTTAAATAAACAGCGTTTTAAAACAAACAGTTGTTTTAATATTTGCAGATCCGTGGGGTGATATCACTTGTCAAAACATGGCACAAATGGTGAGATGCATGATTATGTAAACAGTTGATCTATGAAATAAGAAGAAAGGACGTCCCACAATTAAAATTACTCACTTTGATCAATTTCCCAGCATCTGACTTAGTAAGGAAATTGTTTGTTACAATGAAAAGCAAAAGTTCCTGTACTGCATAAGAAGAGAATAGGGTTGTTTCAGGAAGCTGTGTGGAATGGTCTCATATTGTTCCAAGAAAACCCACATAAACATCAACTAATACAAAATCACGGTAATAAATAAATTAGTACTACAACAACTTTTAGGAAGAGAATAATAGATTTAATAGAGCACTCCTACCACACTCCCCCAAATACCCACACATTCCCTACATAGACCCTAAAGTGCCTCTCTCAACAAGGATAGGATGCCCCAAAAGAAGCTGCTCGTTCTGAACCATGAACAGAACCTCTGTGGATTCTGAAGGGCTTGCAGACTCATCTAACTCCTTTACTACAACAACATCTAACTCCCTCATTAAATCACTACATAGCACTAGATAGCACCTTGGTGACAACTGCTACAATAGTCAACATTTCACACCAGAAGGCTAGTGATTTAGAATGCTAGCAAGTCAGTAGACTTGCTTTACCCACCGGGAGTGTGTGGTTCTTTTCTCCCTTTAGTTTTAATTCCACAGCAAGACTGACATTATATCCATTGAGAGAATGGCCCACTGGGCTACATGGGACATGGAATCACTGAAAATTAAGAGAGCATTTCATTGCAGATAATAAAGAATATCTATTCTGGGATTTTTTTTTATTCTTTCTCGCCTTTTTCAATTTTTATTTTTTGAAGCTCTGGCTTCTTTTCTTTTTGTATGGTGTATTTGCATGAATATCTTCAGGAGGCTGTGGGGAGAGCACAGAATTTGAGGGAAAAGGATGTAAAGGTGCAGCATTGGAGTTCACTGGACATTGATGAACGTGAACTACATAGCTCATGAGTGGAGACAGGAGGGAAGGACTGGGAGAGAGGGAGAAAATGAAGACACTGTACAGAAGGAAATGTATTTATTACCTAACTCATGTAATTCTAATCCCTTTATAATAACAATAAATTTTTTTAAAATGCATGAGATACAGAAAAAGATAAAGAGGAATATCTGTTCTGGGATTGGTTTTTTTTTTTCATTCAAAGAGAAAAAGTAGCTAATAATTTTTAATGGAATGCCTAAGAGAAAATTTAATCTTTTGGCATGGGAAATATTAAGAACTGAACACTTAATTTCCTATAATTTGATTTTATTTTAGTCTGAGTGAATAATTTTCTTTCTACTGGCAAGTCCCAGAGTTATCACTCTTCATTGTATATAATATATATAATAATAAAATCTTCTGACATGTGATATATGAAGACACAGGAAAACATGAATCCTCTCCCATAAGTAGTGGTAATAGCAATTTGTTCATCTTTCCAACAAATATATCCTGAACACATACTATGTGAAAAATGCCTTTCTTGGCAGTGAAAAAATTACTTATTTTTTTAAGCGAGGCACCAGTGGCCCCTGCCTAGAATCTTAGCTCCTCAAAGAAGCTTAGATCTAAGGATCTGGGTTCAAAACCACCCAGGGAAGGAAAGGCAATAAGATTCTTATCTCCAAAATACCAGTGAAAGGTCAGAAGTGGAGCTGTGGCTCAAGTGGTAAAGCACTATCCTTGAGCAGAAAAGGCTAAGGGACAACAGGCCCTGAATTCAAGCCACAGTATTGGAACCAAAAATTAAATAAATAGGAACCAAAAAAATAATATTGAAAAAGGAAAAAGTACTCTTCCTTCAAGAGTCTTCAAGTTGGGCCCTTTAATGTTTTGGCACACATTTTAGAAGCTTAGCTAAGAGCCACCTTCCCTTGAGAGGACATATACAGCCTCTGCAGAGGACAGTATTCTTCCGGAGCTTACACAGAGACAAGAGCCTTTAAACTAACAGGAGCTAAATCCCATTTATAAGCTAGAAATTAAAAGATGCATTTAATTATCAGTCCTCCGGTACTTCTGTTATCTTTTGGCATTTATAAGGGTTAATCAAGTGCCATGATTTCTGCAAATATAACTGGCAGTAATGCACAGTTGATTGAGCTAATTAAATATAACAATTGTCAAGAGCTAAAAATAATGAGAAAAAAGAATTTTAATGAAGTGGTACACAGAGGCACTCCAAGAAGAGTACAGAATCTGATTTTTCCCTAATAGATGTGTGTGTGCTCACGTGCACATGTAAGGTGCCATTTTATAAGGTATAGTATATCCTTAATGTTCAAAAGCAATGATAAGTTATTAGAAATTTAGTCTTTCTAGTATTTTTAATGAATACTCTCTTATGATTACATTCTTACACAGTGAAAGCATCTTCACAGCAAGAGCACACTAATATTATTAACCAGAATATCTTATAGCTAATAGAGATGTAGGTGCATCTTCCATTGCTTTTTTATGTATATGCTAGGGACCAAGAATTCTAGACTTACAAGGTATCTGTTGCTTGCATTCATGAGCTCTGAGTAAGACCCTGAGTTAGCATTTTCTCCCTTGGTGACAATGCCATCTAACACATGCCTTTGAAATTCTGGGGGTAGACATATAACCAAATATGAAAAACAAGAGTCCAGAGTTAGCAGAATTGAACTGGTATGTCCCATCCCTAATCATTTGGCTATGGCTTTAGATGATTTTCTTTCTAAAATTGTATTTATTTAGTTCTACTCTACCTTTAATGATTTTTCCCCCTTTGAGGTTTGCACTCAGGATCTCTAGCTTGCTAGTTTGGTGCTGTACCACTTGATCCATGCCTCCAACCCTAGTAGTGGTTTTAGAGATTGAATCTAGTAGACCTTTCTGCCTCATCTGGCCTCCAACTTCCATCTTCCAGGTATAAGCTTCCTGTGTAACTAGAATTATGACCTGTTCTGGTTCATATTTCAACATCATTTCCAGAGTAATGTAACAAGAGTAAAAACAATAAGGAGATCTGATTGTAATGTTGAAGAATGGCATGGACTGTGAGACCTTCTTGAATATATGAGATTCCTGCAGTAAAGGGTGGACTCTTAACCTGTGGCTAGTCTATGCCTCTGTAATCTATTTTCTCAAGAAAACATGTTGTATCATTTATGGACTGCTTTTTTTGGGGGGGGGGAGGGGGTTGTGGATTGAATTTAGGGTCTTAAACTTGCCAGGCAGGAATTCTAATATTTAAGCTGTACCTCCAGCTCCTTTTGCCTTCATTATTTTTCCAATAGAGTCTCTGATATATTTCTGGCTAACTTGGGCTGCATTCTGGCTGAACTTCCTTCATAGGTGGGAAGACAGGCATACTTCATATACACATATTGATTGAGATGGGGTTACATGTTTATGCCTAAACTAGCCTCAAAACTCCATTACCTGGATGTCTGCCTCTCAAGTACCTGATGTTACAGACGTAAACTACCAGTACCCTACTGTTAACTGTCTTTGAGCAGGACAGCCCTCTGCACAAACAGAGGTTCTATCACAGCCAAAATCATGTGATTCTGGAATAAGATTTTTAGCTCAAGAACACCAGATTCCTGCTCTTTCCAAAGAAACATGAGGGGGTTACCATACCATGATGGTGTAATGGACGATGTTGTGCTCAGGTCATCAGTGTTGAGACAAATGCAATCCTCACCCTTCAGAGAAGAATCTCCTTAAGAATGGCAGACACATTGTGACATCTCTGCTATCACAGTGTGGTAAGAACTCAGAACTGAATCACTCGAATGTGATTTTGACCCAATTACTTTCATAATGGAAAATGATCATCTAATTGGAAAGAACAGAACTACCTTTTTTAAAGGGAGGATTAAATTGTAATGTAGTTGAATAGTTATTTCTGAAGCCCTGGGAATTTCTCCTAAAAGAATCAAATCCACGGTCAGAAGCTCCTGGGACCAGGCTGGTGGGGACAATCAGTACAGACGTGGAAGTTTTCAGAAGTCGTGATTTTTGTTGTAAGTGATATGCACATACTCATGAACTGACCCTTGTATACTCAGAAGTTAAAAAAAAAACTCCACTGTGTAGACCCTTTAAACAGTCAACAGGCAGTTTAACAAAATGAATATCAGGAAGATTAAACACATTTTGAATGGAGAGAGGTATATGTGAAGGGGGCAAAGGGGACTAGTAGATTGATACAGTCATGATACTCAGTGTATATATGAGAAAAGGGACTGCTGGGAGGAGGTGTAGGATGGAAGAAGAGGGAGAATGGTGGAAGGGATGACCCTGCTCTAGATGCACTGTACACATAAATGGATATGTTAAATTGTACTCCTTTGTATACACATTTGTAAATTAAACAAACACATGAGAAAGTAATAACAGCCAAGTGTTGGTGGCTCACACCTATAATCCTAGCTACTCAGGAAGCTGAGTTCTGAGGATCAAAAGCCAACCCAAGCAGGAAAGTCTGTGAGCATCTTATCTCCAATTAAACTCCGAAAAGGCAGAAGTAGAGGTGTGGCTCAAATGGTAGAGCACTAGCTCTGACCAAAAAGCTCAGGGACAGGCTCTGAGTTCAAGCTCCAGGACCACACACACACACACACACACACACACACACACACACACACACACACACACAGAGTAATAATAAAAAGAACTGCCTATTCAAAGGATTTAATTGTCAGTTCATTTGATGTGGATTCCTAAATGTACATTTGGAAATAGACTATTTACCTAAGATCCAATACTACCATGTTGAATTCTGCCCTAAAGTTTAACCTGTAAAATAAAAAATATATGTCTCATAGAATGTTTTTGAAATTTTAATATCAAATTTGATATCATATATTAAAATGTTTAAAAATACAAAGTACTGTGTACATAAGATTCTGAGATGATCATGATAATAATAAGAACCCAGATCTCAAACAGAGAACAACTGGCTGAATGGTGGCCTCTTTCTATATGGACGTTCAGATGGTAAAAGTAATATTGGTTCTCCATTGCAATCCTATCTACTTGAGAGACAGAGATCAGAAGGTTCACCATTTGACACTAGTAAGGTGAAGAGTTAGCAAGACTCTATCTAAACCAAACAAACCAGGTGTGGTGACACACAACTGTGATCTCAGGTAAATGGGAGCCATAAGGTGAAAGATTGCTATCTGGTAAGGCAAAGACAGCTAGACTCTGTTAGAATAATAATAAAAGCAAAAAAGGGCTGAACGTGGGACTTAAATGATGCCCCTGAGTTCAAAACTCTATTACCACCAAAAGAGGTTAAGAAGTAAAAATAGATTCTCAAAAAGACAATGCGCAAATGACAAATTTACTTAGTTGGCTAATTAGTAATGATCTGTCTCTTTTACACATACACATACAAACACAGTCACACACATAGGCCCATATAGAGTTGACCACAGTATGCAGAGTGCATTGTGCTAAAAGCATCACATCTGTTAACTTACTTATGGTTTACAACTTAGTTCTGACATAAGTATATGTAAGAAATACAAGCCAGCAACCATGGCTCACCCTGTAGTCCTAGCTCTCAGGAGGCTGAGATCTGAGGATAATGGCTCAAAGCCAGGTTGGGCAGGAAAGCCCCTGAGACTTTTATCTCAAATTAATCACTGAAAATTCCAGAAGTGGAGCTGTGGTTCAAATTGGTAGAGTACTAGCCTTAAGCAAAAGGAGCTCAGGGGGGCTGGGGATATAGCCTAGTGGCAAGAGTGCCTGCCTCGGATACATGAGGCCCTAGGTTCGATTCCCCAGCACCACATATACAGAAAACGGCCAGAAGCGGCGCTGTGGCTCCAGTGGCAGAGTGCTAGCCTTGAGCGGGAAGAAGCCAGGGACAGTGCTCAGGCCCTGAGTCCAAGGCCCAGGACTGGCCAAAAAAAAAGGAGCTCAGGGGCAGCACCCAGGCCCGGAGTTAGAGCCCCAGGACTGGAAAAAAAACAGATGTAATTTTGCCAGCATACTTTATCTACAGCCACCTATATCATCACATGTGTGCATATGTATCTAAATCCATATACAACACAAACACTTGATATTCATGGGTGTGTAGCAATGTTACATGCACACACTAAGAACATGAGTGCAATGATGAAAATAAGTCTAAATCTGACTTTTTCTGGAATAAGAACATGAAGACCCTTTCCTAACTAAATTTTGTCTTTTACAACAGATGTCTTAAAACATAGTTTTCCTGGGACACCTTCTTAAACACCTATCGCAGCAAATTAAACACTTAATGATTCACATACTTTCTGGAATTTTCTGTATCTGAAGAGATATAGGAAAATTACCCCTGCTATCACTGTAACTGATCTTAGTACCCTGGATACTGTATATACATATATTGGAACTAGGGAAGGGAAAGGGAATACCAAAATCAAGAGATAAAGGATAAAAAGACAAACCATGCAGGGCTGGGGATATGACCTAGTGGCAAGAGTGCCTGCCTCATATACATGAGGCCCTGGGTTCGATTCCCCAGCACCACATATACAGAAAATGGCCAGAAGTGGTGCTGTGGTCAAGTGGCAGGGTGCTAGCCTTGAGCAAAAAGAAGCCAGGGACAGTACTCAGGCCCTGAGTCCAAACCCCAGGACTGGCAAAAAAAAAAAAAAAAGACAAACTATGCAATAGCAATACTTACTCCACCATTTGGTGTAAACCAATTGTACAACTCATGTTGGGAGGGAGGGAAGTGGGGAGGGGGGAGGAGGGGGAAATGAGGGAGGAGGAAACAAGTTGGATAAGAAATGTAAGAAATGTACTGCCTCACATATGAAACTGTAACCCCTCTGTACTTCACTCTACCAATAAAGAAAAAAATTTTAAGTGAGAGAAGTAATCTAGCTTTTTAACATAATACATTGGAGATGACTGCGGTGACTGAGGCTCTCTTTGCATTGGGATGAGGTAAGCTGTTTCTTCTTGGGTGTTTCCGGAAAGCAGAACTGCATCATTGCACAAGAAAGTGTTTGGAAGCCAGGTGCACACCTACAATCCTAGCTCATTAGGCTACAATCCTAGCTAAAGATCTGAGATCGCCAACCTGGGCAGACAAATCTGAGACAGTCTTCTCTCCAATTAACTAGCAAAAACCTGGACCTGGAGGCGTGGCTCAATTGGTAGAGTGCCAGCCATGAAAGAAACACAAGACTCTGAGTGTAAAAGACCTTAAGTTCAATCCCTAGTAGTGGCTATACACACACACACACACACACACACACACACACGCACGCACGCACGCATACATACGCATATCTTGGTTTGATTTTTTTCTTCATTGATGACCTGCTAGGTAGAAATTAGGCAGAACGTTTTCTAAGGGTTTTTATTTTTTTTAATTGCTTAGGTATTTATTTTGGGTAGGGACTTCACAAGTACTTTCCCATGAAACTGGAGACTGGACCACTGCTAAAAAGTCCATAGTGCAAGACAAATTTGGCAGCATCTCCCTAGATGCATTACTGGTACCTCAGGATAGATCAGACACACCCTAGACCACAGGTCTCTGACACATCAAAGTTCTCTACCTTACCCTTTAGGCCGCAGTCAAAGTGCAAGAAGACCTTTCCATCAAGTGTCAGGAAGGCCTAAGAAGTTGCTCCCCTCATCCATAAAATTTACATAAAAATTTAAAAGGTATCCATTTGAGAGGCAAAAGGGGTATCTCATTATTTTAATTTGCATCTCTTTGAAATACAGAGACGCTTTTTTAAAATGTGCTTATTAGCCATTTTCACTACTTGTTTTTTAAATGATCAGTTCATATTCTTTACTCAAAAGGCCATTTTTAAAACAATCATAGCACAAGTACAATTAAAGTACACAATTTCTTGGAACAGATAATTTCCCAGTAGATATTAAAGAAAACTATTACTGCTCTCCAGTAGCAAATGTAACTTGGCAAATAACAAGTGAAAATATAGAGTTCTTCCACTTTTTTTTTTAAAGCACAAGCTTTTACTTAGGTGCTTAGAGAATGGTGTTTTACAAATATTCTTGCTATTTTTTTTTTTTGCTTATGCTTTCTTTATTCTAATCCTATACACTAGCTAGGGACTGTTAGATATACATAACAATCATCTCTCCTTAGGAAGTTCACATCTAATGTTCCACTGTTACAAGGGACATGATAATGTTTATAATTTAAATGACAGTTCATTTTCTTATTTTCACAAAAGAAAACAAAAATGTATGTGAGCTGGGCTCTGGTAGCTCATGCCTGCTATCCTAGCTACTCAAGAGCCTGAGATCTGAGTAAAGGTTGAAAGTGGAGATGTGACTCAAGTGGCAGAGTGGCAGACTTGAGTTGAATGATTCCTTGTGGGAAAGGTAATATGATGGAAAGGATTTCTGTACTCCTTACCATCCTGTACACCACAATGAGACTAAAAAGTGGGGATATGAATGTGGCTTAGCGGTAGAGTGCTTGCCTAGCATGCGTGAAGCCCTGGGTTCGATTCCTCAGCACCACATAAACAGAAAAAGCCGGAAGTGGTTCTGTCGTTCAAGAGGTAACTTCTAGCCTTGAGCAAAAAGAAGCCAGGACAGTTACAGGCCCTGAGTTCAAGCCCAAGCACTGGCAAAAAGAGAGGGGTGGGTGGAAGGGCAAGGAGACTAAAAAGTATCTATGTTTTAGGTTTAAATCTTCTGAGCCTCTCATTACCTTCCCCAACTGTGTAGCATGTCCCTCCACATTATCATGCTTTCCTACTGATCTCCAACACAAATGCTCAGCTACTCAAGTGCATTGTGGTGTGTGTGTGTGTGTGTGTGTGTGTGTGTGTGTGTGTGTGTGTGTGTGTTAAGACAGAGAGAGGAGAGAGATTGGGATTAGAACTCAGGTGCTCTCATTCTACCTGTGCTAGGCTACCTGCATGGGCCTATTTGAAATAGGATCTGACATGCTTTATGCCCAGGCCAGTCTGGACTATTTTTTTCTTCCCCAAAACACTGGATGACAGGCACATGATACTACACCCAGCCACTGATTGAGATAATAGTCTCAGGAGCTTTTCTTGCCTGGGCTTGCCTGAAACTGTGACCATTTATCTGACTCGCCACCTCCCAAGTAGCTAGAACTACAGGCTTGAGCCACTTACCTGGCTTTCCATCCTCTTTTTGATATGATATGACCACTCTCTCTCTTGTCACACAAATCCTTCAGAGCCTGATCCTTGAGCCCCACCTCCATGAAGAAGCCAGTCTGACCTACCCTGAATGCTCACTTTTGTAAACTGCCACTGCACTTGTCTTGTGTGTGCTAGTGTCTAGGCACATGCTCTCCTGTTTGAGGTTAGCCATTTGCACATGGATATCTTATCTTCCAAAGCATATGAAGGCATTTACCCACAATTCCTCATTTCTATACAAATCATTGTATCTAGAGCAAAAAGCCTGGCCTTTGTCTCGCTCCTTCCACAGTCCTCCCACCAGTCCTCCACTTTGTCCTTCTAGACTGCCACCTTCATTCTGGCAAGACACAGCAGCATGGAGATCTGCTGGTGGGTGTCTGAAGATGGAATAGATCTATAGAGTCCCACTGGCATCCACTATGCTACTGGGATTGAACTCTGTCTTCTTAGAGGAGAAGTGATACTAAACTGCTTGCATTGTGAACCTGTTGTATAGCAAGAAAACGGAGAAGCCACACTTTGAGAGGTCGAATTTAGAGCCTTTAGTGGAGTGCTGACACTCTGCAGATGGACTCCTGTCACAAAGATCTTCAGCTCAGTAAATACATTTAACAGTTAGAAAATTGAGCCATGAGAGCTGGAGAGGAAAGAAAGCAGAACTATAATACCAACAAACCAGATTGACTCCAATGGAGAGCTGAAGCGAGATACCATGTTGACCTGAGTAGAGCCAGGAAACACAGCACACAGGTATTCCTGCCTTGAGCTGGTCAGGGTCTAAATAGAGTCAAGGGCAGGGGACAGGGTCACAGAAAACTCAAATGTCTCCTGAGTTCAAAGCACAGGACTGATGGGCCCAGTCATCTATCATCCAAGTCCCCACCACTGCCTCTCAAAATTCAGGCACGACCATGCCCTGGGAGGCGGGACTTCCCCTTCCTCCACCATGAAGACAAGATGGTGTCAGTTAAACCCAATACTTTATCATCCACCATGTGGCCAAGATGGTGCAGGTTAGACCCAGCATCCTCACTTCAAACCAACTCCAGCTCTCAGACTCATACGTTGAGTTTAACTATTAGCAATCAATGTGTACCTTACACATCATTCATTGAAATGTATTTCTAGATTATTTCCCAGGATCATTTACAGGCCAGAAGAAATCTAGTCAGAGAAGCTAACGCTGGCCAAGTTTTTCTGTGATGTATACTACAACCAGAATAAATCCAGTTTTAGTCTTCTGAGTTGTCACTGAACATTGCATGTTTCATGAGAATCTTATTTAAACATTGGAGGCTTTCTACCTTTCCCAATATCTCTTTCAGAAAATGTAAGGAACTTCTTAACATTTTCTAAAGTGCTTTGGAGTCCCTGGGAACATTACTTCTCCTTGGCTGCTATACTATTGCCTGAAGTTTTTGCATTACAACTAAAGGTAAGCCACTGAACAGCCATGCTGCTCTTTTCTTTTTCTTTTTTTGTACTGATCCTGGGGATTGAAGCCAGGGCCTGGGGCACTGTCCTTGAGCTTCTTTTGCTCAAAGCTAGTGGTCTACCACTTGAGCCACACACAGCTCCACTTCTGGGTTTTTCTGTGATTCATTCGAGATAAGAGTCTCACAGACTTTCTTGCTCAAGCTGGCTTTGAACCACAGTCCCCCGGCTATCAGTCTCCTGAACAGCTAGGATCATAGGTGTGGATCAGCAGCACCTGGTACACATCCACATTCCTTAACAAATTTCTGACCCAGGTCTAAGAACCAATCAGTACATAATCCATTCAAATAGTGAAAGAAACATTATTCTTATGTTAGATCCAAATTATACCTAAAAAATACTTAGATCTTATAATATCTGGCTACTTCCCTAAAAGCACATCATTTTTCTGTCTGGTGTAGAAAAGGATCGGGATCAAACCTACAACTGCCCATGAGGGTAAGACAGAAGAGTCAATGCACAGGTGCAGGTCCTAGAAAGGAATGATAATACTGAAAACTCAGTGGGAAGACAGGGCACAGAACCTAGGAGAGAAATCAATGGTGAAGGTCCAGTTTTATGAACCAGGGCACACAAACAGCATGAAGTGACCTTGGAGAATAACTCAGTGTGTTGTTGTTCAATGCTGACTTAATAGACCCCAAATTGAGTTGGCAGCTAGAGTGACTGGTATTGCCATCCAGAAATCCACAGATACAGGGTAATACCAAAACTTTTCTGGGATAGCTTGAATTCTTCTTGTCTCTGAAGATAAATAAGTCACTGGATAAGAAAAGAACCTGGCATCAGAGAAAGCTATCAGTTTTTAAGAAGTAGGAGAGTTTAGATTCTGGAATAAGGTGATGGAGAATCTAAGGCAAAACTTTCCAAGCCAAGTTTTCTATCTTCACCTTCTATATATTTCCTAGGTAATTCCTACACTGACTGGGAAATCTATAAATAGGTTCTTTTTGTAAGTATAGTTTATCAAAATAGCTAGTATATTTCCTCTTTTTTAAGACTGAATATGGTAGAGCTATACTGGAAACAAAGCTTGTTATCACTTAAAATGTAAACTTAACATATGCTGTAGTAATTCCACTCTCTATATTTGTCCAAGAGAAATGAAAATGTTTCTACAGAGATGTAGGTGAATGCTTTATAAAAAATTTATTCACAATAGCTAAAATGTAAGAATGTCCAAAGATCCATGAGCAAATATGGATAGACCCAGTGGGTTTATCCCTACAGTGTAAGACTTAGAGATTAAAAATAAATAAATACTACCTATATATGCAACAATATGGATGAACCTTAGAAGTGTTATGCTAATTACAAGAAACAAAATTCTCTATTTCTCCTTGACAATGTATTTTAAATATCCAAATCTCTGCCTTATAGATATTTATTAGTAGTTCAGCAGAGATAATGTACATACTTTCATTTCAGATCCATTTACAAACAGGCTTGTTGCAGATTCCTGCCCAAAGTTTAAGAATCCATCGAGATACTCTGTGCAGTATGATTCCATTTATATAACATTGTGGTTGTAGGACTGCAGTCCCTGTTTTCCTGTTGGTCTTCAAAGGACCAATCAGGGTAGAGTAGAAAGCAGGCTGAGGAGCGGAGGGAGTTGGTGATACGAGGAAGCAGGGACAGGGCCTTCTCAGTGCAAAAGCCAAGAAGCAGAGAACAAAAGATACTGAAACCTAAAGTTCCTGAGCACTTACAAGAAGCTGAAGGCAAATATAGCAGCAACTCCAAGTTGTGTGCTGACACATATGTTCTATGAGGTGATAAGGTGTTCAATGTGCATAGTCATAACTATCAGATGGTGCCTCGGTACACATTTCTACATATTGACTATTGATTGTGCATTCTGATTTCAATTAGAGGAAATTAGATTTTTTTATTTGAGAAGTTATGTGTAAAGAGGCACTAGTGGGTCACATCCATAATCCTAGATCTGAAGAATTACAGTTCAAAGCCAGACTGGATAGTCTCCATCTTCAATTAACCAATAAAAATGCCATGCTGGAGGCATGACTCAAATGGCAGACCCCCAGCTGTGAATACGAAAAGCCATGTGAGAGCCAAAGGCCCTAAGTTCAAGCCAGGAAAACACACACACACACATACACACACAAAAGTGTCATGAAGAACTATCTTTTACTTCAATAGAGAAAATATATCCAATTTTTTAAAAATGTATTTTAATAAAATATTTAGGTATAATCTTTATAAAATTCCATTTCAAAACAGGCTTCTGCTTTTGGTGGAGATAGGGTAATTAGGGACCTGACTGATCCTTCTACCTGAAACCACTGAGAAGGCCAGGCAAAATCTATTTTTAAAGTTTTTAAGAGAGTAGATACCATCCACTAAGGTTGTTATTTTTGAAGTGAGCACTGTTTGTCCCAGACTAATCCCAGAAAGTTTCTAGACAATGCGGAGGGTGGAACGAAAGAGGAACTTGTTCTTCTCTCTGGGTTGAGGAGCCCTTGTGAGAATCAGGAAGATGAGACAGATTGGGTAGTTTAGGTTCCTAAGACAGAAAATCAGAGTGGTAAGAGCCACACAGAGCAACCTCAGACATTCTGAGTATCTGGTTCAGGTAACCAGAGAGCTCTAATCATGAAATAGACTGTGAGATTCAGCTTTTGGTTGCTGTGACAAACTCCTGAGAGAAACAACTGAAAAGGAGCAAGTGTTTATTTTGGCTCACAGTTTCACCATTTTCAGTCCATGTTCATCTGGCCCGGTTGCTTTGGGCCTGGGATAAGGAGAAGTGTCAAGAAGGGAGGAGGCTGTAGTAGAGACTGCTTAGCTCATGATGGCCAGGAAGCAGCCCAGCAGACATATGAAGGCACCAGAGACAAGATGATCCTCAGAGACACTCCACCCCCTCCCCCACCCCCAAGACCTACTTCTTTCAACTAGGCTTTACCTCCTAACATTTCAGGACCAAGATTTCAACTCTGGGGCCATTACCTAGTCAAATGACAACAGTGAGGACGCTACTCAGGGTCAGAGAAAGAACCATCTGAAATGGCAGCACAGTGAGTGCTCCATGTTAGTAGGCATCCTATCCAAAGATTCAGCCAGCCACAAACAACAACAACAAAACAAAAACATTTAAAAATAATTTGTGAGCCAGGCGCCAGTGGCTCACACCTATAATCCTAGCTGCTCAGGAGGCTGAGATCTGAGGATTGCAGTTTGAAGCCAGCCAGGGCAGAAAAGTCCTCATGAGACTCTTATCTCCAATAAACCACTCAGAAATGAGAAGTGGTGCTATGGCTCAAGTGCTAGAGTGTTAGCCTTGAGCACAAAGAAGCTCAGGCCCTGAGTTCAAGCCCCACAACCAACAATAACAACAACAAAAAAAGTAATTTGTGTTTATGCTAAATACTTACAGGAATTTGTCATTATATGCTAAAAGAAAAAACTATATATTTGTAGCATTTATATCATATTATCAGTAATAGAGGTAATTTACAGTATTGGAGAAGATACATATGAAAACTGTACTCTGCCATTTTAAACAGAGGATTTTGACATCTGCAGATTTATTATCTGTAGAGAAGAGGGAGGTCTTGTAAACAATCTCTTGAGGTAACCAAAAAATAACTTACATTCTTTCTAATTTTTCATGGCTTATTCTAAATATAGGGCTGTAATTCTTTAAATTGGCCATGTGGGAAATAATTTTAATAAAAGACTCTCCCTATTACATCTTATCAACATCAACATCTTTCAGATGGTACTTACACATTATAGATTCCTTTTTATTACCAGGCTTGAATCTATTATTTTACTGGTATATGAACAGCAAATTTGTGAAATATGTGAGGTATGTGATATTTTCAAATAAAAAACTTTCAATGCTATTTTCATTTGAAAAACATTACATTTCTGAACAGAATATATTAAACTAGTATTGCTCACTTTTTTTCTATGCTCACACACATATTCTGGCATTTTAGAATTTTTCAATGTCGTAAGCAGCAAATTAAAACCAGGACCAAATTCAGGACAGCTAATTAAAAGATATCTACTAGTGTAAAATTAGATTTCATGTCTTTTTATTTTCCAGTATATAAAATAATCTTTAAAACTTTCAGCAAATGAAGACATTGAAAATAACACCTTACATTTTTAACAGATAGATCCTCATGTATATAGCCACTCCCTTCCAAGTATATATACATCTATGTATATGTTTTGCTATTCCAAATTTATCCATAAGTCAGACCATTTCCATTTTGTTGCTGTAACTGAAAACCATAGACTGAGTATTTTATGAGGAGTAAAGGTGTATTTGGCTCACTGTTTTGGAGGCTGGAAGACCCATAGTCAAGGGGCTGCTCTGCAGAGTCCTGCAGTTACACAGGGCAGTATAGGATAAGAAGGGGAAGTGGTGCTGTGGCTCAAAGTGGTAGAGCACTAGCCTTGCACTGAAAAGCTCAGGGACAGCGTCCAAGCCCAGAGTTTAAGCCCCATGACTGACAAAATAATAATAATAATATTTCATACAGTAAGAAGTGGATATAAGGTCAGGTTAGGAACTGGCGAGTCATGCCTGTAATTCTTGTCACTTGGAGGTAGAGATCAGGGGTATTATAATTAGAGGACATCCTGGCCATAAACTTAAGACCCCATCTCCATCAATAGCTGCCCAAAGTGGTATATGTCTGTCGTCCTACCTATAATGAGAAAAGCACTGAACTTAAACATGAATTTTGTTAGGTCATCAAAGCATCACATTTAGCACTTCAGAAAATTTGTCTAATTGTGAAAATTTTAACTATTAACCCCCAAAGCTGATCAAATGTAAAGCATATTATATAAAATAAAGATACCTACCCGGCCTGTGTTGAGACTTGAATGAGCATCCATTCTATAAAATACCCCCTTGGGCTCTTAAATGCTAATGCATGAGCTACTACGTGAATTTTTTCTCATGTTGCTGTGAGCAGGAGGAGTGTTCCCATTATGATGAGGTCATACTGGAGCATACAATGAGTGGGGTAGAAACTAATATTTTGCTATCTAAGATGACCCCAAGTCACTGTATCTAATTCCAGTCCCCAAATGAATGAAACTTCAGACACATCCAGCACATTAGTACAAGTTATGCCCGACTTTTCCCTTCTGCAGATAAAATGCTTTAAAAGCACAGAAAAACTATCTTATAGTATAAGCTTGGTCGTATTTTTTAAATTTTAATTTTATTGCCAAGGGGATGTACAGAAGGGTTATAGTTACATAGGTAAGGTAGTGAATATGTTACATATGTAAGGCAGTGAGTACATTTCTTATCAAACTTTTTACCTCCTTCTTTGTTTTACTCCCACTTCCTCCCTCTTTGGTTCCCTCCCACAACTTGTATAGTTGGTTTACAACATATTGTCTTGTAAGTATTGCTGTTGCATTGGTTCACCTTTTACCTTTTGTCTCTCCATTTTCATGTTCCCTTTCCCTAGTTCCAATAAATGTACATACAATACCCAGTGTACTGAAGTCAGTTACAGTGATATCAGGGGTAAAATCATGGGGAAGAAAGACAACAGAAAAAGGCGTAATTTCATAGGGTACAAGTGAAATAACAACAACAAAGACAAACCAACCACTTATTTCCAAATCTTGTAGTTCATTTTGTTCGGGATCATCTCGTGTGATCGTATGTACATTGCTATTGTGCTCGAAACATCTCTACCGACTTTGGGTTTGAGAGGTGTGGAATCTGTGAGTTAATTGACAACAGAGATATTAACGCAAATTTATTACCCATGCATGAAGGAGGGTCCTGTAAAGGAGTAGCTCCTGGAAGGTCAGGGGAAACCGTTTACAGTTAAAGCCTCAATGAGCAAGCAAGAAAACTTCTGATAGGATTCATTCACAAAACCCTTTTGAATATCACAGTTCTAAATGTCAGTCACCTCTTGCCAGGAAACTCCCTCAGGAACTTATAAAGTTACACTTTTGGATACTTCTGCTTTTAGTCAGATGAGGCTTGTTCTACTATTGTTTGTTCAAGTGTTTTTGGTTTAAAATAATCTTCATGTATTTCACCTCCAGATTCACATAGAGCTGGGTTACTTGTGAAGCAGAAAAGATCAGGATAGAAGTTGGGATGCAAGAGATCTACAAAAAAGAAAGAATGTAGATTGTTACAAAAATAATCTCAGCAGTGGGCATCCCCTAGGACACCATTTTGGAGTTCAACTGAAGTTAACCTGGTAACTTGATGGCTATTCTTCCAACCCTGGTTCCAGTGTTGTGAGAATATCAATTTTGTGTGGCAATTTGCCTAGTATTCAAAATGGAATGCTTGGTGAGAGAAGACATGCCACTCCAAGTCCACATCACTCTAATCAATTAGGTGGAAACACACCATATACCTCAGTCACCTGAGAATGACATCAGTGCTATTTATGGACAAGGGGAAATTGGGAGCTCCCAACCCCTGCAGGTTAAGGTATGGCCTTTCCTGATCCTTGTGAACAGTTATGTTGGCATCTGTACATACTCACTTGTAGCATGTCTCTGTTGTGCTGTAAGAACAAAACAGATAGCAAAATACCTGATTCAGAAAACTTTCAGCTTGATCTGTGACTATGCAAACATACTATATTTCATGTCTAAGTCAGACCAGAATTTTTTATCCATTCACTGGTAGTCATGGGTGTTGAGAAAGCCAATTAGAGGAACTGCTTGGTTATTTTACAGCCCATTTCACCTGGTGAAAGACTGGCTTTTTGTTTCCATGGAGAAATCTACCGCAGGAGATAGTGACTTGTCTTCTTATTTATGAATCATTGTCTGGAATGGGTCTACCAGATATCTGCATTGATGGGGGCAACACTAGTTCAGATTCTTTTGCTTCATCCCAAGGCTAAGTTATCTTATAACCAGTCTAATTAATTAAAGCTGAGGTTTAGAAAATGGCACAGCAGGTGTTTAATCTGTACTAGAATTGTGGAGAGAAAAAAAAGTCTGTGTTAGTTAAAGCAAAAAAGTTATCTACCAGAGACCATGGTGAAGAAACAGAAAGGGGATCAGATAGATTAAGATAAGCAGCCTCCAGCCTATCTTTCTATGAGAAAAAGGAAGGATTTTTTCAGGGAAGAAAAGTAAAACTTTCAAGTTTCAAGAAGAGATAACTTGGAGACAGTTATGGAGCTGAGACCTTTCAGTCTAGCTGTCTTGTTTGGGATGGCATCTGTTCTTGGAGATGGAATTGGTACTAGGAAACTAAACTACAGTCAGTCCTAAGTACAGCCTTCCAGTTGTCAGTTGTGAGGACCTGAGTCTGGACTGTTGTGGCTTGTGAATCCAGAAGCCCTTTATTTTGATGAGAGTGAAGGTGATTAGAAGTATTTAACAGGCCCTCCCAAGTGAGGCAAGAGTGCATGTTTTCCTCTGAAAATTTCAATGTGTACTCACTCTGCTGGCCAAAAGCAATTTAGGGCTTGTCAGCTGGTAAAAGCCATGTCTGTTTTGTTTTGTGGTTTGTTTTTTTTAACCTCTAGTAACACTATGGAATTATTAACTCAAGTCCCCATAGTACTCATTCAAAACAGGGACAAAAAGTTTAGCAATGCTGGTAGGCAAAATGAGCCAATCTATGTATACTCTCTGCGGTATTCAGATCTTCATAAGGGCCAGAGATAATGCTCCCAGAAATTCCAGTCCAGTTCCCTGATGGATTTTTTTCATATTTTTTTAACAACGTTGCCAGGCACTGTGGCTCATGCCTGTAATACCACTTAGAGGAGATTGTAAGGATAGCAGTTTAAGGTTAAAATGTTAGGGACTTCCCCTCCATCTTAACAACAAAAAAAGGCATGGTGGTTTGTACCTGTAGTCCTAGCTATTCAGGAGGCCAAGTCTAAAGCCAGCCTTGAAAGTAGGTAAAAGCAAAGGGGATAGGGCACTAGAGATGTGGCTCAAGTGGTAAAGCTTATGCCAAGTAAGCATCAGGTCTTGAGATCAAACCCTAGTACCACTAAAAGTAAAATAGAATAAAATAACTTAAACTTCTATGCTTCATTTGCCCTGAGGATTGAGGATAGTCTTTATGTTAACAAAAGTATGATATGTGCAGGGGACAATTCCAATGGTGTTACTCCTTTGAAGCACTTACAGTTTAACAAAATGAATATCAGGAACCTGGAACGTGTACTGTAGAGGGAATAAGGGCAGGGTGCATGAGGTCAAGGGGGGAGGAGGCGGACAAATGGAGAGAGATGGGGAGTAGATGCAGTCATGATATCAATGTACATATACAAAAACAGAACCAGGTAAGTTGAGGGGACGGGTGGGTTGGGAGAGACGTGGAGAATGCTCTGTACTCACAAGCTTACATGTTGAACTAATATCCCTTTGTACAACTATTTAAGGATTTTTTAAATAACCTTTAATAACTCAATTTTCTATAAGCAAATGACTAATTTCTGCTTTAAAGTGGGTTCCTTGGTCCAAGTCAATCAATAAAGAAAGGCCATATGCTACAACATGGGTGAACCTTTAGGAATTATGTGACATAGACTAGTTATAAATTACTATCTACATGATTCCATCCATATGAGGTATATTAAGTAGATGAATTTATAAAAACCACATCAGATGTTAGTTACCTGAAATGTGGACATGGGAGAAAAGGGGGCTGTTTTGTTTTGGAAATTAAATAAGTTCTAGAGATATAAGTATGCTTAATACTATGGGATTATAACAAAATTGATGAAGACGGTGAGTTTGCCAGTCTGTGACCTTGCCCAACTCCCTACATGGCACAGTCACCAGCTTGGTCACCTTTGAGTTTCATTCAGCCCCTTAAGCCAGCCATTCTCACCTCTGTCCTCGTGAATCCAGGTAAAAGTAGGCCTCTGCGCTTCAGACTCACAACCACAGGACAGTGCTGCACTGGAGGAGCATGGTGAGAGTTGGCTCCAAGCACACAAGAGAAACTGAGAGTTGATCGTCCCATTCACCCAATTCAGCCAATCTTACATAGAAAAGGGCTTCATTTCCTTGAGTGCCTTCTTAGGAAAGTGTAAAAACATGGGAAGAATGAGAAAGCCAATATAGCCATACCTGTTGTTAGCCAAAATGAACTGTGGCTTCAATGAGAAATTTCAGTCTTCCTTTGGGAAAAGAAGAGAATAGACAGAACCCAACAGGGGCAGGCCAGGGATGAGGCTTGTGCGCTCAACTCCTTCTCCTTTTGCTAATTCCCTCAGACAGACTCAAACTCGAGTAAGTAAATTCCAGTTTATTGTTAAGTCCTCTTTATTTACAAGTCTCTAAAAGGTCAAGGTCATTATCTTTTAAATAATACAACAATCATATAAAACAGCTAGAACCAAAGTAGAGACATATATACATTATAATACATTAAGTACTCTTAATATTGTTAATGGAAGTTTGTCATATTAAATTAAGAGACTATTATGATTTACACTGTTATTTCTCTAGTTTAAAATTCAACCTGTCAAAAGACATAATGTACATTTTTTACAAAACTAACACAGCAGTATTAAGAAAACTGCTCATGACTGTAATCTTTATTTTTTTCTATAATACACTGCACCCGTGTTACAAAGACATACACAAAAAGGCATTGCACTAGGTGGCTGAATACTGCATAAGTCAGTGTGTCAACACTTCAAAAAGAAAGAATGGCCTCCTTGATTTCCCTATCTGACTCATATACAATCATTTTCACTCTTCAAAACTCACCCTACTTTCTACAGGTGGATTATTTTCCTTGGCAGTTTGAAACAAGGCCCCTGCTATTGGGCAAAATGTCAAAAAAGCTGACAAGCTACACGGCTTTCATAAAAGCTGATACAATATGACCAACCTAACTATTTATAATACTCAATAAAAGCCGAACCTAGAAAACTACTCCTGAATCTCAAGGAAAAGCTGACACAACCTTCCGTAGGAGAGTCTGAATATCTATAAAGTTCTCAAGAGACTACAAAAAGAGGGCTTGCAGCAGCTTTTCTACCCTTTTATTTCCCTTAAGCTGGAATAAAAAAAGGTAAACAATTTCTGTATTTTAGTTAAGTTTTGATGGCATCAAACAGCTTCACATTTATAAATAAGATGTTCATACAAAGCATTATATTGACATAGTTTTCTCATGCTACTATCAATTATTTTCAGGATTGATCTTGTATTCTAAGGAAGGATCTCTAAGCACAGATTTTTTTTTCTTCATTCCCAACTTTTCCCAACTTTTCAGCATTAATATTTTCTAGGTATTGAAAAGGAGTTCAAAAGAAGAAAATCATTGTTCAGTGCTTAAACTGAACAGCAGTTTCCAAGCACCTTATGTCTGTTATCATGGTCTAATAAACAAGCAGCTGAGGGCCAAGCATGTGTTGTGCCACTCAAAATACACTGTTAAATTTGAGTTTCACCTTCATAACACAGGCCTACATGACAGTTAAACAAGAACTCTTGCTTCAGATTGTTTAACCATGAAATTACCATAGGTTGTTTTCCATGTCATGAGCAAGGAAAAGAAACCTGACAGGCTACATTATCATCTGGAGCTATTTCTATGAAACATCCCAGCTATGTACATGGTTTTGGAATGAAAACAAAGAAACAACCCTATTATAGATAGGAGAAGACATCTTCCTAGTTCTACAGGATTAGTAACTCTAAGTGTCCTGGCAGAAAACAAATGAACAAAGACAAAACAGTGCTGGAACCTCCAGTTTGACACAAAATCTTTGTTTCTGGACACATGAAAAAGCTAACCAAATTCCACACATCTTTTACCACTGTACAGCTGCTTTACTTGTCACTGACATCAAAACTAAAATTATCAGTGTTTTGTATATCTTCAAAGGCACATACACAAGTTTAAGAACAGTGAGGGGCTTATTGTCAAATCTGTCATAAGCTCTTGGTCAACTTGCTTCCAAGTTCAAATTTAGCCACATTTTTAATAAGCACCAAATATCAAACTACTGCCTTCATTCTCTAAAGCGAACTTTCCAAAATGTTCCTACTTCATGTACTTTATATAATCTGTAACTGGATATATTCAGCTTTCTTTTCTTTTTTCTGTGACTATTAATGTGCTCTTTTAGGAAGTCTAAAAACAGTAGAATCCTTAAACCTACAAATCTCCAAGTTACCTTTGCTACAAAAAGAAGCCAAGAGAAAAATATGTGGCTTACAGTAGTTCCCCAAAGTTTAGTATTTCTGATCACTTTTTAAAAAAACAAACAAAATTGCTGGCTATTGCCAGGCACTGGTGGTTCATGCCTGTAATCCTAGTTACTCAAGAGACTAAAATTTGAGGATTGCAGTTCGAAGCCAGAAAGGGCAAGAAAGTCTGTGAGACTTCTATCTCCAATTAACCACCAAAAGTAGGAAATGGAGCTGTGGCTCAAGTGGTAGAGTGCTAACCTTGAGCCGAAAAGTTCAGGGACAGTGCCCAGGCCTGGAGTTCAATTCTAGGACCAATATACACAGAAAGAGGGAAGAAGGAGAGAAGGAGAGATAGTCAGATGAAGGGATGGAAGGATGGAGGAATAGAGGGAAGGAGGAAGAAAGGGAGGGAGGGACCCATTAAGCAACAAATTCCTTACTATGAATAACTGTCTATTAGGAATTTCTGAGTAGCAGAACCATCAGTGCATAGAAAATTAAAAAGCAGTTAGGTCCACAGAAGAGACTTTTTAAACTTTAGAAAACACTTAAATTACTGATTGTTTTGAAATATACTTTACTATGGTAAAAAGCAACTAAGTGTTTCCTTCTCACCCAAATTCCTGAATTGGGTCTGATTTAAAAAAATTTTTTTTAAATCCTTTATTAACAATTCTTCCTTTAGGGATTTAGTAACTGTAGACTCATTTATGAAGTTTCCCTGAAAATGAAGGAGAAAATAACCCTAAAAACTGAGCACTTGCAGGTAAGTACAATTTAACATATTAATTACACAAAATACGCTTTTAACAACACGCTTTTAAGAATAACTCCAAAATAAAGGGAGTGTAAAGTTAATAGTATAACTCTCATCACCTACTGAGAAGATGGAAATTAAATACACCACATACACTTGAAGCTAAGACATTCAGAACATGGCAGGATTCACAATTTAAGCCAAATTCCTCAATAAAAACCAGGGCTATCCTGCTTAACTCCTCATTAACAAGTGAAACAGAATTTTTTTAAGATTTCATATCTCCTAATAACATATAACATTACATTATTACATATGAAACACACAAATTCAACAGTGCTACAAATAATTTCTAGGTAAAGAATGTGTGAAATGAGAGTTACAAGGACAGTCACAACCTACTTAAAATATAGTGTCTGCTTCTTCAAACAATTCAGTTCGAAAATTACAATAACTCAGTAGTTTTTCATCCTATCTACTTGTCTCTAATTTTTGCCATAAGGATCTGGATTTAGCTTAAGTGGGAATATGTCATACAACTTCCAAATCTATACAGCTTGATTCGAAGGCGTTGAAAAACAAAGTGCAAATTAATGCTTTTACCCTTCTGTTATGAAAAATTAAAGATTTATGAAGCTGAAAGATCTTTGTATCCAAAGGTGAATGTGATGAAGAAACAAAACATGTCACATTTTTGGTCTCTTGTTCCCGTTGCGTTTCCCCCACAGTCTACCCCAAATGATGTGCTGGGCTTCAGCAATTCAGATCCAACCCTGTCCAGTGGTCTGGTACCATCAGGAAATACTTGTCCATTGCTTCACAAAACCGAGTCCTGTACAACTCTGGAGAGACTACAGTGGGCATTTTACCTAAGATTATGAAAGACAAAGGGAAAAAAGCTGTTATATGTTTATAATTGATTGGGCAACTGCCAATCACCTAAGCTTTTTACATAAAAGTGCCACATGCCAGAACAGTCTGAGAAAGGAGATGGGGCACTGTGCCACCTGCACGGGCACGCCCCTGCCTGGGGCAGGTTTATCTTTATTGTTTTGCTTTGTTTTCTTAAGAGATGATCTCTCACCTAGAGATGAGACATTTAAACACATACAAAGCACACACACAAAAAAAGCTAGCAGCACTTTAAAAACTTAGATACCTACTATTAACCAAAAACAAACTCTTATTCAGAATCTCTGGCAAAAAAAAAAAAAAACCTTATTTGAGAACCTCTAGCATTTCAACACAAATTTAAACAACTATTTTCCCACTTACATAATTCCTGTTATTATCATTTCTTTTGGAAATGATGAAAATAACCACAGAATTTTTAAATTAAAAAAAATCAGCAAACTTTTTAAGTCAAAACTGGTAAGGAAAACACAGGAGTCACTTCAAGAATAAAGAAAACAAACACTTGCTCACCTTGTCCACCTAAAATTCCTGTTGATTTCACAACCATCTCAAGCTTTTTGTCCCATGTAAATGTTCTAATATAATCTAAGAGTAGAAGGGGACAGGTAAAATAAGTAAACGTTTTGTGAATAAACATAATCAAATAACAATAGCTATAACTACTATTACATGGGAATGAACTTTATTAAGTTGCTGACACTATGCCCAGTGCTGTTTGTTGTTTTCTCCCACATTAATTTGTTGAATCCTCACAATAATGAGCCACGGCCTTCTTTGTAAGTAATTTTTTTAAAAAATCTTCATATTAAATACCTTCATAGCTAATGTAGATAATGTAAATGGAAATAAGGAAACTGGATAGAATGGACTAAAGTGAAAAACCATTGAAATCTGAAATCAAAGTTTGTGGAAATATCCAATAAGCTACTACTATATTACGTCCAGTTTCAAATAATCCTGACAATTTTATTCCAGCTTCAACAATGAGCTATGAGTAGAGTATGCCTATTGACTTACCTATAATTCCAACTACCAGCTCATTGCTTGTATCATCTCGCCCAACCAGCAAAGAATAATCTATAATGAGATGGCTGGAAAGGAAATGAGAGTCGCTGTGGATAGAGGTTCTGAGTACAGCTTTAGAATGAGAGCGAATATACAGAGGGTTGTCCCGAACCATCTTTAGGAGATTTTCATCCAGGAGAACCACATCACAACTCTCTTTCCCGGTGTCCATTTTTACATTTCGATTTCTAAGTGAACCCTTCAAGTCAAAAACCTAGGGGAAAGAAAATTCTTTGTCACTTACGTGCAGTGTTACAATGCTTAACTAACGCAATTAAAACTAAAAAGGCAGAAACACTCCTTATAGTCACTACAATATACATATACTTTAAATTTCTTTACAAAATTTAATAACTTTTATAATTTAAGTCATTAAATGCATAGTAATATTTAATTATATGACACATAAAAGACAGATACAACCATATTATATGAAATTCTCAGGTACTGAATTACTTAAACAGTTTGGCAATATTCTGGTCACTTTAAACTATTCAACAAGTAACTCAAAAAAAAAAAAAAAAACCTGATCAGAAAGCAGTAAAAATGTAAATAATCTCAGAAAATTAAAAGTTTTACACCAAAACCTCTGTGCTAATTACTATGGCAATGTAGAAGCAACAACACGAGTGTAGGAATATTCAAGTGGCAGGAAAAGCAATGGACTCAAAGGTAAAGATCTGTACAACATTCTGCAGACCAGTGCTGTTCCTGGCTAAAGATGATGCTGAGGAGCCAGAATGTAGGTCGTTAAGCACATAATTTAGTTGAGCCAATACTCTTCTTACACAAATGTATACAAAATGAAGAAAGCAACAACTGGATTATAGTCATGCAGGCTCTTTTATCTTTAGACTGGAAACAGTGTGATGACCAGCATTCTGAAGAACTAGATAAACCTGAAATCTAAAATAATGAAGTGACTTTGATAAAGTACCTAATTTCTCTGAGTCTCGGCTAATTTATTTTAAAACTGACATGGCAAATGTAGATCTGCTTTCTTAGTTTACCAATTCTGTGATTCTGAAATGTTGGAAATGTTAAATTTTAGAGACAGGTCATAAGTAACAATTTTTCTTTAGACTTTCTTTCAATAAGTTCAAAAGTTACACCTGGTCTATTAACCAAAACTAAATATTTACTATAAAATAGGGTAGTAGTTAGATTCATTATATTTAAGAACCAGAAATACAAAGTGCTTCACATAGTATAGTATCTTACCTGTGCCATCTTTCTCCCATAGAAAAGATTTTCCATGACAAGAAGGTCTAACTTCTTCTCAGTATTGTTCTGAGAATTCTTATAACCAATTCTGTAAACTCCAAGAATTTTGGCCAGAGCAGTAGGCCTCTATTCAAAAAAACAAAACCCAAAGATGAAAGCAAATACTAAAACCATAAAGGATTATTTGTAATTTAATACCAATGCCTGCATTATCCATGTAAGATCTAAACATGACTTTCTATTTATATAACCAGATGATTTTGAAAGAAATCTTACCCTCAGATCTCAAAGGTAAGTGTACAAGCAATGCCAGTAAAAATACTAAATCCTTACATTCTCCAGAAGATAAATCATTCATAAACTCAAAATCTTTACTATAATATGTAATAATTTCCCCCAATAAACACATAATAAAACAGAACTTAAAAACTTAAAAAACTCCTTTAGTTTTTTGTATTGATTTTTGCCAGTCCTGGGGCTTGAACTCAGGGCCTGAGCACTGTCACCGGCTTCTTTTTGCTCATGGCTAGCACTCTACCACTTGAGCCACAGCGCCACTTCCAGATTTTTCTGTGTATGTGGTGCTGAGGAATGGACCCCAGGGCTTCATGTATACGAGGCGATCACTTTACCACTAGGCCATATTCCCAGCCCCTATTAACTCCTTTATAACTTCATGGGGTTGTGGGTTCAGTGCTCAATGACAAGTAGACAAACCTGAGCCATTGGGTTTCCTCTTCCTAGCTAAGGGAAGTTCTCAACAAATGGCAAATTACTAAGTGTACAACTAAGTTCACCTAGTCTTAATATACACACCAATTAAAAGAAGCTTGTTTGAAGTCATTTGATTCCTCAATGGCAGGGACAAAAGAAATACAGTTTGAAATCTCTGCATTCTATTTTATACTTCAATAGCATAGCAGCAATCTATGCTCTGCTCATCTTATCACACGAAAAACTGCCAAGAGGACTAACCTTCAAGGTGTGAAAAAGCCAAGCAAACTTTCAGTATACACCAAGAGTTAGGATTTCTACCTTTTGTTGTACAGCATTTGTAATATAATTGAAGTAGTGTGGTGCAAAGTCGAGGAAAGACTGGACTTCTAGACGAGGCATTTGCTTCAAAATGAATCTGTCATCTACAAGGCAAAAATTTCATGCACACTCAGATATAACATATACTCTCATCTACAATAAATAATCCCAGAGATCCCAAATTATCTGCTTGATTTTATTTTTAAGGAGTATTTATTTTCTGCTGTCACAATGAAATTTTTGATGAAAACACAATTTTCTATTGAAAAGCTTCTACTTTTGATAGTACCACGTTCAATTTCATTGCTAGATGATTTACATTTTAGCACTATCAAGTAAAATTTCGTAAACTTCATTACTAACAATCCACTAAGTCAGATTTATGGAAGTTCTTATCAGGTAGCAAATTTCTTCTTTTATTTTCTTAAATAATTTTGCTTTCGGTGGGCAGAGAGAATAGAATGTTAAATATAAATGGCCACAATATGTTTAAATATTTCTATATCGCTACCTTTCTCTCATCAGTTCATTTGAGTTTTTTACAAGTTCTATTTCTATTTACATTTGGAGAATTAGAGCTAGATAGGTGTTTAATAGTATGTCTGAGGGGCTGGGGATATGGCCTAATGGCAACAGTGCCTGCCTCGTATACATGAGGCCCTGGGTTGGATTCCCCAGCACCACATATACAGAAAACGGCCAGAAGTGGCGCTGTGGCTCAAGTGGCAGAGTGCTAGCCTTGAGCAAAAGGAAGCCAGGGACAGTGCTCAGGCCCTGAGTCCAAGCCCCAGGACTGGCCAAAAAAAAAAAAAAAAAAAAAAAATAGTATGTCTGAGTCTCATTAAAAAAACATATATGTGCAGTCCTTTAAACAATTATCACATCTTCTCACAAACAGAAATAATAGCTAGAAAATGTTGCAGTCAATACTGTACTTTATCAGTTCAAATGATTCAAAAATTATCTTAAGGAAGAAAATTATACAATACTAACCAGTAGATGATTTTTTTAATCAGTCATGGGGCTTGAACTCAGGGCCTGGGCACTGCCCTTGAACTCTTTTTTTTTTTTTTTTTTGGCCAGTCCTGGGCCTTGGACTCAGGGCCTGAGCACTGTCCCTGGCTTCCTTTTTGCTCAAGGCTAGCACTCTGCCACTTGAGCCACAGCGCCACTTCTGGCCGTTTTCTGTATATGTGGTGCTGGGGAATCGAACCCAGGGCCTCATGTATACGAGGCAAGCTCTCTCGCCACTAGGCCATATCCCCAGCCCCGCCCTTGAACTCTTTTTGCTCAAAGCTAGCACTCTACTACTTGAGCCACAGTGCCACTTCTGGCTTTTTCTGTATATAGGGTACCGAGGAATCAAACTCAGGGCATAATACAAACTAGGCAAGCACTCTACCACTAGGCCAAACTCCTGGCCACCAGTAGATGACTTTAAAGACTTACCTTCCGTTGCATAGAAGGCAGCTCCTGATTTGCCTCCTCGGGCCTGCCAGGGTGATGAGTGGGAAAGGGAACGAATGAAGTCTTCCTCACTGCTGCCCAGAATCACTTCTCGCATCTTATGAAACTCTCCGGCATAGTACAGCCGGCAGTAAAACTTGGCATTAGCATCAGAAAATTCTACACAGAAAAGATTTTTTAAAACTTTGTTTCAATAAATCAGAAAATATCTTTCCACCATGCACTGAATGCCACCATTTTTCTGTGACAGCATCTTTTAGGTTAAGTCTAAAGCCCTATGCAGCACAATTTGGATGAAGTGATCTTCAGAGTAGAGAATATTAGAGAACATTATCTGCTCTATTACACATTTTCAAAATAATTAAAAGTTTCCCATTTCACACTAGCTATTATATTTTTATTGTGGTATTCTATAGCAATTTTTAGTAAGCATCTTAATGCTTGTCAATCTTAGTGGCTCCCAATTACCTAGAAAGAAAATACTTAAATATTAAAACTTGAAAGTAGAATTTTTAAATTATAATGAAATTTATCAATCAAACAATATATATTCTGAATGAAATTATAGATTAAATAAACCTTATTTCAACATATAGTTAATATACATTTCAAAAATATTCAACATATGCTGGGCATGGTGGCTATCTGTAACCCCACCAACTTGAGAGATTGATATAGGAGCACCATAGGCCAAACTAGGCTACAAAGCAAGACCATGTCTCACACTAATCAACAAACCAGATGCAGCCAGGGGGGCAGAAGATTTATCTAGCACAAAGCTAAAAGTCTCACATAATAGAGTTTGCTTAGTTATGGTCCCTTTCCCCACACAAATAATGTATTAATTGCATACTTACGAAGTTCTACATGAGGATTTGTGAGTTGTTTCTTTTGTGTATCTCCTCCATCTATTTCATCTAAAGATATCAGTAGTAAAAGCAAAATGTTAATATTAAGTTGTTCTTTCTTTTCCCAGATATGGCAACACAAATTAGCAAACAAACTATAAAAATATTTGAGTTGGGTCAGGCACTAGTAGCTCATGCCTGTAATCCTAGGTACTTGGGAAGGTGGGGCGTGAAGATCAAGGTTCAAAGCTACTCAGACAGAAAACTCTGAGAGATACTATCTGCAATTAGCCGGCAAAAAGTAGGTCTGAGGGGATGGCTCAAATAGTAAAGGTGCCAGCTGTGAGCAAGCAAATACAGGCCCCCTGCATTCAGAACCCAGAACTAGAAAAAAAAAAATCTGAGTTAAGTAACTACCACACAAACACAGAATATATATACAATTATAGATGATTAAAATGTATATGATTTTATGAAAGTTCAATGTGTACATTAAAAATAAAGAAAATTTGGGTTGAATAGTTTTTCTGACATTTAAGTGATTCCTATGGTAACTCAGCACTTACAATAACAATTTCTAGCCTTTTCTTGGCAGTGCTGAAGTTTGAATTCAGGGCCTTATGATTGCTTGCTGGCACTCTACCACTTGAGCCACATCTCCACCCTTCTTTTTGCTGGTTATTTTGGAGATGGGAGTCTCCAAGATTTTTCTGCCCAGGCTGATTCTAAACCACAATTCTCTGAATCTCAGTTTCCTAAGTAGCTAGGAAAACAAGCATGAGACATTAGTGTCTAGTACTGTGGCTTCTTTTTATCAGGTCTATGATCAGGTTTTCCCAGGTGTAGAGAATGTGTCCCTAATTTATCAGTCTTTTTTTTTTTTTTTTTGCCAGTCCTGGGCCTTGAACTCAGGGCCTGAGCACTGTCCCTGGCTTCTTTTTGCTCAAGGCTAGCACTCTGCCACTTGAGCCATAGCGCCACTTCTGGCCGCTTTCTATATATATGGTGCTGGGGAATCGAACCTAGGGCTTCATGTATACGAGGCAAGCACTCTTGCCACTAGGCCATATTCCCAGCCCTAATTTATCAGTCTTAATTGTTGTTTTTTTGTTTTTTTTGTTTTTTTTTAAACATCTTTTTTTTTTTTTTTTTTTTTTGGCCAGTCGTGGGCCTTGGACTCAGGGCCTGAGCACTGTCCCTGGCTTCTTCCCGCTCAAGGCTAGCACTCTGCCACTTGAGCCACAGCGCCGCTTCTGGCCGTTTTCTGTATATGTGGTGCTGGGGAATCGAACCTAGGGCCTCGTGTATCCAAGGCAGGCACTCTTGCCACTAGGCTATATCCCCAGCCCTGTTGTTTTTTTTTTGTTTTTTTTTTTAATTTTTATTTGCCTGGTCTTTCTGGCAAACCTACCGCTAAATCCACTGTGTTTATGGTAGAGTCATTTAAAAATAAATGTGGATATAAATGGCCAGTTTTCCAGATATTGGAAAACAAAGAAAACATAGGGGAAAGAGTGAAATGAAAAAATTTGAATATATATATATATTATTAACTACATAACAAGATGGATGATTTACATGCAAAATTCCATTTAGCCCTCAGTCAATCTGAGAAAACACTGTTTTGCCTCTTTGTAAGTATGGCAACCAAGGATTTCTGGTTCTACCACACAGTAAGTGAAAATAACATCTGAAACCAGATGGACTCTCCAAGCATCATGTCATGGAAAGGCTACCCACCATAATAACAAGTGAGAGCATAAGAAAAGCCCTACTTTCACCAACAAGAACTATCTGGTGAAGCCCACAAGAAATATATGAGACTGAAAATAAAAATTAAAACCTAGAATAAATACATTTGGTCTCCTTAACACACCTGGGGGTTCAAGGCCTTGATTTTCCATCCCTTCCTTGCCTGTCTGCCCAACCTGGTAGTAAGCACTATCTGCTCCACGTAAGGTCTCCCTCTTCTGCGAAGACAGATCAGGGCTTTTCCCTGCTGTCCCTCTGAAGAAGGACAACATTCCAGAAGCCTTTTTTGCTAAAAGTAAGAAGTAACATATTACTTTTAAGTACAGGTCACTGTAATAAAAGAATAAAAAATTCCAACTCATTCCTTTGTTAGCAGTTACCACTATAAACAATTAGTAAATTGGGGTTACAGAAATCTTTTTTTAATTTCATTGTCAAGATGAAGTACAGCAGGGGTTACAGCTACATATGTAAGGTAATGAGTACATTTCTTGCCAAACACTGTTAGCCCCTCCCTCATTTTCTCCCACTTTCCCTCCCCCCAACTCCCTCCCAAAGTTGTAAAGTTTATTTCCAACATATTATCTTGTATGGCTGTTGCATTGGTTCGATCTTTGTCTCACCATTATGTTGTTCCTCTTCCCTTCCCCAATTCAAATACACATATATACAAGACACAGGGTACCAAAATCAGATACAGTGATAAGAGGGGATAAACCAAAGGCAAAAAAAAAAAAAGAAATGACTTCACACCATACATTAAAAACAACAAAAAAGATAAACTTCTTGTGCCCATATCTTAGAGTTCATTTCACTTAGCATCATCTTATATAAGATCATATGTACATAGTTCCTGAGCTCTGTGGTCCTTTGCTTGAACTATCCTAGACATATACTAATTATTACAAATGAGGAAAACCATGGAGTCTATGTTTCTTTGGGTCTGGCTTACTTCAGTTAATATGAGTTTTTCCAAGTCTTTCTATTTCCTTACAAATGGGACGATATCATATTTTCTGATGAAAGCATGGAATTCAGTTGTGTATACATACAACATTTTCCTGATCCACTCATCTTCTGAAGAGCATCTGGGTTGGTTCAATATTAAAATCCCCCAAAAACAAATCCTCAAAGAAACAAGCACCCCACTAACAAGTAGACTAAAGACTTAAGAGAGACTTCCCTGAAGAGGAAATAAGAATGGCCAATAGACACATGAAGAAATGCTCAACATCTCTGGGTATAAAAAGAAATCAAAACAACATTGAGATTCCACCTCACCCCAGTTAGAATGGCTATTATCAAGAAATCTAATAACAACAGATGCTGGTGGGGATGTCCAAAAGGAACGCCACCACGCTGCTGGTAGAGGAGTGTAAACTTGTTCAACCACTCTAGAAAACAGTATGAGGATTCCTCAAAAGACTAAACATAGAGCTCTCCCAGCAATCCAACTTCTAGGCATTTATCCAAATGACCACAAACAAGGACACATTAAAGCTACTAGCACAACTATGTTCATTGAAGCATTATTTACCAGAAATCTTTTCAGTTACACAAATAATCCCACATGATGTTATAGCTGTTGTTTTTAGGTAGTTAACTGTACTCATTTATCAGAAATAGGAGAGCAATGCTCAGCTAGCTGAATGTCATAATGTGAGAAATGTTCCAGGCCTTTCAAATATATTTTTAAACCAGCCATATCATGAGCAACAAATGTAAATTAGCTGAGTTTTTATAATATTTAATACAGTGAAAAGGTAAACACAAAGCTATTTTATAAACTAAATTATTCATAAGTGAAATTAACATTAGTAATAAATTAAAGTCAACATTGTTTAATCTTATGTTCCTATATTTTTACACAGGAAAATATTTTGCTTATGGTAGCTTTCAAAAATGACTACTAAAGACTTAGAAAAAAATCATATTAAGTGAAGTAAGCGAGACCCAAAGAAACATTGACTCCATGGTTTCCCTCATTTGCAATAATTAGTATATGTCTGGGATAGTTCTAGAAGAGGATCACAATAGTTCAATAGCTATGTATATATGGCCATGTAAAATGAGGCTAATTGAAATGAACTCCAAGATAAGGAAACAACAGGGGTTTTGTTTTTAATGTACTATGTAGAGACCAAATAAATAGATTATGGTTTGTAAAGACAACAGGGCATGCCTGCTGCTACCTCCATGATCTCCTTTACAGGTAGACATGCCTGTAGGACTTACTTCTGACCACTAGACTGAAGGGGGCATAGATAATGCACTTGCATAATACAAGACTACAGGGGTGCCTTGTACCGCTCTTCTCTGATCTCTGCCTCAAATGTAAATAAAATCAGAATAGTCTTACCTATGAGGAAAACTTAAGATAATCAAAGAGAAACTATCCATCTATGTATTGTTATAAGAATACTGTACAGTTGAACAAATGCCAGCAGCTGCCTACCCCCAGGAATAGTTATTTTATAAAAATAATGACTTGTTTAAACCCATATTGAGGCACTCCTAATGATGATGGGGAAATAGTTTTATAAAGCCTATGCTTTTGAACATTTTTCCATGCACTTTTATATTACAGCATTCTGCCTTTTCTTGTAGCCAGGAGATATTTCAAGACTTTTTTTCCCAATTTGAAACCCATATTTATCTAAATTATGAATTGGACTTCTTACATTATGAATGGGGTTGAATTGACTGTTGAGCAGTCTGTTAATTGTGTAGCCAAATGCATTGGTAACAAATAGGTAAGTAGATCCAAGTTCAAATTCTACTTCCATGACTTTTGTCTAATGTTAGGCAAGTTAATCTACTTTTTTTTCTTTTTTTAAATTTTATTAATTTTTATTGTAAAGGTGATATACAGAGGGGTTACAATTACATAAGCTTAAACAGGGTCACTTTTTCCTTTGTTTTCTCCCAGTTTTTCCCTTCTGGTCTCCTCTCTCCAACAAGTTGTATAGTTCATTTTCAACATAGTGTCTAATGAGTATCACTGTTGAATTAGTTCACCATTTGTCCCACCATCGTGCTTCCCCTTACCCTCCCCAAACCATGTCACTCCTTTCAATAGTCTGACCCATTCTTCCCAACCCAGCCCTTCCCTCACTCTTCTTAATTTTGTAGCATATACATTGCAATTTGTTAATACCCTACTGAAGGTTTTCATGTTTACATATTCATAGGAGATATTGTTTTGCAGTTTTTGTTTCTTTTAATATGTTTTAGTAGGATAATTCCACCTCACAGAATGACTTAAGAGATACAATTGGGTTACAGATTATATGCTATGATATAATATTCTAAACTTTAAGTTCTCAAAAAGCAGATCCTCCTTGGAGTTGTTTTTTTTTTGCATACACTAAGTAGCTTTTAAGGAATTTCAAATTCAATAATTTGAATCTGTATTTAAGGTAATAAAGATGAAAACTGTAACATGTATAAAGAGAATATTCAAATATGCTTAAATTCACACATTTCAAAACCCAGAATTTTTGCCAGATGACATTCATAATCATAAATGAAACAATCACAAAGTATTTATACATTTGTAAACTTACTTGGTTGTGGTTCTACTTCTGCTGTACGGTTTGTCTGTCCTCCACTGATTTCAGGTAATCTAATAGGGCTGCTACTCTTTGGTCTGCTATCTAAAACACTAAAATGAAAAGCAAAGGGAAGATTGGTTTTAAACTATGCAGACAGGAAATAGCCAATATTCTAATTTCCACACTAATCCACTCCTCATCTAGCCCCCTCCACAATATAAGTACTGATTTATAACTTAAATAAATATGTCATAACATCGAAGAAACAGTCTTAAAATATCTACTGGAAAATGCTATAATTATAAAAATGAGTGCAAGATGCACAAAAGCATCTTTATAATATTTCCCCCACTGCCATTGGAATTATATAAGTACCAACAAGTCATTCATGAAACTATCAATTTTTGTTTTCTCTAAATTACCAATGATGTTAATTTTTATTTTATCAACTTAGTACAGCTTGAAAAATCCACTTCAGTAATGAGCCTTTAACAACTCCATTCTAAAATACTGAATATATTAAAAGAATTAATTTGAGTGCTTTTAAAGTATTAGGATCTTTAGTTACTACAGAAAATTCAGACACCTAAAATTAGAAAGCCAAGCATACATTGCCTAATTTGAAACTTTTAAATGAAAAGAATGCTTATTGTCTTACTTTTCAAAAGTGATATGAGTTTAAACCTACAATGTTATGTAATTGGCAGAAAAGAAAGAGACTTAAATCTTTTGTTATATTTAAATTTTGTTGTCTTTTTTTTTTTTGGCCAGTCCTGGGGCTTGGACTCAGGGCCTGAGCACTGTCCCTGGCATCTTCTTGCTCAAGGCTAGCACTCTGCCACTTGAGCCACAGCGCCACTTCTGGCCATTTTCTGTATATGTGGTGCTGGGGAATCGAACCTAGGGCCTCATGTATACGAGGTAAGCACTCTTGCCACTAGGCCATATCCCTAGCCCCATTGTTGTCTTTTTTGCTAGTTAAAATAAATGCCATTATCTGGATCATACTGATTATATGCTTTAACAAACAAAAGCCCAAGATATAAAAATGACAAAGCTAAATTAAAATGAATCACCTATTTGGTGGAAGCCCTTCTTCAGTACTGTTCCACAGAGTTGCTTTAGATAATTCCTCCAAGGCATTTCGGTATTCTTTACAACTTTGGGTATAAATAAGTTGAAAAGAGTTAAATGTTAACCTCTGGAATACCAAAATTGAGAGACACAGGGTAAAAAAAGACAAACAACTACAAAAGCAATACTTGCAAAACTGTTTGGTGTAAGTGAACTGAACACCTCATGGGAGGAAAGGGAAAGGGGGAGGAGGGAGGGGGGTATGAGGGACAAGGTAACAAACAGTACAAGAAATGTATCCAATGCCTAATGTATGAAACTGTAACCTCTCTGTAAATAAGTTTGATAATAAAAATTTGAAAAAAAACATATCACAAGCTTTAGAATAAGTGTTGTACTAGAGAAACACTAAACAAATCCATCCTTAAACAAATCCATCCTTAAGCAAATACATCTAGGTTCTACAAAAGTGATCAAGAGCTATGAAGAGGGCTGGGGAATATGGCCTAGTGGCAAGAGTGCCTGCCTCATATACATGAGGCCCTGGGTTCGATTCCCCAGCACCACATATACAGAAAATGGCCAGAAGTGGTGCTGTGGCTCAAGTGGCAGAGTGCTAGCCTTGAGCAAAAAGAAGCCAGGGACAGTGCTCAGGCCCTGAGTCCAAGCCCCAGGACTGGCCAAAAAAAAAAAAAAGAGCTATGAAGAAAGTTGATATCTTCACAGAGAATCAAACAATAAAAAAGACTGATAAACTAGGATCAATAACCATAACAATGATCAAAAATGTCATTAAAAGCCCTAGAGATATAATTGCCTAGTGGAATGCTTATCTAGCATGTTCAAGACCCTGAGTTAAATCTTTAGCACCAGAGAATCTAGTTACTAATATTTAGAATAAATAACTTCAGACTTCAGGGACTGAACAGGCAAGTTTAAAATATGAAACATAAAGACTTACTTTTTCCACAATAGAGAATAAGGAACTTAAGAGTGCTTTTCTACTTAACAGTATTAAACTTTAAACAAAAACTGTTTTTAATGTGCTATGTGCCACCCCCCCCAATAGCAGCCTTAGAGTCATGCCTTAGATAAAGCAAATTTCATAGATCAAGAGACAAATGGTAGAGTGCATTATTTTTCTAAGACGTTAAAAAAAACTAACTACATACTCTCTTCCCAATAGTAAAAAAAAAAAGAAAAAAGATTGTCATTTGATACTTATCTGATCTATTAATGAATTACAAAGTAAAAAGCAAATATTGTCCTCATAAAGGATAAAATGCAAGCCTAAAATAATAGCATATGGACTCATATAAAGGAAAAAAATTCCATTATCCAAACTAAACTGTAAGTCCATAAAGGTAGTTATATACAACTGTCTTGTTTATCCCTGTAAGTTCAGTACCACAATCAAATTTTTGTCCAATAAAGATACATTATGATCCATATCTGAAAAGAAAGCAATAAATAGCTTTTGTCTCGTGTTATAGAAAAAAAAATTAATTCAACACCTTTGATTCTACTTATGCTAAGTTCAACCAATGCCAAGATACTTTTATGTCTTAAGTAGCTGGGGTTTTTAACATACTATATAAACATACTAAAATTTGATACTTCTTTAAGATACATGATAAATTATGTAAATTAAAAGTCAAACAAGTCTACAGAATAAGGCACAGAAATAAGTTTCCCTAACAGAAAACTTTGGCTTAATATCTGTGGAATGAAGGAATGAAAAAAATGATACTCAGATGACACAAGGTAAGTATATTCCCAGTAAACAAAGTGAGGGATACAAGACTCATACATACTTAAAACAAAGCGAATAGTTAGAGATAAGGATTAGTAAACAATCCATCTCATCAATTTGGTTAAGAGTCATGCTAGCTGTACCTTATTATTTGGGTAGAGATTTTGAGGTGTGAAGAGAATAAGACTATCATACCTAAAGGATAAAGTTTTTGCTTATTTAATCATCTTCCCTCATGAGATAGATATAACCGTATGAGAATAAGTCCCATGACTAATACCTGAGAGCAAATGCAATGATGGAGCTGGGTTCTTTCTCACAGACTGCAATGGGCACTCGTTCATGTTCATACATTAAGTAGTGTTTATCCGGGTCACTGTTGAAATTTTTAAAAACCAATTTAATAAGTAAAGAGAGCATCAGGAGAAAGCCAAATATAAATGCATTAACACATTAATGTTAACTAAATCTCAGGACAGTGTTAATAAATACTACACAATAAGAATACATTTAGCTAGATGGCAGTGGTTCAGGCTTATAATCTAAGCTACTAAGGAGACTGAGATCTGAGAATCACAATTCAAAGCCAGCCTGAACAGACAAACCCAAGAGACTCTTATTTCCAATTAACTAGCAAAAAGCTGGAACTACAGCTGTGGCTTATGTGGTAGAGCACCAGAAATGAGTGAAAAAGACAAATGGGAACAAGAAGACCAGAGATCAAGCCCCAATAATGGTGCACAAAACAACAACAACGACAAAAAAAAAAAAACTTAAGCTAAAATATATAAGGTATTGAGAAGATATAAAGAAAAACTTTTGAAGGCAATTGAAAATACCAGGAGTAGATTTCAAATCAGGTTCTGGCCTAGGCACTCCCAACAAAGCTTTCTGTATTGTCAAGACTTCAGCCACATGAGTCTCAAAAATAACTTCTAATAATTCTAAGTGTACAATATTTTTTCTATTATAAAGCTTCAGAAAAAGTATTTTAGGAATTGTAAAGAAAACCTGTTAGACATAAAATGTCACTACTGTTATAATGTAGAACTCAATGGTGACTCAATTGTAACCCAAGTTTTGTTTCCCTGACTTCCTCTCATTCCCAGTGAGCCCAGCACAAAAAAATGTCCATATAAAAACCTGTGTAGGTTATTATAACTCATCATTATTGCTAGAAGAGTAACAAATTCCAGGGAATTACTAGGCCAGAAATATTCCCTCATATGACTAGCAATACATTTTTAAGAATATAAAATCAATAGATGTAGCAGTACATCATTCATATATATGAATTCATAGTTATACATATATATACACACTAGGCAACATTATTTAATGCTTTCTTCTATGCATATATATAATAGTGATGACATGTCTGTAAATTTCACGTCAAATAATGTCTCTTTTATTATATAAATATGAAATTTAGAATCAATAAATATATATTTGCAGAGAAAATATACCAAAATACGTAGAGAATAAATCTAGAATTTTTTAAATTACAAGAAAACATAAGCACTCAATTAGCCATTACTTTTTAAAATACTTACAATGGGAATGGAATAGGATTATAGCTATTTCCTGGAAGCAAATTTGCAAAGATGGCTTTCATGGTAGACTTTTCCTTTACTTGGCTGTCTGTGGATCCCAACAAATGTCCATCAAACACATCTAGGGTAAAATATATTCTTTTTATATATTGATATTCAGGAAGAATGAAAAGTAGAAGCGTCAATTTTATTAGCCTTCTTTTCCACTGGGGCTAACATATGTACATCCCATTAACAATTACATCTTAAAATTTCTGACTTAGGAGAAATGATTCTTAGGGGATGAAACAGAAAGTGATAGTGAAACACACACTACATTGATTACAATGAACAAGTCTTTGCCCTTACATTTAACATCTCTGAAATAGAGAACATCCTGCAAGCAATCATTTCTTACTATCCCAGGAGCCAGGTAGTATGCATGAGGGATTGAGGTATGGTAAAAGTGACCTAAACTGCTGTACCTTCAGAACCACTGGCTGTGTCAAGTTCAGGAGGCCCTCCTACAGACTGCTCAGCGAGGACTTCAGGTGGCGAAGGTAACTGGAGATGGGTAGAACTAGTAGAACTCTGACTGGACAGGGTCGTCAAGAAGCGATCCTCTACAGAAAACACAATTTAAAGTGCGTTATTTTAAAAACATTGAGTCTTATCTGTTATTAATATTCTGAATACTAAAACATATTTCTATTTCCTAAATTTCACTTTTTAAAAATTATTTAGGTTGTGTAGGTCAAGCTGTAGAAATATACACAAAAATTCAGAAAGGTTGTATGACATGACTACAATCAAATCTATAAATATCAACCAATTCTGACTTCACCTAATATCCTCTTTCTACTATACCACAAACTCTACCTAAATACCATTTAATTTAGTAGTGAATGAAATTAGAACACTGGGAAACATGATATGCTGATTCTGGAGAAGGGGATGAAACACTAAATTATAATTTTTATAGAAAAATATCCTAAATGATTACGTTCTTGTTCAATAAAGGTAGTCTATGTAAATCATTCACAAAGTTTCTATGATGTTACCAAGTCATTCAATAAAACACTGTAAGACATCTTAAGTCCAGAAAAGTCTTTAATGACATTAAATAGAAATTATGTGTTCTAAGATGTTTAACAACTTTTCTGGGAATGACTTAGAAATAAGCAAAAGAAATATATAAAAGTTCAATTTCCTCTTCTCTGTTGCTTTTTTTCTTAGCCGTGTATCTCTCCATATTTTATGTTTCTATATCCTAATGTATCATCTTACAATAAGCTATATGATAGTTTAGGCTGATAAGAACTACAAAAAGAATGTCTCTCTATGAACAACTGCATCAGGAAAAAAATGCTGAAAATTAGCAGTTATAAACACTTGATATATTTTTTAAGAAATTCTTTTAAATTCAATAGCAAGTTGACACTAGATTCAAGACTCAACCTTTTTCTCCATTTTGAAGTCCTGGAGAAATATTCCGTGGAGATGTGTCCATTGCACTTATCTGTAGAGAAAAACATATGGTGTCTTCAAAGAAACATTAAAATCACATTTTTTAGTTTTATCCAATCCAGTGAATCTCAAGGTTTTTCAATCTCAGGACCTGTTTATACTCAAGTTAGAAAGCCTACTAATAATTTTAATAGCTTTTACCTTATTAGAAACTAAACCTAGAACCTTTTAATGTATTAACTCATTTAAAAATAATTCATTACATACGAATGTTAGTATAACACTGATTAAATTAAAATATCCTTTTTCAAAAATAAAAAAAGAGTGACACAATACTGTTGCTTTAGCATTTTATAAATATCTTCTTTGTCTATTTAATTAGAAAATTGCTAGATTCCTATCTGACTTCTACATTTAATCTGTTAAGATTAAAGTGCTGGTTTCTCACAGATACAATGCTCATTAGCACCGTAGCTGTGATTTTTGTTCACAGATGAATGCCTTATAACCTAGAAAAATGTCCACTCCAGGCAGGTATGGTGGCCTATAATCCTACTATTTGAGAGGCTAAGACAGGAATGCCACAAAGGAATGAAGTAGAGAGGGAGGGAAAGACAAGGGATGATGGGGGGGCAAGGAGAAGGAACATGGAAGGATGCCCAATCCTAAGTACAGAAACTATGATATGAACAAATATAAAGCCAGGGCAACAGAATTTTAAATTAATTTTCAATCTTTCAAAAAAGATGACTAACTTATGGAGTGCTCTTAATACTCCTAATTCTGTCTACATATTATAATTTATATTTTCCACTATTACATATTCAGTGCCTTCACAGGGAAATGGAAAGGCCATGCAAAGTCTGTGGTAGTCATCAACAGCTCTGGGCCAGTTGGCTAATACTAACATACAGATGATCTTCAGTAACCTTATTCTTACCCTCATCTAAACTTTAAGGAAATGTGATTCCTACACAGTTATTTAAGAGATAAAAGTAAACTCTCTTATACTAACATTAATTCACATGAAATCTGGGAGGCATGATAAGACAGAAGTCAACATTGCCAGACCCTGGTACATACATACCTCCCCCCATCAAGTACCAATTTAGGTACTGGTGGATATGAAGGGATTTTGCCAATATACTTAAAATAGAAATACATATGGGCCTGAAATAATCACAAGCTCTTAAATTTGAGTCTATAAATCAGAGATGGAAAAAGTAAGTAATCTGATGCACAAAAGGGAGGCAACTGTTGAAGGTTTTAAAATGAAAATGCAGGCAGTGTCTAAGATTTAAAGAATGGTCTCCATTCAATAACCATTAACAGAATAGCTCAGCCCTATCACTATTAGAAACTGAATTCTGCCAACAATCTGAATGCATTTGAAAGAGGAACCTCAAAAAAGACAGATGGCCTAGCTACACTGTTGATCTGAGCCTTATGAGATTCTGAAGTCAGTACTCAACCATACTGCCAGATCCTTAGACCATAAAAAGTGTACAGAAAATTAAATCACATTTGTGCATGCTAAGCAAAAGAAAACTAATGCAGCTAGAAAACATCAGTTGAGTTAATGTGTAGAATGTGCTCAGTTCAGTAACATTATGAGCCTTTCATTTAAGCACAGAGAAAGAACACACAAAACTGCAGAGTAAGAAAAACAAAAACTCTTAACCTATATATAGTTTTCTTAGTAGAACTTACTGTCATTATTAACATTACCTCAGTAATATTACTAGATAAGTTTTTAAAATAAATATTTCAAAAAATTATTTGTAATAGATCATTTTGTTGAAGAAATCCAGGCACATTGATACCTACAAGATGAAAGCCCCATTTAATATTAAAGCTGTATTCAATTACCACTTCTTAACGGTAATGAACAGAACTAGTTGTATTTCTGTTGATGAAGGACCAAACAAAAGACTACATATTACCTTGCTTTCTTCCCCTTGTCTCAGTCTTCCAGGACTTGGAGGAACCGAAGGCCGCTTTCTGCCTTTTTCCTGTTGAAAAAGGTCCTGCAGCCTATAGCCAAAGGTAGAAGAAAAATACAGTTTTAGTTCCAGTGCTCTGAATCTGAATTATAATACATTTTAACGTTGTTTAACTTGGACTAGCTTTTCGTCATATCAACTAATCGAGAGTTCTTGCTAATGTAACTATACTGTAATTGTAAAAGAATAGCAAATTATGGCTAAGAATGTGTCTTAGAGGTAGAGTGCTTGCCTAGCATGCACGAAGCCCTGAGTTTGATTCCTCAGTATCACATAAACAGAAAAGGCTGGAAGTGGCACTGTGGTTCAAGTGGTAGAGTGCTAGCCCCTTGAGCCAAAAGAAGATCAGGGACAGTGCCCAGGCCCCGAGTTCAAGTCCCAAGACTGGCAAAAAAAAAAAAAAGAATAGCAAATGATTATAAAAATATTCTTAAAAATATTTAATATAAAGCTGAGTGCCGGTGGCTCATGCCTCTAATCCTATCTTCTCGGGAGGCTGAGATATGAGAATCATGGTTCAAAGCAAGCCCAGGCAGGAAAGTCTATAAGATTCTTATCTCCAAAGAATCACAAAAAAAGCCAGAAATGGTACTGAAGGGTCAAGGTGGTAGAGTGCTAGCCTTGAGCAAAATGAGCTTATTAGGGGCAGCACCTGAGCCCCCCCAAGTTCAAGGCCCAGGACAGGCAAAAAGAAAAAAAAGAAACCCACAGATATTTATATGTGTGTATACATATATATATATATTATATATATATGTATACACATATAAATACACACATACATATACAGGTATATATAGCAATATATTTGAACTTTCTAACCCCCAAACCAATTATCGCTAAAATCATAATAATGCTAATGATTCAAATGTATGTCAAGTAAGCTATTTCCATCTTTGGTTTTTGTATCTTCATAAATGGAAGACTAGCACATTGTCTTTTAAAGAATGAAGAAAAAAGAGATAAGACCAAAAAAAAAAGCTTGAGAATAAAATGTAATAACTATAATCAATGAAGTCTTTATATTTTAAAGTATATGTCAGGGCAAACTTGGCAACAGTATTAAAGAAATTCGGGTTGTAAAGGACTACCTGTTATTCCAAGCCTGTAACACTTCACAGAGGCTTTGTTTCTTGGCAATGAGTGACTCAAAGATGGACTGCAGTTGCTGAGGGGTATCTACAGAGGAAGACATAAGCCTTGCTTGCATCTTCTCAATCCAGTTCTTGAACTCACCTTCTTCCATCTGGAAGATACAAATTTGGTCCACAGACATCTTATAAAGACAAATACTTGAAGACATTTTTGATAAATTAGGTCAGTTAGATTTTTTGTTATCAAATTACCTCTTTTTGTGCAAAAATATCTTCCATTTTTTCCTCTCTTGTTTTGCTAAATGTATCAGTTTTCAAAGATGCAAGTCTTTCATCAACAGCTAGATATACTTGTGCAACTCTTAAAATGGAAGGAAAGAACATTAAAACTTTAAAGAAGGTAAAATAAAATTTTGTCTCAATTTATGGGGAAAGATGTTATATACAAATCAAAACTGAAAGTTCTAACTTTAAAAACCACATATAATTTTGTTGAGCCAAAGGACTTGAAAGTATATATTTCAAGATTATAATTTATTATGACTGAGTTTACTTTCATATATTATTTACATTCTTCTGTTTTTATATTCAGCATATAACATACAATTAGAAAAATAAAGCTATTTACATTTTCAAAGAATGTTAAACCTGATCATTTAAAACAGCTATAAATTATAGGTATTACTTAACAAAACTGGATGGTTGAAGAAACTGAAACTTACTTCTGAAAGAAGTCCTTGAGATCCTGAAGAAGGGACACTTTTAATGGGGCCTGGCGTTTAATGAATATTTTGGGGAGTGGAACACATACTTCAAGAAGCCGAATGGGAGAATAACTGAATTGAAAATACAAATAACAAAAATAAAAAATATTTCAATCCCTTGAGTCATATTCCAATGGTCAATTAAATCCTAGTGCAGCATTAGAGAAAATGAAGTTTCTATAAAATGACATTTTAAAACAAAAATATGGGAGATAATTGTTAATCATTATTTTTAAAAAATCCCTTAAGCTTAAGTTTAAAGCTCTTATGTAAAAAAGCAGTAAGTTCTAATTAGCAAATATTTCCTGAGAGTGTATTATGTGCCAGATGCTTACAAAACTTCCTGCTCTCATAATTCAGAAATGACAAAATTTGGGTAACAAAATATACAAATATTTAAGTCATTTAAGAATGCTATGGAGAAAAAATAAAGCAAGAAAGAAGAGCAGGGTGTACTAATAAGCATGAGAAGGTGTTAGGGGAGATAAAATCTGAATCAAGATTCACAGGAAGTAGGGACACACAGCAGACAAATATCTGAGGAAAAAGCAGCTCATGAAAGAAAGAAGAAGCCCAAGGCTTACAGGCAGAACCTACCTGACATAGCTGAGGCCCAGCCAGACAGCCAGGGAGGCTACAACAGAATGAGCAAAGGGACGGAAGTAGGTGCTTCTAATAGAGAGGTCCTGGACAGCCAGAGAATATAGGAGCTTACAGGCCAGTCCAAGGACTCTGGTTTTCACTCAGGGCAAACAGATACCCTTTGGAGGAATAACCTAAGCCTGATTCTTTAACAAATCATCTGATTGCTATACCATGCACCAGCTTTAGGGTCAAAACCACAAGAAGACATGCTACTACAACCATCTTGGTGAAACACAGTGGCAGGTCTGAGAGTGGGGAAGAGTATCAAGATTCTCAATCTGCACTGAAGGCAGAGGCAGAAGGCATTCACAAACTATTTAGCACTAGAATACTAACTATCCTTTTAACATAATTTTTTTTGTCAAGATGAAGTACAGAGGGGTTATACCTTAGGTGGTAAGTACATTCTTGTCCAACTTGTTACACCCTCTTGACTTAAATGCTCTGGCTAGAAATTCCAGTACTATATTGAAGAGGAGTGGAGAGAGCAGACATCCTTGTCTCGCTCCTGATTTTAAAGGAAATGGCTTTAACTTTTTGCCGTTAAGTATAATGCTAGCTGAGATGGATTATATTAATTGACTTGTGTATAATAAACCAGCTTTGCATCACTCAAGGAGCTTCAGGTGTATCATTAAATTGTTGGATTGAGATTTCTCCAATTTGTGGATGTAGGTGCTAAGAGCTATAAATTTTCCTCTGAGTAATGCCTTTGCTGTGTCCCAGAAGAGCTGCTCAATTTTGTGTGCTCGTTTTGGTTAAAAACCATTAATGTTTGAATTTCCATTCTGATTTCTTCAATGACCAACTGGCAGTTGAGCATTATGTTGTTCAGTCTCCAGGATTTTCTAGGTGGCTTTTAGGGTTGTGCTCTAATTTTATTTATTTATTTATTTATTTTATTTTATTTTATTTTATTTGGCCAGTCCTGGGCCTTGGACTCAGGGCCTGAGCACTGTCCCTGGCTTCTTTTTGCTCAAGGCTAGCACTCTGCCACTTGAGCCACAGCGCCACTTCTGGCCATTTTCTATATATGTGGTGCTGGGGAATCGAACCCAGGGCTTCATGTATACAAGGCAAGCGCTCTTGCCACTAGGCCATATTCCCAGCCCTGTGCTCTAATTTTATTCCATGTGGTCTGAGAGAATGCAGGGAATGATTTCAATATTTCTGAATTTGTACAAATTTGCTTGTACAAATGTGCTTCTGAGAAGAACTGAACATAAAATTTTATCTTTACCAGAGTAATTTGTTTTCTTTATAGTAATTAGAACCTTAGCAAAAATTGTGCTACTTTCAGATCAAAATCATCATTAAGAGTGAGGCCAGTAGTAGAAAACTGACCATGGTTCAAATCATGAATCCAACTCTTACTAGAGCTTGATAAGTGAATATCATTATCCTCATGTAAAACATCTATAAAGTCTATAAGTAAGGATAATAATACTAAAGCTCTTACTTTATGTCTATCTGTTCCCCTAGAAATCAGAAGTCATTCATTATTAGCAGAGTCTGGCCCTGCATATTTGTGAGGATGAAGACAGGGAATGACACATAATCACAAATTCACTCTAATAATGGAACTGCTACAAAGCCTTCAAGGAATGTGATAGTATACAACAGCCCTTTGACTTCTTACCTGAAAGACGCCACCATTTGGTTGTAAGAGAAATACTGGTGATAATCATGGTGGATGGAGTGACCACAGGGCTCAGCATTGGCTCTCCGAGTGTACTGGTGCCCATAAAACCTAAGTTCCAGGTACTTTGCAAATGACATAGACCAGGATTCATTGGATAGAGCAACAACTGGTGTTACCTGGAATTCAGAAAAAATAATTTAAATACTATATGAGAATCTCTTTTTAAGTGCATTTTCTAATACAAACAATGTATTCTGACTGAAGAAAACCAGGGGCGGAAAAATCCAAAATGTTTAAAGGTAGATGGAGACTGCAACAACTTTATATATTTACATTCTTTTTTTTTTTTTTTTGCCAGTCCTGGGGCTTGAACTCAGGGCCTGAGCACTGTCCCTGGCTTCTTTTTTGCTCAAGGCTAGCACTCTGCCACTTGAGCCACAGTCCCATTTCTGGCCATTTTCTGTATATGTAATGCTGGGGAATCAAACCCAGGGCTTCATGTATACGAGGCAAACACTCTACCACTAGGCCACGTTCCCACCCACTATGTTTACATTCTTTATGTATGTGAAAACATACATAAGAGTCAGTGTATTTGTTCTTTAAAAAAATCCTTTTCTATAATTAACTTGATAAGCTTTTTATCTACTTAACAATATATCATGTTTTCCTACATGAGTATTCTTTACAGTTTTTTAGATGGCCTCAGATTATCCTCTTCTATAGGGTGTACATATCTAATGTGCCAAAGTCAAGATTGTCTATTTGGAATATCCTCCACGAACATCCTTGGCTACATGTACTTTGCAAAAGCCAAAACTACGTCCGTACAATAAATTAATAAAGATAGAAATCGGTTCATACATGTTGTAACTTTTCTTACTTACTTTATGTCTATCTGTTCCCCTAGAAATCAGAAGTCATTCATTATTCTCTTTTCATCCCTAGGGCCAAGCACAATGCCTGGCACATAGGTGGTTCTAAGTATCTGCTCAATGAATAAACACAATTCAGAATTATCAAGATATAATCTCAATGTATTTTCTGAACAAGGCCTCAGTATTTTCTACATATTCATGATTTCATAATGACTGATCTATTCCTAAAATGTAATCTTCAAGAGGAAAATATTAGATTGAACATATAGTACAGGAATTTTTTTAAAGGGCCCAATACAATAAATTGCAAACCGGTACAGACCACTTACTGCCCACCACCAAAACAAAACTATATAAGTAATGGCATGTCATATGAAAATTATAACAGAGTATATTTACCTGTTTACAGATTCTGCACCAAGAATATGTGAGAATTGTATGCTGGTATCCAGGTACTGGGGAATCCAATTCCTTTAGGATTATCTGCACACAACCTTGGCCATGGACAAAACGCCGAATGTGATGCACCATAGGGGTATCACAGAACATGCTAGGGCATTGATAGGAAGGCCTGTGACAAACAGAGAAGCCATGCATAACCAACACTGGCTACTCAGAACCATTGCCAAGGTAGCACACCATCTCTCTGTTCTTTTTCAGTTGGTGTCCTTATTCCTATAGGACATCTCAACATCTCATTCTATTTCTAAGAGTAACAGTGCTAAAACTTAAACTAAGGTCCAACATTTCTCTTATTTTTCATTTGAATAACTGTAAAAACAGACATCCTGAAGAAGTCTTAGGTTTGCTAAAATAATTAGATAGGCAATTACATAGGCACATACTGTGACAAAGTATCCCAGTCTGAATATGAAATAGATTCTCTATGAATTTCTATGATCAGTATGAAAGTGAGGACCACCCAATACTTGGTACCATTATTCTTCTATGAGTTTGCTTAAAATTCTGGACTTCAAAAATGGGTAACAGTAGTTCAATGCCTGCAATCCTAGCTACTCAGGAGGGCAAGGTCTGAGGACTGAGGGTCGAAGTCAGGGAAGTCTATGAGATTCTTTCCTTCAATTACCCACCAAAAAAGCCAGAAGTGGAGCTGTGGCTCAAGTGGTAGACTGCTAGCCTTGAGCAACAGAAGCTCAAAGACACTGCCCAGGGCCTGAGTTCAAGCCCCAGGGCCAGCACACAAAAAAGTATAATGAACAGAACTGGAGGCATTGCTTAAGTGATAAAGTATCAGTCATGTGTAAAAATGCTGAGCAAGGGAGAGGCCCTGCGTTCAAGCTCTAGTACCAGCACACAACAACAAACATGTGCAATAAAACGTAAGGTAAAAAAATAGCTCTTACCTAAAACAGTATCTTTCTAAAAATATTCCTAATGTAAGATCGTTCTTTCCATAAAATTCCATTGTTACAATCCTAAAATAAAATATCAGTTTTAGAAACACATTATAAGAATTATGACAAAATAGACACTTCAACAGTCTACATATTCTGATTAACAAATGAAGTGTTAAAGCAAGTAGAAATGGTTTAACAATGAAACATTAAAGCAGGTAGTGTTTGTTTGCCATAGAACAGGTTTCACTCCAACCTATCAAACAAGTTTAGACTAGCCACCTACATATATATCTTTCCTGGTCCATTAGGATCTTATGAAACTAATGAGGATAAACTATAAGATTGATTGAGTAAAACTGATGTATATTAGAAAGAGGCATAGCGTTTTCTTCACAAAACTTAAATCTATGTCAACATAAAAAAGGGCTCTGAGTCTCCTGCCCCCTAATCTCTGCCTTTACTGAGCATGGAGAACAATTCTTATTCTAACTAAAAAGCCAATTCTTAACTTTATGTCTAATTTACAAATGCCCACAAATAAGAGTTTGGCTATATGCAAGTATTGGCCTGAGGAAAAAAATTATTCCAAACTGCCACAGGGCCAAGCCTGCAGTGTACCTGTTCGAGCTTTATTCCTCCAGAAGAATTGTTGATCTCACTGCTATAAGTATTTTCTCTTGGCAATAGTGCTACATGTGTGGTACTGAGGATTATTCACACTTGCTAAGTACAAACAACTGAGCTACATCCTAAATCCCTCCACAGTACTTTTCAAACTACAGTAAACTATGTAATATAAAGATATATAAGACTCTGTGAATTTTTTTGCTTTGTTTGAAATATTGTGACATTGTAAAATATGTTATTTCTATTAATCTACCTGAAACTAATTTTTCAAGTGAAACCTATTAAGGCTGAGGGGGGCATAATACAGCTCAGTAGTTGAGTACATGGCTAACATGTGATAAGTCTCAAGTTCAATCCCTAACACAAAAAATAATGAAGAAAAAAAATGACTACCTTTATAAAAATGAGGTCTAAAGGAAAACTTGTACATGTTATCAACATAGATTGGATGTAAATTGTAGAAATAATCAACAAAATACAATTTTTGTTTTTCAAAAACTAGCTTATCATCTGTCTTACTTTTTAAGTAGACATTTCTCTTCTATACCTTACCATTTTTCACTTTACCTAACATACTCTCATTCACTCCTAACCAAAGACAAACTTTATAGTTATTTCATAATTTAAAAGTTCTTTTGATTCATATAGGACCAGCACTGTATCATGTACCTAAAAACAGACGCTAAATGGCTGCATTTTGTTTGCTTATTTGTTTTTTGAGAAGCTATTGGAATTTGCTCCTAAATGCAATGATGTAAGGAAAGAAGAATCCTACCAAGGACTGACACAGGCACTGGGAGCATTGCTGGACTGGGCAGATGAGCTGCTAAAGAGCACACACAACCTCTGGTGATTAGCAGGATTCAGACAGTCCACCTGAAGAAGGAACATAAGAGCAGCTGGAACTGAATATACACTGCCATATCATACATGCTTCTAACATGGAATACATTCCTCTGTAGTAAAAATGCCTCCTATCATGATTGTAGGAGTTCTGGTGAAGATTTAAAACTATAAGAAACTAGAAGTGGAGCTGTTGCTCAAATGATAAAAGCCAGCCTTAAGTTAAAAAAAAGCCAATCAAGTAAGGCCTTGACTTCAAACCTTTCAGCACAAAAAAAAGGAAAGAAATAAAAAGAGGACATTGGGTCTCTGAGGAAAGATGATCTCAAAACTTTAATTTACACTTGAGAATATAAAAGGGACAGGCTGGGATTGTAGCTCTGTGGGAGAATGCTTTCCTAGCATACTTAAGGCCCTGAGTTCAATCCCCAGTACAACAAAATAAATAAAATAAAAATATACAAAAAGCCTAAGTAACTTGTCTTCTTAACTTCTTATTTTTATTAAATTATCTTACAAGAACAAGTTAACAAGTAAAACTATTAGCAGCACCACTGTTTATTACTTCCATAACTACCAGTGATCCTGCATGTCTTTTTGTCTTATTAAAGCATTGCTTCATAACATACAAAGAGATAGAGGAAATAATCAAAAGGCTTCCAAATAAGGAAAAGGCCAGGCCTGGATGGGTTCACCATGGAATTCTACAAGACATTTAAAGAAGAATTAATGCCCATGCTCTCCTCAAGCTCTTCCGTAAAGACCTGCTTCACCTTGCCTAAAGATTTCATTAGTTTTATTACTGTCATTATCAATGTGTCCATAAACAAATCTCTTTAAATTACCCACACCTTTAATTTACCTAAGAATTACCTTTCTGTCAAAAAAGGAGCTACTGGTTAAATAATGTGAAGTAAATAAATGTTAAAAAAAAATAAATTTAACAATTTTTCAAAACATATCTATTTCCTACGATCTTCCATGGCTCTTCCCATTGCTACCCACAAAAGAAACAAGTCAGGTATGGTGGTACACAACTGTAATCCCAACACTTGGGAGGCGGAGGGAGGAGGATCCCTAGTTCCAGACCAGCCTAGGTTTTGAAATGAGATGCTGTCTCCAGAGTATTAAAAAAAAAAAAAAATCAAGGATGCATCACCACATCCAAGCCATAGTGACACAATTTGTAAGCATACTTCCTCTTATGTCAGGACTCTTCTTATTTCACTATAAGAATCCCAAAGTCCAGTTACTTCATGATCCTACTTTACACTTATAAGCTAGGAGATTCATGGGTGGGCAAGGCAGAGTAGGGTAGGGTAAGGTAAGGTAAGGTAAGGTAAGGTAAGGTAAGAGAGGGTAGCTTAAGGTAGGGTAGGTTATAGGAGCTAGAAGAAAACCCGCATAGGGATACAGGTAAGACTAGTAGGGATAGGATAGACAGATAGCACAGAAGATATATTTAATAAATTGGCATGCAGTTTATCTTACTAATTTATGTCAACCCCGCCACAGCAGTTTTTCAAAAAATTCTAAATTTCTAAGAGGACCCAGAAGTTGTCTGGCTTACCTTTGTTGACCACACTGCATCACTTGGAATGAACCCTCTCTCTTCATCACCCTCGGTTTTGTTTCCTGATTTGCAACTTGCAGAACCTGATACATCCTTTGAGTGAGCAAAAGGGTCTGAATGTTTTGACTGAATTCTTCCCCCTCTGGCTCGATAATCAGCCAGCATTCTACCCAAACTCTGGCTATCACCAAGATGCTCGGCAATTCTGGTACTCAGTAGCTCATGAGAGGGCAAGACTTGAATAGACTTGGCCTGGACACTTCCATTCATACTCTGAAGTCCAGAGAGATCTCTGAGCAACTGTTTCTTCCTCCTGCTCTCCATTTCTTTGACCTCTTTATTGAGGAGTGGAGACCAATAAATCTGCTCTGGAAAATAATCTCGAGTAGAGCACCTCATCCCCTTTTCAGTTAGAAGAAAAGGTTCCCGGAATGTTATAACTGGGGAGATACAGAGGATCACATCTTTTAATTCCTGTTTAAAGGCCAAAGAATAAGTCTTTCGGTTATCTTCAGAGGAGGCGACTTCCTCAGTAACATACAATCCAGTGTCATCCTGTAGAGGGTCTCGAAAGGCTCTCATCTGGCTTTTGGGATCCTGCTGTTCATTTGTTGGATTTAAAGTCTCTGGCTGTTCACTGACTACAGTATCCGGTTGGTCCTCATGGAGTGGCAACAATGACTCAGGTACTGATTGGAAGAGAGCACAGGGGATTCCTGTTGGGCAAGTAGCTGTGGCATATTCTTGGTGCTTCAAAGAAGTAACAGTCTGTGGAACACTTTTATTTTCTTGCTCACTTTTCTCAAAGGTCATCCTTGATTCCAGAAAATTGCTATCATCAGAGGATAGAGAGTCAGGAAGGTAGTCAGGATCCCGGGGGAGGGAGATCCCACTGCAAGGCTCCTGTGTGGTCTCTTCATCCCCTTGTCCCTCAATAAGAGAATGGAGTGAAGGGCTTTGCATTAATGTAGGAGGCATAGCAAACTCATCCATGAGGAAGGAGATTTCAAGTTGAGAATGATAAGCTACACAGATCATAAATATTAGGATCTCTTTAACTCGTGCCAACTCATAATCAGAACCTCCTCTGAGCTTCACTGTGCAGCCCAGGTGCTGGGGACAGCCCTCAAAAAACATCAGTGTTTTGGTTTGTTCTACAAAGAAACAAACAAAAAATAAGAGGTATGGATGACAACCTAGAAGTACAGACAGAATTAATTCACTATATTAACATCTACATAAGAAAAGCCCTCATGGATAAGACCACAGACACTTATCCTCTCTTAAACATGGCTAATATATATTTCCTACTAAATACTGCAGTATTGCAGTGTATATCAGAAGTTAATTCATTTCTTCAGATCCCCAATATCAAATGAATTTATGCTAAGGATGACTCACCATTAGGCAGCTGAAATATCTGCATATAAAATTTGTGACAAGTACCCAGTTGTGGTTTTGTGAGTAGCTGGTCCATGGACATTACTAAGTCACCTTGGGTCATCCGGCTGATCCGTTCTAAAACTTGCTATAACCAGAAAGACATAACATTTCAAAATTAGATAAGATTAAAAACCACATGATCTTGAAAAGGTAGCAGGAAAATTAAAAGCCCTCCCAATAAATATCCAAAATTTTAATAATTCTAACAAAGAATTTTGACTCCAGATTAATGAACAAAATACACTCTGAGAATCTTCCTGTATTCTACAGAGAGTAAGCTTTTCAAGGGTAAGAATATTTCTGCTCATATCGTTCCCCAACCAACGTTAGAACCAACAAATACATTCTGGCTAAGCAATGTCCACTCCACTGTTGGCATTACAGATATCTATAATAAATGCAAAATAAATAATCACACCTCCTTTCCCCTGTGAAATTCTCCAGTCTTAATGATTAAGTAGTTACCCTGCTTTCTGTCTCACTTTCAATAAATATGGTGCAACAAAGAAATATTCTTCCATACCTATCATACGTGAATATAAATTTAAAAGCTGTCATTTTTAAAAAGTGATATGAAACTAGAAAAATAAGAACACTTACTGACTTTACATTAATGACTAGAGTAATGCCATGTTCCAGTAACATATCCTGGGCAATTCGAGACACTGTTTTCTCAACTAGAACCAACGTAGGTCGAACATCAACTATTCGCTGAACATAATTCTTCAAGAATTCTCTTTCCTAAGTAAGACAAATCAGTAATGTTATATCTGGTATCATTCAAGATCTGAACATGTTAAGATATCATGATGGGGTTGGAAGAATAGCTCAGTTGGTAGAATGCCAGCAGATGAGCAAAGCATCAGATACCTAGATCAAGTCCCAGTCTCACAACAAAAAAGAAAATAATAAGATAATTTGGCTATTATTATCACTTTCATCTAATTTTTTCATCCACAAATAGGTCTATAACACAATAAATTCATATATGCCAAGAATTTGAATCATCATTCTAAATTACACCTAAAAGACTACTTATAGATTTTTAATTCGTAATAACCTATAATATTACCAACCTCTGAGATTCCTTACTTTTCTTTTAAATCCTAACCTTACAACCCTCACAACGAAAGCAATTTCTAAATGTCTTTAATATGGTTATGAATTGTCTTATTAATTGTGAAACCAATTAGGATGTATCTTTTTCTGGGTATCAAGAAAAATAACTCTCCAGAAAATGTCTTTCAGCTACTTTCTTCTGGCTTTTTCTGTTTATGTGGTGCTGAGGAATCAAACCCAGGGCTTCATGCATGCTAGGTAAACACCCTACCGCTAAACCACATTCCCAGCTCACACTTCAGGTACTTTCTAATTCCAATCTCCCAACAGATCATTCTTTACCCAGAATAGCTATAGCTAATAATCTAGAATGCAATGCTTAATAATTTCATCACACAGACTTTGTTTCAAATCAAATAGTGTAAATAATGATCACAATTAAGATGACATAGTCCCTTAACTGTTTCATAAAACTTTTCAACAAAGGAGACAATAAAAAGTGAGCCTATTTGTAACTTCTACTCTGTGTACCCAAAGTGTTTTCTAAGCAAGACTATATCAATGTTCATAGTTACCAAGAGATGTTTTTTTCTTTTTCTTATTTATTGTCAAAGTGATGTACAGAGAGGTCAGTTTCATACGTTAGGCATTGGATACATTTCTTGTACTGTTTTTTACCTCCTCCCTCATCCCCCCTCTCCCCTACCCTTTTCCCTCTCCCCCCCATGAGTTGTTCAGTTGGTTTACACCAAACCGTTTTGCAAGTATTGCTTTTGTATTCATTTGTCTTTTTATCCTGTGTCTCTCGATTTTGGTATTCCCTTTCACTTTCCTAGTTCTAATACCAGTATATACAGTTTCCAGTGTACTCAGATAAGATACACTGATAGTGCAGGTACAACCACAGGAAGGGGATGCAAGAGGATCATCAACAATAGAAGCTACAGTCTCACGTGGCATGTTGAAAGTAATTACAACGGTGATATAACACTCGTTTCCATAACATGGAGTTCATTTCACTTAGCATAATCTTATGCATTCATAGAGGCATAGCAATTAGGCTCTTGTGATCCTCTGCTATGACTAGCCTAAACCTGTGCTAATTATTCCCTATGAGGGAGACAATAGAGTCCATGTTTCTTTGGGTCTGGCTCACTTTACTTAGTATAATTTTTTCCAAGTGCTTCCATTTCCTTACGAATGGGGAAATGTCATTCTTTCTGACAGAGGCATAAAATTCCATTGTGTATATGTACCACATTTTCCTGATCCATTCGTCTACTGAGGGGCATCTGGGTTGGTTCCAGATTCTAGCTATGACAAATTGTGCTGCGATGAACATTGTTGTGCTGGTGGCTTTAGTGTGTTCTTGTTTGTGGTCTTTTGGGTAGATGCCCAAAAGTGGGGCTGCTGGGTCATAGCGGAGCTCTATATTTAGCCTTCTGAGGAATCTCCATACCGCTTTCCAGAGTGGCTGAACCAGTTTACATTCCCATCAACAATGAAGTAGGGTTCCCTTTTGGCCACATGCCCTCCAACATTTATTATTGTTAGTTTTCTTGATATAGGACATTCTTACTGGGGTGAGATGGTATCTCAATGTTGTTTTGATTGGCATTTCTTTTATGGCCAGTGATGTAGAGCACCAAGAGGTTTTTTTGTAATTTTGCTTTTTGGTGTTTTTCCTCCTTTGTTACTGTTAATGTTTTCTGTGTTTTTGTCTTGTAGGTAAGTTTATATGTTTGGTAAGTTTATATGTGGGTAAAGGGGGGAAAAGAAATATTGGGACAAAGAGTGAACAAATGTAGCAGTGATACTCACTAGACTAACTACATTGGAAATGAACTATATAACTTGGGGGGGGGGGGTCAGGAGGGAAAAACTGGAAGAAAACAAAGGAAGTGACACTGTTCAAAAATAAATGTACTCATTCCCTGACTTATGTAACTGTAACCCCTCTGTACATCACCTTTACAGTACAATTTTTTAAAAAGAATGTACGGGTTTATTCCCTAAATAAAACTGCAGAGAAGTAATGTATTTCTACAAAGTATACCTCTTCTACCCTTTCTCTGTTTTATTGATAGAAACTGTGTATTACCAATGGCATGGTGGTGCATTCCTAGAGTGCCAGTAGTTTGGGAGATTGACAGGCTCCAACTTAGTCATAAGTTTAGGGCCAGCCTGGGATACATAGTATGACCCTATCAACAAACAAATTTTACATTCTCAAATTCTGCCTTTATTAGCAATATGGAATTTCTTACACTGCTAAATTATAACAATAATATTTAATATTTTATTTCTGAAGCTCCAATTAAGTATAATTAAATTTCTAAGCCAGACAGGATGGCATATGCCTATAATCCTAGCATCTGAGAAAGCTTAGGCAGAAAAAAATCACAAGTTTAAGACATGTCTGATTTATACAACAAGACCATGTCTGAAACAAAAGGCTTCTGCCTCAAGAACAGGGCTGGCAATAAATGGCCTCTGTTTTAACTCCATTCAACTAAGACTATACATGAACCAGTGTGTTTAAAAGGATGTCTAGTCTGAGTCAAGCTGGTTAAATGTCAGGAGATAGGACAATGAGAACAGTGGATCACAGCAGACCAAGATATCTAATATAATCAGCCTTGTGAAGACAAAATGAAGCTGATATAAATCTAATCAAAATCCTTTATTTTTGCCAATGACATAGCTAAATCACAAAAGACACTGCCAGGTAAACAGACCTCGTTAAATTAAATAATACCACAGTTTCAAAAGGCACTGTGCTTTTGACCACAACTCAAGTTTTACTTATGAATATCTAAGAATTCAGTACAAAAATTAGAATTGAGCCAGGCACCGGTGGCTCACACCTGTAATCCTCACTACTCAGAAGGCTGAGATCTGAGGATAGTACATACAAGTGCACTTTAAAATAAATCTTGACATGTAACAAGTTTCCTTTTTAAATAACTAAGAGATGGCAAATACTACAGTAAACACTCTTTCCAATGATTACTTCCATTAATAAGTTCTTACCTGAAGCACAATAGGATCAATGCAAGTAAATTTAGTTTCTTCTCTGTAGAGATACTCAATGGAACACTTCAACAGAAGAATTTGGGGATTCTTAATACAAGAATTCATCTACAAAGAAAAAAAGTTTGCTAAAGCTATTTAAGGCTTGTACTTCACAGACCACTTTCAATCATAACTTTAAATCCATACTGTTCATAATTCCTAACTTAAAGTACTTCACAACAAGGCACCAGTGGGTCATCAGTGTGATCTGAAGACAGCGGTTTGAAGCCAGCCCAGACAGACAAATCCAAGAGACTGTTATCTCCAATTAACCATCAAAAACTGGAACTGGAGGTATGACTGAAGGAGTAGAGTATCAGTCATGAGTGAAAGGCTGACAAAAGTACACAAGTCTTTAAGTTCAAGCCCTAGTAACACAAGAAAAAAAAAGTATTTCACTAAATAATTACACTACCCATTAGGTTCTTTGGGGCTACCTAGCCTCTTTTCAGTTTTCAAAGTAAATAACTTTGTTTTTCAGATCACTACAAAATGCTTCAAAATCTTTTTCTTAATACTATTTTAACCTATTCCTCTATATACTTAATCATTTCTTAAAGTTATTTATACTACTGTAAGAAGATATGTTAGACATGGGTTGGGGTAAAGTCTTACAGGTATTCTATTCACAAACTCTAAATCAGCAATGTGGAAAACATATTTTAGTCTTTCTAAAATTCAAAATAAGGGGGTTGGAAGGGCACCTACCAATGAACAAAAGCACCACACATGAGTTCAAGTCCCAGTCTCAACATTCACACACAAAAATTCAAACAGAGTAGAAAGAAAAAAAATTTAAATGCCTCCTAAGCATACTTTTAATAGAATGGGTTTCTAATAAATTGTTAAGCTGGCAAGCTGAATTGGGTAACATGAAGCTAAAAAAGAAAACCTTAAAGCAGTTCTAAAGAATACAGTTGAACAATACACTCGAACCATGCAACTAAAAGCTAGACAGAATAGTTTGAGTCCTATAATTAAGGTTTCAAACTGACCAATCTCACAGACTATGAATTGACAAACAGTTTTGAGAACAGTGACTAAACAGGAAACTATATTCTGGACTCTCAGCAACAGCAAATTAAAGACTATTTCTAAATATTAGTAGGACAAACCAGTAATTCATGCACATGTTTCTTCCACACCCAGCTACAGTTTCTTCAATTCATGGGAGAACATAATATATACACCTCTTAATTCAATAAGCATAATTTAATTTGGTTTGAAATACTACTTATAAAAGACAATATATATTTAGTAATATATATGAAAATGCCAACTGATTTTGGATTATTGTTATAAAACAATATTGTTTTATAATAATAAAGCATGCTTTTATTTATTTACAATCATTAAAATCTTTCTGAAGGCTAAATGCCTTACAGTCAGCACTCCATATCCACAATTTCCCTATCTGTGAATTCAATCCAGGGATTTCATCCACAGAAAACAAAAAATATCTAAGAGTATTGGTTCTTATAAAATATGATCAGATTATTTCATTCTCTAAATAACACATCATAAGAACTATATGCATGCCATTTAAATTGTAGAATAATCTACAATTTAAAGTATATAGGAAAATATTTATCTCTGAATGCCATACCATTTTGTTTATTTTTTATTTAGAGAATACTTATCAGTTTCTGTAATCAAACCCTTGTAGATAAGACCTTACATATTTAATAGTGTGTTTACCCCTGTACAAATAGAAAAAAATTAAGTTTAGTGTTTCTAGACCAATATAGCTATTAATTTCTGTACAATGCCAACTCAACACAGTAAACTGGGATACTTTTTCCAAAGTTGACAGCACAGCTAAAGTTTCATAAATTCAAATTATATATATATATATGTGTGTGTGTGTATAAATATATATGTAATATATATAGTTATATATATATATATGTGTGTGTGTATATATAAAAAGACCACAGGGGCTGGGAATATGGCCTAGTGGTAAAGTGCTCGCTTCGTATACATGAAGCCCTGGGTTCGATTCCCCAGCACCACACACACACACACACACACACACACACACACACACACACAAAGCCGGAAGTGGCACTGTGGCTCAAGAGGTAGAGTGTTAGCCTTGGGCAAAAAGAAGCCAGGGACAGTGCTCAGGCCCTGAGTCCATGCCCCAGGACTGGCAACAAAAACAAAAAACAAAAACAAAAAAAGACCACAACTAGCAGTATGTTATGCACCAATAGCAGCAACAGCTTTTCCAGGTTCTGCAGTCATTTGAACAAAATTAGACATCCAGCATACTCCATTAATAAAAAGAAAAAGATTAAAAAAAACAGAAAAATGCAAAGTTGTTACTGTTGTGGTACCTGGCACCATTTTTAAAATTAGCTTCTCAAACATCATCTGGAAAGAAAACATTCTTGAGTAACATAATTAACAACAGCTCTGATAAAGCACAGTCACTATTACATATCATAAAGCAGGTATAAGGTATTTTATATTCACAGAGGGATGATACAGTATTGTCTTATAGCTATAATACTAGAGGATACAATTAAAAAGACATTATTGAGACTTGATTCTATTCTTCCAGCAGAAGGCCCAAAGGATGGTACAACACAGCTCTGTGAATAAATGCATTTTCTTAGATAGGATTTCCTTCCATCAGTGGCACATAATCCTAAGTAATCATTCTTTTAATGAACATCAGCTACAAACTGTTTGAAAATGGAGGCGTAGGAGCAAGAAGGAAAAAACAAACAAATAACAAAACAAAAACATACCCCACAACCACTGCATTCATACAAAGATGACTGAATGAAGGCAAGCAAGACTCAGCCTAACAATATTTACCAAAAATACCCAAATGAACATATCCAACTGAACAATGTCTTGCTACTTTGGTTACTCCTTCTGTGGAGCTCTCACCATTCAAATATAACAGATTTGGTAAAATACCATACCATTTTACATAAAGGGCTTGAACATCCTCAGATCCCCAGGGGACTCTAGGACCAATCGCCCATAGAAATCAAAAGACAATTGTGTTAGTCTACACTTACAAGAATGAAGAAACGGATAACGGGACTACAGTCCAGCCATCTAGTTGCTCAGGCTGGAAATTTGCCTCAGCTTTTGCTGTATCAAAATCAATGTCCCCAGAGGCAATGGCAGGATATCTTTAGAGTTCCTAAAATTCCTTCACATGATTCTGAAGCACATCAAGGTCTACAAATGTGGGAAATACAAGGACCAACAAATGGCACTGGAACTATGTGAAGTGCTTATTTATCCACATTAAATGCAGTACCACCCTTTCTCTCCTCATCTTCCCCATACTCTTATTCTCCTATTTTTATAGAATGACAATTTCTAGAGGAGTTTAGGGGTCCACACATTCATTGGGTTCACAAAATACCTTGATGTACACTGCACTCTGAGAATTAGAAGCCTTCAAAACATAGTTTAAGATCCTTAGAGGAGTTCAGGCAAAGTGGCCCGCACTTATAATCTAAGGTACTTGGGACATAAAGGCAGAAAGACGTCCAGAAACAAGTTAACAAGACTCTACCTCAAAAATAAATACAAACAAAGGGCTGGGGGTATGACTCAAGTGATAATGCTGAGTTCAGTCTGCAGTAAAGACTTCAGTTGCTAAGAAGAAGCCTCAGGACAGAGAATAGAAATACAATAGAGGAGGATATTGAGGATAACAGTGATAACAGGATAACAGTGTGTTCGGTCTAAAAGAAAGTCCAGCTTTGGAATGCTAAGCTTTTCGAAAGACTCCAGCCTATTAGAGAAACCCTGTCTCCCTGAAATGATACCAGTATCTGGTGAATTCCCATTATCAAAGTTTCAACCCATTCATCCTCAGCTCTGGGAGACCCTCCACAAACCTCCTGCTGAGGTTTCCAACTTCACTCTTTCGGAAGGCACTGATAGTTAGTTGCTCTTTTATGTCCATTCTACTTTTTACTACCGTGATTAAAAAGTTGCCAGATGCCAGTAGCTAATACCTGTAATCCTAGCTATTCAGGAGGCTGAGATTTGAGGATCCCGAGGATCACAGTTCGAAGCCAGCCAGAGCAAGAAAGTCTTGAGACTTTTACCTCCAATTAACCACAAAAATGCTGAAGTTGAGGTGTCGCTCAAGAGACAGAATGTTAGCCCTGAACAAAAAAGCTAAAGATTGTGCCAAGGCCCTGAGTTCAAACCACAAGACAGGCACCAAGAAAAAAAAAAAAGCCAACTTGTTAGCTGAACACACAGTCATGTTTTGAAGAATTTCACTGTTGATCTGAATCATATTACCTTCTTATGTGCGATGTTCTTGGTACAAACAAAGCCACTGACAACCACAGAATCAAATTTCTTTCCACCTGGAATCTAATGGAGCAATTAAGAAAACAATAAAATTCAATGATAAAGTCCTTAAATCACAGTCAAATGGATATTATGTCTTCACTTTTTTTTTTAATTAAGGACAAAAAGTTCCAGTATGTAATTCTTCCTTTTAACCCATCATTAATGACATCTCAGCATGAGTGCCTGTTTTTCTACACCTTTCTCACTAAATGCAGAGGTGGGGAATGTCCAGCTAGTGGGGACCTATGAGGCCTTCAAAAACAAGTGGTCTGTCTCTGCCATAGAAGGTGTGACTTACAATTCAGTAAATATAGGAGCATTTTTTCATACTAACATAAACATCAATGCTAGCAAACACATCACCAAAAAAAAAAAGCAGTTCTAGCCATCACATTAAAGGTGGGTTAATCAAAGATTTGACCAAGCTAATTTTTCAGTTAATAATTTTGTATGATCCATGTATGAAGTACCCAAATGGCCCTTGGCAGAAAAAATAAGGCTCCTCAGATCTTCTCTAATGTGATTTGTCATGCTCTAAAATACTCATTGACTAACAAAACTGGTGCCCTATAGCAAATGAGTCTTCAATTACTTATGTTAAAAATCTTAAGGCTGGGAATATGGCCTAATGGTAGAGTGCTTGCTTCATATACAGGAAGCCCTGGGTTCAATTCCTCAGCACTACATATATTGAAAAAGCCAGAAGTGATGATGTGGCTCAAGGGGTAGAGTGATAGCCTTGAGCAAAAAAGAAGCCAGGGACAGACTGGCAAAAAAAAAAATCCTAGGCAAAAAATACATGCAATACTCTATTACTAATATTGAAAGCAATTACCACTTTTCCACAGAATAGTGACAGTGAACTGGAAAAACAGACTTTCTCATAACAGATGTGTCATGAAGAGGAAGTAACAAAAGAAGAAACTATATTTATTTGGATTCTCAATCCTCCACCCAACTTACTCCTTCAGTCCAACTCTCACTTCCTGTGAGTTGGGCCCCCACTAGCCCCTACATATACTGTGCTGAGTAGATAGTAAAAACCCCCACTGATCACCCAGCTAACCTCAAGACAAGGACTTGAGATGACCAAAAAAGACAAATTACCAAAATCAAGCCTGTCTTATCAGCTCCTAACATTAGGGAAAATATCCTCAGAGGTTACCTTTTTGATGTGAACAAACTGACGAATATCCATGTCATCGTCCTGGTGCTTAACATCAGGTCGAACGGTTTGCACAACCTGGCACACCAGTGACACAATGATGTCCCTCCAAGATGATGACAATGAGTCATTATGGAGCAACTGCTGGAGCAGTGCCATCATGTGGTTATGATTGGCTGAACTACAAAAATGTTACAAGAAAGTTGCATATTTAATATAGAATTCTACAACCCAAACAAGCATTTCAATGGCTATAGATCAATTGTATTCCTTCAATACATCTTCATCTTAGTTTTACATATAAATGAGACCCATGACTATTAGATTTCACCTTTTAATTTGCTCAAATGAAATCTTAACATATACATTTAAGTGAACATAATAGCTTACGCCAGTTTTATAAGACATTTATCTTTTTAGTAGTCATAGTACTTTTGACTTTATAAAAAGAATTATGTATTAGCCTAAGATACTAAAGACACAAAAATTTAAATTTAAAAGCTCATTGCCAGCCAAGCTCCAGTGGTTCACACCTCTAATCCTAGCTACTCAGGAGGCTGAGCTTAATCTGAGGATTGTGACTCAAAATTGGTCAGGAATAGAAGTCCATGAAACTCTTATCTTCAGTTAACCACCATAAAGCCAGAAGTAGAGCTCTGGCTCAAGTGGTAGAGTGTTAGCCTTGAGAAAAAGAAAAAAGAAAAACCTCAGGGACAATGCCCAGGCTCTGAGTTCAATCCCCAGGACTTAGTGCCTAAGTAAGTAAATAAAGAAATGGCTCATTTATCTTACAGCAATCTCTCCATCGCTTGTTTTTCCCCATTTTCCTCTCGTAAGAGCTCCAGGTTGTTATGATGCCAGCCCAAAGGTGTGAAAGGCAGCTCTTTGGATTTTTCTTCTACTCGACGATTAAATAGGGACTCTAAGTATAAGACAAAAAGTCATTATTTCATTAATCACATGCTATGCCATCTACTTACATGCTCAGAAATGAAAAATTCACCAATTATTGCTATAAAATGGCAACAGCACATAATACATAAAATATGTTACATAAATATGTAATACATAAGTGCATAAAAATAAATAAGGTACAAATATGTATGTATAAACATAGCTACATTTAAAATACATCTTTATAGCTCAATGGTAGAGCAATCACATAGTAAGTACAAAGCTATGGAATAATACCCAGCACCACACACACACACACACACACACACACACACACACACACACACACAAATTACAGAAATAATTGATTAAAGCTAAAATTTCAGACAAAACTTGAAAAAGTAACTTTACATAAACCAGATATTTGGAAGTAAATTAGAAACTCTGCCAAGTTATGAGATCGGTTGCAATTGGCCTCCCCTGTTTAACCTGCCCTACCTTCTCTCTTTTATTTGAAACTCTCAAAGCAAAGAAAGGACCCTCTATCCCTTTATTTGAGGATTAAACTGTGACAGCTGTGTATTAACTAGAACATCTTTACTCCACAGTAAGCAAAATAAGAAGGGGTACGAAAAAGCCTGTATTCTTCTTTTATCCCAAAGAAGTTGAATAACAAAGTTATTTCTTTATCCCTCTGCTACTTCTCTAACTATACAAATATAAGTTGCACCCTCAGGAGCTGAATATCTTCCTGTGAGCTTTTTGACAAACTTGCCAATCCTTGATAATATATACATATCAGTGCTTACTATTACAGTCATAGCGAGGAAAATATTAGCTATTTTATACTATAAAATTCAAATTCTACTTAAAATCTTTCACAATTACTTTTCAAATTAGAGACATTCTTCTCTCAAACCAAGTCCAAGTTTATATTATCTTTCAACACTATCAAAAGTGAGTAGACACCTTCAAAATTATTATGTAATACTAAAATAAGCAAACATACATTAAGCCTTTGTCTGTTGTAATCAATACGTTAGGACCCTCAAGAACAAAAGAGACAACCCCATGTACACATAGCTGTTCATAAAATTACCTTTGATGAAGGCATCGCTTATTGAGAGCTGTTGTCCTCCAGTGTCAGAAATCAAGTACTCTGCAAAGCAGGGAGAGAACAGATAGGAGGAAGAAAAGAGAACACATATGACTACAATATGCCACAGTAATTACAGAGAACACACCCACACAAACCAACAGTTTATTACTCTAAGCCTATCACTACCCAAGAAACTCAAGAAACTTCTTCATACTTGGATACATTTCATGCTAACCTTAACAGACTTGAATTAATAGTATAAGAGAACCATTAAATCATTCACCTTAATTCAAATGTCAGATAATCCTTAATAGATCATTCTCCCAAATGACAAGCATTCAGTTACCAGTGCTGTACAAGTTTATGAAAACTCAAATCTTTAGTAATGACAAGCCCATTCTACTGTACAATGACACAGTTTAACAAATAATGACTTTGTCTACACACAAAGTAACTCACAGAGAAACCACCTAAGAAAACAATGTTTTTAGTTTTACAGAATTTAAGTTCATATAAAATTCACATAACACTGACAAAAAAAGATCAGGTTTTAAAGCTTTGAATTAGTGTTTTCAAAACTTCTAACCAAACACCGCCAACAAGTTTTGGTAAAAGTTAACTACTATATACGCCAGCTTTCAAAATATTAAATGCTTTTCTTACAAGTGAAACTTATTCTTTACTTCCTCCTTGAACTTTTCTCTTGGGAGGTGAGCCAACATAGCTTAAATGGGGTCCTGGTTTTTTCTACTATGCAAATTAAACCACAACACCATTTTTTTTTTTTTGAGGCAGTCTCACCAGGTAGCCTAGACAGGCTTCCAAGTCTTTATCTTCCTGCCTCCCAACTGCTGGGATGACAGGTGACCACAATATAATTTAACTCCTTCAAGATAAAAATTATCCATAAGATTTTTTCCAAGCTCATTTATACATAAATGTGCTTTAAAATCAAATGTATTCAATATTCAACCTAAGCCAACACACTCATCTCTCAAAAGCAGAGGAAATATTTAGAATATGCAATTGGACCATGTAAAAAAATAGAAACAACCAAGTATACAGATAAGATCAATACTAGGCCTTATTTCTACGCTTGCCCCAAAGAAATGTAGTTCAACTAATTATTATTCTTTTACACAAGCATTATTTCTTCCATCAAAACTTAGATTACAGAAATTCATTTTTCCTTATTAGAAAAAAATCTTCAAACATACCCAAGAAAATGTATTCAAACATATTTCAGAAATATTGTATATTTTCTACTAGATTCAATAACTTTTAAGGATTTGCTCTATCTGTTTTCTCTCCACATATACATTTATCTATTTCCTGACTACCTAAAGTTATACACATCAGAACACTTCACCCCCCAATATTTCATCATACAGTTTTTTTAAATAACTTCATTCTTTACAGTCACCATATCATTCACATCCTTTAAAACTGACATCTTAATATCACAAATTAAAAGTTATTCAGGGCTGGGGATATAGCCTAGTGGCAAGAGTGCCTGCCTCAGATACACGAGGCCCTAGGTTCAATTCCCCAGCACCACATATACAGAAAACGGCCAGAAGCGGCGCTGTGGCTCAAGTGGCAGAGTGCTAGCCTTGAGCGGGAAGAAGCCAGGGACAGTGCTCAGGCCCTGAGTCCAAGGCCCAGGACTGGCCAAAAAAAAAAAAAAAGTTATTCAACTGTTAAATGTCCTTCAAAAAGCTTTTCTCTTCCATCAGACTTCACAAAGTTCATACATGTCAATTTGGTTGTCTCTCTGTTCTCTTCTAATCTACAACAGATCTCCTAACTTTTTCCTTTAAATGGTGGTGAATTTTGAAGAACACAAGCCAAATGACCAGTGAAACACACTCTGGATCTAAACAACTGTTTCTTCACGGTATATTGAAACTGCTCTCCTATACAGTTTTTTCCTGCACAGAGAAAATTAGATCTTCAGGCTTACAGAAGCCCTGATTTTCACTTTCTCTTTCAGTACTACTCGCCCAACTTTCCAAGAATGGTGAAGAACCCTGCCTGCAATATATAACAAAATATATTTTAATTGTATAAGCCTCCAAGGCCAATAGTAAAATATGAACCAAAAAATCATATTTAATTTAAGAAATTTCTAAAAAATAAGAGGCTTATAAAATTGTTAACAGTTTATTTGGGAGGTGAAGGATACTGGGGTTTTAACTCAGGGCCTCAGGCTTACTAGACAGATACTCTATTAGTACAGCCACACCTCCAGCCCCTTTTTTGTGCTTGTTATTTTTGGAGACAGGGTTTCACTTTCCACCAAAGTGCAGACATGAGTCACAATCCGCCTACCTTAAGATTCCTGCAGTAACTAGGATAATAGGCATGTGCTACCATGCTCACCCTCAGTTAACAAAAGACTTTTCAAGTTTTTCTGCATGAGCTGGCCTGCAACTTCTACCGTCCTAATTTCAGCCTCCTAACAAGCCACCAGCATCTGGCTGAGTAGTTTGTTCTTTAAAGAAAAAAAAAAAGCACAGGCATACCAACAAATTTCATAAATCTATATTTCCTCAGCCATAAAAGGCACAGGATAAACCATAAGAAAATACTTATTAAGTACTATCTTTCATTTTAATGGAAAGATAAAAGACAGCTATTCCCATTTGTATTTATTTAACAGGAATGAAAACTTTATGGTCCATGTTCATCTTCTGTACAACACAGAGCAAAATATTATATTTCAACTTTGTAAGAGAAATGGAAAAAGTAATTAATTCTTTAGGATACTAAAACTTAGAGCCAGGTGCCTGTTACTCACACCTGTAATCCTAGCTACTCAGGAGGCTGAGATCTGAGAATCATGGTGTAAAGCCAGCCTGGGCCAAAATGTCAGAAGTAGATCTCTGGCTCATATTGCAAAGTGCTAGTCTTGAGTGAAAGAAGCTCAAGGACAGCAGCCAGACCCTGAGTTTGTCAAGCCCCAGGACTAGCACAAAAGAAAGAAAGGGAGGGAAGGGAGGGAGGAAAGGAGGGATGGAGAAAGGAAAGGACGGAGAGAGGGAGGAAAGAAGGGAGAGAAAGCAAGGAAGGAAGGAAGAAAACTAGTGAGAAAGAATTGTGAAAGCTAAATCTATGTCCTAAGGGAACTTCAAAGTCCTCAAATCATAGACTATCAAGAAATGACCACAGGTCCCCCTTATTATTAGACCTTCTGATTGAATTCTGGAACTTTCTCTATTATAATTTTTTGTTCTAAATCAAGATTTTCCATTTCTCATATTTGGAATTAAAAGGAAATTTAGAAGACACTAAGTACACCCAGTCACTCATCCCATGTGGCATCTGTCTAATAACCCTGACAGATGTGTACATTCAAGGACACATCAATGCCTGGACATGTGAATGCACAGTGGCATATATCACTACTCCTAACTTACCGGACCTAAGTTTTCCTTTAGTCAGATACAAAATAAATATAATTTCTTTCGGAGACTCTTTAGAAACTTAAAGGCAACAAACATGAAGCCTTCATTTCCCCACTTTCAACATATAAACCCTTTAGTCCTAATTTAGCAACATTTTCAACTGTCTCAGGATTCTGGTAGCCTAGCTCTCTATTCATAGATAGAACTGAACAAAAACTTTAAATTGGGCCCTCATTCTAGCCATCAGACCATTGCTAAAGAAATATCACTGTATTCAACCAAGGAAGGGAAAGTTTTATGCAACATTTTCATCAAATGAATCACTCAAAGTGGTTTCCTCCAGAATATTAATAGTAAACATTTTAAGCCTTGTTCTTAGTCTATTAAGAAAATAAGGTATTTAAAATTTCATTTCTGGGCTGGGGATATGGCCTAGTGGCAAGAGTGCTTGCCTTGTAAAGTTTCATTTCTTTAAGCCAATCTTTCTAGTTTGTAATGATTTAGTAAATTTAATGATTTGTAGATCTGAAGAACACTAAAAGTATAGACCTTAAAAAGTGTTGGGGGGGAAGTGTTGAGTAATATTGGATATGCCCAGACCCCCCCACACAAAAAAAACCTCTGTATCACATAACTTAGGAGCACCTGTTTCCTCTTGATATCAGATTGATCCTGAACTTTCAATATGGGGCACAAACTTTTGACATGAGCTACAAGTCCATGTGTTAGTAACTGCTGAGCTCTTTACTCACCCAACACACTATGCTCTTTGTGTGACTTTTCATACCAAAAAAAAAAAAAAAAAAAGCTTTGTATGACTGTTACATGCTACAGCCTATAGGGCATAAAGGGAACAGAGAGGAAATTTCAGATAGCCGAAAATATGGGTTTTTTTAGTTCAATTACAAATCATGACAACTGCAGTGTATAATGATAAGATGTTAAATATTCCAGAACTGATAAGAAATCAGATTTCAAAAGCTATCCCCATATAGAAATGGTAAATTATTTGAGATGACAGATATGTTAACTAGCTCCATTAAAGCATTTTATTGTATGTATGTCATAACAACACTTTGTGTCCTATAAAAATAATTTAGTAATTTACAATTTTTTGTTTGTTTTTTGTAATTTTTTGTTTTTATACCAGTACTGAAACCTGAACTCCAGACCTCTAAACTTTCAGTTGGCCTTTTTGCTCACAGTTGCTGCTCCATCCCTTGAGCTGTTCTTCCACTCCAGCGTTTTGCTAGTTAATTGGAGATAAAAGTCTCATGGATTTGACTGCTTGGGCTGGCTTTGAACTGAGATACTCAGAACTTAGCCTCTAGAGTAGCTAGGGTTACAAGCATGAGCACTGGCACTCAGCTGTGAAGTATTATAAAGAGCATCAATTTGAAGTTATGATTTAAAATGGTCTGTTTAAAGTTCAAATCTTTATCAGCTCTAGCAAACTGTTCATTTTGTGTGTAGATAAATTATTGTACTAAGAATCCCCAGATCACAGACCTTAGCCTCCTGAGTAGCAATTTTTAAAGAGCTCATACAAACTCCAGAACCTATGCTTCTAACAAATAATGACCATTTCCTTTACTAATTAACATTTCAAATACAAAATGGTCATATTTTCCTGATCTACTAATATATCATCTTAAGACAGAAATAGCTGTTGGAAAATTATTTATTTCAGTTAACTAGTGCGGTGCCCAATCACCACTAATCCTTATCTAGACATCACAGTATGCACTGTTAGTTAAATGTTCTCTAGTTCTGTCACCTTCCAATGCCACAAGAAGCCACCTTCAAAAAAAATGTTAACACATCTATCACGAAAGTCATCTAAGAGACTCACAACTTTACACAATTCTTCAAAGATACCAAACGCTGAGTCCATGATCACAGACCCAAATTCTTTCAATAATCTGACATATTACTTGGCTAAACATGGTATTCTCTATAGCTCTTCACACACTTTGACTTCACTTTTCTCTTACAATGTATATTCTTTCCTAGTAAATTTTATCTTGACAAAGAAATACATCAGTTTCCCTGAATAACTTCCCTTAAATTTTCTCTTTCCATGGTAATTTTAATCTGTTCTCAAAAATCCTTAGTATTTTCTCCAACTTTCAGTGCAGTATGGACTTCTGCTATCCTGTCCTTTTTCATACAAGTGCTAGCACCTCTTTCAGACTGATCATCTTCTTCAGGTGTCTGCTCATGACTTTTACAATCTTTTTAAATGTTTAAAATCAGAGAGGTTCTAGAGGAATCATGCTATCATGATGCAACTATCATGATTTTTCAATTTCTACTATAGATGCTTCACCTCTCATTTTCTCTAGAGATCTAATTTACCCTTTTTTTAATTTCAGATTTCATTTGCTTTGATGCTTATTTTCCTTGCCGAGCGGAAAGGAGAGGGATATGTGCCTTCGCTCAAGTTGTTCTTCCCTATAAAAATGTCATACTGAAGCTTCCTATTTCATTCTTCAATCAATATCTTAAAACAGGCTTTGTAATATAAATGTGGGACCTGTATTTAACAGTCCATCCTTTGCCATTATGAATTCTGACAGATCACTTATTCAAGATTTTCAAAACTTAATGTTTTCTAAAAGGTCAAGATCATTAGCAAGTCACAATATATTTTTCACTCTACTTTGAACAAAATGAAACTGTCAACAGGAATGTCCAAAGAACAGACTGTTTTCTGCCATGATACATACTGCCTTTGACTGCTATCTGTACATTTATATTAAAAGACATCATAACATCTTCCAAATAATCACAGATAACAGTCAACTGTCAACAGTGTCATATCTAGTTCCCTATCCTTCATACTCACCCAAATGTTCTCTGTCATTTTCCGGTTTCTGTTTTTAGGATTCCTACAAAGATGTGTGACTGATATGTACCTTACTTATGGTTTATTGTGAATCATATCTCTTCCTATATTCTTTCTACATTTCTTACTTTTAAGTAAGATACACCTTTGTATTATAATTCTTAACATGGTCTTTTACCATATCTTGGTGAAAGCTTATACTGATATGAGAAAATTACTGAGGAAATGTAAGCAGGTTTCAAATTATTTTAATGTAGAGCTTTCAATTCAAAATCTCTTTTTCTAACTAAAAACAGCAAAGAATAAGGAAGGCATTTCAGATCTAAATGAAAAGACAATTCAACTTAGAAGGTTAAATGTTTAACACTCAAACTCTAGAGAAATCATGAACTTAAAATCTTTATAGTGTTTTTCTCAGTTATTATGACACAATGAACTTCCATCATTATTTATTTACTGACTCATGTTTTATTTACCCTTCACCTAAGGTCATATTCGGGCTATAATTTAAATTGGCTCCTAATTGTATCTAGCAATGTAAACCAAATCATCCATATTTTTAAAAGGTCTTTTACTTCTTATAGGCTGTTATGTTAGATGTTAGAAATGGTTACCTTATTTTTCATTTTACATTAAGTAATTTAAAATGTACCATTATTATCTATGAGTTGGTGAAGTAACATGTAAGATCTCTATGAATAATTCATGTTTTATTAATTAGAGAAGAACTTTTAGTACATAAATATATAATAGATTTTTTAATTGTTGTGTGAAGACATTTTGAAATGTGGGAATACTTTTCCCCCAATCTAAGCTCAAGCATCTGAAAAAGCTTAGAGAAATACTGTTACTGCAAAATAGCACAGGCAACTAGGCTTTAAAATGTTATATGCCAAAAGAGGAAAGAATAGAGCAGAACATCCATGTTATGAATGCAAAGAAATGCCACCTTGGAAGTTGCACATTATGGGAAAAGCAATCAAATGTAGTTCATTTTAAAGACTACACGCTTTAAATTGGGTATGGTGGTATTGAGGGAGGAAAAGAAATAAAAAGAATCAACCAACAACAACAACCAAAAAAAAAGGTGTGGGGAGGAAGTGCTGGGAAAATGAGAAAGGGTGGAATAAAACCCAGTCCAAATCCCCTTGGGTATATTGGACAGAGGAAGCCAGCAGGACAGGCTGCCACAAGACCCTATGGCCCAAGCTCTCCTGCCTGTTTGGATACCAAAGGGTGACTACCTCCTACCTTTTTGGTCAGCAGGGTGAGGGGGCACATGTGGGTACTTGGAGGGCTTCTTGATATGGAAGTTCACGTTGTCCAGCTCCACGTTCAGGCTGATAGAAGCGGCTGAGTCACTGTCCACTGTGGACTGGAAACTGCTGACTGAGGTGCGCTTGCTAGGACTGGCAGAATCTTTTAATGTTGGAAAGGGGAAAGAAATATAGGGAGAGGAGGGGAGTAAAAATGGGTTTCATCAGGGTGTTGGAGGAAAGGAGAAAAATGGTTTTTTAATATACAAGCCCAATGTGCAATACCAAAATGGATACAGTATTTTCATGTATCTCTGTGTAGACTTAATAAAATTGAGCAAATTATAATATAAAAATCAAAATTTTAATGAAGAAATGTATTGGAGGTTCTGCAGAGAGAAAGTCTGGTATCATAGTGAAGAGGTGAGAAAGTTGTCTGCTGCGATATGATTAGCTCAGAGTTATTTTTAAGCTGCTGCAAACTACACACTACGGCAAAATCTAGAAACATCAGTTGCCTACCAAGTTGGTTTCTTTAGAAAATACTGTATCTAAAACAAGGATTGCTATCAAGACGTTTACATTTAGCAAGAGCCACAAATCACAAAACGTAATTCAACTAAACAAGATATTGTTTTATCATACAAATACAGTAATCATCCCCAGTAATGATCCGTAAAACTAAAATGTTAAAAAGTCAAACTCACTAGCCAAATTATCATCACCTTCTTCAGCTATCTGTTCTGTGTCGCTGTCATCGAACTTTATGTCTTTAAACCAAGATGGCTCAGAATGTCCTTCCACAGAGTTCACCGAGTCACTGTCCGGAGAAGGCGTCTCAGAAAATTCTGTACTCTGAAAGGATCACAGCAGCATCAAGCAACTGATTTTCAATGTTGAAGGTGTCACATTACAAATAAAGTGAAACATAGCATTTCTACAAATGAACCAACAGAATATGCTTATACTTTAAAATAATAATACTATGGGAGGAGATAGGAGGCTCTCAGTTCAAGGCCAACCCAAGGAGCCACTTAGGAAGATCCTCCTCTCAAAAACTAAGCTGGATGACAGTATATGCCTCCAATTCCAACTAAAAGGAAGGCTGGAGGTAGAAGAATGGTGGTGCAATCAACCCTGGGTAAAACCACAAAGATCTATCATAAAAACTATCAAAAGCAAGCCAGCACTGGTGGCTCATGCTTGTGATTCTAGCTAGTTGGGAGGCTGTTATCTGGAGATTGTGGTTCAAAGCTAACCCAGACAGAAAAGTCCATGAAACTCTTATCCCCAATTAACCACCAAAAAACTAGAAGAGGAGCTGTGGCTCAAGGGGCAGAATACCAGTATTGAAGGAAAAGGCCAAGTGAGAGCACAGGCCTTGTGTTCTAGTGTATAATCATACACACATACATACATACACACACACATACACACACACACAAACACACACACACACACACAAAAAAAACGTATAGCAAAAAAGGCTGGGCTGGGGATATAGCCTAGTGGCAAGAGTGCCTGCCTCGGATACACGAGGCCCTAGGTTCGATTCCCCAGCACCACATATACAGAAAACGGCCAGAAGCGGCGCTGTGGCTCAAGTGGTAGAGTGCTAGCCTTGAGCGGGAAGAAGCCAGGGACAGTGCTCAGGCCCTGAGTCCAAGGCCCACGACTGGCCAAAAAAAAAAAAAAAAAAAAAAAAAAAAAAAAAAAAAAGGCTGAGAATGTGGCTCAAATAGCAAAGTGTAAATACAGGCCTCAGTACTGCCAAAAATTAACAAAAACTAATCTATACAACCATGTCATACTGATAATTCTAAAAAATGTGATTTTCTTTAATGAGAAGACTTAAGTAACATAAATATATCTTTGCTATACATTGTTTACAGTTTCATCTTTTAATCCTGGATGATGACAGCAAAGAGTTTATTCTAACCTTCACCTAGTTCTAAAATTTATCCTGAAATACATCTGTCAGATATTTTTTTAATTACACCAAACCAGTCTTTGGGTGATTTGTATGTTCTAATTCTTGTGTTTTCAATTTTAATTCACAAAGCTGTATGCAAATACACACACAGTACTTTTTTATACCCAAGAGTGAAAGGGTGTATTTTTTAAGTCCTACCTTTAAGTAATTTCCACTTCAATAAAGTTAAAGGCTATTCATCATTTTTCCAGTGACAGTAAAAATCTATTTCCATAGTTAACATTAAATTCTTCAATCACCTTATTATGCCTACACTTCATTCTTAGTTCTAAAATTAGTCATGATATAACTGAAAACTATGACAATGGTCAATGACAAGTAAGTATAATACAACAAAAAACAATATCAAATAAAGCATTTAATCCTAATCGGAGGATTTCATTATTAATTAAAACACATTTAAAAAGAAAAGGACAACTGGACATTGATGGCTCACACCTGTAATCCTAGCTACTTAGGAGGCTGAGATCTGAGGATTGAAGTTTGAAGTCAGTCTAGGCAGAACAGTTCAAAACATTCTTATCTCCAATTAACCAAAGGAATGGCTCAAGTGGTAGAGTCAGCTGTGGGGAATAGGAGAGAGGAGAGAGAAAGGGAAAAGGGGGAAGAAAGGAGAGGAAGCAGAGAGGGTAGAGAATGGGAAGTAGCCTTAGAACTGAGATGGGAATATAGTTGTAACTTGGTGATAGAACCATTGCCTAGCATATGCAAGACCCTTGGCTTGTTCCCAAGCACTGCAAAAGAGAAAAAAGTTTTAACTGTCTTCTAGCAACAGGAAAAAGCATTCTAGAAAAAAAGTATCTTTGGGTAACTCAACTACTTTTTATTCTTACTGATGAAGAATTTAAAACGAGCTTGTTATATTTTCATTAGGAATAAACACTGAGAATTACCTGCAGTGGCCTGTACAATGCATATTCGTCCCTGAAAAGCTGGTCATGATGACTAACACAATCCAACCAACGTCCGTCAACCATTGCTTGTCCAATTGCTATAGCCTGTGCCCTGAAAAAAAGACCAAAACAAATGAAATGCCTTAAAAATCAATCTGAATAGTTTTATAGGTTCACCATAAGACACTACCTAAAAGTCCCTAGGTACCATAGTAAAAGGAGGCCCTTTTGCCAACATGCTCCTAACTAAACCTAATTTTAATCACAACAAGCATTCATTGAGTACATAATACATACACATCCCCTTCCTTAATAGAGGTTTAAAATGCTGAGATCAGCAAGACTCCCACACTAAAAGCTTACAGTCTTAATGAGAAGATAATACCAAATATTATAAATATGTGTATATATAGTTTGTATAAATACGTGAACAAAATAAGACATTTAACATTATGTTACAATTTAGAGAACACCTAAGCAACTATCTTATGCCCACAGCTTATTCACAGTACCAAGACTTTCCCTAAACTTGAAACTAAGTTCTTCAATTTCAAAGTGACTAAAGGCTCAAAGCTGAAAAGAGATACAATCAAAATTGGAAAAGCTTAAAACTTTTATTTCTGGTTATATTATTTTCTTTAGTTACTTATTTCCCATGAGGAAACAAAGCCATTCATGTACAGGTAGAGAAGAAAGGGGATATGGTGACTTTTAAAAAGGAAACAAACCCTTTGTTACTCCTTTTTTTACAGATGGTTTGTGAGACTGCCAGTGCTTCAAACATGCCTTAGCACCTAATTCTCAACACAGTTTGTCAAGTCTTGATTAGAGAACAGAAGCAAGAAAAACTTTTGCCTTTTAGTCTTTTATCTACATTCTCCCATTCTTCTTTGAATATGGTAAATTGTGACTCCAATTTGGCTCTTTGCAACTATTCTCTAAGGATTAAAACCCAAGTATAATAAGGAGGTTAATTAGTTTCCCAAACCATCAAGCACATAAAACAAACAGTACTCTAGCTAACAAATAAATATGTTACCCTTAAGTCTTCAAGCATATACGCTCATTAAAAACAAATTACTAAATAACTTCAAAAGCTCTTTTTTTAGATCACAATACCTTGTGGCTATGTGTCCATTCCGGATTAGCCAGTTGACTAACTCCTTCCCTACTATGCAGTTAGGATGTGTCCGCAGCCAGTAGCGGTGATCCTGAAACTCCATTCCACTGCTGTGATGGCAGATTTTTTTCCAGAGATCCTTTAACTGAACGCTGTCCTGCAATCACATTACGAGCAAATAATTACCCCTCAGAAAGATGCTATACACATTTTCAGATACTTTCCTGAGATTTTGAGATTCCTAAAAGAAAGAAAGAAAGAAGACCTCCCATGAATTACTTTCAGTTAAAAAAAACACCTGTCAATGTTGCTCAGCAACTATAGACTCAAATCAAAACTTGTAAGGGAAGACTGAATTATTTGCCTTCTACTGGGTAGTCTCAATAACTTTACATTCTTATTGCCAATAGACTTAACTCTCCCAACTAATAAAATCTTGTTCAGACCATGAAAAATGCTATGTATATTTACATGCCTTTCTTACACCTTAAAAAAAAATTCACTTTCCTTACAGCCTATCCAAATGTGTTCCATTCTCTGTTCCATTCCTGTCTCCCTCACTAACTAATGATCATTCGGTATGGCATATGGTTATTCCATTTGACCCTCATTTCTTCTTTTACAACTAAGGACCTCTTCAATGATCTATCTGGCTTAAGTCTTTGAATTGTAACATGAAATCGGAAGCTATTTTTTTCCAATTCTTTGAGTAACCCTTAGGGTAAGACACACTAGTTTTTTTTGGTTTTTGTTTTGTTTTGTTTTGTTTTTGCAGCGAAAGTATTTACATTTATTTCACATAGGCAGTTTACACACTTATTATTGAACAAAACTGGAATGCAAACAAATATACAAATGCAATAATAAGCATAATCAAATAAAATAACTTGCACTGTGTTATAAGCATATTAATGGACTTGGTGAGAGAAAAACTTGGTGATGGAAATAGACTGCAGCCCATGACATTTTTCTTTTCTTTTTTTTTTTAATCAAAAGAAAATGCTCAGTAGCACCATAATGGTAGTACCTAAACTTAGAAAGAACATTTTAACTGCTATTATTGAGATTAACCTGCTTTATTTAAGTGACCTATACAGGAAGTTTACAACACAGGCAGTATTTTGGCCAACTTCTGCTTTTGTCAGCTAAACATCTTCCATAAGCAAAAGCAAAAGGAACTCAAGCCAACCATACATAGACCTTTTGCACTCAGCAGAGGTGAGCTCTGCATGGTCCTTTGAGTTTATGGTTGGAAAAGATACACGTGTGTTTAAAACTGAGGTTACATTAAGTTATTTACTAAAGCCTGAGTGTAAGACACACTAGTTTACATACAAAAACACTGAGGAAGTTAACAACTCATTATCTTAAACAGGAATTAAATGTCTGAGTTTTCCATGTGTGTAAGAAACATATTTCAAAATTAAACAAGCTGAGACCCAACTAAAAGTTAAGCTCTCTTATTATACAGACAACTAATGATCTTGCCAAATGAAAGGTTTAAAGAAAATATTAATGGAATGAGTGCAAATGGAACATATGACTAATTTCTCAAGTAATCCAAGTAAAAAAATAAGCTACTTATTTGTTTTTCTGTTTCCTTCCTTTCTTTCTTCCCTTTCCTTTCCCTTCCCTCCCCCTTCCCACTTTTCCCCTCCTCTGCTCTTCCCTCTTCCTCTTCCCCTTCTTTCTCCTCCCTTCCCCTTCTCCCTTCCTTTTCCCTCCCTCTATTCCTTCCTTCAACAGTCTTACTATGTAGCCCAAGGCTGGCCTTAATATTTCAGTCTCCTGTCTTAGTTTAAAAGTGCTGAGATTATATGTATGCACCATCATACCCAGCTATTTCATTTATGTTTCTTTAACAAAGGGAGAAAGGGAGGAAGGAAAAAAGGGACCAATGAAGTAGTTTATCAACAAAACTAGTTATAGGTCAGAAATACTAGATTGGTACCAAAAGAATTTTGCGTTCATCCTCTGTGGTCTCTGTCCTAACATATGTTCGGTTAGCCTGGGGACTGACAGATGTCTCATATGAGGGTACCATAGGAGAACCAGATCGATCCAGTGACAAGTTAGTAATGCTGGCTGATCTGGAAATAAAAACAAAAAGTAAAAATCACAATTATAAATTCTTCACCAGTAAATAGTTACAGTGGAAATTCATGCTTCAGTAAATACTCCTTGCCAATGTTCTGATAAATATATTACTGCTTTGGAAAACTGGGAGGAGACAGTGAGAATCTCTCTGCATTACATTTGCTACTTGAGTCTATATTTGTAAACAAGTTTTTAAAAAAGGAGCTACAAAAAGATTACAGAAAAACAATCATATAATTCATATAGTGTTAATATTTCAAAGGAAAAGATACCAAGTCTTGCTACAAATACTGGATTTTTTTAAACTGAGAAAGCTAAAAGGCTAGAGGAGTGGTGGAGTGATAAGAGTGCCGGCCAAGCAAGCAAGTCAAAGAAGGCCTTGAGTTAAAACCTTGGTAAGAGAAAAGTGAAGACTGGAAAAAGAAAAAGATATGGAATGTCAAAATAAATAAAAACTACAATTAGTATGCCAAATGCAGCCAACTTCCTGTTTATGTACAGTCTAAGAAGAATCATTTCTACAGTTAAATATCTTGCAATGAATTTGATAATAGACAACAATAATTCATGGGAGAGGGGGATAGGTGCTCTCCAGTAGCTCTTTTCACTCAAAGCTTGCTTTACCACTTGAGCCACAGCTCTACTCCTGGCTTTTTGCTCGTTAATTAGAGGTGGAAGTCTTACCCACTTTTCTGCCCTGTCTAGCTTCAAACTGTGATAGCCTGAGTAGCCAGGATTACAGGAATGAGCCACCAGTGCCCAGCCTGAACACTAATTCTGAACTCCAACTAAATGAAAGGCCCAAGAATTAATTTTCCCCATTAGTAGGCATATTGAAAATACTGTCCTCAAACACACTTTGGTCCAGGTCCAGGCTGGCTTTGAACCTCAATCCTCAGATCTCGGCCTCCTAAGTACCTAGGATTACAGGCTTGAGCCACCACTGGTGCCCAGCTTATATTTTTTTAAATAAGAATTCAAAGTTTAGCAAGGTCATTATTAACAGTTAATGGGAGACCACTGATATCAAGCTGCCTCGAGGCAATATTTTTCAAGCAATCAGTTGTTAGCATTTATCCCTTTAGTGAAAGACTGCCAAGTGCTACTCAAATGATTTAAACCTATTTTCTAAGGGCTGGACTAATTTATGCATTCTGCTTGTCAACAATCATCCCTACAAGTATTATAATGTAGTGGCAATAAAAACAAAGTAATTAAGTTTGTTGTCAAAGCACTAATAAATATGCTGCAGCAAGGATGCTGATTAAAATTATATTTAGAGATAGCACTTATAGAGCAAATTATATCTGTCCTCAAAAACCTACATCAATCTTAGCATTAATTTGAAACACCTGGAAATACATTGTAAATTACAAATAATTCTACAATTGTGCACATGCAAACAGGAATGCTATCATTGGTCTTAGATTTCAAAAATCTGTCTACTGTGTCCTGCTGTGTTTTTCCTTCATTTGATAGCAAAAAACTCATCTCCAGTTATTCTTCCTTTCTATTATAAACTCAAACAACCCCCTTAAAAAGTCTACATTGTTACCAATGTTATTTTATTTATGAAGTACTGAGGTTTGAACTCAGGGACCTATTCTTGCTATGCAAACAAGCAACTACTACTTGAGTCACTACTTCAGCTCTTCATGCTTCAGAATACTTTTCAGGGGATATCTTGTGTTTTCACTTTAACCAAAATCAGACCAAAATCCTCCTAACTAAGCCCCACATAGATCTGGGATTATAGCTATATACCTATACTTGTTTGTTGACATGGAGTCAGTCTCCTTTTTTGACCAGGCTGATTTCACATTGCATTCCTCCAAATCTCTACCTCCCAAGGAGCTGAGATTACAGCAGTGAGTCACTGTGCCTAGCTACCAATATTATTTTAAATCCAATGCTTAGTTTTTCCTCATTTATTTTCCTCATGTTATTTAAAGTTTAAAAGTAACTGAGATTACAGCAGTGAGTCACTGAGCCCAGCTACCAACATTATTTTAAATTCAATTCTTAGTCTTTCCTCATCTTATTTAAAATATGAGCAGCGTACCTCCTTTCTCCTTACAAACCTTTGTTCATTTCACTGCTAATACAAATATTCTTCCTAGTTTTCCTCTCATTTCACTGGACTCTCCATTTCAGTCCTCTTCTAATTCTTCTGCACTTCCCAAGCTCTCAGTCCCATTTCCTCTCCTCTCATACTCACTGTTTTGATTATCTCCATTTGGATTCATAACCTCAATCAAATGCCATTCACAAGATGATAACACCAAAGTTTGTATCTTAAGCCTGAACCTTTCCTCTAAATTCTTGACATCTCTCTTGAACGTCTAAATGGTATCTCAAGTTCAACATGTCTAATACATATTAACATGTCAATCAAGCCAATTCCATTCTTTCAACTGCTCAGGCTCAAAACTGAGTCACCTTTGATGTATCTATTGTATAACTGACTATCTGTACAATCAAAATCTATCTAGAATCTGACCATTTTTCATCTGCTCCCCTCTCCCTCACCTCCTCTCCCATTATAATCTAAATCAGTTCTCTTGCCTGGATTTACTCTGCCACTGTGTTCTACAAGCTACTCAGAGAGCATCCAAAATATGCCTTTTAAAACAATTCAGACTGGATGTTGATGGCTCATGCCTGTAGCTAGTGGAAAAGAAGAAATAAGTGGGAGAAAGGGAAAGTGGGGGAAAAAACAAGGGAGGGGCTAACAATGTTGGACAAGAAATGTACTCATTGCCTTATTTGTATAACTGCATCTTTTTTTTTTTCTTGCCAGTCCTGGGGCTTGAACTCAGGGCCTAAGCACTGTCCCTGGCTTCTTTTTGCTCAAGGCTAGCACTCTACCACTTGAGCCACAGCACCACTTCTGGCTATTTCTGTTTATGTGCTGCTGAGGAATCGAACCCAGGGCTTCATGTATGCTAGGCAAGCACTTTACAACTAGGCCATATTCCCAGCTTATTTATGTAACTGTAACCCCTCTGTACATCTCCTTTACAACAAAATAAAAGTAAATTTAAAGAAAGAAGAAATAAGGTGAATCAGCTCAGGTAAAAAGTTCAAGAGATCCTGTCTCAATCAACAGCGGGGTGTGAGGGTGCATGCCTATATAGCTACAGAAGCAAAGATTATCATTAGGATCACAGTACAGGACCACCTGAACAAAAAGTGAGAGCCTCTCTCAAAAACAGCCAGAATAGGACTGGAGGTATGTGGGGGTGAAGTGCTAGAGCATCAGAGTTTCATACTTTGGCAGCAAGTTTGGTAAGGTCTTGCTCAATTAAATCTACTCTGCCCATATGATCCAGGTTTCATGCTCCTCAGTATTTTCCCAAGCACAGAAACCTATACACAGATGTTAAAAACAGTCTTATAGTTACTAAAACTTGGAAGCAAGCAAGATGCCCTCCAACAGATGAATAAACCATGTTGCATCTAATAAATAGAATACTACTCAGCACTTAAAAGTCACCAAGAAATGAAAGAAACATAAATGTATATTACTGAGAAAAGCCAAGGTGAACATAAAAATAACTGCAAAATATTAACTAAAAAACAAAAGAAATGCTGATATCTACTGCTGATTTTCAAATTATTTACAAAAATTGTATAAGTAAAAAGTAATAAAATAGACAAAATTTAAATCAGTAAATCTCAATGAAGAATACATTAACATTTATTTTCCCATTATTATAACTCTTTTGCAGCTTCAAAATTATTCAAAACAAAAATTAAAAGATAAAAGATGTTTAAAATAAAAGAAAGTGAGAAGTCTTAATGAAAAGCAAATGATAGCTCATTCTAGTTTCTATCTAAGAAATTGTATGACAAGCAATCTCAGCTTTATTATTTTTGTTCTCATTATTAAGAACATAAATAAAATCAGACACAAGATGCATTATTTTCACTTGACACTTTACCTGTTTCGAGCAGGAGATTTCCCTGCATCCTCTTGAACAGAAACAAGTCTTGTGGAGAGAGCAGTATTTGAGGTGTCTGGATGAATCAAACTAGAAAGTAAGAAAATACTGAGATCATTGAGGACGGCAAAGGGCAAATCTAATCTCAGTGAGACTCTTGAGCGATTTTTTTGTGTGCCAGTAAAACTTAAAACTCTGGGCCTCACACTCTCAACTAGGCTCTCTCAATCCTATCTGGTGCTCCACCAGGCTATGCCTCCAATTGAACTTATTTTCGCTAGCTAACTAGAAATAAGTCTTGTGGCTTTTCCTGCCCAGACTTGTTTTAACCCATGATCTTCAAATTTCAGCCTCTTAAATAGGTTAACTGGAAATAAGACTCCCATGGACTTTCCTGCCTGGGCTGGTGTGAGCCATTGGCTTGACTAGTGATTTCTGCAGTACTTGTGTTCTCCTGTCTACTCCCACTCCTCTCTCTACTCTCAATGAAACCACCCTTGCAAAATTTATGCTCATCATTACCATTCTCTGAAAGGAAGATATACATTTTATGTAGTTCTGAACTTTATGTAAAAGAAATCTTAATTGACATTTAATTATGTGACTTTCTTTTCTATTCTACAGTACGTTAAAACTTTTGAGTGTAATTGTAAAAACATTTTACTTGTTTGATTATATAAT